>NC_092808.1:85827041-87027041 GCF_040954645.1 Diabrotica undecimpunctata | reverse complement strand
GACACATTGGACACATTGGCTGGAAGTAAATTGTTTTCTACTTTAGATTTGAAGTCTGGATACTGGCAGGTAGAAATGGACCCAGTCGATAAAGAAAAAACAGCCTTCACCACAGGATCTGGATTGTGGCAATTCAACGTTATGCCATTTGGACTTTGTAATGCTCCTGCGACATTTGAGAGGCTTATGGAAAATGTGTTGAGAGGGTTATCTTGGAAAACATGCCTGGTTTATTTAGATGACATAATCGTCTTGGGGGAGACATTCGAAGATCATTTAAGGAATTTAGAAAACGTTTTTAATCGACTTAAAGCTGCCCAATTGATGCTAAACCCCAAGAAGTGCCAGCTATTTCAAGGTAAAGTCAATTATCTGGGTCATATAGTCAGTAAAGAAGGAGTGGCCGTGGATAAGGGAAAAATCGATTCCATTAAGGAATGGCCAAAACCAACTGACAAACATTGAGTGAGAAGTTTTCTTGGACTATGTACTTACTACCGGAGGTTTATTAAGAAGTTTGCAGATATCGCTAAGCCATTAACGCGACTTACAGAGGAAGCAAGAGAATACCGCTGGGATATAGACTGCCAAAATGCCTTTGAAACGTTGAAAAAGCATTTAATAACAGCACCAATTTTGGGGTATCCACTGCCAGAAGGAGAGTTCATCTTAGATACGGATGCAAGTAACGTGGGAATTGGAGGAGTGCTGTCTCAGATTCAAGGAGGACAGGAACGATTCCTCGGATATTTTAGTAAAGTCCTTTCAAAACCTGAGCGGAATTATTGCGTCACGAGAAGAGAACTTCTGGCAGTAGTGAAATCAGTAGAGCACTTCTATCAATACCTCTATGGAAGGAAGTTTTTAATCCGAACCGACCATGCCGCCCTTAAGTGGTTGATGCAGTTTAAGAATCCAGAGGGTCAGATAGCCAGGTGGATCGAACGACTCCAAGAATACGATTTTAAGATTGAGCACCGAGCCGGAGTTAGCCACAGAAACGCTGATTCTCTTTCCAGAAGGCCATGCCCAGCAGAGTGTCCCCACTGCAACAAAACGGAATCCAAGGAAGCAGCAGTGCTAAGAACGACGATTGTCAACGACGACTGGACGCCTACTAAGATAAGGGAAGAACAAGAGAGAGATCCAGTTATACAGAAAATCCGAAAATGGAAAGAGGAAAACCGTCGACCACCTTGGCAGGAAATATCAAACCTATGCTCAATAGTTAAGACGTATTGGGCCCAGTGGGACTCATTTATCATCGAAGATGGCTTGCTTAAACGAGTCCTGGAAAATGATGACGGTTCAGAGAAGAGAAGACAGTTGGTGATCCCAAAGAGCAGAATAGCCGAAGTACTTCGTCAGTTACACGACAGTCCATCGGGAGGGCATTTTGGTGTAAGGAAAACCCTTCAGCGAATTCGGGAACGGTTTTATTGGATGAACAGTTCCGACGATGTAAAAGACTGGTGTAAGAAATGTACTATTTGTGCCACGAGTAACGGGCCTTACCGAAAAAGGAGAGCTCCTATGAGACAATATAATGTTGGAAGCCCGAAGTACATGCTGGTAGTAATGGATTACTTCACTAAGTGGGTCGAGATTTACGCACTTCCAGACCAGAAGGCCGCCACCGTTGCAGATAAGTTGATCCAAGAATATATCAGCCGATTTGGAGTGCCTTTGGAGATCCATAGTGACCAAGGCAGGAACTTCGAAAGCGATCTATTCCAAGGAATATGTGATAGACTAGGCATGAAGAAAACAAGAACTACAGCATATCATCCGCAATCTGATGGTATGGTAGAACGGATGAATAGGACAGTTGGCAAATATTTGACAAAGATGGTGTCCGATCATCAGCGAGACTAAGACCAATACCTTCCGTTCTTCACAATGGCCTACAGATCTGCTGTTAACGAATCAACAGGCCAGACACCAGCGAAAGTCCTATTCGGACGCGAAATGCGACTACCTTGTGATCTAGAGTTTGGGTGTCGACCTGGAGAAGATGTAGCAGGTGAAGATTATGTGATCGAATTACGAAGAAGAATGGACGATGTACATGAGTTGGTCCGTTCCCACCTTCAGATCGCTAGCGACCGAATGAAGAAACGGTACGATACACAAGCCGAAAAGGGTTGCTTTAAGAAGAACGACAAAGTATGGCTGTATAATCCCAAGAAGCGAAAAGGTTGTTCTCCCAAATTGCAGCAGTTTTGGGAAGGTCCATACCTCATTATGGAGAAGATCAACGATGTCATCTACCGAATAAGCAAGATTCCGAAGGGAAAGCCGATGATAGTACACCATAACCGGCTGGCGTCTTTCGAAGGTGACCACGACGTAGATGAAGAAGTGGAAGTAAACCAAGTCCACGATGTGTCTGACCTCACGTTTGAGGAATTCATGGGTGCCTATGGAGGTACCGGTAAAGCGAGACATGGTGTTACCACTGAAGAAAAGCAAGATCTACTCGCGCTCCCCGATGACTACTCGCTGGCCCTCACCATCCCGGCCAGTATCAAAGACGCACCAGGGTTGGCATCCGTCTTTCGAAGGAAGTTTGGTCGAGTTGCAGAACTTCAATGCCAGGTGCCAGCTCCCGGTAAAACCTTGAAACTCCAAGATGCATCACGTTACCTTTTCTACCTGGTAACAAAAGACACTGCCCGTGACCAACCTACCTACCGAGATGTATGGGAAGCCTTACTTCAATTGAGAGAGCACGTACTAGAGTCCGACCTGCAAAAGTTAGCCATGCCAAAGTTGGAGTGCCGCCAATTAGATTGGAGGGTTATCCGAAATATGGTGGAGGAGATCTTCAAAGACACCGAAGTCCAGGTATTAGTCTGTTGCAATCCGCATAGTTACTGGTGCGGAGAGAAAACCGTCCCTTGTCATTTTTATACAACTGGAAGTTGTAAAAGAGGGTCCAGTTGCCGATACCAGCATACAGTTCCGGTTCCAGTCCCGACAAGGTTCCAGGAGGAACCATCTTTTAAGAGGGGGGCAATGTTACGATAAAAATCCTGGCCTAAAAATAACTGTAAAATATATGATGACTAATATTCTGTTTTGTTGTAGAAATTTCGCCGGAGGTTCTAGATTCAAATTATGGTGAATCCTCCAACTAGATGATTCTCGATTTTTCGATGCAAGACAATGCGATCTTTCGATGCTGTTCTAGTATATCAGGATTTCGTATATAAATACAACATTTTTATATGGAGGGCAGTTAATTCTCAAGACCCGCGCTCGCGAATTTGTTACGTACGGATATAATAAATTATTGTCAGATAAGTTAATATAAATAAAGAAATAAATTAAATCCGTAAGTGTTATAAATATTGAACCTTTTAATAAATTCACAACAATACCTTGAACATTTTCAATAACTTTAACAAACATATCCAATTTACTTTAGAGATTGAAAATGATTGTTCGATATCATTTCTGGACACCAAACTAATAAGAACTGAACAAAACAAAATATTGAAAGATTGATATCAAAAGCCAACACATTCTGGAAGATATTTAAACTTTTTTTTAAATCATCCCCATCAAAAGTTTATTACAGTGATAGCAATGAAGAATAGGTAAGGCATATTAGTGATGATACATTCATAAACAGAAACTTAAATTTGCTGTTAAACATTTTTGAAAATAATGGATACCCAAAACATATCCTTAAAAAATTGATATTTAACTCAGATATTTTTGACGGTCCCACTGATATCGGAGCAGTACAAACAATCCAATATAAAAAATTACCATTATTAAAACAGTTAACACCTTCTGTGACCAGTTTATTTAAACAATTTACTAACATTAAAATTGTCCAATATAATTTATTAGAAAACCGACAACTGTTTTCTAAAGTAAAAGACAAGACACCAACTGTAAATAAAACTAATGTAATCTACAAACTGCCTTGTTTGGATTTTCAGAGCTGTTATGTTGGCCAAACTTCTCAATGGCTAAAACAAAGGGTCACAAAACACAAAAGTGACTGCACAAAGAAGAAGAATACATGTGCGGCAGTTGACCATTACTTAAAAACTGGGCATCAATTTGACTTCTCAAATGTCAGGGTTCTACAGCAAGAGAACAATAACAAAAAAAAGGTTGTTTTTAGAAATGTGTCATATTATTAAAGAAAAGTATGCAGTAAATTATAAGGCAGACACGGGACAGTTGAGCAATATCTACTGTAATATTCTTAGTATGCTCAAATAGTTTTTGTTTACAATTATATTTTAAATCACCCTGTATATTTTTAATGTGTAATTTTATTGTGTTTTAATTGTTTCTTAGTTGTTTTTTTTTGGTAAAAAAAAATTTTTATAATTAAATTACTAGTGACTAGGTGCTTTAACCAATATTGTCAGTACTGCTTTGAATATATTATGTACAACATTTTTAAATATTTTTAACTCTAAATCTGTTAGTAAATCATTGTTTATTTTCACCTGATATTTATATACATTTTAACCATATTTCAGTTGTCTCCTGATGAAGCTGACAAAAAATCAGCGAAATATGGAGTAATAAAAGAAAAAAGAGCTTTTTTTAAATAACAGACCGCATACCCGACACACCAATCCAATAAATTGTTTACAGCTGATGAGTTAGGTCCAAAGAATAACGGAATAAAACAACATAATATGATATGAAAATACTGTAATAAAATATACTGATTAAAGTACCTCCAAAAATTATTAGCATACAATGTTTATCAAACAAAATTCGTTCTACGTACGTGAACGTATGAGTGAATGTATGAGTAATATAATACAACTACAATCTAAGATACAGCTTATTATTCTACATAAACAAATCAAATAATATTCAGTGTCCTTCCTAATGCAAGTTTGATATAACGATTGTACCAAGAAAAATTTGTATGAATTATCCAATTCTCTCCACAGCTCCGTGTCCCCTCTCAGAACAAATTTGATCTCCTTCGACTATCGACAACTTATTCACACGTTACTAATATAATATACTATTTTTTAACCCAAAGTTCTCAAATTTAATATATTATGATGTTTCTCCCGTTGAAACGCTTCCTCTGCCTTGAGTTGTCCAATTCCTTGTTCTATGCAAAATGAACTATCAGTTCACAGCAGCCTCCTAGGTAATTGGCAATATTAAACAAGATATTGCAATTTAGTGTCTTCAATGTTCTCCTTCGAATGCACGTACCTTTCCAATGATGCCAGCCTCTTTTCCTCTAGCCAAACGTAATCTCTCGTTCCGAAATAAACAGCGATACGTAGAATATAAGTAGGAAAAGTTTACTTACAAATTTGTACTAGATCAGCTACCGTCAGACACAACTACTTCACCAACTCACAACTTATTCTTTATCACTTGCTACCCTTGGATACCACCTCGAAAACCAACTATTCACTTTAAGCAACTAGAACTAACTGCTCCTGTCATCTCCTCTATCCATTCATCCAACCTCTCATTATACACACCCATCTCCACTTTCCAAATTCTCGGCCAATCAGAAATTTGCATACCACTCCCACATAAAATCAGAAATACCTACAAACTTTCCTAATTCATATTATTTCTTCAAGGACACTTAATTTCCACTGGGTATTTACATATCATTTATTTATTAACTATTTTTATTGTCCTTTTCATGGCGCAAATCCGGCTTACGGAACACTTTATGGCTTATGGGGAAAAACCATCGTTAACTTCATTCTACCCGCACTATTTCACTTGTTATATTTATACAAAAGATTATTTATGACTAAGATTACCTTTGGTTAATTCCAGGCAGCTCGGGAGTATTTTTTTATTTTCTATAATCTCTGAAATATTAATTTCATCGTACATTTAATATTTTTACCCTTCAATTTTGAATACCACAACAATATATATATATATATATATATATATATATATATATATATATATATATATATATATATATATATATATATAATGAACCAGAAGTATTTGCTGATAACGTAAGGAAGGAAACGTTAAATATTGGGTTTGCAGCAATAAAAAATGAAACGTGTACTCTTTTAAATTTTTATTCCAAGCTTTCGGACATTGGTTATGTCCTTCATCAGGGAGCTACAAATGTGATGAATAAATTGTTGGCGTTGGTATAATTAATTAAAAAATTCACTACTTACAAACTTAATGAGGTTGTATCATTGATGATGTATTGTATCGTTGATAAAATTTATCACAGTCTCTCATCTTTTTTCAATATACAAAACCTATTTTTATGTTTAAAAATTTTAAAAATTACTGTACATCTACAAACACTTAATTATTCTAAAAACATACATAACATTATTCTGACAAAATTCTTATAAATGTCAATTGATAAATTATTGTTTGTGTTATTATTACATTTATCTAGTAGTAACAAATAGGAGAACATTTCATTTAGATGACCAATATCCGTTTTATGATTCATTGCATTGTTATTTTGGCAAATGTAGGCCATTTCAAGAAAAAGTCTTTTGGTGATGTTACTTTCCTGTTCTACTACTTTGATGTTATTATAATCTATCTGATGCCCATTTTTAAATGCATGTTCACTCAATGCACTTCTTTTAGGATGCAGTCTATTATCAGACTTGTGGGATGTAATGCGGTCTTTAAGGCATCTTGATGTTTGACCATAGTATACTTGTTCACATAATCCGCACGGTATACAGTAAACAACATCCGTTAAAGACAAGAGTGCGGATTGGTCTTTAAGTTTAGAAAAAACTTTCTTAACTGTTAGTACCGTTTTATGTGCAATTTTGATATTATTAATTGATGAAAAAATTCTACTTAGTGTCTGTCCAAAGTCCTTAATGTATGGAAGAGATACTTATCTAATTGTAGTTCGTTTGGGTAACTGGTGATACAGACAGATTTTCTTCGTTTCTTAAATGACTAGTTAAATTTTGTGGAGTGTTAAACAAAATTTTCTTTAGTAGTATACTTAGGTATGAGTTTTCAATGAATAGGTTATAAAGGATTTTTAGATTTTTTGTATGGAAAGCGGTATCGCTGATTTTAAGGACACGATTTTTCATTTCTCTAATTAAATTAAGTTTCATTGAATATTTATGGTAGGACCAATAATTGAGATATCTGCCTGAACTGAGAGGTTTTCTATACCAATCAACTAGTAAATGGGTACCTTTTCGTATTAATTTGGTATCTAAAAAAGGTACTGAACCTGTAGTATCTTTACGTTCTAATGTGAATTGAATATAGGGGTTGTAACTATTGAAATACCAAAGTATATCATTTATCCCTGTGCTTGGTAATGCTAGTATTATGTTATCAACATATTTTTTCATAAAATGTAATTTATAAGGTAGGACAAGGATGATGGTGTCTAGTATGTGGTCCGTTACATAAGAGGAAATTATTGGTGATATAGGGTTCCCCATAGGTGTACCAAAAGTTTGTTTGTAAAATTTGTTGTTAAATGAAAAATAATTGTTTTCGAACAGAAAAAAACATTGCTAACTATTTAACAGATATTTTAACAAATGCATATAATTGTGAGACTGAATACTATATTAAAGACTCATTTCAAGTTAATCAATTATTTAATAACATACAATTGCCAGAAGGCTACGTGATTGCAAGCCTAGATGTAGTATCCCTATTTAGCAATGTTTATCTAGATATATGTACACTTGTCATTGGTAACTAGTTTCCTATTGCATCATACCTAAAACAGCAGTTACCATAGAAATAGCTGAACCATGCAGCGCCACAAACTCGAAGCAGCCGTTAGCTACCGTGGGAATGCCAAATCATTTCTTTTAGCGATATTATAAATAGAGGATTAATAGCATTTTAGGACACTCGTCAAAATCTCGTCAAGCTCGATAGAACGTCGCTACGTACTTATTATTATTTCATTTTGTACCTTGTCAGTTTACCTTATGTATAAAAAAAAATTGTAATAAACATTTTTAATAAAGTGTTTTTTAAAAAGTCAAAGAAGAAATAAGTGATATAACATCACTTATTTTAACAACTTGGTATAACATGTTCATTGTAGTGAATAGAAAAAAATGGGGAAAAACCCTGTGTAAAACTTCTTTAAAATTATACGCCACCCAGACAAGATAAGTGGTTGGTAAGTGGTACGGCAATTAAAAATTTTTTTATTTAATTAACAAATATTTAAGGACAAACAGTTATTAAAATACACATATTAGGACACTATTCAAGTTACATGGTCAATGAATCATTCATTTATATATATTTAACACCATATCTGATACCAAATTGCCAAATATAACTTTACACAGAATAACCTAGGTTTTTGAAAAATCAAACATAGAACGTCCAAACAATTATTTATGTCTAACATTTTATACAGAATACGCTGCAATATATGTAATAGTTGCTATATTGGCTAAAAACGTTAGTGGCTAAAACAACGGGTATAGAAACACAAAAGTGACTGCAACAAAAAGAAAAATCGATGTGCCGTGGTCCGACAGACAAACCGAACGCAGTTTTGACTTTTCCTAGAAACGTATGACATCCATAACAGTACAAATATTATTAGAGACAAGTTATTTTCTAAAGAGTTATTAGTTATATCGATGCAAAACATAAGTTTAAGTCTGAAATAAGTTGTACTCATCATCCTAAAAGTTTTAGCCGTCAAATTTCATTCTTTGGCAATTCTTTGTTCAGTTTGTTTCTAGTTCAAATTTTTATTAAGGCAGTACAATTTGTTTTATATTTAAATAATTATTATAGTTTTTCGTTTTTGTTAGTTTAGTAACCTTTATAGGCAATCATTTTTGAAAACTTTTCGTGCAGTGAAATAATTCATTATAAAGTAAGGTATGTATTTAGTTTATTACATTTTTAATATATTAAAATTTGGTTTATTATATTTTGTTACCTTTAGTAATAAAAATGGTGCTTTATATGGTATATAAAAAAATTATAGCTTTACTTCTTTTTCGTCTTTAGGAACCGTCTCCTCTAAGGAGGTTGGTAATCATCATAGCTATTTTTACTTTTGAGATTGCAGCTCTGAACAAGTCGACGGAACTGCAATTATACCACTTTCTCAGATTGTTGAGCCAGGAGATGCGTCTTCTTCCGATACTTCGTTTTCCCTGTATTTTTCCCTGCATTATGGTTTGTAGCAACACATATTTATCCCCTCTCATAACGTGGCCAAGATACTGTAACTTTCTTATCTTAATCGTATTCATGATTTCCATTTCCTTTTTCATCTTTCTGGGGACCTCAACATTTGTTATTTGGTCTACCCAACTTATTTTTAATATTCTTCGGTAGGTCCACATCTCGAATGCCTCAAGTCGATCGATCACCTCTTTCTTTAAGGTCCAGGCCTCCATCCCATACAGCAGCACCGAAAACACATATGAACGTATATAGCTTTACAGAATAAGTCTTTTTGATAACTGATTTTTAAAAAACTAATAGGAATATAAATTCCTAACCATCCCCTTGAGGAATTTGCAGGGAAGAGTGGCCAAAGTTTGTGATGTTTTTGTCAAAACGGTAAAACGTATTGTTCAAGATATATATAAAAAAATCAACTGGTGAACGCTTTAAAAAATGTATTAACAAACCTTCAATTTCCAAAAGATCCATTAACGCGATTAAAGAGGAAATAATTTAAAGAATTATTTATTTTTACACTACAATCCACAAAATAGGACATACAAGAAAAATAATTTTTGAAGAAGTAAAGAATGAAGAAGAGGTAAACTTTAGTGATAAAATAGACTTGTTTAGAATAGTAGTTGAAAAAATAGGATTTATTTCTAATCTCTTATAAACACTGGCTTTACTTACCTAGAAATTTGTAATTCTGAATTCCAAGTACAAATGCAATTACCTGATTTCATTTAAATAGGTAGACAAAATTATGCTTAAAATTTTGTTTACCATTCGTTAACAACTCAAAATTAAAATACGTACCTGGCTACACCTACTTTGTATCTTTTAGTAAAGTACCTTTAAACTTTGGATAGAATTTAAAATTGAACCTAATGCAACGAAAGACTAAGGGTGACTATTCGTTACAGCATTAATGGACTACAGTTATTTTGTGCTTGATATCGGCCCAGTCTCTTAATCTGGGGAATTCCATCCAAATCTGGCAACGGATATTACAAACTTTTTACATAATATCCAGTTAAAATAATATAAACAAACTAGATTGCAATTATTTGTTATTGTTGTCAATAGACCAATCCTGTGTTATCAACGAAATAACCATATTTAAATTTAAGCTCCCAGTGAATCGTTGCCCGAAAGATTTACGCAACTATTTACAACGCCATAGCCCTTTAGAAAATCTATTATCTCTAACTATTAAGCACACACTAACAAATTGAGCAATATATGCTGCAACATATTAAATAAAACGCTAAAATATTTTTACGCATACCATTCTGAAACCAGTGTGGTATGATACCCATTATTAAAAAAGGTAAAACAAAGGTTTACTGGTATTTTCGGTATTTCTCTATTCTTTTCCGGAAAGAGTAATGATTTTTTTGTAAATATTCCCCTTTGATTTTAAATTTGTAGCGTTGATTGAATATCCGAATTCGGATATTCGAATAACACTCCGAGTTATAATTCCATTATAATTCCAATCGTTCTTTAGTCTGTACATGTTTAACATTGATTTTAATGCTTGTTTTTTGTACAATAAATATTAATAATGGAACACAATTGGTTCATATACGGTAAATTTAATTTCTATTTTATTGGTTCATTATAGTATACTTCTATTTTTTTCTGATAAAGCCTTAAAAATATTGACGAAAAACTAAGAAATAAGTTATTAGTACAAACAGATGTTTAGTAATTGCATACACGATAAATATATACATAGATACATAGATATATATATATATATATATATATATATATATATATATATATATATATATATATATATATATATATGTATATATATATATATAAATATATTTATATATATATATATATATATATACATATATATATATATATATATATATATATATATATATATATATATATATATATATATATATATATATATATATATATCTATGGAGTTTTCTGAACCATATTAGATTTAATATAAAATTAGTATTTCTCGGGTTTAGTAATTTGGATAGATTTTATTATGCCATTAAAATCAACGTTTCGGCAGAAAACCGTTGCCCTGTCAATATTCTAAAATGTTCAAGATTAGGAACAAAATGTTATTGTAAAATATATAAAAAATGGTTTACTGTCATTATTATATAATTATTTGTTTATTTGTATACGGGCGTATTGTTGTTATTTTCGAAAAAGGTACAGTGGAGATATGTTATAACTTTAAAAGTCTTTTATGGTGTTATCTTTATCATTAATAAATCAGATTAAAATATATTTTTTCTTGGGTTCTGTGTGTCTTTTTTGTAATTGATTGCCTTGGTATTTCTGTTTATTTCTATTGATTCGTATATCTCCCACTTCTTTTTGTTTTGCTTGGTTTTTAAAAGTTTGGTATTTTCTAAGTTAAATTTATGCTTCTTCTCATTTTCATGTTATGTGAGCGCAGTGATGTTGTTCTTGTCATATTTGTGAAAACGAATTCTGGATTAAAGCAGTTGACTGGTTTGCCCAATATAGACACGTTCACAGTTAATACATGGTACCTCGTAATCAACATGTGATTTTTGTGTTTTTGAGTATGTGTTTTTAATTTGCTAAAATTATTATTTAAAAAAATGTTGCCTTTGTGAGCCACTGTTATATTTTGTTTGGCTAAAAGATTCGTTAGTTGTTTAGATAAACCCTTTATATATGGAAGAGTTGTGTACATAGTCTTGATAATATTGGGTTTATTGTTATTTGTATTGTTGTATAATTTACTTGGTCTCGAATATATAGCTGGATTATATAAACAACTAATATCACTGCGCTCACAAAATATGAAAATTCGATGAAGTATAAATTTAACTTCGAAAACATCAACATTTTAAAAACCGAGCAAAACAAAAAGAAAAGGGAGATATATGAATCAATGGAAATAAAAAGAAATACCAACGGAATCAATGACAAAAAAGACACACAAAACCTGAATAAATTATATTTTAATCTGATTTAAATAATAGTTAATACAACACAATAAAAAACACTTAAAGTTATAAGATATCCCCACTGTACCTATTTGAAAAATACCAACGATACGCCCTTATAAAAATAATTATCTATATATTAGTGACAGTAAACCGTGTCAGTGTCCCGTTTTGCGTTTTGTTAAAGTTTTTTATGTATTTTACAATAACTTTTTGATCCTCATTTTGTTCACTTTAGAATCTTGACAAAGGCAAGGGTTTCCTGCCGAAGCGTTGATTTCAGTGACACAATAAAATCTAGTTCCGAATTTAATCTTATTTGATAATAATATTACTATTCAACCTGAACCTAAGAAATACTAATTTTGTATTAAATATAATATGGTGCAAGAAACTGTATATATATATATATATATATATATATATATATATATATATATATATATATATATATATATATATATATATGTATATTTAGATATCTAACCTTAATTTTACCTTTATAAAAGTTCGACACTTTGTTGTTCAAAAACGAACAGGGCATTTAAATCTGCTAGTTTTGTTTTTCCAGAGGCATCCACCTAAGCTAAAAATGACACTAAACTTGAAAGTGCCGCTAGAGCTGGACTAAGTATTAATCTCTTTTAAAGTGTTCTTGTTGTTCTAAGTTTAGGTTTTAAACTACTAACGCCCTTTATCTTAGAAACTAAGCTCTTTAAAGTTTAGTCTTCTATTTCAAATCATATAGCTAGAGATTTCCGGGCTAGGGCGTTGTTTGTTGAATATAGAAACAACGTATTAAAACAATAAAACCAAATATTATAAAGTCAAATACAAGTATTACTAATGACAAATAAAAAAGAGAAAAGTGTTATTTGGTTCTGCATCGAAAACTGTAATGTTCTAATCAATGTGGGCTCCGAATATTAATAATTTTGACAAAATTAATATAAGTAATATTTGTAAATTTCAGTGATATATTTACATAAACAGTAAGTGTACAAACTTTTTACATAATATGAAGTTAAGCTAATATAAAGTAAAGTAGATTGCAATTATTTTTTATTGCTGTCAATAAAAAAATCCAGTTTTATCAGCAAATTAATCACTTTTAGTAAAAGCCCATATACCACTTTTAGCAGGTGCTCAGGTTAGGATTTACTTTTCACATAATATTCATATTTCCTCATCAGAAACGTATTCTTCAGCAGCGTCGAAACTGCAGTTTCCCTCAAAGAACAGGCAAATATTGTTAGTGCATTAGAAAACACCAAAGTTTATTACTGACTTCTCTCTAAAGTTCAACCGAAATCTTTTTTTTTTCTTCTTCTTCCTCTCTTTATATGTACAGGTAACGACATTGTTTTGTTGACCATAAGAATTAAGATTTGTTGCATTGCCATATCTAGAGTATATTTATTATAATGCTCTAAAACTCATTTTTTTATAACAATATAACAATATAAATATAACAATAAGACAAGAAGAAAAAAATCAGAATAAGAACCGTTTGTACTTTTAAATATAAAAAACAATAAAATTCTTCCAAACTTAAACAGATTAATGAATTAAGGGCTCAAATATTCCACCTCCTTATGCTTAACAGTAACCAAGTCTGTCATACAGATTTCTCCTCATATTTTGAAGTAGGGCTGGTGTAATACTTACAAAGAAATAAAGTATTTTTGCCCTTAATTTGACTAGGTTTGTGGCCCTTTCAAACTTATGCCTATAAATGTTTTCTTTGAGAAAACCGCAAAAAAAGAAATCGTTAGGCGCTAAGTCACAGAATCTAGCGAGCCATTTAATTGTACCACGTGTACTTATCAGTCGATCAGAGGAGATTTATTGGGTAAGTCAATAGTTGCTCTAGAATTATGAGCCGAACACCTATCCTGTTGGAAATAAACCTCCTGAAAATTAACTGGAAGACGTCGAAATGCCGGAATGATCTTATTCTGTAAAAGTTATAAATATTTGGCCCGTTTAATATTCCATCGATAAAAAATGGACCGACAGTATGGTTGCCTAACATCCCTGTCCAAATATTTAACTTTTGCGGATGCTGCGTTCGCACTGAAACACTGAGGTGCTTATTTTTCCGAGAATAATACCTTGCAAGGGATCGATTGTATTTTTTGTGTAATGAAAATAAAGATTCGTCAGAAAATAAAATATTTTTCAAAAAGTGTATATTTTCTTTCGGAAACAGTTCGTGTGTTGGTTGTATCTTAAAACAGTGATACCCATTCCTTTTTAAAACTCGCTGGACAGTTCGAGCATTTACGTTAACTTCCCTAGCAATTTGTACACAAAGCACAAATATCAATATCCCTGTTTTGACGCTTCTCATCGACAGGTCTAACACGTGGTTCATTACCTTCGTGACACTTTTTACAACTGTTTACACAGCCCAAAGTTTGAAAATGTTTAATGGTATTTTTAACTATTGTAACACTTGGTGCGGATCTATTTTCGAAGGCAACAATAAATAAATCAATTACTTCGCGTATCGAATGACCCTGAAAATACCATGTTACAAGTTGCACTTTTTCTTGGACGATATACATCGTAATAGGCATTTTAATAATTATTTGTTTATTTTTTCAGAACTTCGTTGGAAATTTTTAATGTTAATGTGACAATTACGACAATTCGTACCTACTGTGCAATGAATATAGAGGTGAAATCGTGTAACATGTCACAGCGATTGCCATTGTGTTGAATGATCAATAAAGCAATGCCGTGATCTATATATACATTACTCTGTCTCTTTTTCAATTGGCCTTCAGTAAGTTGTTATTCTATCGTTTTTGTAATCTTCCTGTTGATCGTCTTTCTATTGAGAAACCGTCTCTTGCCGTCTTTACTACTCTCTTTGTTGTCATTCGGCTTATATGATCGTTTTATTTTACTCTTCTGTTTCCTACCTAGTTCTTGATGTTCTTCACCTTACATCTACGTCGTACCTATATCTGTACTTTTAGCTCTGTCCCATAGTGTCTTATCATCAATTTTCTTAAGTGTTTTCATCTCTGCTGTTTCTTACATCCTTTTTGTCTTCTATGTGTCAGGTTTTCTTTCTGCCGCATATGTCATTATTGGTCTGATGACTGTTTTGTAAATTCCGCCTTTTGTTTCTTTCCCGATATTTTTATTTTTTCTAATTTCTCCTAATTGTTCTATTTAGGCAGCTTGCGGCTCTCTTTGCTATATTCACTTGATTTTCCACTTTAGTTTTGAGCTTTCCGTAGCTAGATAATGTGATGCCAAGATATTTAAAATGCATCAATTGTTCTATTATCTGACTTTCCAGCTCCAACTGACACCTTAGTAAATTTGCTGTTGTAACCATGCATTTTGTCTTTTTTGTGGAGATTAATAGTTTAAGTTTTCTGGCGGTTAACTTAGATTGGTGCAGCATACGATGTAAATCATCTTCACTTTGAGAGAATGGTATTGCGTCGTCTGCATGGCAGAATATTTTAAGTTGATTTTGTCCCATTTGGTATATTTTTTTAGTTCTTACTTTTTTTAATATTTCATCTATAATCAAGTTGAATAGTAAAGGACTCAAGGAATCTCCCTGTCTTATCCCATTGCCAGCTTCAATAGGGGCGGTTAGTTCTACTACTCTTACTTTTATTGTGTTGTTTTGGTAGATATTTTCGATCGTTTTGATTATTCCTAGAGGTATCTCTCTTGCGTACAGTAATTGGATAACGTCTTTTAATTTGTCTCGGTCAAATGACTTCTTTAGGTCCACGAAACATATATATGCCGGTTGTATTCTAATGATTTCTCTTACACTTGCCTCACTATAAATATAGCGTCGGTGCATGATCTTCCCGAGCTAAAAGTTTTTCTGCTAGTATTATAATTTCATTCAGTTTATTTGTTATCACTTTGGTTCTTAATTTTCGTGTTGTGTTTAATAAATTTAATGGTTTACACTTATTTTAGGCTTTTTAACCTGATGATGAAATTAATATTCCGAAAACGTTTGTTTTTTCTGATGTAGACCTTTTAAGAGTTTTTTAAATATAACTACATACAAAGATTTAAACCTCTTTTTTAATAAATTAATTCCTTCTGTAATTTTCCGAGTCCGATTTGTCTCCTTTTTTGAAGGGAGGTATTAGGATGCTTGATCTCCATTCTTGAGGAATTCTGTGGATACAATAAACAAATGGTGGATGATTTCATGAATTATCATGCCGAAATAGAAACACAAGGTAAAATTTTCAGAACAAGAAGGTTAGTAGTTACACTAGTAGAACATCTTGTTCTCTCCAATGTTTGTCTCACGATACCGGACGAGTTATTAACCAATAAGTAAGAAAAGTCGATGTAATTAATGTTTCCCCCATTCCTACAAATTAGTGCTTCTATGCCGGAATACAATCACATTCTTAGTTTTAGAAGACAAATTTATATCAGCCTCTACAGTCTTACACCACCAGAGTGATTTACGTTTGTTTTTGATAACACGTCATAAAAATATTCATCTCTTTATACGGCTTAGTTTGCTGTAACTGCAAGAAGTCAAGTGACATAGACTCACAGTACTCCTAGCCACCAGCTCAATTAACCCACAACCAAATCAATGAAAAAATCAACATAACAAATATATATTTGCATAAATCAAATGATAATTAATCCAAAACGTATTTTTGATGATATTGTTTCACCTGAAGCAGATCTGTATATGAAAATGTATACTGATGCATTCAAAGGTTAACTTGCATTCGGAGCAGTAGTCGTAATCCCAAATGACTCTTTTTAATTTAAACTTTCTTAAACTCACAACAACTATATTGTATAATTATATTTGGTTTGCTTAAATCCATTAAACATGTAAATATTAAGAACATTCATTGTTGTCTAGTCCTTTCCGAATACTCGCTCAGTGCAGTTATAGCTTTACAAAATACACTCCAAAGACCCTATTGAAAAAATGATCAAAGCCGAACTAATGCAAGCTAAAAAATTTTTTTGAAGAATCCACTTCTTGTACTCATTCAGCCATCGAATATCACAAGTTATTATTACACGACTACGACCTGGAAACTGTAGATATAAGTACGCCTAACTCTTCTCAAATAGCGAACCTCCAAAATGCAAAACTGGCAATGCAGTAGGCAATATATAGCACTTCCTAATAGACTGTCCCAAATATGTATATTACAATTTTCCAAGTAAACGAAAAGCGTTACTTCTTCTTCTTCTGTTTTTTGTATGGCTTCGCTACGAGGCGATTCGCCAGCACTATTTGTTGGCGACCGTGATGTAATCTGGTTCTAAATCATATCAGGGCCGCTGAGATTTGCGTAAGGTGGTAGTAGTTTTTCTGAATTTTTAAATTTGAGGTTAAAATGTTATATACAAATAAGGCGCCACAAAGGAAAAACTAAAAGGCAATAATATTAAATTAGAGTTGAGCATCATAAATTACAAATTAATTTTATTATAATAAAAAAAACTGTAAGATTACATTGACTGGTCTTTAATTAGAGGATATTAAGATTGTGTCTATTGAGATTGGGGTTTTGAATTTCATTGAAATAAAAATTGAATATAAATCCATGTTAGGAATACTATTAATGGGGCATATAAAGACAATATGGTTTAAATCCTCCACTAACCTGCATTCACATGCTGGACTGTCTATTATTTTGATTTTAAAAAGTTTAAAAATGTTGT
The DNA here is from genome assembly GCF_040954645.1 of Diabrotica undecimpunctata. Taxonomy (NCBI): domain Eukaryota; kingdom Metazoa; phylum Arthropoda; class Insecta; order Coleoptera; family Chrysomelidae; genus Diabrotica; species Diabrotica undecimpunctata. The sequence goes on along the minus strand of NC_092808.1, from coordinate 87,009,219 downwards.
TTAGTTAAGCAATGATCTGTTCTCGTTCTTCTTATTGTGGTGATATGTCTTCTGTTTTTAATTGTTAGGGTTAAGAACCATGCCTTAAAGGAAAAAGAGGTTTGCATTCCCTTATACTGGTAGTTTTTCTTCTGCATTATGGCCCCCCACTTAAATTAAAATTTAGCAATAATTTTTTCCTTTATGATGTTTAGAATATTTTGTGATTCTAGTTACATACCTAACGGAATGTTTAAGTTTGTTACTTTTACTTTTGGAGCATCAGTTTATGCAAGGGAATAATCCCTATTGTTTTTTTGGGTGAATATTGAGAATTTTTGTTAGATGGATGATTTATTTTTCTTAATATTACAGTTTTAAGTCTGCATTGGATTGATAAGTGAGTTAAAATCTAGGTCATAACAAAGAAAATTTTGGTGGTTTTGTATTTTATTTTGATTATGGAAAAACTGTTCAAACGCCATAACAAGGAGAGGTACGAGGTTTGCCTTATGGAAAATTGGTTTATTTGATTTTGATGATTTTTCTACGTATATTAAGAAGCCTTACTATTACTGGATGATTATTAGGTTTGAAAATTTTAGATAGAAATTTAGAGGCAAGTATTAGACTTCTTCAGGTCTTCATGTTTCATGTCAATCTGAGCAGATTTAGCTAAGATTGCCATGCGTGGAGTGGATTTCATGCACCCCAGGCAGCTTGTGAGTCCTTCAAAAAATAATTATAATATTACTTAGGCTATTGCTATATTTCTGCGTAATTGGGCTGAATAGAAAGGAGCCGTAATCTATTTGAGACATAATTAAAGCATTCTTCTTAAGGTGAGTTCTCCATTACTAAGGGTTGGCTATAACTACAGCAAATTGCTCTCTATCTTGAGCTGTTCTTAGTATCGAATGTGTGTCCATGCCTGTCCAGTCTCTTACATTCTTCAACCAGGAGCATTTTCTTCTTTCTGGACCTCTTCTTCCTTTCACTTTCCCTTCCATTATAAGTCGTAGGAAGTTGTATTTTTCTCCTCTGTAAATATGTCCTAGATAACTTGTTTTTCTGTTTTTAACAATATTTAGGAGTTCTCTCTCAGTATCCATTCTTCTTAGCACCTCGTTGTTGGTCACGTGCTCTGTCCAAGAGATCTTCAGCATCCTTCGACAAACCCACATCTTAAAAGCTTTCATACGCCTAATACTTGTAATTCCGAGAGTCCATAATTCCACTCCGTATAGCAATATGGAAATAAACGTTTTTACAAATTGGTATTGGATATCCAACGATAACGTAGAGTTTAATAGAAATTTTTTTATTCGTTAAAATGCGGACCTAGCATATTCTATACGAGCACGTATAGAATATGCTGGAATCTTTCTACTGGTTCTATATATTTGTTATAGATACAAATATTAATGTCGACATTTGGTGCACATGTAACAGCCATTACTTTTGTTTTATTTATGTTTATATTTACTCCCAAGCTATCTCCCTCTCTGGTTATGACATTCAAAAGTCATTGTAAACCCTCAGCACTGTCCGCAATAATGACGGTGTCGTCTGCGTATCTTAAATTGTTCTCGTATTCTCCGTGGATGTTTATTCCTTCTTCAATTAAAGCATTAAACATTATAATTAGGTTTTTGGGATCTGCACTATACCGAACTCTACATAATGATCTCAATATGTTGATATTTTCCTTTGCTTTAAGTACAATTTTGTCAATGTGAGGGTCCAATTTCAAGATTTTATGAAAGGTGATGCCCAATCAGATAATGTTGTTTCAAGCCAGAGTTTATTATAAAGGTTGTATATTTCAATATTGTCATAGGCTAATTTAATATCTAGAAAAATGGCTAATACTGTTTGGAAAGATTCAAAGGATTCTAAAATCGTAGAGTGTAAAAGAGCCAAGTTATTTTTAAATACAGACGATTTTTTATTATGATTAAGAGAGTTTTAAGTACACAGGATGATAGGATTATTGGTCTGAAACTCTTAGTCAAGATAGGATTTTGTTAACGCTTTAGGATGTAAATTACGTTAAATTTTTTTCCATTCCACAGGGATAGGGTCCGCATTCAAACAATAGTTGTAAATTCCTAACAGTGTGATGATATTTGGAAGGATCTGAGTCAGATTTTTAGCAATACACTGGAATACCAGGCAAAGTTTTGTTGAGAATTTAAAATTTTTTCTAGTGTGTTGTTTGCGTAATAGGATGTTAAAAATTGTTGTTGAGAGGGGGATATGATGATTTTTCAGGTCGTGAATTGGGAAAAAAAGGTTTTCTTTGTCGTATCCTTTTTGAATGACTCTTCTTTTGTTGTTTAAATTAGATAGAACCTGTTGAAATGAACTCTTTGTAGTGGAGGATTTAAGATTGTAGGTTCTTTTTTGAGAGGGCATGACAGAGTTGTTACAGCTAGCATTATTGTTAGGGTTGATATTAGACTTCCTGTTTCTAAGTGCTGGGAAGTCAGTTGCATACATAACAAACTTATCTTTTTCTACGTATGTTTTTGTAATGGCTTCATTTGCATCATGAATGTCATGTTTTGAAGGGCCATTAAGTCTTTGATATTTTTTTTTTCAAGGAATTCTCGGCAATTCTTGTCTGTAACTTTATGAAGTCGCTTGCAGAAGAAGCATTTGACTTCACATACTTCGGAATGTAAGTTCAAAGTAACTGTGTCATTTTTGTACATGTACACTTTCTATTAAGTCTTTTAACATTTAATATATTAATATCAGTACCCGTTCTACAACATTCTAATAATTCCTTGTTATCAATTTCTAAATCTATTTGTCGAACTATACCTTTGCAGGTTACAAAATTGTAACGAATATAAATCTTATATCCCTGGTCTAATAGAATTTTATTATTTAAAAATTCGTTTGCTGATTTGACATTAATGAATTTAATCGCAATCCTATTTAAGCCTTTGCCTTTAACCTTTTTTAATATCTCTTAAATTTAAATTTAATATATCATGAGTAATTAGAATCCCATTAAAAGAACTTACTTTGACCTCAGGTATGTTTTCGGCCACTATTCTAGGTATTACTCCAGTCGTCAGAGACGAAAATGCCACTGAACCTCTAAAAATTATACGAACAACCTGAATTTTGCCGAAAATTATAATTTTGGGACCTCAAAAAAGATGCAAAAAAGTTTCCCACTTTTGCCCTTTGGTTTTCCCCTAAAATACCCAAACAGAAGGACAAAAATGCAAAAAAATCGATTTGTTAAGAATCTGTACACCGTAGACAAAAATGTTTCAAATAAAAAATGTAGCTGAGATAATTTTAAATAAAATTGTGTATTAGCATTTTTTTGTGTAGAATAAACCGTTCTCTTAGAAACAACGTTTGAACAGACCGTCGATTTTACATGTTTTACGCGAGCGAGATCAGTATTCAATAAAACTTTTATCAGCTCGACGGTAAAAATTCGATGTCTTTTGATTCAAGTGACCTATCGACAAAAATCAATATGCGGTTTAAAGACAAAGAGTTATACTTTCGTATGCATGTTTTGGATACGAAAAAAGCAGTGGAATACAATAAACCTCTAGTTCTAATATTTATCGATTTTCACAAAGCCTTTGACACAGTTGAGCTAAGCAAAATATTACAGGCGCTTAAAGAATGCAGACTAGATTATAGATATACTAAATTATTATACAAAATATACCTGCAGGCAACAACCACTGTCAGATTACATACTAACAGTAATCGCATAAAAATAGAACGGGGGGTTAGACAAGGAGACCCAATGTCACCTAAACTTTTTAATACGGTGCTAGAACATGCTTTTGAATTTGGATTGGATGACAAAGGGAATAAAAATAGATGGAGAATATCTAAACAACTTACGTTTCGCCGATGATATACTTATAATAGCTGAAGATCTAGGTATGGCAAGAGAGATGGTACAGGAACTCGTTGTGGCTACAGAAAGTGTAGGTTTAAATATAAATATCTCGAAAACAAAAATCATGACCAATTTGGTACCCAACCAGAACATCAGTATTGGTGGAAAAGAAATAGAACTCGTAGATAGATATAAATACCTGGGACATGAAATTATGATTGGCAGGGATAACCAGACTCATGAACTGAAAAGAAGAATCGGCCTTGGGTGGGCAGCATTTGGAAAACTGAGAGAAACTTTTAAAAGTGAGCTGCCCACATGCCTAAAGAGAAAGGTATTTGATCAGTGCGTCCTCCCAGTCTTGACGTACGGAGCAGAAACACTTACCTTAACAAAAGCAGCAGCTACCAAACTGAGAGTCACGCAGAGAAGAATGGAGCGGTCCATGTTAGGAATAACTCTGCGAGACAGAATAACCAACGAAGACATCAGGAGAAGAACCGGAGTGACTGACATCATCGAGAAGATAGCCAGACTAAAATGGAGATGGGCAGGACACATAGCCAGAATGACAGATGAGCGATGGACAAAGAGGTTATTGGAATGGAGGCCAAGGGAAGACAAGAGAAGAGTCGGTCGACCACCTACAAGGTGGACTGACGATTTAAGAAGACTCAATAAAAACTGGATAAGAGCGGCGCAAGATAGACGGGGTTGGAAACATGAGGAAGAGGCCTATGTTCAGCAGTGGACTCTTGAGGCTGGATGATGATGCATGTTTTGTATTTTGCCGCAAATAAACTCAGATTTTATACAATATATCTCTTTTATTTACTATTCACTATGAAGTTTTGCTTACTAGAACCTATCCTTTAAAACCTATTGTTTTAAATATGAGGCAAAGGTATATTAAATGTAAGGCAATTGAAATATTTTTTTTTTCAATTACACTCGTACGTTGTTTAAAAGAACAAAACTTCTGAAATAAACTATACCTAAAACCGCCTTTTTAAATGCATCGTGACGTGTAATCGTTTGTAATGTAAAACATTAAATTTTGCATTTTTTATCATATTTCAAATGCCTCATCCTAACTCAAAACTAGAATTTCATGTCATAGGTTTTAAGGACTGATCTCTAAAAATAAAAATTTTACTACAACTGGTCAATGAAAGTGATCAAATTTATTGATCTCACGAGAATCGTTGAAAATTGCAAAAATTGCGAAATGTTAATTTATTTAACACCTTTATAACAGCTGAGTTTATTCTCGGCAAAATACAAAAACTGCATACAAAAGCTGCAATCTTTGCCTTTAAAACGCATCCTGATATCATAAAAGATATCAAATTTTTAACGTTAAGCTGATACAATGTTATTGAACATTGATTTCGCGCGTGTAACTGACATGCACAATCGACGGTCACTTCAAGCGTTGTTTCTAAGAGAACGGTTCATTGTACACAAAAAATGCTGATTAGCATTTTTGTTTAAAATAATCTTAGCTATATTTTTTATTTGAAATATTTTTTCTACGGTGAACGATTCTTTGTAAATCGATTTTTTGCGTTTCAACCCTCCTGCTAGAGGGGTTTTAGGAGACAGCCCGGGGGTTAAAGTGATAAACTTTTTAAATATTCTCTGCAAAATTCAGCTTGTTCGTATAATTTTTAGAGGTCAACTCTCTGACGACTGGACTAATACAAAAATTGGACCATTGTCTTTTACCGAATAACAATTGATAATTTTTTGTTTCTGTGTTTTATCAACTCAGATATAACATTATTTATATATGATATAACATTGTTTCGGAATCTAAAACTATGTTCATAATCTCAAAAGCCGGTCAATGCAAATTTTACCATCAGATATATATATATATATATATATATATATATATATATATATATATATATATATATAAGGTTTATTTTATAGTATTAATCACAAGTTGAAAATAAAAATTGTACTTAAGCGTAAAGTTTAATTTATATTCTATAAACATTTATTATATTTGCGAATGTACTCAAGCGCGAAATATGGCATTTATACATTTAAATTCGAGACGAGCCTGCTGGACCTTCATCCTTTTATAAACTCAACGAACAAACAAACTTATAAGGGCATGCAGGATAAAAGAATCTAAATGCAGAGGTTGGGACACAATATTCCAGACATGGGTTCAAGGAAATCCTTTGTCTGAATGCTTACGGTTAGAGATAAAAATGGAGTGTAAGTGTAAAGATAGGTGTAAATATATGGAAATATATTTGGTTAAGAAATAAGCAAACTCGACGGAGCGTTTTAAGGATATAAAACATTTACGTTGATGTACATGCGACAGGTGGATGTTTGTTAAAAAGTTTAAGAACAGAATTTTGCAAATTTTATTGAAAAATAAAATTTTATTGTCGATTACCAAACAGTTGTTTATGTTGATATATCATCTAATATATGCTAAAAAAATGTAACGACAAAAAAAATTGGGTGTCCTAGTCATACTCGTTTCTTTTGCCTCCAACATAAATTTTTAATAATTCGGATATCTTTGTCACAAACTTTTATTTTGTAAGGTATTTGGTATCAGCTAATGATCCTGGACAAAATCAAAAGATTTTTCATAACCGATTAACAAGGATATACATCGTTTCTTTCACCTCTGCGTTTCTGCAGGTGTAGGTTTACAATGACTACAGCTTCGCGTGTTCCAAATGCTTTTCTGAACTAAAACTGTGAGTCATCTAAATCTTGTTCCCATTTACTTCTAATTGAACTATGTGTTATTTATAAAAATGTTTTATGCATATGGGCCATAAGGCTAATTGGTAGGGAATCAGCAGAATTCCTCGGCTGTGGTTATTAGGCATAGTAATAAATTGTATATATATTAATAAATACCTTGACAAGTAGGCCAATGTTTTCGTCATTTATAACGTTTATTCAAAATACAATTGGTTTATCATATGTGCCAGTTGCATTCCTGTTGTTGCTAATTTCAACCTTTATTATATAAGTACATCGAGCAGTCTGTTATTTATAAAATATCTTGTATATATTTTGGTAAGTTGGCTTAATTTTTCTTTATCCAAAATTATTTCTTGTTGACTAAAATCACCAAAAGTATTCTTTTGTTTATTCCACTAATTTTTTAAACTTGTGTGTATATTAAATATTTATAACATAATTTTCCCCATTCGTCTTTAGTAGTTTTTATCTCCTGTCTTATTATTTTTTTGCTATATTCATTTTGTTTGTATTTTATGTTCCTGCGTTCTTTTATATCTTTCAGTATATCTATCCACAATATGTCTACAACGTATTCTGCAATTTTTCGGTCACGTGGTTCGCAGATGTGACGATAGTTTGGAGAGAATGATTGTTTCTGGAACCGGTCCAAGGAGTAGATCAAGAGGACGATCACCAACTAGATGGTCCGATCAAATTAAGAATTCAGCTGGAAAAACTCATTCTGGGAAGATCCCAGAAAAGCTGATAATTAAGACCAATGAAGAAAAATGTTTTTGGAAGGATTTTGGAAGAAATTACGATCCTCAGTAATGGCGAAATGGCAAGAGAAAGATATGCTCTGTCAAACGAATACAAATGTTAGTGATGATGTCTTTAATTTTAGTCCAAGTAATTCACAGTTTTAGTCATCGCTAGCTAATTCTGTTAATTTATTGTTATTCTCTTTAGTGCCTTTTTGTCTGGTTTGTTCTTGATTTAATTAAGATGTATCTATTGGTGGTATTCTTGCTTTTTTTGCAAGTTTTCAAATAAGTTTCCATTTTTTTGACTAATGGATTATGATCTGTTTCTACGTCAATTCTGGGTTAAGTTTTAAAACTTGTGATGCGTTTTTTTTTATAAAAATTTAATATATTTGGTTTTTTGTTGGTTTTCTAGTAACTTGTTCATAATATTATGCCTCCCATATACACGGTTTAAGCTCACTTAGCGCAAACCATATGTTTGTAATTAACATTTCTGAATCTTCAAAAAATTCATATAACTTATCACCCTTTTTTTTACTCTTGCCCAGTTTTTCCAAAAAATGTCTTCTCCGACATTATTCTATTTTTGCATTAAAATATAAAATTAAAATTGTTATTTGTTTTTCAGAGATTTTAATGTTCTATTGATCAAAGAGTAAAGAGTTCTATATTATCATCATATTTCCTTTCAACTATTGAAGCATACATTTGTAAGATGACTTACAACACCACGTATCCTAGCCTATTTAAATGAAGATGGAAAATTTCTCATATATTGTGACAAATTTCGGAAGAGTATTGACGCCGTTTTATAACACGAATATTAAAACAAAGAAAAAGGTATTGCATATTTTAGTACAACAATGAGAAATGTTAAAAATAATTACTGATGTACTAGAAAACAACTCCTACCTATTATACAGTCCTCTCTCCTACAGTCCTTCTGTATGAAGTTGAAGCCCGGACATTAAGATTAAATATCAGGACACGACTAGAAGCCTTTGAAATGTAGCTGTATCGCAGAATGCTTAGAATATCATGGACACGACACATTACGAATCGAACAGTATTAAATACCACAAATAGAGAGTTAGAACTTACTACAACGATTAGGACAAGAAAGACCTCGTATCTAGGCTACATAATCAAAACCTGGACGGGCGTAAACGTTTAAAAAATAATAAATGTAGCGTAGAATAAAAAACATTTTGATATAGTGATCGCAAACCTCCAGTAATGGAGTGCACCAGAAAAAGAAGAAGGAAATAATCAAAAAGACTGAGACATTTTATTTCTTTTATTTTCGTTAGCCTATAAAAGTTCCTAACATTAAGCGAGCGGTTATTTTTTATCGATGATAATCGCCGGAAAAATATTGGAACTTCCTCAAAATCTTATTCTTGGATTATGGTCTTCCAGCGAACAAGAATGTTCATTCTTGATGTACATCGAAAATTTAAAAGAAAAATTGGAAAAAGTCAATAAATTTGCTCTTAAAGTATAAAGCTTTAAAGCTACCGAAACAACTTATAAAAGAGGCGACTCAGTATAATTATATAAACCTAAACGTAAAAAAGGACTTTTTGAAAACTTTAACCATACTGGGAAAGCCCGTACATAGTTTATTTAGCTCCATACCATGAAACTAATTCGCCCTATTAGATTCAGTTGGTCCCCGATAGACCAGTTATTTGAGGCAAATAAGTATAAAGAAGAAGCAGTGTTACGACAGTTCCGTAAGACTTATTTCATATAGAAAAAACCGCTTGACGAAAAAGACAGTAGTAATTGAGAATTTGAATAGTTCTGTGATTAAGCAAGAGTTAATAAAAATATTCAGGGTAGCGGGTAGGAACCCCCTTGGACAGTCCTATCAGGGAAAGTGAATCTGTTCCTGCTCTCCGCAGATTCCAGGAGTTTCCTGACCCGGGAAACTAGTACTTGCTTAGGGTCCCTTATTCAGGGTTACGGATGAAGACCACAACGATATCCACGGTGGAGAAAAACATCTTCGGTACAGTGTGTATGGCAGAAGTGGCACCCCAGATTTTAGGGTTAGTATAAAATTAAATGTAGCGTCTGATCCAGAGTGGACGGCTACAAACAGCGTTTGACCCAGAATGGGCGGCTGATAACTAACTCACCAACCCGCCTGGCAAGCGTGGGGTTTTTAACTGCCATTATCCCCCCCCCCACTTTTATCATGGCGAATAAAAAACAAAAGGAAATGGTCCCCAGGTGGGTAAGATCATTTCTGAATCCCACACTTCAAAGGCCTGCCTCACGGTATCTGGGGGAGGCAATAATTCGCTTTTGATAGATAAAAACATACATTATGATAATATTAAGGAGTCCAATAAATAATGAACAACCTACTCTTAGTGGACAGCAAATAAAGAGAGTGACAAAATATAAATATCTGGGAGCTTACATCAACACAGAATTAGATCCAGACCAAGATATCAGGGTACTAATAGAAATGGCAAGGGCAGCGTTCTTAAAATTCAAGCAATTGTTCTCTGACAAAAATCTGAATACTGCGCTGAGACTGAGGTTTGTTGAATGTTACGTCTGGTCGCAACTATTGTACGGGGTAGAAACATGGACATTAAAAGCGCAAATAGTTAAGAAGCTTGAAGCCTTGGAAATTTGGATATACCGGAGAATGTTGAGAATTCCATAGACTGCCAGGGTCACCAAGGAGAAAGTGCTGAGAAGGATGGATCGAGACAAAAAATTGTTGGGAACAATAAAAGTACGCAAGACTGCATAACTTAAACACATACTGAGAAATGATAAATATAGTATTCTGCAGGTTATCATGTAGGGTAGAGTCGATGGCAAAAAGGGAATAGGTAGAAAGAGGAAGTCATGGCTGCGAAATTTTCGAGACTGGACAAACATGACTGTAGATGAATTATTCTACGTTGCAAAAGACAGAGAAGCTTTTAAAAATGTGCTCGCCAACCTCCGTTAATGGGGACGGTATAAGAAGAAGATAAAAACAAAAACCCACTAAGACGAGCACAACATAAATCAAAAGCATCTGTCAACCTGTCAATAGGGACATACAATATTAGATCAATGTCTATGGATGAAAAAGTAGATGAACTGGAAGATGAATTAACAAATAATATAAAATAGGATGTCATAGGCCTTTCAAAAACTCGACGAAAAGAAAAAAACCGAATACAGCTAAAATCCGGTAATCTACTGTATTATAAAGGAAATGAAAAGAATAGTAAATTTGGAGTCGGATTTATAATAAACAAAGCTATAAGTAAGCATGACCAAATTATCAAAAGTATATCAGATCGTGTCGTCTATGTCTTACTTAAAATAAGAAGAACATCAATTAAAATTATCCACGTATATGCCCCCACGACAGCTTATGGTGACAAAGATATCGAACTATTTTATGAAGATATATTAAAGGCTATGGAATAACATAAAACTCGTATTACACTAGTAATTGGAGATTTCAATGCTGGGTAGAAAACTAAACAAAGAAGAAACTAAAATAGGAGATTTCGGGTATGGTCAGAAAAATGATAGAGGTGCTACTTTGATGAACTACCTAGAAGAAAAGCATCTATACGCAATGAACTCATTTTACAAAAAGAAACCCCAACGAAAATGAACAGAGATCAGCCCTAATGGATCCACAAAAAATGAGATCGACTACATACTGTCCACGAAACGATATATCATTAAAGATGTAACAGTTCTTAACAGATTCACAACAGATAGCAATAACAGGATGGTCAGAGCAAAAATTAGTATTTAAGGTAACTATGAAATGAAAAGAAAAATAATTAGAAACTGGGATCTAGTAGATAGAAATAAACTAGGGCAATATAGAGAGATATATAAAGACCTATTAAAAGAACAACTTACTCAAAAATTAGACAGCGATGAGAAAGATATACACGAAATAGACAACATACTTATAGCAACGATGATTACATCAAGAAAAGAAATAGAAAAAAATAATCTAAAAAAAAACAACTATATATCAACATAAACAAAGAAGCTTATGAATAAAAGAAGGAAGCTGAACAAAAAAGGCAAAAGGACATTTATAGAATATGTAGAAATTAATAAAACAATAAGCAGAATGATAAAAGAAGATAAGTGAAAAAAACAAGAAATAAAAAAAATAGAAGAAGTAATACAGAACAACAAAAATATGAAATGCTTAAGACCGAAATTAGGTAAGTGTGAAATAAACAAAATAAAAGATGTAAACGGAGTAGTACATACATTAAAGATGAAATCATAAATATAATCCATCATTTCTACTCAGAAGTATATAAAACAAAAATTGAACCACCAGAAGAAATTCAAAACCAACTTAAGGGTAAAATAAAAAATGTCAACTCAGAGCTACAGCCAGAAATAAGCAAATCTGAAAAAAGGAATGCATTGAAAGAAATGAAAAACAAAAAATCACCTGGAAAAATGGAAATGAGATGCTGAAATATGGTGAAAAAGTGATAATTTATACTCTACATTCCCTTCTGAGCAAGATATTAAAAAAAAATCCCAAACAACTGGAAGGAATCCGTAACCAATATCCTACACAAGAAAGGGGATAAAGCAGATATAAAAAAACTACCGTCCTCTAACACTCCTCAATGTAATGTATAAACTCCTAACAAAAATTTTAACCAATAGATTGATGACAAAATTCGACGGATACCAGTTGAAAGAATAAGCTAGTGCTAGAAAGGGGTTCAGCACAAGTGACCATTTACTAAGTATGAAAATATGTATAGAACGAGCAAATGAATACCAAATTCCTCTATATATAGCGTTGATAGATTTCGAAAAGGCTTTCGACAGTGTCGAACATTGGGTTGTGAAAAGTTCTTTGATTAACAGCAGAATTAACCACAGATATACGGAACCAATAGCAAATATATATAAGGAAGCCAAAACAACAAAAAAAGTATATGAAGGAACAAAATCAATACAAATAAATAGAGGCGTGAGACAGTGTGACACAATATCACCGAAACTTTTCAATCATACTCTGGAAGATATTTTTAAAAGATTAAAGTGGAAAGAAAAAGGTACGAAAATTTGTGGACAACACTTAAACCATCGAAGGTACACTGATGACATCGCATTGATAACCGATAAAAAAAAAAGAATCATTTGAAATGATGAAAGAGCTGGACGTAGAAGCTGGAAAGATAGGCTTTAGTATGAACTACAGCAAGACCAAAATCATAAATAATACAGATGAAGACATCACAATGAGAATCAGACAAGATAAAATAGAACAAGTTCAGTATTATATGTATATATATATATATATATATATATATATATATATATATCTGGGTCAAACTATAAAACTTAACAAAAAAAACCAAACAGCAGAGATAAAAAGACGAGTTAGACTGGCATGGGCCGCATTTGGCAAACTAAGCTACATTCTTAAAAACAAAAATATCGTCAGCAACTTAAGACCAAAGTATACAATCAATACGTACTCCCTGTTATTACTTATGGTTCCCCAAATGTGGACATTTACAAAAGCAAATATGGACAAAATCAACAAAACCCAAAGAGCAATGGAAAGACAAATGTTGCACATAAGACTAATATATAAAAAGAAAAACGAATGGATAAGAGAGAAAACAAAAGTGAGGGATGTTAGACAAGAAGTTGCAAAATTATAAACGAAGTAGAAGAAAGCCCCAAATGAGATGGGCAGATGATATCAAAAAGCACGTGGGCTCTAGGTGGATGACTGTAGCGACAGACAGAGAAGAATGGAAATAGATTGGGAAGGCCTATGTCCAAAGATGGACCGAAGAAGGCTAATTAGATAAAGATAGATAGATTAAAAATATTGTAATTTGGTTTGCTGTTTTCATTAAAAGTTATTTTACAAAAGTGTAACAATTTTTTGTTCTGAAACTGTTTTCCTGTGCCACGTTTAAGTTAAGAATTATGTATATATATATATATATATATATATATATATTATATATATATATATATATATATATATATATATATATATATATATATATATATATATATATATATATATATATATATATATATATATATATATATATATACAGGGTGGCGCACCGAAAACGAAACAGATGCATTTACTGGCAGATGATTCCTTTTTAAAAAAAACGCTTGGACCCGTCGATTTTGTAATAAAGATTTTGCTGAAAACGTTGCCGGACATTTTGCAATATTTGAGGAGTAATTTGATGGCACTCATTCACAATTCTTTGTCGTAAATCTTCTAAGGATGTTGGCTGAGTAGCATAGATTTTGCTTTTTAAGTAACCCCATAAAAAGAAATCCAAAGGTGATAAATCTGGCGATCTTGGGGGCCATTCAACGGCACCTCTTCTACCAATCCATTGACCTGGAAAGGTCTGATCTAAATAATGCCGAACTCTTAATGCGTAATGTGGTGGGGCACCATCCTGTTGGAACATCAACATATTCTCAACGTATCGACCATCATTCTGATTTTCAATTATATCTGTTAGCGCAGGATCTATGGCATTTTGCAGTAATTCCAAATACATTTCACCAGTCAAATTTCCAGGTAAGAAAAAAGGACCAACCAAATGATCGCCAAAAATGCCAGCCCAAACATTTAATTTTTGTGGCTGCTGTGTGTGTACCTCATGGTAAATTCTGGGATTAGAGTCCGACCAATATCGACAATTATGACGATTTACTTCGCCATTTAAAAAAAAATGAACATTCGTCGGAAAAGCAAATGTTAAATAAAAATTGTTCATCGTTTGTAATTCGTTCACTCATAACTTCACAAAATTCGAATCGCTTATCAAAATCGTCTTCATTAAGTTCTTGTACAAGGTGAATTTTATACGGATGAAAATTATGGGCCTTTAGAATCCGTTGGATAGTACGTCGACTAACACCACACGAAGTTTGCAATTTGCGGGTACTTAATGTAGGATCTACAATAACTTGCCCTAAAACCCCCACTTTTGTTGCTTCGTTCCTTATAGGATTTTCAATATTACGTTTTTTATTGGCGACTGATCCAGTTTCCCGAAATTTAGCTACAAGTTCTAGAACATATTTTCGGTGCACATTATTGTTCTCATGTCGCTCATTAAAAATTTGTGCTGTTCTATTAGCGCACTGATTATTTCCGAAAAATATTTCAATAATTTCAACCCTTTCTGCCGTGGAATATACCATGGTTAATTTATGTATAAAGCAATAAATGATATTTTAACAACAAAGATTGGTCAAATCAATCACAAATTAATGTACTATTTCCTATTTAAAATAAGTACGTGGCATTCTCTACTTATCTTTCTTCAAGAAACAACTTTTTTTGTCACAAAGGACACTTCAATTGCTATTTTTATTATTAATAAACCATGGGCGTAGTAAATAAAAGCATTTACTTATCAAAAAAATGCTTTTACTCAAATTTCTTCTGAAAGAAGTACAAACTAATTTGATGTACCTATTAAAGTCTACTTTAAACTTTAAATCAATAAATCTCCAAAACTACTGAATTGAATACATGAATTTTACATCATTATAAAGGGAGTTGAAAGACCTTTCAAATAATGGATCATTCGACCCCCCTTTTCATTTAAGATTTTAGAGATGATGCCACCCCCGCTTAAGGGGCTGCAAATGTTACAGTGATTTTATGCCAATTTTGTGTCCCCCTCGAAAACAAAATCGACGGGTCCGAGCGTTTTTTCAAAAAAGTAATTATCTGCCAGGAAATGCCTCTATTTCGTTTTCAGTGCGCCACACTGTATATATATATATATATATGTATATATATATATACAAACAATATATTATATTGACAGTCAATAGTATCCAGTATTTCTTGTATATATATATATATATATATATATATATATATATATATATATATATATATCTACGGCATAAAGTGGACTCCGCCCATGTTAAAATTCAGGTTCAAGTGAGCTCCGTGGTCAAGTGGCCACCGATATACGGAGCTCACTTGACCATTCCATAATATTGGCTCTGTCGATTCGTCAACATGTATAGTTTCACAACAACTTTGTCTTTGCTTTGCTTGTCTAAAGACTTTGGATATTAGCCATTGTTGTATTTTTAGTTCAAATTTTATAGTTTTGTGCTCAGATCCTCAGTCAGGAGCCGTAATATTGTTCATTATATACGTGGATAGCGGATCCAAGCTCAACATCGTTGAAAGGTTCTCTCAGCTGACTGGTTTTGTTTTCTCTCATTATAAGTTTTTATGTAAAGTGAAGTGTCTTTATCTCTAGATATACTCTTAATATTTATACACATAATTAGAATAGTTGGTCCTAAAAAGGACCGATTTGACAAAAAACATATTGAACGGGTGATTTAAGAATTAACGATTACTTAATTATTCATTACCCAGGGTAGTCCCGATTGCGGTGATCTTATTAGTACTTCAATTTTCGTGAACGCTTCTACTTTAAACTTCATAAAAAATGACTAATCTTTCACTTTTCTGTTACTGTTATTTTAAGACATAGTATAGTCATAACTATAGTCAATATATAGTCTCTATAAGTAAATGAGTTTGTGGTATCGGTTACAATTCATGTATATTGATAATGAGGAAATAAACAGGTTAAAATAAGTGTAGAAAATTTTACCTACATATATCGGCACCATTGTTCAGGAGATTGGTTTATCCCAGAGATCAAAGGTTACATACTTTTACAGGCGTATTCTAGGTTCTATTTATATATTTTTATTACTAAAAAAGTGTATTTATAATAAAGGCCTTAAGCTATCTGTAGATTCCATGAATATTAGAATCTATGGAAATTAGCAAATTAAAAAATACAGACATAATTCTGACTTGAGACAAACAGTTATCCCCTCCTCAACTTATTCAGTTACAAAATATGACGTGTAAACGCATACCTGTTTAATTGTTAGATAAAATGAATTTCCATCAAGTAACGGTCGAATCTATCACTTACTAAAAGAGTACGAAAAGACCTGCTTATGCTTTAGAGTATGGGTACTTTAGTACAAAGTACCCTTTGCTTTTGCCAATTGCTTTGTCACTTTCTCAGCGATGGGTCTCCCTTTTGCTCATCAATAATGTTCCCGCTCGATATAGTTATTCTAAGATATTCAGATTTCACTATATGCTCTACATCTGGCTTTATCTCCTATTAATTTACAACTACGACGAAATCTTTATAATATATCTGATGCATTGATATTAAAGTGGAGTAGAATACTTGGTAGATAATATTTATTTGTTTTGAGTATACTTATTTTACGACCTAGTACATAAAAAAATAAATACTTGTGTGCTCAGTGCTTTCTAAGTCTGTAAAACATAAACATGCTTCCATATTAGATTATACATTTATTAAGAATGTCCACTCTCTGAATTGAAGTTTTTATCTTAAAATATGACTGTGTCCCACAATCTTTCACAAAAGTTATTCTTTTCTGAAATTTTCTGAATAAGGTTCAATAGGTTTTTATATTTTGTTTTAGGTTTTAATCTTTAAATCGGAGTTCATTTTTTGAAAAACTATATACATGTGACATCAGATGTAGACCAAACAAAAGAAATTAGGACACGTATTGAAATAGCACGTGCATTATTTTTTAAACTTTAAAAGTTTCTTTGTTTTCGGGATATAAAGTTAGAGCCTGAGAATGCTTCGATATTACGTGTTCCCTACTTTTCTTTATGGCTTGGAAGCGTGAACACTAAAACAAGTCCATCTGAATAAGTTGGCCGCCTTTGAATTTTGGTGTTACAGAAGAATCCTACGAATATCATGGATTCAAAGAATGTCAAACGTGGAAGTAACTAGAATGATAGGAAATGGGGCGGAAATATTATTAACTATCAAAAGACGAAAACTTTAGTACTTAGGACATGTGATGAGAGGGCAAAAATACGCATTATTACAACTTATTATGCAAGGCAAAATCCGAGGAAAGCGAAATGTGGGAAGACGAAGAATATTCTGGCTTAAAAACTTAAGGGAATGGTTTGAATGCAGTAGTGCAGAACTTTATAGAGCGGCAGTCAACAGAGTCCGTATAGCCATGATGATTTCCAACCTTCGATAGAAGATGGAACTTAAAGAAGAAGATAGAAAAAAAAATCGGTTGCCTGTAAAGTCGGTTTTACGGGCGAAGATTTTACGTGACAACGTCTTTTTCTCGGTAGAATATTTATTGATATGAATATTATTAAATTGCACAATAGGAACAAGGAATTGAATGAAAATAAGAATTGCACAAATTTTAACTATAGAAATATATTTTGTTTACTAAAACATTGTACATGTAAACTTAAACTTAACTAATTTCTATTAGGCATTCGCCGGTCCGGCGGGCCTCTCTCTCGTTCGGTGACTCACTTTAACAGACGTGAGCGGGCGTTACACTTTTTCATGAATGACTCCGAGCCACAACCTAATTTAAGACGTTGTCACGTCAAAAAGGCATAAACTATCTACGTAATAAATCCCATTAACCTGTTAGTAACGGATAACCAGATATATTTAAAAAGATTAAGTACCTTTCTTTTTATTTTGGATTTTGAATTTTGCATAACTAGAGCAAGCGACTAATTTTTGTGTATTAGTTTTGGACCAAGCGCCTCTTGCGAGCGTTTTAATGATTGTAAATCGAATATTTGGCAACATATGTACATAAACGTGGTTAACAATGGTGACGTTGGCAACTTGTTGAGGCGTTTAAGTTAAGAAGTAGTGGCAGTTATTGCTTAAATTTTTCTATAATAGTCACATTACAGAAGAGCTAACATAGAAAGAGAATACTTAACAAAAGACATAACATTAAGTAAAATGTATGAATTGTATATTGAAGAAGCAGACAATGACCTCGTTAAATTTTCGTTTTACAAAAAAATGTTTTTAACACGATTTAATCTTCAAAGAAAAAAGTTGAAAAAAGATACTTGTAGTAGATGTGATTGTTTCGAATTAGAAATTAAAAATTGCGCAGATAACGAACAATTAAGTGTTAAAAAAAGAAAAAATGTGCACTTAGAAGAAAGAAAGCTAGACATGAAGATAAGCAACGATCAGCCAGAAGTGGAAACCTTTTGTTTTGATTTAAAGAAAAACTCTTCCCCTTTCGAGAATTCTAATAAATATTGTATATTATAAGCGTCAATTATGTATTTACAACCTTGGTATCCATAGCGCCAAGGATAAAAAAGGTCATTGTTATATTTGGATAGAAGGTGAAGCTGGTCGGGGAGCCCAGGACGTAGGCATTTGTCTTAAGAAACACATTGAAGAAAATGTTACTTCTGCAAAACATGTAATTTTGTGGTCAGACTCTTGTGGCGGCCAAAACCGCAGCATTAAAATAGTTTTGATTCTGAAAATGATTTTGGAAACTCATCCTACCATTGAAAAAATTACATTGCGCTATTTCTTTCCTAGTCATAGCTTTTACCCAATGGTAGTGATTTTGGAGATTTTAAAAATGCCCTAAAATTTCAACAACGTTTATATACCGTTGATGATTACCTAAACGTGATGAAAAAATTCCGTAAAAAAACCCACTAGTAGTTCACAGAATGAAAAAAGAAGAATTCGTCAAGCTAAGAAGAAATACAAGCGAATCAACAGAAGAGACCAATTTAATAGATCTTGATAAAATATTAAAGTTAACAACTACAATTTCGTAAATATGGAACACTTTAAATATCTTAGATAAATAATCACGGTTAATAATAATGCCACTAAAGAAATACAGATCATAATTTAAACTTTTTACCTATTTTAATACATAGATGCTAATCATGGACAATGACTAAAACGGATAAGGAAGAACTACGAATATTTGAAAGGAAAATAATAGGAAAATTGTTTTAACCTCATTATCATATCGCTACAAATCCGTATAGAAGAAGAACACATACTTAATAAAGAAAGCTCTTATAACGATATTGTTTGGGCAAATAAATTGCTTAAGGTAGATCGTACACATGCATAGACGCCAAGATGTCAAACTTGTAAAACTGTTATGGAAGGAAGTTAGCACAGAAGAATACCACTTGGGCGTCTTAGTATGCAATGAAGAGAAAACATCCAATCATATCTCAAAAAATTAACATCGTGAAGGTTCTTCTCTGAACCCCATAACAAATGGCTAATCTTTTACTTTTCATTAAAAATTTAAATTTTAATAAGTTACGTAAATAACGTTTTAAAAGTGCCTTTCCTGAGATAACTTTTTTTAAGCCTGGTTTGTTTGATTACATGTAATTGATTTGATAGTCCCCAACAGATGAGTATTGACTATAGGTAGGATAGCAGGTAGTTGAACAGGCATGTGTTGATAAATATGATGAGTCGGTAGATAGTCTCATTATTCCTAAATCTGACCTCATGTTACCTTCCCCCTTCATTTGTGGAAGTCCTAAAGGCATTTTTTCTCTTGGGGCATCCTCCCAATTTAACTTGGCAATGTAGTTATTATAGAGCCTTTGGATATAGCCAGCGCAACTTTAGCATTGAGATTTAGCTTCTTACACGACGTTGTTGTCTTTATATATGTGTTTTGCCTTGGCATTAGTTCCGTTCGGTATTGGTTAGTACGCGGACCTTTGTAAGTCGGAAAATACCTCTGATGGCTTTTCTAGCAATCCTGATCTAATTAATACCTGAGTTTTACGTACATTGTTTTGTTAGCGTTCTGGACACATATCCACACATTACACTGGTTTAATCACTGTTTTATATAACCTTATTTAAGAAAGTCATATTAGACCTCTGAATTTAAAAGTATTATAAGAGTTATATATATACATCAGTTAGCTACCTAAATATTCCCTTTTATTTCTTATGTTACGTTATCTACGATATCTAAAATGTTGCAATCCTTTAAAATTATATGGGTCTATTGTTACGTTATACCCTACTCTACGTCACCTCTTTTGTATGTTAAAGAACATTTATATGCTTTATTACTGACTATTAGACCGTTTTTTTATGCTAATATTATTATTTTATAGTATTCTAATAATTTATGGATTCAATCCGGATAGCAAATTGATATTCTTCACTTTCTCGGAAAAATAATATTCTAACACACAAAATCCTATTAAATTGCCAAAACCTTCCTTGCATATTCTATTCAGTCATGAGGGACAGCAGCAATATCAGTACCATAATAAGGCGTATAGTACTGGACTGGCTAATCGTTGGATAATGGGAAGCATGAGTTTTAATGTTTTCGGGACTGCCATCTGTTAGCGGAGAGCAGACATATTAGTACCAAGTTAATGCATATAGTAATTGTTGCTTGAACTTTATTATTATTAAACAACACTATATTTTCTAGTAAAATCATCATGACTTTACAGTAAGACAAATTTTGGAACGTTGGTTATGGAAACATCATGTACATACCACCAGGTTCCCTATGTCGATATCCAGCAAAATCGTTGTAATAAGGAGACGGCAAACAAAAATCCAGAGATAAAAATATGCACCAAGCAAGTCTGTTTTATTCAACAGTCGAATAAACTACAGATTCTTGATTCGAATAGTCAAAAAATCAATAAACAGCTTAGTAAAATAGAAATAACGCATATTTAAGATGTAATCCATTAACGGGCCAAGGTACAAAGCACTCCTCGCATATGCTAATGATATGGATCTCATAAGAAACTCTCTCCGGTCCGCAAACATTTTTAACAAAGTGCACGAAAAATGTTTCAGTTAAAATCAACGAAATGAAAACCGAATACAAGCGAATCAACAGAATAGACCAATGGCGCAGAACAGAAGCAGATGGAAAAGTCTAGAGAAGGCCTATGTTCAACAATGGACAACTCAGGGCTGATTAATGATGATGATGATGACTATTAGACCGCTTTTTTTGCTGCTACTAGCATTATTTTAGAGCATTCTATTATTTAATTTATGGATTAAATCCGGATAGCAAATAGATATTCTTCACTTTCTCGGAGAAATAATATTCTAACACAAAAAATCCTATTAAATTGTCAAAACCTTCCTTGCATATTCTATGCACTTATGAGGAGCAGCAGCAATATCAGTACCACAATAAGGCGTATAGTTCTGGACTGGCTAATTGTTGGATAATGAGAAGCATGAGTGTAGCAGTTTTAGTGTTTTCGGGACTGCTACCTGGTATCGGGGAGCAGAATTATCATTACCGAGTTAATGCATATAGGAATTGTTGCTTGAACTTTATTATTATTAAACAACACTATATTTCCTAGTAAAATAATCATAAATTTACAGTAAGAAAAATTTTTGAACGTTGGTTATGAAAACATCATTTACATACCACCGGGTTCACTATGTCCATATCCAGCAAAATCCTTGTAATAATGATACTGGAAACCAAAGATGAAAATATGCTCCAAGAAACTTTGTGTTATAAAACAGTCGAATAAAATACAGATTCTCGATTCCAATAATCAAAAAATTAATGAACAGCTTACTAAAATAGAAATAACGCCTATTTAAGATGTAATCCATTAACGGCCCAAGGGACAAAGCACTCCTAGCATATGCTAATGATATAGAACTCATAACTCTAATGAGAAACTCTTCCGTCCACAAACTTCAATAAAGTGAAGAGAGCACAAAAAATGTTTGACTTAAAATCAACGAAATGAAAACCAAATACAAGCGAATCAACAGAAAACCAATCAACCAATTCAATAAATTTAGAAAAAACATTAAAGTCAACAACTACAATTTCGAAAGTATGGAACACTTTAAATATCTTAGATCACTAATCACGGTTAGTAATAATGCCACTAAAGAAATACAGAGCATAATTCAAACTTCAGACCTATTTTAATACATGGATGTGAGTCATGGAGAATGACTAAAACAAATAAGGAAGCACTCCGAATATTTGAAAGGAAAATAATCAGAAATTTTTATTTAACCCCATTATCATAACTACTATTTAAATGGGAATAAGCCACAATTAGGGGTTAAAGTTAATTTATTGACGTTTCAATTTCCACTTCGGAAATCATTCTCACTAATGTTTGTATTTTGAGAACGATTTCCGAAGTGGAAATTGAAACGTCAATAAACTAACTTTAAGCTTTAATTGTGGCTTATTCCCATTTAAATAGTTATTACTTTAAAATGCCACGAGAAAATAGCTTCGGAACTCATTATCATATCGCTACAAATCCGTATAGAATAAGAAAACATACTGAATAAAGAAAGCTCGCATAACGATATTGTTCAGGAAAATAAATCCCTTAAGGTATATCGGACACGTGCATAGACGCCAAAATGTCAAACTTGTAGAACTGGTGTGGAAGAAAGTTAGCACAGAAGAATGCCACTTGGGCATGTCGGTATACAATGGAGAGAAAACATCCAATCATATCTCAAAAAATGAACATTTCATTTGATTTCAGATTCGTGGAAAATCGATCAACTTGGAGATAAGTTGTAGTCAGCGAAGACCTACCCAGTGTTGTATCGCTACGTATTGATAATGATAAAGAGAAAGGAGAAACAGTGACAAAAAGCAACAAAAATGGACTATGGAGCAAAGCTGCTTCAAAATCTTTGATTGGAGAGGATTTAAATGAAAGTATAAGAAATACAATGGATGATTGATGGATTCGAGAAACTTGAGACTTGAGAAAGGCACTCTCCGAAACAGCTGTAGTGATAAGATAGAAATAATTTTGTAGAAGTTTTGCTGTTTTATTGTTAAACAAAATGGAATTAACATACATTATATACGCTAAAATAACTAGACAACTTATATGATACGGACATATAAGGAGAAAGTTTAATGATACAATAATCTACCCAATATTTGTTATGAGTAAAAACGATATGAATAAACAAAATAAAGAAATCCATGGCAAAAGGCAAAAAGAGTAATAATTTAAAAATGAGAGAGGTATCCTGTGGATAACATGTGCTTAATTAGGAACGAATGGAGATGAAGATCAGAAGACGACAAAGAATGTTTTAAATTGATAAATGTATACAATTTTTAACAATGTATATTTATAGGTCATTATTAGGGCCCACGTGCTAATTTTATGTAAAATAACACTTTTCAAATTGGATCGGTTACAGCACGGTGGAATCTAATACACCCAAAGTTAAAACCTATCGATGTTTATATGAAAGATGAAACCTTATGGCACATGACCGTGTAATCTTGACACCTACACATTATCACATAATTGTGAACGGTATATTGTACCTAATTACTAAGAAGTTTGTTATTTTATTCTAAGAATAAGTTTAATAATTTACGGGAGATTTAATGTATTTAAAATTTTACAGGATCCGGTATCGTAATAAGAAGTCAAATTTCACTACAACTCCATAAAAACGTGTTAAATTTTACTTTGGATATTCCTTTTGTGAATATAATAAGTAAAAATACAGTAAGTTTCATCTTCTTATTGTGCCGTATTCTAATTAAGGTTAGCGATTACTTCTTTAAACGCTTCCCATAAATTATTATAGTTTAAATTTAACTACTTTATGAAACAAATATTGCACGTCATAAATTGCAGGAATTGAAAAATTACAAAGATCTCCTGTTTACAGAGTTTCTTTTAATTTTATGTAGTTTATTATAATCCTACCGAAGGGCTTCTACTTTCTTAAACTGTTACACGACTACTGTACTCGATGTTAGTACATTTAGAGACTAAATGTTTAAGTGCATATTCATTTTAACAAAACATAATAATAAATAAAACAAAAACTAGCCATTTCCAAGCTTATAATAAATACTTTTTTAAGTTTGAAAATAATTAAAGCAAGTAATATAAATAACCACCATAAAATATTTAACTACATTAACCGAGTACCTATTTGTGAAATTTCTCGATGACTAAATTGATTGATATTTAAATAAATTTGAAGTTCCAAAACGTACCTGCTGTAAAATTTAAAAATCTATGACTAATCAAATTATTGGCAACATCGGAGGAGTTTAGTTGTGTACGCAAAGAAATGTATACGGATCCCAAAAATGTTTTAACCTATTACGGAGTCCACTTAATCCGACGTGTTGGTCGGAGTCTACATAAAGCGCTACCCAGATAATAATATACACGATGTATATTCGCCTGGAGTTAGTATAATACCGTTTTAGTACGGAGCCCCCATTAACCGCTAGATCTATATATATATATATATATATATATATATATATATATATATATATATATATATATATATATATATATATATATATATATATATATATATATATATATATATATATATATATATATAGATATATATATATATATATATAGATCTAGCGGTTAATGTGGGCTCCGTACTAAAACGGTGTTATACGAACTCTAGGAGAATATACACCGAGTATATTATTATCTAAGTAGCGCTTTATGTAGACTCCGGCCAACGCATAGGATCAAGTAGGCTCCGTAATACGTTAAAACATTTTTGGGATCCGTATACACCTTGTCTGGTACAAAACTAAGCTCCTGCAATGTTGCCAATAATTTTATTAGTCGTAGATTTTGAAATTTTACAGCAGGTATATTGTGGGACTTGAAATTTATATTAATATTCATCAATTTAGGCATCGAGGAATTTCATAGATACTTGGCTAACGTAGTTAAAATTTTTATAATATAAATTGTTAACCGACATATAAATTTATATTACTTTTATGTTTAATAGGCAAGGTAGTAATTTATATTACTTGCTTTAATTATTTTTAAACTTAAGTAAGCGTCTATTATAAACTTGGAAAGTTTCCATTTTTATGCATTAGTATTTTCTTTTAATGCATCGGACTGAAACATTTATCATATAAGTGTACGTATATCGAGTGGAGTTTTCGTGTAACAGTTTAAGAAAGTAGTAGTATTATAATATTTGTTACCACATAAAATTATAGAAAACTCTGTACAGCAGGGAGATCTTAGTAACTTTTTGATTGCTACAGTTTATGACGTGCAATATTTGTTTCATAAATTAATAAAATTTAAATTACAATAATTTATAAATCACTTTTTAAATTGGTCACTTATGTTAATAGAGGTCATCGTGAGTGCAAAAAGTAACAACGAGTACGAAAGATATCAGGCATCAGGGGTGGTATTTGTAAATCTAAATACCGCTTACGACACCTTAAATTAAAGGGAATTTCTCTAAAAACTATATGACATCCCCTTAGATGATAAACTCACTCATTTTAATATATTAAAACTGCTGTATATAGAGATTCGCGGATAGCGGGTAGGAACTCCTTTTTGGACAGTCCTATCAGGGAAAGTGAATCAATCCCTGCCTTCCGCAGATTCCAGGTGTTTCCTGGCCCGGGAAACTAGTACGTGTTAAGGGTCCCTTCTCCAGGGTTGTGGATGAAGACCACAACGGCATCCAGGGCGGAGAAGAAGGTCTTTACAACGGTCAAATTTGATATCGAAAAAAGCTGTAGAATAGGCACATGGAATGTGCGGAGTTTACGGAATGAACCCGGAAAAACACAGAATGCCATAAATGAGATGAGAAGACTGCAAATATCAATTCTGGGTATTAGTGAAATGCGATGGCCCCGATCTGGCCAATGCCATGTGGACGATCATGAAGTGTATTATGCAGGAGAAGACAGTAATTATCATCGTAATGGTGTAGGATTCATAGTCACAAAAGATGTTAGCAAATGTGACAGGGCGATATGCCAGGTATCTGAACGGGTCATAATGATTCAGTTGAACGCGAAACCCAGAAATATAAATTTAATACAAGTGTATGCACCGACAGCGGAAAGTGAACTGGAAGAACATAAAAATTCTACGCCGATGTAAAGACCATCACTGACCAACTCAAGACTAGAGATCTTACTATTCTGATGGGTGACCTTAATGCTAAGATAGGAAAAGGCAGACAAAGTAACATTATTAGATGCTATGGACTGGGCGAGAAAAATGAAAGAGGAGATTATTTCTCAGATTTTACAAAGAACATCATCATCATCATCAATCAGCCCTGAGTTGTCCATTGTTGAACATAGGCCTCCTCTAGACTTTTCCATCTGCTTCTGTTCTGCACCTCTGCTATCCAATTGGTCACGATTCTTTTGAGGTCGTCGGTCCATCGCGTTGGGGGTCTTCCTCGGCTTCGCTTCTCAGTCCGTGGTCTTTACTCAAGCAATTTTTTTGTCCAACTGTCGTCTTTCATTCTTGCAACATGTCCTGCACATCTCCATTTTTGCCTTGTAATATGTTCGATAATGTCTTCCACTCCGGTTCGTCTACGAACTTCCTCGTTTCTTATTCTATTTCTTAAGCTTATTCCAAGCATTGATCTCTCCATCTTTCGTTGTGTCCTTCTTAATTTTTCGGCTGATGTTTTTGTGAGAGTTAAGGTTTCTGCTCCGTATGTGAGGACTGGTAGAACGCACTGGTTAAAAGCTTTTCTTTTTAAATGGATCGGTATATTTGTTTTAAATACGTCTCTCATTTTTCCGAATGCAGCCCAACCCAGACTTATTCTTCTAAGTAGCTCGCATGTTTGGTTATCTCGCGTTAACCTTATTTCGTGACCCAAATACACATATTTTTCCACAAGTTCTATGGGCGACTTTTCGATTTCTATTAGCTCATTGGGGACGAGATTGGTCATCATTTTTGTTTTTCCATAGTTTATTTTTAAATCGACTTTCTGGGTTACTTGCTGTAGTTATTGTAGCATAACTCTGGCTTCTCCTAAGTTGTCTGTTATGAGAACAATATCATCGGCATATCTGAGATGATTGAATATCTTTCCATCGATGCTAATACCCTTTGATTCCCACTCTAGCCGTTTAAATGCGTACTCCACAACTGCTATAAATAGTTTTGGCGACAAGGTATCTAGCTGCCGTACCCCTATGCCAATTTTTATCTTCTCAGTTATGCAGTGGAGGTTAACGGTTGTTGTCGCATTATCGTATATATTTCGAATAATATTTGCATACCTGTGATCTATTCTGCATTCTGATAGTGCTTTTAAAATAGCAACTGTTTCGACTGTGTCAAATCCTTTGTGGAAGTCGACAAAGATAAGAGCAAGGGGTCTGTTATATTCGATAGACTTTTCAACTAGAGTTTTAAGGCATTGCAAATGGTCGTTTGTTCCGTGTCCCGCTCTAAATCCTGCCTGTTCTTCTGATTGATATAAATCGAATTTTGCTTCTAATCTGTTTGTCAGTGTTCGAGTAAAGAGCTTGTATAGGTGGTTAAACAAACTAATTGGCCTATAGTTTTTGAGATCTGATTTATCCCTTTTTTTGTGGAGGAGGATTGTAACCAAATTCTTCCATGTACTTGGAATGTTTTCACTATGCAGACATAGATTAAAAAGTGTTTAGATTCGGGACATCAAAAGTGGACCTCCTAGTTTAATTGTCTCAATGACTACACCATCTTCCCCCGGAGCTCTATTATTTTTCATATTTTTGAGGGCATGTTGAATTTCCTCTCGTGATATATCTGGTATATCTTCCGATCCTACATTATATACCTTTTGTATTGGTTGTTCGATGAGCTCTGGAATAACTTGACTTTTATATAATGTTTCATAGAAACTTTCTACTATATGTAATATGCTTGGTCTATCTGAGATAATCTTTCAATTTTTGTCTTTAAGTTGGAAGATTTCTTTTTTGCCATTTTCCATTTTTCTCCTCAATGGTTTCATGCTTTTGTTGTCTTCTATAGTTTTTATAATTTTCTTGTTGTATTTTCTAATATTCCGTCTGATGGCTTTAGAGATTTCTTTATTGATGCTGTTTATATCTTGTGAGTCAACATTTCCTTGACTTCTGAGCATTCTACGGTCTTCCATTTTTTGTTTCGTTTCTTTACTAATTTTTTGTTCTTTTCAATGTTTAAAGCCAGATTTTTCCTGAGCTTGTGTTAATGTATCTACTATTTCTTCGTTTAGGTTATTTACGTCTTCTCTTGTTGTATTGAGAAATCTCTAAATTGATTTAAGACTGTAACATCTTTGACTATATGTTTTTTGTCAGTGATGATGAAGTCGATCTCATTTTTTGTCTTACCATCGGGGCTCTTCCAAGTCCATCTTCTATGGATTTCCTTATAAAAGAAGCTATTCATTAAATATAGATTGTTTTCTAATAGGAAATTTAAGAGTATTTTGCCCCTTTCGTTTCTATCTGGTGTGCCAAAATTTCCGAGGGCATTTTCAGCTGGATCAGTGCTTATTCCTATTTTGGCATTAAAGTCGCCACATTTTACCGTAAAATGTTCTTGGTCTTTTGAAACAGCTGTGTACAAGCCATCATACAACTGTTCTATTTCTTCGACAGCGTGACTCGATGTTGGTGCATAGACTTGAATGATCTTTATGGAGTAACGGGTGTTTAGTTGTAATTTTGCAAGTATAACTATAACTATCGGTTTGATTTTATACCATCCCTAAAATCCAGGGATGCCACTTCCGCCATCCACGTCGCACCGAAGATCTTCTTCTTCGCCATGCCTACCGTTGTGGTCTTCACCTGTATCCCTAGGTAGGGGTCAGTGTTATACCCCACAGAAGTGGGTCCCGATCTGGACTTGGCCATGTATTCACTCCGGCCTACTGAAATGATAGATGCCAATCCCCGCGACATGGACGCGCCAGATTGGAGTTACCCACGTGAGCGACAGAGAACGTGGCTCTGTGCTCCGCAAAGAACATAACCTATGTATAAAGAACACCTTTTTCAAACTACCTAAACGGAGATCATTTACATGGAAATCTCCAGCAAACACTCCCTGTAATATCGTCAGAAATCAAATTGACTACATAACTATCAGTGAGCGTTACAGAAATGCAGTAAAGTCTGTAAAAACTCTTCCTGGTGCAGATGTTCCATCTGATCACAACCTGTTGTTAGCAGAAATAAAATTAAAACTTAAACGGATAAAGCAACAACGATCCTATAACAAACTGTATATGGATTTTATTAGAAACAATAGCCAGATGATTGCAAACAATTTAGAGAGCAATTTTGATAATTATGAATAACAAGAATCCATCGAGGATCATTGGAACCAAATCAAAACGATTATAAGCAACTCAACTCCAAACTTAAAAGAGAGCAGTCAAAAAAAGCAAAAGTCGATGAACGATGAGATTTTGAATTTGATAGAAAAAAGACGCAATTTTAAGAACCAAAACGTAGAAATGTATAAAGTAATTAATAAAGAGATAAGGACTAAAATAAAATCTGCAAAACAAACATACTTCGAAAACAAATGTTCAGAAATTGAAGAATTACAGGGAAAACATGATTCATTTAATATGTATAAAAAAATAAAACAACTGACAGGTCAGAACAAAAAACAGGCAAATAACAACGTTGATAGAGACGGAAAACTGACTATCACTAATTCGCATAAAATAGACAGATGGAAAGAGTATATTGAGGAACTGTTTAGTGATGAAAGGCCCGAGCTTAAAATTAACGAAGTAGTTACAGGACCTGACATAACTATGGACGAAATTGAACAAGCAATACGATTAGCAAAGACCCGAAAAGCGACGGGACCAGATGAAATACCGAGTGAAATAATAAAGTGCTTCCAAAGTTCCAGTAAAATATCTCTCCTTCATCTGTTTAATAAAATTTATGAAACTGGCTATATACCAACGGATTGGCGGCTGTCGATTTTTGTGACGATACCTAAAAAAGCAAATGCAAAAAGATGTAGTGACTACCGAACCATCAGTTTGATGAGTCTCAAATCTCAAAAATCCCTCTTTTATACCACTTAAAAGAACATAGTCAAGAATGACGGTACGCTGATCTATATCAGGTGTTGAATCAATAATTAGAGAGTAAAATTTCGCTTTCTGTAATTTGTTCACTCTTATGAGTTGCAGATATTTCAATACAATAGAAATAAATTCATCACATATTGTAGGGATAAATAATTTATTATACCAATCTTGCAGTTAGATTGAACTCAATAAATATTCCAAAGCACCTATTTAATTACCATTATTTTCACACAAAATCATTTTTACCACGACACGTTAAAGTGTAAGAAATAAATTTGATTGTCGCTACCATAGGTAAAAGTACTTCCCTTCAATATATTTTTTTCAAATATTATTTTTAAACACGTGCATAGTAAATAGGAATGGGAACAGTATATCCTCCATACATTAAATATATCAATATCGCTCAACAGTATTAGTACAGAATATTAGCACGTATGTAATATGATCCAGAATATATTACATACTAAAAAATACTATGTCTAAGTAGCCATTGTCAAGATCAATAGCGTCGATATAGGTAGTTAAAATTTTGAACACTTATTTTAACTGTTTATTATCCATATAAACGACTTGTGACTGAAATTACAAACTTATTTACTCTGCATAAAGAGATTCTTTATTACCTACAGTTATTAGTACACAAATCTGATTCGAAATATCGTCGAATAGTAATAGGCTGTATATAAAAATTAAATTTTTCATAAAAAGTAAATAATAAGCCATTACTTAAGGGGTCAAAAGAAGGAGGCTTCACGAAGATTAAAGTACTAATGAGACCATTGCAATCGGACGTACCCTGGAGAATGATTAACTAATTAATTGGCTAATTATTCAATCACAAAATCACACCGTGCAATATGATTTTGTCAAATCGAACCTTTTAGGACAACCTATTCTAATTATGTTTATAAAAATTGAGGGCATATCTAGAGATAAAGAAACTTTACTTCACTAAAACTCATAGGTAAGACATGTGTCTAACACAAATGTGACGTATTTCTAGTGCAGATAAAACAATGTGATAAATAGAAAAGTGTTATCTTTGCCGGCAAAGAAGCAAAGAAAAACTCAAAGTGAGAGAGGAAAAAACCAGTCAGCTGAGAGTACATAACATACTATTGGTCTGATAATAGTTTTGTAGACCCTGATTTGAATGTGTGTTGTTGGAGCGAAACACATGATCGAGTGAAAAATAAGCTTTGTTTCCCTTTACCATTCTTCTTTGGATTTCTGGCTCTTCTGTTCCATCCGTGTTTAATGTAACTCCTAAATATATGAAACTTTCTACCGTTTCAATATCGTCCTCTAATTCAACTGTGCGTCTGTTTCCACTAGCTCTTGCCTGTGTTAACTTTTTTGTCTTTTGAATATTTATTTCTAGTCCGGTCTCTTTTGCCTTTGATTTTAATTGTGAATATATTTCTGCCGCCTCTTCTGTTCTGCAAGACATGATGCTGATATCATCGGCATAGGGCAATCTGTATTGATTTATTTGTTAGGAGATTACCTCTCCCATTAATCAGCTGTCTTATCACATATTCCAAGGTCAGGTTGAATAGTGTCGGTGCAAGCCCGTCTCCTTGCTTTAATCCTTGGGCTATCGTAAAATTTTCAGTGAGCTAATTTTGGACTCTGACAGTTGCTATTGGCGAATCCATTGTTGTTTTTACCAGTCGGATGTATTTTTGGGGGATATTAAAGCTCTGCAATATTTGATATAACTTGTTCCAATTAATTAAGTAGTAGGCTTGTTTGAAATCTATGAATATGTTGTGGACGTCAATGTCGTATTCCCACGATTTGTTTAAGATTTGTTTCACTGTGAATAGTTGGTCAGTTGTAGATCTTCCTTCTCAGAAACCGGTCGTTTGTTTAGTATGTAAGTAAAAATTTTGTACGCCGTGCACAAGAGGGTTATGCCGCGATAATTTTCGCATTTTAGTTTATCCCCTTTTTTATAAATTGGGCATATAATCCCGGTTTTCCAATCATTAGGGATCTTTTCATCATTCCAAATCTTGTTCATGAGCACATGCATTTGTCCTACTAGGTGATCGCCACCTAATTTATATAGCTCAGGTGGGACGTTGTCAATACCTGGAGCCTTATTCATCTTTCGTGCTCGTATTGCCTGTTTTACCTCTTCCATCGTTGGGGGTTCTATATTTTCGGTGTCTCCCTCATTGAGGGATGTCAATATGATCTTCATTTTCTTGTGTCCCTAAAAGAGTTTGGAAATAGGTTTTCCAAACTGATTTTATTTCTTTTGGACCACTGGTTATTTGCCCTTCTTGATTTCTGCATAGATTTGTTCAAGGTTTATATCCTTCTCTTAAATTGCGTAGATATCTGTACACCTGTCTTATATTGTTGCTCTGAACATTTTCTTCCATTTTCTGTATATTCCGTTTTCGTATTTTCTTTTCTTTGTTTGGCATATTTTATCTGCCCTCCGTCTTGAATCTTGGTAACTTGCCCTTCTTTATCTGGTTCTTCTTTCCATATATTTCTTGTGTTCTTCATTTCTTTCCTGTATGGCCTTATTACACTAGTCATTGAACCATTCCCTTTTTTTATTTTTCTTATTCTTGCCTATGATTTTTCTTGCTGCGTCAATAACTTTTGTTTTGATTGCTTCCCAATGTTCTTCGGTACCTAGTGCTGTCAGTGTTTGTGTTATTTCTCTTTCATAGTTCTGTGTAACATCTTGTTGTTTAAATTTTTGTA
This sequence comes from Diabrotica undecimpunctata, assembly GCF_040954645.1. Lineage (NCBI taxonomy): Eukaryota > Metazoa > Arthropoda > Insecta > Coleoptera > Chrysomelidae > Diabrotica > Diabrotica undecimpunctata. The sequence continues at coordinate 86,976,307 of NC_092808.1, read as the reverse complement.
TATTTAGCTGTTCTGTTCTTTGTTCCTGTCTTTCTTTCCTGTTTCTCTGAATTCTGCATTTGTATTTTATCTGTACTAGAAGATGGTCAGATCCGCAGCATGCTCCTCTTCGGCTTTTCACATCTTGTATGCTTGTTGCGGCCCGTTTGTCTATCAAGACATGATCAATTTGGTTAGCGGTTGTTCCTCCAGGCATAATCCATGTCGCTATGTGTAAATAGGTGACGATAAAAGAAAAGCTTTCTATGATCAGTTAGGTGGTAGACTTAGAAATATTCCAATTAAGAAATGACTCATAATAGAAGGTAACTTCAACGCTAATATAGGCTAATTAGACAGAGGAAATGAACATATAGATGGAGGATACGGCATTGGAACTAGAAATAACGCAGCAGATAATATACTGGAATTAGCAGTAGCACTAGGTATGGCCACTGTTAGTAAATGCTTTTAAAAGAGAGAAAGTCAACTTACCAACCAATAGAAATATTAGAAAATCAGTTTAAATTCACGCAAGGCAAATCAACAACGGATGCAATTTTTATCATAAGGCAAGTAATGGAAAACTAATGTTAGAACAGGTGAGGGTAAGACTGATAAATTTAATTTAAGAATAGTATTGCATCAGGGGTCAGTGCTAATCCCTTTTCTCTTCTAATTAGTGTTGGAAAAATTAACGAAAACATGTCAAGGAGATATTCTATGGTGCCTGATGTATGCTAACGATGTGGTGTTAGTAAGAGATAAGGAGAGATAATTCAATTAATGATTGAGACAATGAAGATGGGCGCTTGAGCAAAAAGGTACTAAGGAAGACAAAACCAGAGTATCTAAAGTGTGCATTTAAAAATTAACTTCAACTTCACTTTAAATCAGGTTGTAATGTTGACTGGTGAAATTATTGAAAAAAAAATCGTTTTAGGTAGGAATCTAGATTTGATGTTACAAAGCAATGGGGAAATAGATGGAGATATAGTAGACTCAAATAAGGATGGATAAAATGGAAAGAAGCAAGTGATGTCTTGTGTGATAGAAAGGTTCTTACGAAACTGAAAGGTAAATTCCATAAAACGATTATAAAACCGTAATTGGACAGTTAAAAAAATAAGAACAATGAATGCATTTGAACGAAATGACAATGCTTAGATGGATGGGTGGCTTAAAAAGAAAATATTAAATTAAAAATTAAAATATTAGCAGAAGTCTAGGCGCAGCACCTCATCTATGTAAAAATGGGGAAGCATAGGTTACGATAATTAGGGCATGTTGATCGTCGACACGAGAGTCATGCAATACATAGGATTCTGGTTTTCCAGGTCCCAGAAAGTAGTAGGAGAGAAAGACCGAATAAGAGATGACGGGAAACGAATAGGAGAAATATGTGTATGAAAGAAATTCATCTTGATATGGCGAAAGATAGAAAGATATCTCTGTATATAAGGATAAGGCGTAAAGGGATAAAGGCAAAGAGAATGATGATGAAGAATCAGTAAATATGGTGAGACTTGCATATATACATAATTTTTCAAAATAAATGAATCAAATTTTTCAAAATATTATATAACAAATTGTTCATATTTGTTAAATCAGTAATGTTAAAACTATTTGAGAAACAGCTAGTTAAGAACCACCTTAAGTTAATGAAACCAATAATAAAAGAAAGGAGCTGATTCCAAACCAATAATTTTTATTCAGAGATAAAAAATATCCTATGATTAATTGAATATACAGAATTATCGATATAGGTAACTAAGTGAGAAACTTGTTGAGAAACACGTTTTAGAAAAAAAAAATTGTGCTAGTCTTTTTTGACATAGCTTAGGCCTTTGCTAAAGTATAGCATGGGAGTTTAACCTGCAAATAGTATACCTACATGGTCATAGTTGGAAATGACACTGTCATACTCACAGTATTTGACAACAGCAAAGTAGCAGCAAAAAAATTATAACTGTTATTAAATAAAATTCATATGTACTTAAAATTGGAAACCTAAACTAAATGAGTCCAAATTAATGAACGTCAAGTTTATACATCTGAAAATCTAAAACATTAATTTTACAAAAAACGATGTCTAAATACCTTATGCATCTTTCACAAAATACATGGGAACTGTACTTGCGACTTCTATAGTATCAGAAAATGTATCCGCAACTCCTATAGACATTAACTTGGTACTGATATCTCTGCTCCCCGATTTTAGCAAGCAGTCACCAAACCATTAAAACTGCTACATTCATACTTCCTATTATCCAACGATTAGCCAGTCCAGGAATATATGCAATATTATGGTACTGATATTGCTGCTGCCCCTCATAAGTAAGTAGAATATGCAAGGAAGTTTTTGGCAATTTAATAGGGTTTTTGTGTGTTACAATATAATTTCTCCGAGAAAGTAAAGAATATCTATCCACTATCCTGATTTATTCCATAGATTAAATATTAGAATACTATAGAATAATGCTATTACCAGCAAAACAAAACGGTATAATAGTAACGAGAAAACCAAATAAATGTTCATTAACAGACAAAAGAGACGATGTAAAATAGGGCATACAACGTAACAATAGACCCATATAATTTTAAAAAATTTGAGCGTTTTAGATATCGCAGATAACGTTGTCACATAAGAGACAAAATGGAAAATTCAGGTAGCAAACTGATATATGTATAACCTCATAACACTTTTAAATCCAGAAGTGTAATACATACTACTAAAATTAGGATATATACATATATAAGACAATGTAAGTAAAACTCAGGTATTGATTACATCAGGATTGCTAGAAAGATTCCCCTTAGTCAGAAGTGTTTGACGACCGGGAACTAATGCTAAGGTCAAACAGGTATATAAAAATTGCACCGTCGTACAAGAAACTAAATCTCAACGATAAAGTTATTGTTTTGCACTTTGTATTGATTTGTGATCTGATTCATAATAGAATTATATATTTCTCTAAGAATTCTTCTTTCTGCGATGCTCAATCGGCTCTTATTTTATTTTTTCATTGTTCGTGTTTTACTTACATACGTAGAATTATATTTTTCTTACTGCGGGATGTATTTTTGGATTTAATTTTTTGCTTAAAACGTAGCAATTGCCAGCTTGTAGTCTGTTGTTATTCTCTTTTGTAGTGTTTTTGTTAAAAGTGCTCTTAAATCCCAAATATTTAGACCGATGAAACATTTCAAAGTTATACTGGTCTATTGAAATATTATGTCCTATTCTGTTTCTTATGATAGTCTTCTTATGATAGCCATATATTTTTTTATTATCGTTGATTTGGAGAACAGTTTTTTGCGATTTTTTCTATTGAATGTATTAATGTTTTTTTCTCACTAATAATTATACTCACTACTATGTTAAACTCATCGTCAAAAGTCCCTATAATATGAGGACCTTAATTATTAAACTGTGAGATTTTCTGTATTTGCTTTCCGGGCAATGCTCTCAAGCATTGCAAACTAGCTTAATGTTTTTCTTATTCCCAACATTGTTAATTAAGTATAATATAATAGTGAATATTTGATCAACGGTTCATTGAATTTTTCTAATTTCACATTAATCTTTCCTAATTTCACATTTGTGTTTGCTGGATGTCAAAGAAGACACCATTTTCCATAGCGGGTGCTATGATTCCAATGGTGTAAAGTATAACCTACATATTTGTTGCCAAAATTACTTTGCTGCTGTCTCGAGTACCGTTTACTGGTATATGAATTTTGTTACGAATTTATGTTGTATGCTGAACTCTATTCAATCTTTTACTGCGAATTGAAAAGCATGTTTTAACCTTTATTTGTAACATTTATCGTTATTTGTCTTATATGTATACAATCGTCCTAATATCTGCGTTATACATTGATATTTATGTGGCAATTAGCTGTAAAGTCATTAGTCTTTTCGGTCGTATCATATTTTCTTGATTTTATTTTTGTAGACAAGCGGTTTAGTTTGTGTAATATAATATCCCCAATTCGTTTCATAATATTTTGGTTTAAAACGAATAAACATTATCTACCAAGTGTTTTATTCCAGTTTCATATGAAAGCAACAGATATTAGATATTATAAATTTCATAGGTACAAATTTGAGATAAAAACCAAATGATAGAGCATATAGTGAAATATAAATATCTTAGAATAGCTGTATCGAGCGAGGATAAGGTTATTGATGAGGAAAAAAAAGACCTATCGCTGAGGAAGTGAGAAAGTAATTGGCAAACGCAAAGAGCACTTTAATTATATTAAATGAAATATGCATTACAATCTATTATGATACACATATATTCGCACCGCAGAAACAAGACAATAAACACGTTAAGAGAATCTTAATAATAACCAAAATTTAACTTTTAATACACAGAAGAAATAATGATATACAGAAGATATATAAATTAAAAAACTTTATCCACTTATTGTATGCAAGAGAGATACCTCTAGAAAAACTCAAAACGATCGAAAATATATACCAAAACAACTCAATAAAAGTAAAAATAGACGAAGAACTAACCGACCCTATTGAAACTGACAATGGGATAAGACAGGGATATTCCCTGAGTCCTTTATTGTTCAACCTGATTATGGATGAAATAATAAAAAAGTAAGAACTTAAAAAGGATACCAAATGGAAGAAAAACAAATTAAAATAATCTGCAATACTACTCTTTCAAAGTGAAGATGATTTACAACGTATCCTGCACCAATTTCATATAAAATTTAACATGTTAATTTCCCCAAAAGAGACAAAATGCATGGTTACAACAGCAAATTTACTAAGATGTTAATTGGAGCTGGAAGGTCAGATAATAGAACAAGTGATGGAATTTAAATATCTAGGCATCACATTATCTAGCTACGGAAAGCTCGAAACTGAAGTGGAAGATCCAGTGAATAGAGCAAACAGAGCCCCAGGCTGCCTAAATGAAACAATACGAAGAAATAAAAATATCGGGAAAGAAACGAAAGGCAGAATTTACAAAACAGTCATCAGACCAATAATGACATACGCGGCAGAAACAAGACCTGACACAGAGAGAACAAAAAGGGTGTTAGAAACAGCAGAGATGAAAACACTTAGAAAAATTGATGGTAAAATACTATGGGAGAGTGCTAGAGAGCTAGAAGTACAGATATACGACGTAGATGCAAGGTAAAGAACATCAAGAACTGGTTAAGAAATAGAAGAGTAGAATGGAATAATCATATAAGCCGAATGACAACAAATAGACTAGTAAAGACGGCAAGAGACGGTTAACCCATAGGAAAATGATCAGTAGGAAGACCACGAAAACGATGGAACGGCAACTTACTGGAGGCACATTGAAAAACAGACAGAGTCATGTCTATATAAAAAGAAGAAGAAGAAGATACACAGGATAATCATTAAAATAGCTGCAAGAAAGATAAAATAAATCAATCATATTAATGTAGAATAGCAGAGGACAGAGTGTTTAGAGAAAATAATGAATCAGTCATATTAATATAGAATAGCAGAGGACAGAGGATTTGTCATAGCCTTGGACAAGTGCCCAATTGAAAAAATAACACAGGTCGTTAAAAAAAGACGGAACTCTAGAAAGAAAATAGAATAGATTTAAAAAAAAAAAAGCATAAACATGTCTTTTCCTACTTTTTTAATATTGAAAATACGTAAATAGAACATTGAATTAAAATGTTACCTTTGATATCTATGATAAACCTATGACCTAAACAGTGGCGCCGATGTATGTAAATGAAATTGTTTACACTTATTTTAACTGTTTATTTTTTTATTATCTATAGATGAGTTGCGACCGATATCACAAACTTATTTATTTTCCACAAAAAGGCCCTTTAATACCTAAAATTATTACTATACAAATCTGATTCGAAATATCGTCAAAAAGTAATACACGGCATGTAAAATTTAAATTTTTAATAAAAAGTAAAAGATTAGGCATTAGTTCTGTGGTTCAAAGAACGAGCCTTTACGCAGATTGAAGTACTAATAAGGCCACCGCAATCGGGCATACCCCGGGTAATGATTAATTAATTAATCGGCTAATTCTTCAGTCACCTCTTTAATATGATTTAATCAAATTGGTCCTTTTTAGGACCAACTATTCTAATAACATATGTCTATAACTGTTAAGGGTATTTTTAAAGATCAAGAAACTTTACTTTACTTAAACTTATCAGACATATGAGCTAAACACGAATCTGACTTATTTCTAGCGCAGGAAACACATATAGGGCCTAACCTAGGGTATTTGGTATACAGCTGATCGTTAAAACCGCATTATAGATATAGACATGCTATTTCTGTCGAAAAAGAAGCAAAGAATTACTCTAAGAAGAGAGTTATTCTTATATTGTAGAGTAAGAAAGGACAAAACCAGTCAGCTGAGAGAACCTTTTAACGATGTTGAGCTTGAATCCACCATCTACATATTTAATGAAAAATAATACAACTATCGACATTGAGGATCTGAGCACAAAGCTTATTACGAAATCTGGACCAAACACTACAATGGCTGATCCGGATGATGAACAACTGTATTCAAATTATGGAGATACCCAAAGTCTAGAGACAAGCCAAAGTTGTTAACTTGCTTAAACCTGGCAAAAACTCCAACGACTACAAAAACTATCGGCCAATATCTTTATTTTGTCAGCTATTCAAAATACTTTTGCACAAGATCGTTAATACGATATCACCGATATTAGAAGAAAAACTTAAATTAAAAGGCAAAAGTGGCTATAGATAGGGAAGATTATGTACATCACAAATACTAAATCAAAGACCCGTACGAAAAATATCGGGTATCAGGGGTGGTATTTTTCACTCTAAATGCCGCTTACGACACCTTAAATTACAGAATATTTCTCCAAAAACCATATGATATCCCCTTACATAACAAAGTCACTTATATTGTCTCCGTATACCTACACAAGAGAAAATTTTTTGTATCACATAATGGTAAGAATAGCAGTTGAAGAACAGTCTCGCTTGGGGTAGCATAAAGGCACCTACACTGTATAACATATTTATTTTGAGATAACCTTCTATCGAGATATCATATTTAGTACACAAATAAGAGCAGAACTAAAATAATAAAAAAGCTTTATACAAGATATTGCAGAAGATTGGATAAAATAAAAGTAGTTTTTATTAATCGGATGCTTACATAAAACGTACAAAGACATACTCACGTAAACAAAATATATTACGAAATTTCTGTAATTAAAAAAAACATCGAGTTCAGCATTGAACTAATAAAATTATATCAAATAAAAAAACAACATTATTTTTAAAATGCAGAAAAAATAAAATTTTCTATGCAAGCGACCATTCCATTAAATAATAAGCCCAAATCCTTTTGTATCTATATACCTGTTTTTTAAAGAACCAGTTACCTTTTAGTACGTAGTTATACCAGGTAATACGATATCCTCTGTTACACAGTGTAATGCGTATGACATTACACTGTCTGCAAACAGTAGATAAAAATAAGGAGCCCATATAAACCGTTCACGGTATATGTTGAAAATATACGGTATAATCGCACAGTTGCCAAACTCTCAGAGCTTACTTAAACCGATAAACGTATGGTTAAAATATACAATGAAGAAGATCTGAACGACCCCTATAATATATACACGTGAACTAAACGATATACATTTATGATACAGGGGTATTTACGGGCTCCAAAAAATTTTTACAAATTATTAAACTCTACATGTTGATAAATCGACAGAACCAATATTATGGAATGGTCAAGTGAGCTCCGTATATCGGTATCCACTTGACCACGGAGCTCAATTGAACCTGCATTTTAACATGGGCGGAGTCCACTTTATGCCGTAGATATATATATATATATATATATACATTTATATATATATATATATATATAGATATATATATATATACATTATATATATATATATATATATATATATATATATATATATATATATATATATATATATATATATATAGATATATATATATACATTTATATATATATATATATATATATATATATATATATATATATATATATATATATATATATATATATATATAATATATATAAATAGAGGTCCCGTCATTTCGGAAGGCATCTAATTTCCATATTATCGCACTGGGCAGAGCTCAAAATTTGAAATTTCTACCTAAGCCACGCCTTAGCAGTAAATCATTTCAATACTCAGTAGCGCAGCAGTGCAGTTGTGCGTGTTAACACCATCGAGCAAAAAGACAAAAGAGGGAATGTAAAGGTAGTGGGGGCAAAGTATTGTTAGACAGGAAGTGCCATCTTGAGAGGCCAAATTAAACAAGGAAAGGGAGTCTTTCCTTGTTTAAGAAATCAAATTTAGTTGGGTTATGTTATTATGTGTCCCAACTGTCACATGAAATCTTATTTATATTGAAGTTTTTTAACAATTGTTTCACATTTTAGACTGTTATCGTTAATATTTAATTAAAATTTTCTCGTCTAAGACACATTCTGAAAACTATTTTATAGCTACTGTTAATAAGTGTCGGAAAATTTAAATTTGGCGCATTCGCATTTCCGGATATGTCCGCCATCAGAGGCCACTTTTTTGGTCGCCTTTTCATAACGATTAGATTCCCTCTTTTGTCTTTTTGCTCGATGGTTAACACACACAAGTTGTGTGTGTTAAATATTAGATAATTTTATTTTCAAACAATCTTACTGAAAATGGACGGAAAAACACTTAGCGTTATTAAAGAGCAGGGTCGTCAAATATTATTTAATGTGTATAATAATTTTAAAAATATGAAAAGTGAAATGGACACTCTGTTAATGGTAAAAAATAAGACTGCTGAAGCAACAGGTACGGAGTTTCAATACATTTGGTATTAATTTTTGATATTCAAATTTGATATCACAAATACTATGTGATCATCTACAATTCCATGTTGTGTTTCCATTACTACTTTATTTTTATTTACCATAATTTTTTGTAAAATTGTCATTATTCCCCTAGCTACTTCATTTAGTAATAGATCGTCATCATTTTTCATATGTGGAGAAAGAATTTATAGGCTCTTGTTTTCGTAGAAAGCTCTTATTTATTTATTTTTTTTATTTTCTACTATCGCTTTGAGTTACTTCTCAATGTACTTTTTTGTTTCTTTATGTTGTCTGTTTAAAATTTGAAGAATTATTCTTGCAACATACCAATCATTTTGAAATTATTATTTACGTCATTGTCATCATTATCAATGGCGTTACAACTCTTCGTGAGTATTTGCCGCGTTTACTATAGCCTTCCATGTTTGTCGGTCCTGTGTCAATATTAACCATTGTCTCACTCCCATTTTCTCCAGATCTTCTCTTACTGCATCTTTCATTTTACTTATACGCTGATTATATTTACGTCGTTATAGGCATTTCTGTATGGACCGTATCCAGAATACTACAAGAGAGCAAACGGTATGTAGATAATAAAAACAAACTTGAATTTTCTTCAAAGAGACCTTCAGGAAAGTCACCTGTGACAGATTTACCAGAATATCAAATTACAGATATTCGGCGTATAATACACGATTTTCATAGAACAGAGAATTTTCGTGTTACTGTTAATAAATTAAAGAACAAAATTAAGAGAGATTTGGACATTAAAGTATCAGAAGCCTCGCTACGAAAAATTCTTCGAAATATGAATTTCCTTTGGAGGAGAGCACAGGACAACAGAAAATTGTTGGTTGAAAAGACGGAAATAAGGACTTGGAGAATGAAATACTTAAGACTTATCAAACATTATAGAAACGAAAACAGACCCATTGTTTACCTCGATGAGACATGTAGGTACACAGTGAAAGAAAGAAAAGAAGACACAAGAAAACTTGACGAATGATAATTCTAGTAAAAGGTTATTGATGAACATTGCGAAGTGTCAACGTTTAATAATAGTGCATGCTGGTGGTGAAATGAGATTTATTCCAAACGTGCTTTTAATATTTAAGTCTGGTAGTAAATCCGGTGACTACCACTTAGAAATGAATGCCACGAATTACCGAAAATAGCTATATCTTTAAAGTTTATATGTACAAACTTAGATGTGCATATATTTTAGAATGACAGCAATATTGACGGTAGTCTTTATTATATCGCTAATATATATTTCCAAGAAACGTCTTAAATCGGGTAGGTCCATGAAATTAGGTCTTTCTTAAAGACAGGAATATTTATGTTTATATGACTTTATTATATCACTAAAAGGCTTCCAAGAAAAGAATTAAATCAGGGAGAAGTTCTAGATACATGTAACTGGGACCGTTCATTAGCATATAATTATCATCACTCTTTTTTATTTTGGTATTGTATTGGTATTTGATATTTTGGAAAATACGCTTGATAATTAATTGCTATTTTAAAAATCCATTTTGTTAAACTTATTAATATTCAGAGCTTAATAATTCTTTCTACAATAAAAATAGGTTGTTTGTTCAGGAAAAACGTATTACGAAGGAATTGTTTTTGTCCCATTAAACATCTTACTGATCGTTTTTTAAATGTTGGCTATATGTTCAAAATTATTGAAAACTAAAAAAAAATCGCCTTTATTCAGTATAATATGTTTTAGCTGTATCTACTAAATAGTGCGCGCCACTGTCGTTAAGTTAAAATTTCAGTAACAAATCACCAACTTCAAAGGCGGTTCTTATACAATTTCAACATGCCTCATAATATGCAAATTAGAAGCTTTCGAGATCATCTCTGATGTCTTCTTCAGGGCTTCCGAGGTCTCAGTCTCCCGTGCCCCAAATTACATTTGTATCTGATGTTTGACGTTTGGATTTCCGTTCCTGAAAAGTTTTTCTGAGTAAAAATCAAAACGTCAAACAGCAGTTAAAATGTAATTTTTATTACAATCCATTTGTGTCTTAATTCCATATAAACATAATATTAAATTAATATTTTTATCATTTTATATCTTGTAGAAGAACAAGAACAGCAATCCGACAACTTAACTCAGTATGGTGGGATAGACACCTAAATATGAAGACAAAAACGCAGATTTATAAAACATTAGTGCGAAGTATTATGACATATGGGGCCGAAAATTGGATCATAAACAAGAAAAACAGCAGTAAGATAATAGCAACAGAGATGGAATGCCTGCGAAGATGCTGCAGAGTAACAAGAATGGATAGGAGAAGTAATGACGAAATAAAGCAAAGAACATCAATAGAAACAGACATACTAACATATATAGAACAAAAAAGACTAAAGTGGTATGGACATGTAAGAAGAGCTAGCGACAGCAGATGGATAAAAAGAATAACCGAATGGAGCCCCATAGGAAGGAGGAAAAGAGGACGACCCCGAAAATCCTGGAGGAACGAAGTAGACGACGCCATGAGTACGAGAGGACTAAACGATGGAGAATGGAACAACAGAGAGAGATGGAAACGGTTGAGCGAGGGAAGGCAGTGAATACTGTAGAATCCCTAAATATATATATCATTTTATATATAGATCTTAATGTAGATTTCGTTAAATACTGACTAACTAAATTATTTAACCTCAAACATTTAAGTCATCTAATAATCAGATTTAACTCAAAGTTAATAATGACTGAAAAACTAAGTTTGTTTACTTTCCACCGCTATCTATATTTATTATATTACCGTGTAATCCATTTCCCTCTTAATGGATGGTATTTCCATTTACAGATTTCCTGAAGCCCTATTTTAGTTATTATTGTTTGCATGGATTATTCCGTTAATCAATTTCGACCCAGAGTGGGAAAACTCAAAAACCAGTATGCAGTGTACCGTGGTTATTGCAACATGAGCGCTCTAGCGAATCTGATGGTTATTAAAGAGAATAACTCAAAATGTTAGCGAAAGGTAGATGAACATTTCTAATATTAAAGTTTAATCAAACCTTCAAAAAATTAGAATAGCCATTTTATAAAAATCATAGCTTAATTTAAATTTATTATTTAAATTGACAAATAAATACATAAATAAAATAAATAAAACAGTCAGATATAGAAAGAGTGTGACCAATGAATAGCAAAGAATATGGAAGAAAGGAATGGTGAAGACTAATTGGAACCGGAGTCTTTTCATAGGCCTCAAGAAATGGATCAGGCGTAAATACGGGAAGATTAACGACTGGTATTGTCTAACATAAGTATTTACAACACTATCAAAGAGAGTCTGAGGTATGTATGTATATGTTAACATTTCCAAGAAGGGTCTAAAGATACTGCCAAGTATTTTGAATCAAAGAAAGGTGAGAGTGGAAGACACACTTAGGCGAGCTAATAGTGAATATTATGATTTACTTGTTATTCCATAGCAAACAAGACTGATACCGTGTTAGTGCTATGTTCAATGTTCAAGAGTACTTAAAATAGAAAGATTACTGAGAGTACACAATCAATTAATGATACTGAAGTAGTTGTAGAGTAAAAATGTTTAAGACAACAGATAATCAAATCGACGGGCTGAGTGGAGGCGCAGTTACTTTTCTCATTTAGTGATAGCATTTGGTAGGAAGAAATTGTACACTTTTATTTAATACGTCGTCGGTGATACTGCAATATGTCGTATGTCGGAATGAGGTAATATTTCAGGAGAGACAAAAAACTCTTCTCGTCGACCATTTTTAAATTTGAAAATGCGATTATTTGTGTATGATGTATCCTTTTATTTGGGTATAAGTACAGGAATACGATTTTTTGGTCAGTGTAATGTTAAGCAAAATGCCGTTACATAATATGACATATTGCATTGAAAGTTTAAATATTTAAATATTTTATGTCACATGACAATGTCATATGACAATTTTGTAATGCATGTACACCTCAGAAAATCAATTAATTATTTTCAAACCTTTTGTTTATTTTATTTAAATGGCGGAGAACAAAACTAAAAATTCTAAACTAATAAACTGGAAAGAAGAAAATATCATACACATTAATTTTTTATATGTGAACAGACTTGGAGAGCCACACAGGTATGTTTTAAATTATCATAAAATGCATGATAATCTGAGTCTATAACAGATTTTAATTGTTGAAGATGTAAGAATTTTGAATCCTCAATTGGGCGTAGCGATAAATATAAGGGTTCCTGAATTACAGACGTTCTAGTACGACTTGGTCTTCGTGGCAGTTCGAGCCATTCATCAGTAAAATTGATTTTGTATTTTATCAGTCCTTGAGGAAGATATTGCAATGCACAAATATCTGTGACACAAGGATCACCTTTTTGGCTTCCAGGTCGAATTTGTGTGTACATTCCTTTGCTGTATTGTAAAAAATCGCTGTAATGCAAAGACACTACTTTGTAAGGGGATGGGTTTCGCCTGGCCGCTTTTATAACTTTAGTATAATCAGCGAGCGGGAACAGCAATATCATTTTTTCTTTCTAACTTTCTCTCAATCACACTGTGGACCGAATCCACCTCCATCTGGGTATGTCCTACCTCTAGGTACTTTTGTTCTATAATAATATTTTTCTCCATAGCTATCTCCAGCAAACCATTTGACATATTTACATTTCTGTTTTGGTACGTACAACCGTCGCTCCATAGGATTATTGTCTTCGAGTTCAGTCTTTCTATCTCTTCATTAAGAAACTTCACTAAAATGGAAACAAACACATCGCTATCTAAACCTTCATTTCCCTCGTGCCATAAATAACAAGCCACATCTTTGTTATTAAGATTAAAAAATGTTTGGTTGTGAACCTTCAGTTTTTGTTTATAGTACATGGCAGAGGCTTGGGTATATGGACAAAGAAGAACGGCTTGTAAGTCCATAGTGTAGACATAACTTAAGTTTTCTGCCTCTGACGAGATAGCTTTTTGTTTGTCTTGTTCTTTTTCTGAGCGTGCCTGTTCTTTTTTGGCAACATGTCTATCATAATCTGATTGACTTAAATTTCCCTTCTTAAACATCACACATGTGTTGCACTGGTCCTTACGAGGAGTGTAAATTTCAAGATTTTTTGTCTTAAAAGTTTGAAAGAAGAGTCTTCAAGAACAAGATCTTATGTTTTGACGTTCACAGCAGTTAATAAACTCACGATGCAAATGTCTGTAACTGTTCCAAGTGGGTTCCAAATAAAGTTTTCTACTGGATGCTCGACAGTAGTGCGATTCAACTTTAGGCAGGCTGTCTAAGAATGTATTAACATTTTTTGTGCATTCAGAATCCCTCGGTGGCTCTACTAAAACTGGTCTAATAGCTTGCACTTTATTTGGTAAACATTTCTTTGAAACCCATTCGCTTACAGATCTTTCGCCAACACCTAAAGTGGCTAAAAACATTTTTTTGCATACATGATATTTTTTTGAAGACTCCTTATTATCTCTAGCTATTAAATAATATTTAAAACCTGTTTTCTTTCGGGACTCCTCTTCGACAGTGTTTCTTCTTCTGTGTTTGGGCTGAGAGTGCAGTACAAGACTGCTTACATAAATTTGTTTACCTTCCCAAGAATTAATTTCCCAGAAATAGTGAAATATTTGATTACGCATTTCATTCGTAATTTGCGAACATTCAAATTTTTGTTGCGGCCCCTTAGATTCATTTTTGTGCCCCTCACATGATGGCTTTAGTTGGCGCCTACCTTTATAGGCTGTCTGCTGGTACGTTCCTTCACTATTTTTCTGAAATCCCATGTACGCATGTCCTTTAAGTCTGGCTTGTGAATTTTTTGCTCGTTTCCACTGTGATGGATCTCTTTGCCCTTTACTCCTGCGTTTTTTTGCTCTTGCGTCCGGTATCTGATAATCCTCTTGGTTTCCAACTAAATTTTCTGAGTCAGTATCAGTTTCTGTTGGCAGATACTCGCTGCCACTGTCACTTTCATGAAATGGATCGATATTTTCTTCTTCTATTGTCATTTCTTCCTGATAGTAAATTATTGGTATATCATTGTCTGTGTTCTGTTCCAAATAATATGATTTTGGAGCTATATCGGTTTTGGAATGCGATGTTTCTTTTGGAATTTCTGCCACTTCCAGGGGTGTTAAAACTGGATTCTCTTCCAATTCTGCATTTTCTAATAGATCTTCCACTGGCTCTGAAACCGTGCTTTCTGTTCTTTGAGGACTTGATGCATCGTCCAATTGATATGTCAAAATGTTGATATTATCGTCTTCAGGTACTTGGTGAGAGGCGTCTACTCTTGAAGCTGAATTTAAAGCTAATTCCACCAACAGCCGTGCTCTGTTCGACATTATTGATTCTCTGAAAAGAAAAAATAAAACATGCAATATGTTGTATGTCAATACCTAACTTGAAGAGGAATAACACTAAATAAGGTAAATTTTGAATGCAATGTGTCGTATGTCGCATAGTATTATTCAACTAATTAGTGTAAAAAACGTAAATCTCATTATAAGAACCTAAATATTAAAATAATTTATTTATGGAAAAAAATTGAGGTTATACTATTTATTTTTTTAATTAATATTGTGTTTCTCAACTAAAAATTGGACTATATATAAAGTTTTAGTATATTCAAAAAAGAACAAAGAACTTACCATATATATTATGTATTTTGTATGTATGTACCTACATAAATTCACTTTTATGACTTCTAACGGCTGTTTTTAAGTTAACAGTTGACTACCTAATGAGCAATTTAAGTGACATACGCCGTATCGAAATATTCAATTGTGCGGCGTTGCTACATACGGAGAGAATGATTCTGACATACGCCATACTGAAGTATCCATTTTAGTCAAGAAAAACTTACGATATATTTGCACGTATAAAAAATCATGGTAACTGTTAAACTTTCACCTGCGATATTTTGCAGGGACGTAGAGGACTGCAATTTGGTTACAATGGATACATAAACGGAAAATGGCCGTATTTGTGACATACGACAAATTGCAGTATCACCGACGACGTATTATAATGTTTAAGGTAAGTATTGGGAATAAGCCATAATCTAAATTAAAAATAAGTTTACTAGTACAAAATATTATTGTTTTGCATTTTGAGAAAGATTTTCGAAGTGGACATCGAAATAAAATTATTTTAAACTTACATTGTGGCTTATTGCCAATAAAAATATTAATTGCATCAGGATGCCACAAAACACAATATTATTGCAACATATAGATACAACAATATATAAGTCATTATCATCATCACTGGCTCGACAACCCTTTTTGTTCCATATCTTTGTTCTCATCTCATGTATTGTTTTTTGTAGTGCGTCTCCTCCTTCCATCAGTAACTCCGATGCTATTGGATCTGCTCCCGGTGTTTTATTGTTCTTTAATTTGTCTACTGCTGCTCTAATCTCGGCTATTGTTGGTGAAGTCTTTTCTCTGTTGTCTTTTTGGTCTACTGATACGTTAAGATTTGTCTGTCTCCGATCTCCTTCAAGCTTTTCCGTAAAATTTTCTGTCCATCTAGTTAGTATTTCTTGCTGTTCTGTCAATATATTACCTTTCTTATCTCTACACATCGTTGTTCTCAGTTTGAAGTCTTTTCTGCTTTTGTTCAGTCTCTGATAGAATTTTCTTGTCTCTGTTGATTTACTTAGTTCTTGTAGTTCTTGAAGTTCTTTGTTCATATATTCTCTCTTTTTTCTTCGGTAAGTTTTCTTTTCTTCTTTGCGTAGTGATTTATATTCTTCCTCTGCTTGTCAAGTTCTGTGCCCGTGTTGCATCAGTAAATATGCTGTTTTTTTGTCTGTTATAATGTGACATTCTTCGTCAAACCAGTCATTTGTTCTTGTTCTTCTTTCTCTACCTTCTATGCCTAATACTTCTTCAGCTGTCTCTTTTATGATGTCTCTGTATTCTTTCCACTCCTTATTTAGGTTTTCATGTGTTATTCTGTTTTCTCTGCTCTCTGCTTTTTTCCTTTTTGATGTTTAAAATTCTAGCCCTTACCCTACTTTCGACCAGGTAGTGATCAAGTCCATCTGGGGATTTTCAGGTACCTTTGTGTATATCTTTGCGAGCAAAGTACGTGCTGGCAATCACCATGTTAAGTGATCTTGCTAGGTTTATTAACCTATTGCCATTGTCATTTGATTGCTCATGGAGACTGTGCCCACCTATTGTGGGTTGGAATTGCTGTTCTTTTCCAACTTTGGCGTTTAGGTCTCCATAGATTATTTTTATATCATTTTTTGAGCATAACTGATATTCGGACTCTAATTAGTCATAAAACTCTTCTTTAATTTCCTCTTCTTTTTTTTCTGTCAGGGCATGCGCATTAATTAGACTGTAGTGAAAGAAACGACCTTTAACTCTTAAAATGCACATTCTTGGACGAATGGCTCTAAAATCTCTTATAGTATGCTTTACTCTCTTGTTTACTATGAATCCTGTGCCCGAGACGTGATCTTTAGGATAGCAGGTGTAGAAAATCGTATGGCGTCTTTTTTCCATTACATTGTTTCCAACCCATTTCATTTCTTGTATGGCAGCTATGTCTATTTTGTATCTGTCTAGTTCATTTAGGAGATTTTGGAGAGCTCCCAATCTATATAAGGTTCGAATATTTCATGTCGCAACCCTCAAATCGTGTTCCATTTTTTCGCACAGTCATCGCCGTTTGATCAGTCCGGCTTTTCTTCCTTGAACGTTCATAACTCATAGTTCGTCGGAGGATCAAGACTCTCTTCTTCTTCAGCCCTGACCCCACCTTTCACTAGGGACGTTATATGATAAGTATATCCATTTAATATTGACATCTTAATAGAGAGGTCGATCACACCTTATTTTGTAATGTTGAAAACGTCACCTGTTTGTCATTTTTCTTTAAATAATTATTTTATTTTAATTTCTGTTTTGTTTTGTTCTGAAAATAGTTGGCGCTTAACCTTCTGTCTACAGAATATTCTGTCTAAAATCTTTAATTTTAGTTTAAACTTGCTTTGATTGTATTCCCCGTATTCAGACCCGTATCTTTTTTATAGACACATAAAGAGTGTTCCAAGATGTTTCTAACAACCAACAATTTAGTTAGTAATGAATATTTTTATTCGAAAATTGAGAAATGTCAATTGGACCTACAATAGTCGATATATACATGAAATCACGCACGCTGTGACGTCATTACAATGGCAAAAATTACAAGGATCAGGGGGGTTAAGGGTAGGTCAGGTGAAAGGGGTTTCATGTCAAATTCAACGGTGGGCCACAATAAGGGTAATAATTTAAATAAGTAAAATATGAAATATGTTTAATGTTCTTCTTCTGCTTTAGTTCACGTGTACATGCCTCATGTATCGTTTCTATCAGGATACCCGCTTATCTAGTTTTAGTTTTTAACCCGTCCATAACTGTAGGTTCTCCGATATAAGCAATTCCTTTTAAATATATCCACACAAAAAAACTAAGGGTTATAGAACAGGCAATCTTGGAGGCCATCGGGTAAGTCTATTAGTTTAAATCCATTTGTTTGGAATTGTAGCATTATTGTAGGCAATTAAAATACAGCTGTTATGGAAGGGTGCGCCACCTTTTTGTCATATCATAACTCCTCGTTTGCGTTAAGGAATATTTCCCGATAACAAAAATGAAAGAATTTTTCAGAAAATTTAGATATCTCTGACCATTTATATATTCTTCAAAAAAATAATAACCTATTTACCGCCCATTAAGTAACTCAAACCAAACATTTATTCCCCATCTAGTTTACACACGAGTTTCTCTTAACCAGTGCGGATTTTCTACTAACCAATAATGAGAGTTATGGCAATTTACAATCCCATTATTATGAAAATGAGTTCCATCACTCCATACGTCATTCTCTTGCATCTTCACATCAAATACAGTTCAACCTTCTAGCTGGTAAGAGGTTCCTGAGGGCCCCTGCGCTTATTATTTATTTAAGCTGCAGGCAAAAGTCAGGTAGCCGCAAACTGTTTTGAATCTCCCCCACTAGTTCGTCTAGAGACGTTTTAAATGCATTCTAAATTCATTAAACCTTATAATTACAGTTTTATCCAAGTTTTGTGCGACAGGTCAAGACAAAACAATTATCTTTCATTTAAAACTTTTTGATGAAGTAAAATTATGATACTGCATATAATCTGAATTTAGTGAAAACATTTATTTATGAGCAGTTCAGAACTTCAAAATTTACTATTATTGGAATTACTACAAAACAGGTATTCTAAGTGTCCTTTAGAAGCAAAAATAAAAGAGGTTCCTGGAACTCTTGTCGGTTTATGTGAAGTTTCATCTCACTTTGTTGTGATTGTTGTGTTGTGTTGTTATGCTATTGTTTCCCAACGTTTCAGCACTTATTTTTATATTTTGCTTCTGGAAATGACAGGCAATTACTACTGGAGAAAGAAAAAGCTTAATTTGTCGGTAATAACCAAAGATGAAATCCAAGAACTTATTAATTCTGTTGAAACGGATTCGTTAAAAGGTAATTATAGCAGTGATGATCCAGACATCGATCTAGATTACGAGCCAAATGAGATCACTCCAGATGACATGATTACAGAGTTTATTCGTAAAATGCAAGCAGGTAAAACAAGCGACTACTTTATTCAAACCGTAAACATGTCGCTAAATATGAGTGACATAGACGCACCTGCTGCGTCATGAACAAGATAAGAAACAATAGAAAAACGTAACAGATAATCGGAATACTGCAAAGATCTATTAAAAACAGACTAACAAGAGAAACTCGAGGTAAATAAGATTTGGCAAGAAGATTAAGGGACGTGAGAGAAACCAACTTTAAATGAAGTCGAAGAAATAATAAGAGAGCTAAAAAGAGTGCAGAAGAAAGTGGTGTCCTAGTTGAGATTTTTTAAGAAAGTGAGAAGAATGGAGGAAAGAATATTATTTAACTTGACCTTAATAATTTGGCAAAATAAAGAAATGCCGAAACAATAGACTAGCTCTATTATTTGTTCTATCTATAAAAAGAAAGACAAAATAAAGTGCAAAAAATATAGAGGTATAGTACTATTAGAAGTAGTCTATAAAATACTTGCAAAAATTATTAAAAAAAGATAAATAAAATATGATAGGAAAGTGATTGGAGAATCACAGAGAGGTTTTAGACCAGGAAAAACAACTATTAAATAAATAAGTATGTTGAAATTAATACAAAATATTACATATGCAATTTATCGATATTAAACAAGCATGTAAGCAAGCGAGTAAGAATGAAGTTTAGGAACACGATGTTGCAATGGAAGAAAGCTTTTCGAGAGAGGTCACAGTGAATAGAGGTTTAAAACAAGGAGATCCGCTATCAACGAATCTATTTAACCTAGTATTAGAACAAATCGTAAGAAGATTAAATATGAGCACATAAATATTTTTAATAGCATAGAACAGTGCATAGCGAAAGCGGATGATGTGATACTAGCAAGAACAAAAGAAGATATAGAAAAAGTTTTATAGAAATTTGAAGAAGAAGCTAAAATATACGAATTAACAAGAGGATATACGAATAAACGCAATATGTGGACTTAAAAGAAGAGATAACAAATAATGATTGTTTGACAGTGATTTACAGAACGTTATGCTGCGTCTAAGCAAATGCTGTTATGAATACGGACTAGAGATACATTATAAGTAAACTATAATATACAATCGTAATCAAAACAGCAGATGCAAATATCCTCTTCTTCTTCTAATGGCGCTACAACCCTTTGTGAGTCTTGGCCTGCTTAACAATGTTCTTCCATTCTGCCCTGTCGGATACTTTCCTTCGCCACTGCCTGATGTTCATGGTTTTAAGATCCCTCTCTACGTCGTCTATCCATCTTTTACGAGGCCTTCCTCTTCTTCTGTTTCCTTGGGGCTTCCATCTCTCGACTACTTTTACAGCTCGATTATCTGGCATTCTTTCTAGGTGACCAAGCCAGTTTAGTCTTTGTGACTTTACAAATCTGAGAATATCTGCGCTCTGCATTAGTTCATTCAGCTCGTGGTTCATTTTAATTCTCCACGAACTATCGCTGCATTGGGTTGGTCCAAATATCTTCCTTAGTATTTTGCGCTCAAATATTCTCAGTTGATTTTCATCAGTGGTTGAGAGGGTCCACGTTTCACATCCATATGTGACCACTGGTCTAATTACTGTTTTGTAGATTCTCAGCTTAGGCTCACGATTCGGTAACTTACTTTTCATTAAGTCTTTGTATACATAAAAGCACTTATTACCGCTAAGAATCCGTGCTTGTATTTCTTGACTGATGTTGTTGTTGTCATTTATTATTGAGCCTAGGTAGGGAAAAGTGGAGGCATATTTGTAGGTATGGTTGTCTACCTTCAGATTCTTATGTTCATTAGATTTTCTGCACTCCATATAATTTGTTTTGCTTTCATTTATATATAGACCAAACGTAGCAGCTTCTCGTTTCAGTTCTATAACTTTTTCGCTTAATAAGATGCAAATATCCAGGTAATTATTAAACATGGTGTATTTAAGACTGTAGATACCTATTTAGAACACAAATAACATTCAATGTCAACCAAACCAAAGAAACTAAGACACTGCTATTATGAAATAACACGTGTATCATCATACGTTATAACTATTTTTCCATAAACAATATTTTAATCGGCCCGTGTATTGTTATATAAAATTTTGAGTACAGTGACATTTTTCCTTTTACTTATCTTAAGTTGGGTTTGGGAAATTTAACTCTTAACACAACACTGTTTAATCAGAATATTTATTAAATATTTAATGTGTAGAAAGGTACATATTTTAATAGTAAATAAAAATGAGAATCTGATTGATCAATCATGACACC
The DNA here is from genome assembly GCF_040954645.1 of Diabrotica undecimpunctata. Lineage (NCBI taxonomy): Eukaryota > Metazoa > Arthropoda > Insecta > Coleoptera > Chrysomelidae > Diabrotica > Diabrotica undecimpunctata. The sequence continues at coordinate 86,954,565 of NC_092808.1, read as the reverse complement.
TCCAAAAAATAAATGTCGTTTGCTATATACAATAACATAGTGTAAAATTTGAAGCAGAAAATGGTCACATCGACAAATATCATGATTGTTTGAAGACTAAATGGTTAGCAAAATTAATTAAACCAATGTGATTTAAAATATTCAAGGACGGAAAGTAGTAGATCAAACAAACTATATTTTTCGATTTCTATAAACCAGAACGTAAATTTAATAAACGTTATATTTATTAGTTCTGTATTTATATAGCAACGTTAAAAGAATGCTTATTTTTTGCATGGGTATTTTAGTATTAGCTGCAGGTTTTTCAGCAGTAAATTAATTCTTGAGAGATAGAGTCTCACGCAGCGGTCGCCAGCCTTTTAGCCGTTCAGCCAAGCCAAAGCACATCCGATGTTGTTTATTTCGATTAGAAGTGACGAGCATAGAAAATGGGATTTGCAGACAACGAGACCTCACTCGCATTTCTTTATAAGTCTCGTAACGTATAAGGGACACGTCCCTATAAATATAATTTTCCTTATTAAATAACCTTACACTGTACATACGATCTTTGAATTTGTAATTTATATTAGATTTAACAAATTGGTAATAAAATTTAGTTTTATTACTGTGCTGTAATTTTAAGAATATGGATTGGCTGACAAAGAGAATAAATATAAATGGAGAATATCGAAACAACTAACGTTTTACCGATGATATAGTCATTAAAGCTAAGGATATAGCAATGATAAAAGAAATAATAGGTGCAGGAACTAGTTCTGGCTTAAGAAAATGTAGGTTTACATTATAAACATCGCCAATTAGTTGGCAAGAATTAGAACTAGTATATAAATATAAATACCTAGGACATGAAATTATGATTGGCGGGGATAATCAGACCCATGAACTGAAAAGAAGAATCGATCTTGGATGGGCAGGATATGGATAACTGAAAGACTATAAAAATTTTTAAATGTGATCTTCTCTCATGCCCAAAGAGAAAAGTGTCTTTCGAGTGTTTACATAATGGAGCAGAACCTTTCCTTTAACATAAGCCTTCGCTACTAAACTAGGAGTCACTTAGAAAAAAATATAGTGATCTATGTTAGAAATAACACTGTGGGGCCAATTCACACCCAAATTAAAAAATAATTAATAAATTTTATAAATTTAAATCTCTTAGGGTTTTTCGTACTTCATATAGTACTTCTGGGTTGTATTGAGATTCATAGAAACCAATTCTTAAAAATAAAAAACGCAAATGTCAAAAACAATTCATGTACGAAATAAAAAAATAAAAACAGAAAAACATGTATTTATAATAATTATCTTATGAGATCAAAAACATTACGTAATGACTGTAATATTGACTATCCTTTAAATAATAATAAATTTTTAAACGTCCATAATAACCTATTATTCTTGCTTTCCTTGTTAAAAAGATGTATGATTTTACATTGAAAACTAACCTTGTAATCAAATCAAAGACTCCAGTAATTTAATATTAATAGTTCCATTTAAGATAAAATAAAAACAATCTTTCTTATAAAAACACTCATTTGCTGGTCTCTAATAAGAAAAAAACAATATTTTTTCTTTTTAACTTTGTTAGAAATATATCGAATGTAAACCACAATTGTTTGTCCTATTCTGACCAAGTTCTGGATCATAAAATTCACGGCAAAAAAGAAAACACAATAACTTGCAGCTTATAATAAGCCGAAATAAGCTCTCAGCAATCTAATCCAGACTCGCGTAGAACAAAGACTTTCAGCACACTTTTTTTGGAATAAAAAAACTTTTTCAAAAATTTATTGATTTTAGACTTTGGCAACCGAGTTCCTCTAACACTTAATCCAAAATAATTCCCTTTCTTTCGTTGCTTGTTTTATCTTATCTTTTTGATTTTTTTAGATGTCGATTGATAAAAATAAAAAATGATAATATAATTAATAAAGTTATTTGGTTGATAACCATCACAGCATAATTGTACGCTGCCACATAGATGGGAGAATTTATAAAGACCTCTTATCTGTCTTTTTCTTTGAGTTTTTATACATCTACTAATGACTAATGAGACCAAAGGACGTAGAAATGGGTCTAGTAAGCTAGTTTTTGATTTAAGTTCCAAGAGTCCAAGTAATACGAGTTTTAAAAGAATAAAGTTCCACTGACTTCTCTTCAGAAGAAGTGTGTAAGAATTTTTTGACCGCAAAACACCTTTCATATACAAAATGCAGTATTCTACGGAAGTTATTATAAGCTTTTTTTCTAATACTTACCACAAATAAATTTTGTTAAAACCTCTTACCTAAAACAAAAAATGAAATTAATTAAATGATCCAATAAATTATTTAAAGTAAAGAAAAATAAAAAAAATTAGCAAAGTTTAATATAAGGTTGACTTTAGAAAAATTGTACAAAACGAAGATGTAGTTGTTTCTAAATTAATTTTTAATACAACAGTTACAAATATCACCTCAAGGGGACAAATGAGAACTCAAAGGGACAATAAAGCGTTTAGTTTAAAACTGTTTTCTGGTGTGTGAACCTGCAAAATGTTATGTTAAATGCTTTAGAAATACTTGTATACAAAGACATTACTACTGCGATTTACATGATTTAAATTTACGATTTTTTTTTATCCACGAACAACCGTGTAAGGTTCACGAAAAATTTAAGTTAATCAAAAACATATTACACAAGATTTATGTCTCGAGCCATGCTTTATAAATATTTAATCCACCAAACTTTACTAAACGTTATCACTCGTATTAAGTGTATAGTAGCCAAAAAGCGTGAAAAGATAAATGTTGTTTTGCTGTCTCTGGTTTTTATGCTCAAATGTTTCCTTTTCGCTTTCTGTAGATGCGACGTTTTCGTGACAGTAAATCATCAACTGAATAAAAACAGCTACTTTTGAATCGGATTTAAGTGTATATCTGATGTTCGACTGACAAAGAGAGGGAGCAATAAAATTAAATTGACATATTCAAAACAAAACGGGGGTGGTTTTGAATTTTAAATTATGTTGTTCTGTATTAGAGATATATAGGTATCTTTTTTTGGCTACACATGTTTTATCTTTGACATACTTTATTGCCTTCCTTGTTTAGTTACATCGGTATACACAGTAAACACAATAAAAATTAATATTTTAACTAATTTTACCCGAATTTGACAAACTTGCCAGATACCAAAGGGGAAAGCGGTATTTTATTTTAAATAATAAAACAAATTTACACATTTTTAGCCCTATTTTGAGCACACTATAAATTTATAAATTTTAATTTGGTATAGTCAGTTTTTTGATAAAATTTTATACTTATTTGACTTTATACTGTAGGGGGTAAATTAAAACGTGGTTTTATTATTCTAAATTTGAAATATCCTCTGGAATAATTCCGTTTGCGAATTTTCGTTAAATCTTATTTTTCGGTTGCAACCATGTCTGCTAAGCAATATGTTTTTTATTTCGTGTCAAAATAAGCCTTGGTTCATTTTTTAGAGCCAAACGAATTTGTCACCCATAATTTAGGACTGTTTTAATTGTGATTATTTTTAAGTTATTTTGTAATATGACGAGGTGGCTTTGGTGACTTTTATCATTATGTCATATTGACACTTGCATCTTGTTTACCTATGATTGATCATGGTTCTTAGTGTCGAAGATTGTGCGAAAGCCGAAAAGATTTTATGGAGCTTGTGGAATTTTGAGAGGAAGAACCTGACTTCTTGCATGGCGGTCTTTCAGTAAAGCCGGTTAATTCTGTTACCATTTTCTCTGAATTTTTTCTTTAGGTGTGTATACACTTAAATATTTGAGTTTCATAATCTAATACCATATTAGATTATATATTGTTATAAAGTACCATTATTTTAGTTAAATTTGGTGTTTTGATACTAGTAAAAGTATAATAAAGTCAGCGTTGTGCAGCAGTCATCAAGATTACATGTAAGTTTTCATAATCATATTATCTTCGAATATCTGGGCGAATAATATGTTATGGTAATCATATTACCCAATTTTGGACAAATCTGCGTCAACCATTTCATCGCCTGTAGTTAAAGTTACCTACCCATTTAGCAATTTAATTAAAGGAACATTTATTATTTTAATACGAACTTTCAATCAGGCATTAAAAACTCTTCGTTAATAATTATTACGAACATTTAATTCTCAGAAGAACAGTTGATTCTGGGTGAACTAGTCGATTCGATAATCCCAGTCCGAACTGTCTAGTGAATTTAGTAATTATTTTTTTTTCGATGTTAGTTACTTTTTAACAGACTACAAGTGGCTGGAAATTATTATACAACCAAGCACACGTGCTTATAGCGTATTTCATTAGAGTATCTCGGCGAACGGCGAAATACGGAAAAAATAGCACTGCATATATTTAGTGTATGCACAATTTTCTAAGTTCAAACAAACCGTAAAGCACGAATGTTAAAAACTGATGAAATTACTACTGGTAAAAAAATTTATTTTAATTAAATTATAATTAAAAAAAAAATATCGTTTATTTAAAAAAAAAACAAGAACAACTTTTTGTCTGGGCGACCTCTTGAAACTTATTTTGGAGTATCTCATGAAAGTAAATATGCAAAAATATCTAATCGGAACATTTTTCCGGACGCACCCAAGCTTTTCGCCTTGTCCAAAATATGTGTTTTTTGAAGAAATATTTAAATTATATCTATTTGTTTTAATTTTGTAAAAATGTTATGTTATAACTAAATACAATTTAATAGTTTTAAATAATAAGATTTTTTTGTAAAAATTTTTATTGACAAATCGATCTCAAATATAAAAATAGATATTATGAATTCTTCGTACACATGGCCATATGATTTATCAATTTTATTGCTGTCACTACTTGAAGCTTCCTCAATCTCATTTTTCTACGTAGAATTCGTCTTTTTTGATTATAAATTCAATTTCGCCAGACGAAAATTGAAAGTGAAATGAAACGGAAAATCGAAACTCCAGCGAAAGCGCCTTGTCACTTCCTTGAATGTAACCAAAAACAAGTAAAATAAAATAAAAATGACCATTAACTCTCATATACACATCCGGCGAAACGTAAACACATAAAAGTATCATTAATCTAGATTATGAAGCAAAAGTTTTTCGTTTTGTGTCTGCCTGCGTCTGCTTTGGGTTCATGGTTTCTCTTGATAACAAAAACCAACACAAACCCTTCTGGCTTATAAACCCCGAGCAAAGTGATGAATTCGGAAAATTTTCTGTTGATTAACAATTATATGGGCCTTATGTTTTAGTCGTAAAACTCGAAAAAAGGGAGTTCTATGTTGGACGATGCTTGATAATATTAAATTTATTTTATTTGTTATTTTCATACAAACAACAAAAACAGAAAGAAATTCAGATAATTAAATATTCTTTTTTTTTCTGATTGGTAGCCCTTTCTACTCTAAAGTAAAGTTTTTAAAAATTATTTAGTAGATTTCTAGCATTTTTTTCTGTCCATATCTGTCTTTTTTATTGTCTAACATTATCGCTTATTTTGGTGATTTATTGCTACTAATTATAGAATAGTTAGATTTTTCATATTTGATGCTTATTCTTTTTTATGTTAACATGTTTTTCACCTTGATTATCTCATTTTGTTTCTCATCTGCATAACTATTATACATATATATATATATATATATATATATATATATATATATATATATATACATGTATATTATATATATATATAATATAATATATATATATATATATATATATATATATATATATATATATATATATATATATATATATATATATATATATTATATATATATTATGATCTGCTTTCTTTTCCTTTTATATTAACTTTTTATTTATTTAATTACTTTAATTGAATAAATAAAAAGGTAAATAGAAAAAAATAATCTCAGGGTGCCATTAAAACAAAATCAGCTTAGGTTATACTTATCCTTTCTCGTGGCTTCCAGTATCTCTTAGTTGTTTCTTATCGGGATAAAAGAGAAAAAGAAAATGAATAAAAATAACATAAATAAACAAATACAAATATCTTTTATTATCAAAAGAAATAATATGAAGATTTATCAAATAAATTCCATGCGCTTAACTGTCCCAATGAAATTGTACCACATAAAATATTTCTAATCTACCAAATATTTATCGGTTTGTATTTTATAACATTGATAAAACAACATAAACAAGAAATTTGGATATTCGCAAAATAATTACACTTGCTATGAAATTTTTTAAATATTGGAATAGATGATATAGTCTTTTATTTGAAACATACAAAAATTCTGTTACAAAAAATGATTGACCGACCTTTTAATTCACACACGACGATGTCTCCTTTCGATCAAAGCAGCTCCCTCTTGTTGATTATGTTGGGCTACCAATCAAAGCCTTCTCCGTTCTAAGTATCAAACTATCAGCATACTAGCAACTCTTTCTCCAAAACACGAGCAGGCCTCTTTTAGCAGTACTCGTTCAACAAACTCCAAAATTTTCTCCTCTTTTTCATATAATAACAATCTCCTGAGACCTAAGTATTTTTTTACTTGGTGTCGCAAATATTTTTAATAGTTATAGTTCCACCCACTTCTAATTAACACCACTGGAACTTGCTTCTTAACTGACTACACAAAACTTCAAATGCTTCTTTTGAATGAGCATCACATAATAATCTTTTCTACTGCAAACTTTCAGAACATTCACTCTCTTTCATCCTCATTCCAAACTCGCTAACCAATCAGAAAATTCCTATATCCCTCTTCTTATTTTACATCAGAAAAACCCAAGCATCGTTTCTAAACAACTTTCTTTGAAAATGATAACGGTTTTACCGGCCCTTCCAGCGAAACAAAACAAAAGGCTTTTAAAATTAATAATATCTACAAATACCGGGAAACAATTGTCTATTCACATTTAAGTATTTACTAATGTTTTTCAGCCCTTCAGGGTAAAATTCATTATGGATAAACCCACTGCTTAAAACTAACTTATAATAAATATTTACAAATCGATGTACAGGGCGTTGCGTTCTATAACAAAATAAAATTTTTATTCTATATTTGATTGATAAAATGAAACATAACTATATATATATATATATATATATATATATATATATATATATATATATATATATATATATATATATACATATATGTGTAATATGGTTTTTTACATCACTATAGAATTGGAAAAATTGGGCGTAGATTTTTTTAATAACCAAATTGAATTGCTCTGAAAATACTGAAGAAACAACAATTAAAGCTATTAATAAGGTTAGATCATTTCTCGTTCATAATTTCTTTACATCTTCTCCTCTTCAGGTAAGCACTAGACTGGCATTTGTGTGTGTTCATTTTTCGATATTTCAAACAATGGTGTTAGTTTTATGATGTGCATTGTGCATCAAATCTTCTTTTAATGTATTCATGTGATTTTAATGTATATTTTAATACCAATTTTTTATCTTTACTTAATTTCTTGTGTGATTGTAGATCTTATTTCATCAGGTAGTATGTTTTTACCTTCTAGTAGATATTTTGAAAAAAAAACTTTGTTATCGTATGATCCGTTTTATTGTAGGCTTCTACACATATTTTTGCAACTGTTGCCCATGCAACTTTATTTTTTGTTACATTTATTTTACATCTTATTTTGTTTATGAACGTTTGGGTTACATTTTCATTTAATCTGTTAAAAAATGGTGCATCAACGGCAGTGAATACCAGTTTTGTATTCTTATGCTTAAGAAATTGTTTATATTCTTCTGAGTTTATTCCAGGGTATTGATCTGTAAACACTACATATGTCCACTTAATAATTGTCTGTTACCATTTTAGTCAATTTTATAAAGTCCATTGCACCTTAAGGGATATACAAAATTTATACAAATACAAAAGATTTAAGGGATATACAAAAATTGTATTATCTCAAATCTGCAATTTCATGCCAAAAATTTACAGTGATAAGTTCGTTGTTATTTTCCTCTTCAAATTTGTAATTAGCATGACAACTAATCTGTGAAGGGTATGCAAAAAAAATATTTTTATATTTAGTCATGCCAAGGCAATTTTTAATTAAGTATAAAGGTAAACTAAGAAAATTCTCATTAACTCATAATAAAATTAATTATTAGATACTTTATCAAGTAATTTGTGTTTACTGCGCTCTCGCTTGGGAGCCTACAGATCAATGGGGTACACTTCTTTTATATATAAAAAAACTAGATTTAAAAACTAAACGTGAGTGGGATTTAGCTAAGCTCACTGATGCAACCTTTGATCGTCTATTAGAGTTTGTAAAAAAGGTGGCAAAAATTTTAGAAAATCGTGGTATAAAAGAAAATGAAAACAAGGATATTCTTTCTCACTTAAATTTATATATATATATATATATATATATATATATAAATATATGTATATATATATATATATATATATATATATATATATATATATATATATATATATATTGTTATGGATCAGTTTATCAATCAGAAATAGAATAAAGAGTCTTTTTATTATTTTAATATACCGCGGGCATATAAGTTAAAATACAACCCTGTACTTATTTGTAATAGTTAAAATAAGAGAAGACATTGTTCCGTGACGGTACCCGGACGAGTTTTTCTTTGAAAGACTGAGTGAATAGTGAAAGGACAATGGAACCTCGTATAATTATAGATTTAAGAATAAACTTGTAATTGTATTTTGCGGTGGGCATTTTTCGAAAGTAAATAAGAATTAGATTTAGATATGAGATAACAAGAATTTGGAATTTTATTTCTGTTGAAAAAGGCAAAATTGTTAATGGTTTCTGAAAAGTAATTTGAGTGAAAGTAGTTTATTTGTTTTAAATATTATGTTGGAAATTTTCTAAATCGAAAATTAGTGGGAAAGATGAATGCTTAGGATTGGTTAAAAAGGAATGATGGGGAATGAGAGAGTGGGGAAGGTTGTCTGGGGAGATTAAAAAGATCATTTTGTTACCGGCAGACCAAAAGAGAAGACGTGTTTTTCGTGTAGTCAATCTGAGTACCAGTGTTTTCGTTTGTTAGTGAAAAAGGTGGAAGCTGAGAGCAGATCAAAATTAAGAAGATTAATACCTCTTTTGAGTCTGCATAGTCCATGAGATATAATTGAGAAAGAAAGGAGAATTTGTGAATAAAGAGTACCGGTCAAAAGAGGCTTGGGCTTGTGTTTTCGGAGGAGTAGTTTGCTGGTATGCGGTTTGGATCGATGCTGAGAACGGGAAAGATTTGATGGTAGCCGGACATAATCAATCAAGGAAGGAACTGTGGTTTGATCGAGAGGAGACATCATTGGTGTAAAAAATTAAGGTCAGTCAAATAATTTGAATGAAAGAAAACTTTAAGATATTCTAAAGATAAAATCAAATATAAGCATACGAACTAAGATTCCAAGTTTCAAAGAGTTATTTTTTGTGAATAAATTATATTTTATATGGTCAATTTTTAGTAGATATTATTATAAAACAGATCAATAGATAGTTTGTAATTAAAATTAAATTTAGAGTATAGGAGTTTGTTGGGAAAGATAATTGCCCACAAAAGTTATTTATTAATATTCATCGTATTGCTTATTGAAAATAAATAATAATTTGTGTGCATATTTATGTTGTTTTAATGTTAGTTCCGTTTCCTGTTCTATCCCGATTATAAGCAACTAGGAGATACTGAACCCACTAGAAGAGATATATAAAGTAAACTGATTAAAGTAAAATTAAAAAAGGCACCCTGAGAAATTTTTAATAGTAATTGATTTGTATGACTCTGCATAAATTAGTGAATTAATTAATTAAATAATTGGATTAATTAAATTAGTGTTAATTAATAATAAAACATCATAAAGCAGATCACAACAATATATATATATATATATATATATATATATATATATATATATATATATATATATATATATATATATATATATGCATATAAATATATATATATATATATATATATATATATATATATATATATATATATATATATATTTATTTACGGTAACAATTGACTTCCCACATGTAAAGTTGTAGGTTCAATTGGCTTCCGCTGGTCAATTGGCATCCGGTATTCGGATGCCAATTGACCTCTTCAAAATAATATCAGAAACGCATAGTGGATGATATTATAAGGCTCTTTACGCGATATGAACCCGGAATCCAATTGGACCGTTTTTTGATTCGTAAATAAATCGTAGTTCGAGGCAAAAAATAAGCAGCGCCACCATCGATTTGTGTATATTGAGTTGAAGCGATATTCATGTCGTTACAGCTTAGCGGTTCAATTGGCATCTACAGGATGTGATACGATTTTGGAAGCCAGTTAGTCACTTAGATTGTCTTAGATTCCAGGTTTATAAAGGTTCGAGTAACATCTGGTCGATTCGCGTTTGAGTTTAATTCTTAGAATGGATATTTTTTGTTTAGTTTTTGGATTTACAATATATTATTGGTTTTATCTTACTTTCTTGTTATCTGCAGTCTTTTATTCTTTTTGAAAGGTTTTATAACCTTATTTCTCAGCGCCATGTGTATAATTTTTTGAAGCACATTGCTAAAACGTTGTGTATTAAAAAGCATTTAATGTTAGGGGTTGTAAATGCATTAAAAATTTTGTGAATTTTGAAAATGTGGTTTGGCGCTGTGTTAATAAGATTCTTTCGTTAAGATGCTTAGTTTTTATCTATCTCTGGTTATGCTTTTTCTTTTTTTCTGTGAAAATATTAACTAATATTATAAATGTGAGTGTAAGGTGTTTGTCGGCTTGTTTTTTTTCGCATTCCCTGTTTAACTTTTTAACCGATCATATTGATTATTTTTGCAATTTTGACAGGGACACAAATAAGCACAGATGATACATTTTATTAAAAAAAGTTGTATTTTCAAGGGATACTTCTCGGCAGAAGACGCCATCACAATCGAATCGAGGATAAAAGCTAGTATTTTATATGTAAATGAGAATGCAATCCACTCTTAACTGATCAACATTTAATATGTCATCACAGGTGTTCCGTGTGCAATGCTGCCAGGTCACCCATGTACAGCTTGGAACAACAAGAGTCATTTGCTGATCGGTTTAGGTCACCGAAACCCAACCAATTATGATTGGATCAACAGAAACAACTACTCCGTGGGCTAATACCCCTACCTGCATTGAATTATACTATTGATCCAATGGTCGCAGAACAACACAACCCATCAAGTGTGAAACGCCAAACAGCTGTTTCGGTCCGCCAGACCTTATCAGTGACGCTTGGCTTCTCCATTGGAAAGTTGTCCGTTCTGCTTAAGGGGACAAGGTCCTCTGAATCTCAAATGTAAATGAGAATGCAATCCACTCTTAACTGATCAACATTTAATATGTCATCACAGGTGTTCCGTGTGCAATGCTGCCAGGTCACCCATGTACAGCTTGGAACAACAAGAGCCATTTGCTGATCGGTTTAGGCCGCCGAAACCCAATTAATTATGTTTAGATCAACAGAAACAACTACTCCGAGGGCTAATACCTCTACCGGCATTGAATTATACTATTGATCCAATGGTCGCAGCACAACACAACCCATCAAGTGTGAAACGCCAAACAGTTGTTGCGGTCCGCCAGACCTCATCAGTGACGCTTGGCTTCTCCATTGGAAAGTTGTCCGTTCTGCTTAAGGGGACAAGGTCCTCTGCATCTCAAATGTAAATGAGAATGCAATCCACTCTTAACTGATCAACATTTAATATGTCATCACCGGTGTTCCGTGTGCAATGCTGCCAGGTCACCCATGTACAACTTGGAACAACAAGAGCCCTTTGCTGATCGGTTTAGGTCACCGAAACCCAACCAATTATGTTTGGATCAACAAAAACCACTACTCCGAGGGGTAATACACCTACTGGCATTGAATTATACTATTGATCCAATGGTCGCAGATCAACACAACCCATCAAGTGTGAAACGCCAAACAGCGGTTTCGGTCCGCCAGACCTCATCAGTGACGCTTGGCTTCTCCATTGGAAAGTTGTCCGTTCTGCTTAAGGGGACAAGGTCCTCTGAATCTCAAATGTAAATGAGAATGCAATCCACTCTTAACTGATCACATAGGTGACCTAGCAGCATTGCACACGGAACACCTGTGATGACATATTAAATGTTGATCAGTTAAGAGTGACCACAGATAAGGTCTGGCGGACCGAAACAGCTGTTTGGCGTTTCACACTTGATGGGTTGTGTTTTTCTGCGACCATGGGATCAATAGTATAATTCAATGCCGGTAGGGGTATTAGCCCACGGAGTAGTTGTTTCTGTTGATCCAATCATAATTGGTTGGGTTTCGGTGACCTAAACCGATCAGCAAATGGCTCTTGTTGTTCCAAGCTGTACATGGGTGACCTGGCAGCATTGCCTGGATTTCGTCAAAAGATTTTTAGTTACAAAAATATTGAATTTATCCGTTACCTTAGGACCTCACTCTATATAAATCACAATGGATCATTTTATGTACCATTATAGGTATGTGCCATGTATAGCCTTGATAAAGACTTAAAATAAAGTAAAAACATTGGCAAATTTTAAACATTAACTAGGTTTTAATTGTCCCTAACCCACTATTACCATTAGAAGCTATTAAGTGGACACTACTCCTAAAACTTTGTTTACGTTGAAAGCTATGTATCGCCATTTTAAAAAGAGAGACCAAGAAATTTTGTAAATTATATGTTTGCAACTGTGTTTCTTACAAAAACCTTTTGTATGTATATAACTTCTTTATTATTCACTTCTAATGAAGTTAAGAGATAAAATACTGATTCTGAATTTTGTTTAAAAGAAGTGTACCTTTAAACATTTGATTTTCAACTTCTTCAAAGTTACAGTAATTTCAACATCTTTTCAATTCTTGAGTACTTCAATTCCCAAGAGATTTCAGTAATTTTATTTTATTTTTTTCTACGTAGGGCAAACACAACCATGAGATATAATCGAGACTCCATATATTTCAAACTAGGTTGATTTTGATAAAATTGGTTTTTGTTAGGTACAGATAATAATTACCTATGTAGTGCCTTCATAACAGGTAATTCTTATTTTTATGTTACAGCCTTAAAATAAAACATACATTATGTCGAATAAATTTTGATATATTATTTATTAACAAACGGTTAAAGAAAAACAAATATGTGTTAAAATACGACTCTTTTTTAATTATTGCTTTTCATAGTATATGGACATAATATTTTATCTCTTTTTAATGTAAAAAAATCTGGTTCGTTTTGATTGTGCATCTATTATTATATAATACCACATCAAACCAGATTCAGTGACGTACGAGAAGTATGGGCAGAGGAAAGAAAAATACACACAGTTGTAAGAAGTCAGATACCAAAAAATAAAGGAGAAAGTTATGTGCACTTTGCGTTCGGCAATAATGTGCCTGTTGTCTTAAACATCTTCACTTGCAAAAATTTTCACAGTGAGTGTTATCAAATGGTCGTATACTCTTATAAGTACTTTTGTTTGCTTTCTAAGTATTTTTCATGGACTTTGAATTTGCTAAAATATTGGAAAGTGTCATCGAAAATGCAAATCGAAGAGAAATACGAACAAGAACGAGAAAATACAGCCCATATAGCCCATAATGCGACGTAACAGCCCAAGACATGAAGTTACAATCATTGTAACATTTAATTTTAACATTTAATCCTACTATACCAGAATTTCTTTAGTAATACCAAATAATTCATTACAACAGAGCTCTTTTACTCAGGGAATAATCAGACTAGAAGTTGTTAAAAGACGATAAAACATTTTTAAATTACTGAGCTTAAAAAATGTAAAATAAAAGTATTTAGCAAATTAAATCAAATTTGAAGCTGTCATAATTTTAAAAGAAAAATATTCAATCTCGAAAAAAGCAATAACTACCTGCCTACAATTTATAGATAGAGTAATATACTCTAACAAGTTAAATTTTTAAACATCCGTTTCGACAACAAAATATTACAATGACTGAACATATGAATTGACTCAGGTAGAATTCCACCGAAACCTTTAGGTATTATTGTCGACTTGAGTCATAAACCAATGGATGCTAAAGGTCCAAAGCCAATCGATGCCAAAGAAACCGCAACAGCGATTGATGCCAATTGGTACCGCAACAGAATTCGCTGTATATTGTGGCCCGTGAATATTCACGGATGCCAAATGGGAATACTTTTCGTCCAGAAGTCAATTGGTACTACAAAGAAATATATATATATATATATATATATATATATATATATATATATATATATATATATATAAATAAATCTTTTTTTTTTCATAATAACTTCATTTTTGTAAGGGCATATAAAATATAACTTTGTGCTTTCTTCATCTTAGTGTGAAATAAAGAACCGAAGAGGCAAAAGGTAACAGGCTTTTCTTAAACTATTTACATTGACGACATATCAGTAAGGGTTGTATGTATGGCAAATGTCAAAAGTGTGGACTAAAATACCATTCGCTACATTATACACATTTTTATGTATGGTAACGGAGTTTCTTACCAATAACTATTTACTTCACTGTAATAGTATTTATTTTAAGGCCCAATGAATCTATTTACTGAATTTCCTCATTAAGAAGTTCTTGAAATTTAGCTTGAATACAAGTTGGTTGAGTTTTCAGCAATATTCACAGTGTCATCATTTTGTTTTGAAATATCTGTATTTTTTAACGGTATATTTTTTTTGTTTGACGAAATATGTATAACATTTAAAATAGCTTAATTTTTTTGGTAATAATAGTAATTTACGTAAGAAGTTCCAAAAGTGATATTTTACGAGACAAGAGGAAGTTTCCAGGGCGAGCCGTAGGCGAGTCCTGAAATCTTGTGAGTCTCGTAAAATTACTTTTGGATCGTGTTACGTACAATATTTTTTCTGCAGTTGTTTTGTATGTTAAAAAGAATATATGGATAAACTTTACTTATGAACTTTTATTAAACACTTTAAAGTTATTCTCGTGAATTCAACACTAGAAAAATCTACTTATGAATGTTAATAACACAATTATAACAATTATTTACATTGATATTGTTAGAAATTAAAACAAAAGTGGCAGTGTTGAAATTAGTGTTAGACGTGTCAGTACTTTTACTATTTTTTGAGATATTAACTTGGTTGCGGCCATTTTCAATCTGTGAAGCTGTGTAAATTTTATTTATTAAACAATTTTCTACGTATTCCTCTGTTACATTAGTTGATTTTCATCCTCCGTGTCTTTTCAAGTTGGTTACTTACCATAGTACTACCAACACTATCAGCCAGTAAAGTGACTGAGCTCCTTCGTAGACAGTGCCTGGTGTATCCTTGGAATGCGGTAATTTAAGAAATTTAGCAATAGTACAGGCGATTTTTTCAAAAGTGTGAATATCAATAGGTTTTATACACCTTCCATTTTTGTAGTATACAAATAATCTACGATGCGGTAATGCTTGACGTAATGACACATATTTTCTGTATAAAAAATGTTATTTTCTCCAGTAACCACAAAGGTTCTTTCCATGTTTGTTTTAGCTTCTGATAAAAATTTATCTATTTCTTCTTTATTCAATACGTTCGATTTTTTTGGTTTGTAGCTGCTGGATTTTCTTTTGAGAAAAGCAATTACTTTTGGATAGCGGTTTATATCTATGTTATTTTTAATGTTAAGTATATACTTAAGCATCGAGTAATTGCTCCAAAGGCTTGATAGCGTCAAGATATTAGATTTTTCTATTAAATATGCAAGAATGACTTCTTCATTCCTAGTATGTACATTTTTATCATTGCTCAATTTTTAATATAAATCGTAGACCAATTCATACCTCTTTCTTGACTTTATCGGCAATCATTAATAAATAGCCGCTTTAGCAGTTCCCCTAATCTCATCTGGAATCATTTCGGCTTCACTTTTACTGTTGATTTACATTTCTTAGAATTAAAAAACGAAAAACTGAGCGAAAACACACGAATCTTAAATGACCAGCGTTGTCATAATAAAATACAAAGTTGATGTTATTGTCAAAGCCGTTACCTAGCTACCCAAAATCGTCAGGAAAGTGAAAAAATTAGTCCCAGAAGTAGCTACTTTCGGCACGAGTTGTGTAAAATGGTACTTTCGATTTAATAAATCATACCGAAAGTTTAATTTTTGGAATGGTTGCAGAAAAATATATATTCTCTATAAAAGAATAAAAGTAAAAATTGAATTAGTAGTGGACGACACACTTTTGTGAAGGTAATTAATATTTATGTAGCCCAAGATACAGATAAATAGATTAAATATTGTTTGAATATTACATCGATAAATTTACAGCAATAATTATAAGTTAATTTAATATTAATTTCCTAAGTTCAATGTTGTTTCCAAAAAAACTGTAATTTACCAAAAGCATATGAGAGAAACCTTGAGGTTATTGCATACAGACGTGTTAAGATGATATTGCAATTTAATTGGACTTTTCTTTAAAAGGAGAGTTTCAGATCTTACCACGCGCGGTTAGAATTAATTTAATAGAGAGTGTTGAAATAGACGCAACTAACATTGTATGTAAGTCATATAATCGGGCTTCAAATAGATAAGATAATTATACAGAGTCGACGGAATAGGATAAGCAAATTGGAATAATTGAATGGTCTTATTACATGGAACGGACTGTGTGATTTTTATTTATTCTAGTATTATTTGATAGCACATCTCCAGTTCAGTATAATATTTCGTTTTTTTTAGTTCTGTTATTGATTCTCTTTTAATATTGTGAATCAATCTTTACTTATATCCTTCATTAGATTTGTATTTGAACTTACGAATACATCGATTTTATGTTTTTACATGAGTTATTTCAAAAACCTAAATTTCTTACTGCTCAGGTTCCTTATTTGTTATGCGTGTTTATTTTTGCTTTATTCTGATTTACCAAACAAAGCACAACAAAACTTAAGTATATACACCCGATACCCGAGGTCAAGCCGTCCTTAGGTATGACACGATTGTACTTACTTCTCTAAGTTATCGCCAAAATCAGCCTTTGACAGATCTTAGAGGAGATTGCTTTTACTATAATTTTGTTTTTGTACGCCAATTTTGTAAATTAATTTTAAATAAGATCGTATGGCAAGTAGCACACCTCGTGAAACTTCTAATGTCACTAAGAAAGTTTCTAGATTTTTGTTTTCTTTGATATTTAGTTAGATTGTGTTTCACCATAATAAAGTAATAAATAGTAAAAATAATAGAATGATAAAAGTAAAAGAGTAATAATTAAAAGTAAAAGAGTAAAAGAGTTTATTATGATTATTCTTCAGGACTACGATATATTTTTGACAGATGTCACCAAAAAGAAAACAAATGAGTTCAAAATTTTACTTGCAAGCTGAAAACTATTAAATTATTAGAGAGAATCGATTATTTCCCACTGACTTCATTAAACATTAAACAGTTAATTTTAAAATAGCATGTTAGAATTAAATAAAAATCTGGGAGGATACTGAGGGACATATAATCTTTAGATCGATCGGATAATTCACAGAGCTACTATTAATGAACAAAAGTTTATAGCGAAACAGAAAAAGATTTAAACTTTAGTCAATGTATTAGTTTGTTTCTAAAAAAGGCTACATTTTTAAAGGATTTGGAAACATACAGTATAATTAAATGTTTTATTTAGACATAGGTAATATACATTGAGGTTACGTGTAATAAATGCGCTCTCTCAAGCCCACTGCTGTAGTCAAGGCCGCAGACGTTTTAACTGTTAGTATCAATTAAGACTCTATTGGCTGTGTATTAAGGGAACTAATTCTGCTACGTTAATCTACGTAAATGAATTTAAAGTTATTTACAATTAAAAACTTGTAAAACATTTTACTGTGGGCTATGCCCAGCAAAAACAAAAAATTATTATTCTAATCGCAGTTAACCACAAATAAATCATTTAAAGAAACAAAAAAAAAACGAACAATACATTCTACTATAAAAAAAAAGTAAACTAAATAAAAGGTTTAAATATTTCACGTTCTTTTGAAAGATAATAACATGCTTTATTGCTGTATAAAAGCTCTTTCTTACTTCGAATACAAATACTTCGAAGTTCATTTTCCTGAGACCAATACCGCGTTCTAAAAGGATTGTGATGACCCCGTACTGAAAATGATAATTCCTCGGTAAAAATTATATATTTTATAAAATTATCATTTTCGTGAGATGCATTCAGTGTACGTTCACAAAACTCCATTTTAAGAAATTTATCTCCGGGAAATAGCTCCTTAGTTTTTGAATATTTAAAACTCTTAAAGCCTTTTTTTTTTAAAACTTAAGTAACTGTGATTTGCAAGACCTCCAACTCATCGGCGACACTTCCAGTGGTTCTCGAGTTATCCATCTCAATGGTAGCCAAACACTTTTATCTCTCCTTTCGATTTCCGGGCACATCTTTTTTCTTTTGTAAAATTTTATACAATACTGCAAACAATAATGTGTTTAAAAACTATCTACAATATTTGCAATTGTCTATCTAGAAGATAGGGGTCTATTTTCGAAAGGATTGGCAAATATATCTACACATTCTGACAAAGAATTTTCTTTGAAATCATGAATGTGTTGCTTGTGTGAGTTCATTTCAAATAGGTAAAACAAATAAAATTAGACTTACTAACAATCAATTTAATTTTACTACCAAACGACCGGTTTCGCTTTCTGCACTTTGCAAAGCATCTTCAGGTCTAACGGTACACAGTAAATTAAATGCTGAAATTATAAAAAGCCCATATTAGGGTGCTGTCTTATAAAGATAAAGATCAGAAAAGGTTATAGTAATTATGCCAATACTACCTGCCTGTGTTTATTAATATGCGTAAAATTGATTTAGTAGACAAAGTGAAAACCCACAAATTGGTAAGAGATAATCTATTGAATTATAATAAATTAGAAACAAACCAAATACTACTTACATTCCAGTACAAGAATTTTTAAATAATAATTCGTGATACATAGTTCAAACTATCCTGTAATTGCTGATGATGGGTGATCTTCGGTTAACGTTGTAACTGTCTGATAATTAACGAGGATGTTTCTTGAGGGGGAAGATGTTAACAAATGAAATAGGAGTAAATTATATGTGATTGTTTGTTAAATGAAAGTGATGTTTTATATTATTTAAATTATTAAAGTTATTTATATTTATTCAAGAGATATATTTTAGAAATGTCTGTTAATTTATTGAATTTTTTTACAGTATGAGGACAATTATATGACAATGAATGAAATTAGATGTACTATTTTGTAGGTGTGCAATTCCTTTGATTTGCCTTTTATCAAATTTTTGATAAAAGGCTTAATTTCTGTTTTGGCAGAGATTGTGATGTTATAATGTTAAAATTATAAAACTTAAAACAATTAAGGATAAATGGGGACAAACAGAACACAACTAAAAGGACAAAAAAGACATAACACTTTAAAAAAGGGTGGCTTATTGGCACTACATCACTTTTTAGGAGAGGAACTGGTAAAATTGAGTTTTTTTGTTGTCTAGTAGTATTTTAAGAGGTAAATTTGACAAGCTTATGTAGGTTAAAGTGTAACAGTTCTTCTTCTGTCACACTTTAACCTATATTAGCTAAAAAGAAAAAATAAAAAATGGAATTCTAATTTATTACAATTTAATAAATTATCTCTTACCAATTTGTGGGTTTTCACTTTGTCTGCTAAATCAATTTTATGCATATTAATAAACACAGACAGATAATGTTGGCATAATTACTATAACCTTTTTTGATCTTTATCTTTATAAGACAGCACTCTAATATGGGCTTTTTATAATTTCAACATTTAGTTTACTTTCTACCGTTAGACCTGAAGATGCTTTGCAAAGTGTAGAAAGCGAAACCGGTCGTTTGGTAGTAAAATTAAATTGATTGTGAGTATTTCTAATTTTATTTCTTTTACCTAATTGTCTTTGAATAATACAATATAATTAATTAAACCTTTTCTGGAAAAGCGTAAATAAACATTTTAAAATGAGATTCTTCGCTTCATGGTTCCAATTGAAAATAAATGCGTACAGCTAACGGATTCTATGGTGTCGATTATCTAGTTATAAACCGCATTATAGACTATCGCTTAGTGTGGTGGGATCATCGAGCTAAAAGACAAAAGAGGGAATGTAAAGGTAGTGGGGCAAAAATATTGTTAGACAGGAAGTGACATCTTGAGAGGCCACATTAAACAAGGAAAGCGAGACTCTTTCCTTGTTTAAGAAATCAAATTTAGTTGGGTTATGTTATTGTTGATGTTATTGTTTGTCCCAACTGTTACATGAAAGATTAGTTGTATTTTCTATTGAAGTTTTTTAACAATTGTTTCACATTTTAGACTATTATTGTTATTATTTAATTAAAACTTTATTGTGTTCTAGTGTTAAAAAAAGTATTTTAGGTGTATTATGTATTAATATTATGTAATATAACAAATAAATAGATAAATTAAAACCCCTACACCACTGTATGATTATTGTGAAGTGTCATGAAATTTAAATTTGGCGCATTCGCATTTCCGGATATGTCCGCCATCAGAGGCCACTTTTTTGGTCTCCTTTTCATGACGATTAGATTCCCTCTTTTGTCTTTTTGCTCGATGGGTGGGACATAAGCATAGATTCAACAAAGTGCAGTTGCCACACCTAATTTTTTTACTTAAAAACTAATTGCAACGAAAATTAAGTGATTTTATCAGCTTGGTCGTGAAAATATTCAGTCAAAACTTTACTGATCCTTAATTTGTTAGTATTGGATGAAATATAAAAATACGTTAGTAGTTAAGATTGCTAATGTGAAAAATATTAATAAGAACACAACATTTTACCTAGTTGACTATGACTTTGACACTAAACTTGCTTGAAAAATTAAAATTAGACTATTTTTATGGTTCCTGTTGTTTTGTTACTATCACTAACATGATATTTTTTAAAAAAATAAACGTATTGATACAGATTTTATACCAGGAAGTTATAACAAAAATCTGCTACTATAAGCAACACTACTATAAGCTACTTATAGCAACAAGAATTTATCATGAGTAATTCCCAGATAGACGACAACCAAGAAGCGAAGCTGCTTGCTTGAATGCGTGCACGTCACAATTTATATAAAGTGACGTCACTTATATTTAAAATTTCCAGAATGTAAACCTTAGAGTTAAAATTTTCCTAACACAGCTAATAATAAGAAACCCATACGGAACTGCTCGATCTTGTATAGGCGTCAACATGGTATATAATAAAAAAAAATGCAATCATCATTATATTGAAAATTTTAGAATAATATTGATTAAATAACCAAAAACATTTGTTATTATTAATAATATAAATTTTATGAAATGACTCTTTAAGTGCAATATTCCACAAAATATTAATTTTAATTAAATATATTTGACAATTGTACGCAACTGATAGGAAAATACTTCAAATTTTTTGACAGTTCAGCGTGTGGCAAAATTCTTTAAAGTGTTGCCGCTTTTTTAGAGTAAGAATTTTGTTTATGTTTTGATTTCTTACACAATTTGATCATAATATATTATTTAATAATAAATTGTATTTATAAATACGTATTAAATTTAGATTAATAGCTTTAGAAACTAATTATTGTTGTGTATTGTGATTGCGCTATGCCAAAACAACTAAATAGTCTTTAGAAATCTGATAAGCTTTTATATGAGATAGATTATTTCGAACAAGAAATAATGGCGGGACGTTTTTACTATTAATGCTCTAAAAGAGGTAAGTTTAAAATTTAGAATATATAATTTTGTATTAAAATGTTTTCTTATGTATTTTAGTGTGTTGCAGTAATCTTAAAACTAAGTGTATTTACTGTTAACACAGTAGTTTGACAAATAGTTGACATTTTAAAAATTCCTCACTTACCTACTAACTATTCTGATGTTTTGGCAACGCTGTGGGGTTCTGATGTTGTAAATCTTGAATGACGTGCACGCATTTTTATATGAAAAATACTATATATTCTGATGTTTTGGCAACGCTGTGGGGTTCTGATGTTGTAAATCTTGAATGACGTGCACGCATTTTTATATGAAAAATACTATATTTAAACTAGCCAATAGCCACCCACATAGGTAACCAACCTTACGAGAAATATCAATACCTAATAAATTTCATTTTCAACTTCCTTTATTTTTCATTCATTGAATTTTTATTAATGGTTATTTTGTATTTCAGAATACAAAATAACTATTATTAATTAGTCCGTCTTACCATTATATTTTATCACATTACAATACTATTAGCCAAGTTGATAACATCATTCATGTATTTAACTGGTTTTTGTTAATAAATAATTTAACTTTATAATCAATTATTTATTAAATTCGTCTTTTTAACAAAATTTTTAAATTTTTAACAATTCAATATTTTAAAATCAATTTATCTAGTTTCACCAGCTTAATGAGGATAACTAGGATAAAAGAATAGAATAATTTTGACGCAGGAAATATTCTTGTACGACATTGTATGGACCAAGGAAAGGATATATGCATCACATTTCTCGATTATGAAAAAGCCTTTGACACCGTAAAACTGCAATGATAAGAACGTTAAACCACTCTAATATTGATGCTAATATTGACGAGAAATATATAAGATTAATACGGAATCTCTATTTGCTGCTTAAAAATACACAGGAATTTAAAATTATAAGAGAGGGGCTATAGTGATGTATTTTGTATCCGATGCTGTTCAACCTCTATGTGGAGGATATTTTTGCAGAGGCATTCGAAGGCTCAAGTGTGGTATAAAGGTCAACGGGTACCCGAAAAATAACATTTGTTACGCCGACGACGCTGCAATGATGACAGACAACATATATTTTATGCATTTGGCGCTAAATAAAATAACTATCGCAGTAAACAGAATATATGGCTTAAAGATAAAAGCTAAAATAACTAAATACATGGCAATAAAAAAATGCCCTTTTAAGAGTACCGCTGCAAGAAAATAATGCTCCAATCGAGCAAGTGAAAACATTCAAACACTTGAATATGATAATGAAGGACCAATGGGATCTTCAACAAGAAATAACGTGACGTACCGAACAAGCAAGACAAGCTTTTATTCAATTTAAACCGTTACTATATAACAGCAATCTCCGCTACACAATGGTTAAATGCTATGTATGGTCCATATTTTTATATGGCATGAAGACATGGATGTTAATAATATCCGCCCTTAACAAGTAGCTTCGAAATGTGAACTTTACGAAGAATGTTCCCCATACCATGGACATTTTAGTTCTAGTTAAATTAGATCTTACTGTGATTGTTGTTTTGAATGTTTTTAAAAAGTTGAATTTATTTGCGGTCTTTTTAAGTTTTCCGATTATTCTTTACTGTATAGCATTAGCATTTTTTCGTATTATTTCTTGTGAATATTATAGGATCTCGTTTTTGTTTTTTTTATTGGGTCTGTCTTGAAAATTTCCAATTTATAACTAACAAATAATAATCATTTTTTTAACAATACAGATGTTAACGAATGGTTCTCTTCTAAGAATGAATTCGCGTCAATATTTGTAATATTTGTGATTTCATTGGTAATTTAGATACCTCCTGGTGTGTCTTGGATTTCTATACACCTGAGTCTCATATCCAGTATTTTTCTTTGAGATTAAAATTTCCAAAAAAGGTAGTGTCTAATTATATTTCTATTCATCATCATCTACATATTTTTATCATTCTGTTGCTTTCTAAACCACTTAAGTGTTGTTTAGAAATAATATTTGTTTTGAAACCTTCCATAAATATATTCGCTAATAATGGAAATAAAGCAGAGTCCATTTCTAGATAAAAAATTTTTAAATTATTTTCATTATTTACTTGAGACTTACTTATAGCGGATGCATGTGGTCTTGTTCTAGTTAATGTATCATTATTCTCTAATTTTTCTTATTATTTTTAAAATCTGATCCAATAGTCCAGGAGTTGAAAACAGGTTTTTGCTCAGAATTATTTTTATATGCATGGGTTGACATGAAATTTTGACAGAAATAGGTCAAAGATCAAAATATATATAGCAGATAATCGCGTTATATGCCAATATCTGCTTTTCCTTTTTAGGTGGTTACAGAAAGATAGTATTAGTGCTACTTTACACCGTTCAATCATGTAGGAAATAAGTGTCATATCTTTTTGGAATCTAAACTGAGTACTCTATAACAGTTGTCGCTGCCGATACCAGTTGTCGAATATAATTTTATTTACTTCTAGAAATAGGCCCTATTAATCTGTCTACAATATTAAAAGCTTTATTAATTTGCAAAATGGCCCATCAGGTTGTTTACTTGGTATAAATTTACAATAACTTTTTAGCATCAACCAAAGCAAAAATTCTTATTCCATATTTATCAGGTTTATTCGGGTTATATTGACAAAAAAACATCTGCCGCGAAATGCTTTCAACTTTTTGTCACTAGTAAGATATTTGTTAAAAGACAAGTATTCTTACAGATTAAGGCAAACTCATCAAAAATAGATTTATTCTGAAAGTCTCTGATAACCTTCCTTCCAGGATCACCTTATTTATTGTTACTTTCTAGGTCATTTCAACTAACGTAATAAGTTTGGTAGGTATTTTTAATAGATTAATCACTTCGTACTATTTTTCTCTGATCAAATGTAGACCTGATCAAAATCCGATCAAATGTAGACCTTTCCCTTTTCAACTCTCCCTGATATTCAACTATTATTTTTTCAAATTCATATTTTGTTTCTTATTAATAAAGCCAATATATTAGATGCTACATGCAATAAATAAAGCAATTCCTCTATTATTTTGGTATAGGCTTATAATTTTGCCGAAGCAAAGCACGGCAGAGCAGGAAATAAAGAAAATAATTAAGTATCTTAAGAATAGCAAGAGTATAGAAGAAAACAGTATAACAGCAGATATATTCAAAAAAGGTGGACAGCTATTGCTCAAACGAACAACCAACCTAATAAATCGAATTTTGAAAAATGAGAAATTACCACAAGGCTGAAAAAAAGTGCATATAGATATATGTCCGATTTACAAAAAGGAAGAAGAAATACTGTATTTCGTTGATAATTTTCTCTGGGTTCAATAGTTCCTGAAAGTATTCTGCTCACCTCTCTAGTTTTCTTGGTAGGTCACCTATTAGCATGCATCCTTTACTTCATGCGGCAGCATGCGATTTCCAAACCCGTAGCTTTATTGACTGTTACTTCTTGGTAAAAATTTTTGATCTCTTTGTTTATCATATGATCTTCTACGTTTTGTAACTTTATTTTCCAGTATTCTCGTTTCTTTTTTCTGCAGGTCAGTTTTGCTTTTTTCTTTGCTGCTTCATCACTTTTTCTCGTTTCTGTTGTATTAGGTATATTAATTTGTATTTTTTATTTGTGTTGGATAAATATATGGATGAGCAATATGGCAAGTGATGGGAATTTACCGCTCGGTGTTGCTTAAATCATTGATCAAGGGAGGATGCGGCTAGAAACTGTAGCACCACCACACATAGAAAGATAACTTTCGATTTCAATTTCAGAAATTATTTTTGAAATTTAAATTAAATAAATTAGATTTGTTACTTTATTTGAAAATATTTTTGAAAAATTAAATTATATTGCATCTCTGACAAGTATTCAGGCATGTATTGACGTAGAACACTTTGAAATTGTATTGTCAGTATTTTTGGAGTTATTTTTTTTCCACTTTGAAATGTATATACAACATAATCCCAACTGTCGTTCTGAGCAGGATAGATAAATTTAAAGCATTAGAAAAACTCCAATTTTAAATAACAGAAAAATATAATTTGTTAAATTTCTATTTGCAGAACGACTTCAAAGTTGAAAATCGAAAAGGTCAAATATAAAGCATATTAAATGAAAACTGTGGGTTATTCCCCTAAAATATATCAGGTAAAACAAAGATTCATCATAAAAAAAATGATTTTGTTTAACAAAGAAACGATAAATGTGTAAAAAAACGCACAATATTTTGATTATCATCGCTGTACGCACATATAAACTTATCATCGTATATTTTAAATATTTTTAAGATTTTCTGAAGTAAATCATTTCTGTCATTTTCTTGTAAATATGCCAGTCATATGCTGCTACGAAAGAAACAAAAGAACTTTAAGGGAAGTAATTTCCTTGCCACTAGAGAGGAATTAAACTCGAGTATCCCCAGCAGTAAAATTATCTTCTTGCTACTTTGCTTTCCAGCAGCGTTCTCGGTATTTGCCTTTTTTGTTGGTAGCATTCTATAAGAGGGGCAATATAAGATTGTAACAATGGTATTGTTGCCTTAATATTTATTGTCAGAGGTAATAAAAATCAGAAAAATCCGAAACGCGAAATAAAATTAAAATTAAAACTGTTTTACAATTGAATTTCTATGGGAAATTGAGTAATTTTTCTATTTAATAAAATTGTTGATTCTAATAAAGATGCAACAAACCCATAAACATTTAAATTTTCATAACATTCTTTGTAAAGAGCTGCTGTTCCTTAGTGAAACATTTTAATATAGGATGTTCCGTTAAAAAAATAAATAAAAATAAATTAAATAAGAAAGAGGCATAGTACATCTAAAGGTTCTTTGTTTTAAAAATAAAAACATTGCTTTATTTTGAAGTTAAATGAATGGATATCCCATTATTAATGCCCTCTAAAGTTCGCTCCTAGTTATTTTCTGAACCATAAAACCTAAATAACTAAAATAAAATTGAGTCCAGTCCAATCCAATCAGTCCAATACTTATTTTGATCTTTGTCCAACAATATTTATATATTTAAGAAAAACAAAAAAGAGAAGACGTACTCAAAATCCGTTTAATATTACTTGGACGACTGGTTTCAACTACAATTTTCTGTTTCTCGTCAGATCCCTGATAATATTATTTAACCACCACAAGAAAAAATATGGTTGTTGTAACTTATAAATAATGTGAATATTAGATATATTTGACAGCAGTACATGTGTGGTATTCGAGCAATTAATACGTCATTCACAGTGTCTCGATTTTTTGTGAAGTGTGAACAAAATACATTATTAAGTTACGATTAATTTTACATATATGCTCATTTAATACCAGTGAATAGCTTTTGTGAGTTATCACCATTGATGAACGACCCCATTCCCGAAGAAAGGGGTATACAAAAAAATGAAACACAGAGTTCTATTACCAAAAACATGGATTCTAATAACAGCGGTAAAAACAACAGTGATAAAAATACTAGTTCAGTTCAAATTAGCCATAAAAAAGTAATGACTTTAATTTGCAAAAATCTTATATTTAATCGAAGTTTGTATATGTTTTTATTGAAAAGGTAAATGACCAACATATTGACAATTTACATCCTATGTCAAAAAACTTTACATTCAAAATATTTTAAAGATAGACGGGGTAGGCAAAAATAGAATTAGAGTATATTTTGGTACCTCGGAGGTAAAGGACACTATGTCCATTTTCTTACTTTTTCAGGAGAGCAGTTTTAAAATTTTTTAAATTTGTAATCAGTAAATACTCCAATGTTTCTTATATTTAACCGAGATTAATATATTATTATTGTGGTGTGTATAATCGTTTTTCATTCCATGAAGTGTTATATACCTGAGGTTTACCGTTCATTATTTAAATTTTTTTTAAAAATGTGTAGTTGGACATAGTGTTGTTTACCTCTAGCAACTTTTTTAAATAATGTGGCATTGCATGTTAAGGTCTTTACGAAATAAACAATACAACCACATTAAACAGCCTATACTATTATTTTATTAGAGGTAAATATTATACTGTTATAATAATTAAGTAAAATTATAGACGACAAGTTTCAAAATTGTTAAAGATGCTCCATATCATCTTCATCTTCTTGTGGGTAATCGTTTGTGGCTACATCGCTATGTGTTAAATTTTGATAAAACGCATGACAAACTGAAGGAACAAAAGGCAGTAGTGCAAATAAGTCATTGTACTTTTGTTTTGTGATTGGTAGTGGGATTACTGAGACTTAATTTAATTGTGCTGGAAACGTTACTTGCTGTCTTCGATACCTCATGAAGTCCACTTCATACATATTTTGATCATTGAAATCGGTCTTATAAAAGAACTTTCCAATGTGTTCTTGTTGGACTTGTAGGAAAACACATGTTGACAGTACAACAGGGTCTTTGTTAACATTTTTTTTCTACTTACAAAAGGAGGATTAGATGACAATTTCTTATCGAACAGCGTTTTGAAGTTTTTGAAATCTGCAAGTTCCATATTGGGCACTGTGTATTTACCTGTTGTTTGCCTAACTAGTTGTTGCCAGTCCCATGGTGTTAAAATGGCCAAATTGGAGAGTTTTCTTTTTCTTTCGATTAAAGCATGAACAGTGTCTGCTTCCATATATATGTGCCCTTTCAGTAAAAACTTTTGAGTGATCGTCTTTATTTGCAGTATCCAAAAATAGAACATTATAATACTCATATTTTTATTTTGTCCATAGCAGTTATCGGTCCAAAGAGTGATGTCCTATACTTGACTACCTGGAATTGTATTGTCAGCCCATTTAAAAAATGACGAGGCAATTTCATTTGCACCTCGAGTCCCTTTCGATTCGTCCCACATTATACATTGTACAGAAGAATCACTGGCATCATGTAATGTAAAATTTAATGTCCAAAGGTTCCTTTTGTAGAAACTAATACAATTGTTTGTTTGTGGTGAAGGCAAACATTTTTGCAAATCACCCGATAGTAGTTTGTATTTTGGCGACTCTTTAGCTATTATAAAGTCCAGTTGTTTTAAGTTATACTGAGTTTTAGAGTCAATTAGGTGAGCATTATGATCAGCCTGTATACTGGTTAGTTCATCTGCAGTAAGATTATTTTTTAATTGAGCGGTGAATGTATTGCGTGTATCGCAAATGTCTCTTTCGGGCGGTTTAAACGACAACTTGAAGTCTTTATTAAAAATATCTGCGTACAACCACTTTTTTGCTCTGAGCTTTGGATCTACATGTCTTTCATTGCATTCATTAATGTATAGTTGATACATCTTTTCTATTGTAAGTTCTGTGCCCAGATAATCTCTCTTACTCTGTTCTCTGGAATAATGACTCTCGTATTTTGGGAATGATTTAATATGTTGATGTATACAATTTATGGTTTCGGTAGGAGTTTTATTGGTTGGCTTGTGTCTACCTCTTTGATCAGCTTTTATTAAACCTCCTGGCTCAATTTTTTTCAATATATTTACTACTACTAAATTAGATATACAAAGTGTGTTTACAAACATAACCTTGCACACCTTCAATAGCTGATTGTTTACTGTAAAAAGGTAGTGTAGTGTATTATTTAGTGGTGAATGACTAATGGGATCCTCAACAAGAAATAAAATGCCGTACCGAACAAGCAAGACAAGCTTTTCTTAAATTTAAACCGCTATTTTGTAACCGCAATCTTTCCTTCAATCTCCGTTACAGAATGGTTAAGTGCTATGTATGGTCCATATTGTTATACGGCATGGAGACAATGGACGTTGAAAATATCTTCCATTAACAAGTTGGAAGCCTTCGAAATGTGGACCTTGCGAAGAATGTTCCGCATACCATGGACAGATAGGGTGAGAAACGAGGAAGTCCTAAGAAGAGCAAATACTGAGAGAATTGCTCAGCTTGATCAAGGCACGAAAGATTGGATACCTGGGCCACATCCTGAGCGGGGAAAAATACGCAATCCCTCAACTAATTATCCAAGGAAAGATTGAGGGCAAGAGAGGAGTAGGTCGCAAACAAATGTCGTGGCTGCGAAATATAAAGAACTGGATAGGCGTAACTAACACTGGCGAACTTTTGCATGCCGCAAAAGACAGACGTCTGACCTTAAGATAATTCGCCAACGCACTATAGGTGCACGGCATCCTAAGAAGAAGTGTATTATTTTTAGATTTGGTAGAATTTAGATCTTTTTTTTTCTTGATCGAAGAGTAGGTTGGATGTCGATACATGAGAAGATAAATTACTTTTTAAGATCTGAAACGTTTGTCTCAGTCCAGTATGAGTTGAAAATTTTTTGTCTTTCGTATTCTGGCAATCTTTCAGAGCATTTCATGTGACACATGCAAGGAGGCTTTAACATTTTTGCAGGCATGTCTTTGCCTCTTTTACTGAGATACTCTTTCCCACCAGCTATTTTTAGTTTGCGAACATTACAGGCCCAATTTTGTTCATTTACTACACGTTTTTTACCTTTTTGTTTGCACTTAGTTATATTTTGTACCTTTCTTTTAACACTTTTCTCTTCTTCTAAAATAACTTCATTATGTTCATTGAAATTGCCTTCAACACTGCTTAGGGATAAATCGTCCTAAAGAAGATTTTTTTTATTGCCCCAATAATCGCTAATCGTAGGAGTAAAAATAGCTTTCTCTTTTACCTTTGTTTTCGCTGGTTTACTTATACGTCTCATATCATTGTCGTCCGATTCTGAGCTTTCATCACTTAGAGGCTCATAGATTTTATCAATATCCGAATTTTCATCTCCAAACAAATTATCATTTTCGTCCACTTCTTTCTTATAACGAATATATAATATCAAACCAGCTAAAAGAAGGACTTGAATCGTGTTTTATTATAATTTATGAAAATATTTTAATTCAAAAATAATGTTAAAAAATAAAAAATTTAGACATGACTTTAAATTATTATGTTTAATTTCAAATCGAGAGCTGTCATTCGTTTCTCGTAAAGTGTAGCACAAAACTGTATTGAGTTGTGGCATACTAGAATAAATAAAACGCACTGGAAAAATTAAAAATTTAATTTGAAATTAATACTAAATGAATAACTTTTACAGTGAACAAGTCTGGAATTTAAATATATGTATTATAATTCGAAACTGCTGAAATAATAGTATTTTGTCATATCTCCATTATTAAAAAATTCCTCAAACATTTTGGACATTAACTCAACCGTCTCTCTGGTTACTAAATTTATTAGATACCGTTTTTTGTGGTTAATAATAAAAAAAATATTTATCTAAACACATTTCTGAACGTTATTTTTTTTTTATTTAGATTTAGTGCAATTCCGTTATCTGTGATGGCAACAATGAATTGTTTCACAAACCATTGTCTCCAGTCTGAACCAGAGATATGTAAGGGAGGCTCTCTTATATATTTCTGGTCTGAACACTGGTTTACATTGGGAAAAAAAGTGTACCATTTTTATATGACGGGAAGTGTACAAGGGTACATAACAATATGTCCGGATGGTAAATGACGGTGCACACATACAGTAGAGGTAAACAACACCAAGTCCACATGGTGTTGTTTACCTCTGACTGGAAGTGGACTTGGTGTTTATTAAAAAGTTGGTAACTTGCCGTAAAATTTTCTCTGGACATAGTATGGTTTACCTATGTGGAGAGCCAGAAAAGTTATATTCAAGAGTGCAATAATCTAAATTTCGATAAAAATGGACATAGTGTCCTTTACCTCCGGGGTACACATTTAAAATCTGTTAAAGATTTTAATACACTAATTAGTAATCAGAACCTTAAAAATAAAAATGTAAAAGCATTTATACATATTATTATCTTATTTAAAAACGGTGTTATTAAGTTGATACAATTTTTGACAAACAGTGTCTTTCCAAAAAAAAAAAAATATTTCATGTGGCAATCACTGACGTTCAGAGTGTAAAACAAAGAATCGTTTCTAATGGTTAAACAGTTTTGGTGCCAAGACAAACGGCAATTATCACATTTGAGTAATATAACACTAGCAGAAGATCAACAAGGTTTTAGGTGGTCGGGAATATCATGAACCAACACTATATTTATAATGAGGCAAGTTCAAAAAAAATCATTAGAATACAATAAACCGGCATATCTATGTTTCGTGGACTTTACGAAGGCATTTGACCGGATCAAATTAAAAGACGTTATCCACTTACTGTACGCAAGGAAGATACCTTTAGGAATAATCAAAATGCTCGAAAATATCTAGCAAAACAATACAATAAAATTAAAAGTAGAAGAAGAACTAACCGACACTATTGAAGCTGGCAATAGGATAAGACAGGGAGATTAAAGAAAGTAAGAACTGAAAAAGGATAACAAATTGGAGAAAAACAACTTAATAGAATCTAATATGCAGACGACGCAATACTACTCTCTCAAAGTAAAGATGATTGACAACGTATGCTGCACCAAATTAATATAACCGCCAGAAAATTTAACATGTTAATTTCCTTCAAAAAGTCAAAATGCATGCTTACAACAGCAAATTTACTAAGATGTAAATTGGAGCTGAAAGGTTAGATAATAGAATAAGTGATGGAGTTTAAATATCTATACATCACATTATCTAGCTACGGAAAGCTCGAAACTGAAGTGAAAGATCAAGTGAATAGAGCAAACAGAGCCGCAGTTTGCCTAAATAAAACAATATGGAGAAATAAAAATATCGGTAAAGAAACGAAAGGCATAATTTACAAAACAGTCATCAGACTAATAATGACATACGCAGCAGAAACATGACTCAATACAGACAGGACAAAAAGGATGTTAGAAACAGCAGAGATGAAAAATTAATGGTGAGACACTATGGGAGCTAGAAATACAGATATTCGACGTAGATGCAAGGTGGCGAACATCAAGAACTGGCTAAGAAATAGAAGAGTATAATAGAACGATCATATAAGCCGAATGACAACAAATATAGTAGTAAAGACGGCAAGAGACTGTTCCCCAGTAGGAAGACGATTAGTAGGAAGACCACGAAAACGATAGAAAAACAACTTACTGGTGGTACATTGAAAAACAGTCATGTCTATATAAAAAGAAGAAGAAGCGGAAGAAAAAGAGTAGTACAAAGAAATACATATAGTTTTAAAAGTTATGCATCGCCCGTAATTTTCGCTATTATTACCTATTTGTAAAGGCTAGTGTTATAGATCATTTATAAAAAGATATCATAATGTTGACAGTTATTTTTTCTATTTGAAGAGATAAGTACTATTTTTTTTTAATAAATATAAAATTAAAAACTAAAAAATTTAGTTCTAATTAAAATGTATTCAATCTGGATTCGAGCTTTTATACTGCTAACAAGTCGATAAATTATTTGCTGTGTCAGATTCTGCCATTCTTATCTACAGGCAATTGTAAGTTTATTATGGGTTCTGGAAGGATACCTTCGGGAATAGACAGCTCTGAAGAGAACCCACCCCATACATATTTAATGGGATTTGTATGTGAAGACATCACAGGCCACTCCAAACGGCGAATACCTTCTGCCTCAAGATAGTCATTAACCGCTTGAGCTCTACGTGGGTGGGTATCTCTACCTATCTAAATTCTTAACATTTTCACCCACAGCTCCTCGTCAGACTCTCACACGAGGTTCTAAAGTCTGTGTGATGTATCTTTGTCTTGTTAGAGTCCCGTCAACAACTACCAATTTCGTGCGTCCAACTCTCGCCAAACACGACAATCACTATTTAAACAGATTCTGGTATCGTCTGAAAAAAGCAAAACAATCCAAAACTATTGAGGAAGCTGTAATTGTTCTTGAGCCCACTGGAGACAGTGTTTAACATGTGTAGGTTGTAGCCGATGAACTTCCATTGGTCGATGAAACCTTAAAGTTCACTCTAAAATTCTTCTCTATATTGTAGCCAACAATACTCTGACTCCTATAGCATGCTTAAAGTTTCTTCGGAGGGCTGGCAGAGAATTTCTCTGAATGGAAATTTTAATATATCTATTCAGCTGCTTTTTGGTAGCAGCTTTAGGGTTTACCAAAGCAAGCTCTACTCCATATTGAATTTGCCTTTATAAATCTATTCCATTTCTGTAAGCCATCACACTGAGAAACACACCCTCTTTCCATCACTAATCGATGTGAATGGCCTTCTTAAACTAAAGCAATAATCTTGTACGGTCTAATAAATCTATTCCATTTCTGTAAGCCATCACACTGAGAAACAGGCTTTCTTTCCATCACTAATCGATGTGAATGGCCTTCTTAAACTAAAGCGATAATTATTATTGTACGGTTTAACTCATGAACTAATTTACGATTGATTAAAAATGGCGTTTTCATAAATTTTTCAAATGTTTATACCTTGGCAAAACCGGATCAATTGGATCAGTATTAAAATTAAATAAAAAACAAAAGGCTGTATTTTATATAAAAAAACCTATTAAATATATGATACGGATGCGGTTTTATAAAATTGTAAAAATCGTGAATACGATGGGTGATGCATAACATTTGAAACTATGTGTACAATGAATTTTCATCTATTACAAGGAGAAGTTTATCCCCCGTAAAATATTATGAGCTTGCTAGTTCTAAACAAAGCTTCAATTTTTAGGATTCCTCTTGGTTCTGTTAATTCTTGTAAATTATAACTTTAGCTTAAGTCTAATTTAAGTTACCTTTATTTTTTGCTAGTTTTGATACTCACAATTAGTTTAATAGCTCCTTTAACAACTGGTTTCAAGCACATCAATTTTCGCTTATTTGTTAGATCACCCATAAGGATATTTGACTACTAAAAGAAAACTTACGGTTATTGTAACTTGAGTTAGCTAACTGAGTTAGCCTGATTACATACATTACACTTGCCATTACAGTTGCAATACTTACATACCATTATATGAAGAAAAAGAGGTTAGTCTTTGTATGTGGGTATATTTTATTTTATAAAAACCCTTAAAAGGACAACATTGAAAGTACGAACGTTTTCGGAACAACTGTTCCATCATCAGGTTAAAATACCTAAAATAAGTATGAACCATTTAATTACAGCAAACGTGGTTTAAAATTTTGACTAAGATTAAAAAAGCAAAATGGTTATACTTACAGGTTACCATGCCTGAGCCACCAAAATATTTGGGTAAAAACCCTTTAAAATGTAATGTGTTACCAAAGATTGTACATGATGTTGATAATATTATATGATGTTTAATATTTTAATTAAATTTTACTTCAGGTAACATACACCCATGCTTAAGTGAGTTCCAGTGTCCGGAGAGTAAACCTCTTCAAACGGACTTCAGCTGGTAACTGATTGATAAGATACCCATGAACGGTGTCAAAGACAAAATGTCAATGTACCATGAAACAATATTAGTTAAACATAGTATTACTACAGCCAAAAGATTAAAAAACTTTGATGATGTTAAAATGATAACAGCAATCCATTTAAATCCCAACACCTGGATTGCTGTTATCATTTTAACATCATCAAAGTTTTTTAATCTTTTGGCTGTAGTAATACTACGTTTAACTAATATTGTTTCATGGTACATTGACATTTTGTTTTTGACACCGTTCATGGGTATCTTATCAATCAGTTACCAGCTGAAGTCCGTTTGAAGAGGTTTACTCTCCGGACACTGGAACTCACTTAAGCATGGGTGTATGTTACCTGAAGTAAAATTTAATTAAAATATTAAACATCATATAATATTATCAACATCATGTACAATCTTTGGTAACACATTACATTTTAAAGGGTTTTTACCCAAATATTTTGGTGGCTCAGGCATGGTAACCTGTAAGTATAACCATTTTGCTTTTTTAATCTTAGTCAAAATTTTAAACCACGTTTGCTGTAATTAAATGGTTCATACTTATTTTAGGTATTTTAACCTGATGATGGAACAGTTGTTCCGAAAACGTTCGTACTTTTAATGTTGCCCTTTTAAGGGTTTTTATAAAATAAAATATACCCACATACAAAGACTAACTTCTTTTTGTTATACGTGGTATACAGCCAGCTGCAGGAATTATTTTCCTTGTGGATTTTATTATATGAAGATATTGATGGCTAAAACAAATGCAATATCTAAAAGGAAAAATGTTTTTTTTTTAAATTTATTTATGGAAGTATACATAATGATATTCTTATTATTTGATAACATTATAAATAAATTTTTAACGTCCTTTTAGTCAAAAAAATTAATAATAAAACTCCTTCTTGATGGTGTATACATACACTCAGTTACTCTATGTGGCACTGATCGAATTAAGTAATCTATATCATATTACGAAATACTCATCCAGATTCTCCTTAGATTATGCAACAAGTCTTTTAACTTTGCTGAAGGACGTGGCAATCGATTTAGATTTCGTGGTTTAGATCTACCATATCCCACACATGTTCGACGGGTTAGAAATCAGCTAATCTTGATGGCTACTTCAATGTCTCTATACCAGATTTTTGTATGAACTTAATGGTTTTACTTAATGGGAAATATGAGGTCTTGTGTTATACTGTTGAATGATTGCATTTAGAACGGTTTGTAGGTAGGGATGTAAAACCGGTTGTAGTACTTTTTCAATATATCGTCGAGCTGTAGAGAGTGACAAACATATAGCACCCTATACCTTACTGCTTGTTTGTCTTGTTTTCTGACGTTCAAGAGCCAAGTCTATATTTGGTCTCTCACCTCGAAAACAGTTTCTCTTAATCGCCCATCAGAGCCATTCAAATTAAACTTACATTCATCACTAAAGTTGACAAAATTCCATTGGATATTCCAGTTTTGCCGAGCTCTACGCCATTCATAGCGTAGAGCCATGAATGGCGTAGAACATCAACTATAAATTATTTGATGTTCTTCAATTTCGATGAAAGTAATTGTACAAGTCAATTTATGGTTTTACGTTTTGATATCCTTATATAATTAAAGTATTTCTCGGTAAAACCTCATTCGTCCAATTTCTCTAACATTAAATTATTTGCGTAACAACTTGCTTTTAAACCCCATATACATGCATAAAAGCAATTATTTCCCGTAGAATTATCGTAGGTTAATATCTACAAATAAAATTTGGTGTGTTTATTCTAAAAACATCAAAAGTCAGTTCTCTTTCTTCTAAGATATGGCGACAAAAGTCACATATCCATGTGATATTTTTCAGATAAAATAAGTCGACTTCTTAGGTGTAATGTGTAATGATTCTTGGTAGGTTAGTTCATATCTGTTTCTTGGATAGATAATGTAAAGTCATTATTCACTATCAAAATAAACATCCGGTTCACTGTACGTGTTCCTTTGTGTATAAGAAAGTAATTATCCAAGTTTCTCGAGTACTGGGGAAATGAAAGCTGAAAATAATACAAAAATGACTATTGTTCAGTGGTAAGAGAAAAATGAACCAAAAACATATCCAAAACTTACCGTAAATCGAAACGAAAGTGAAAGGTTTACAACATAGAAATCACAAGGGGACAGTAATAGCCGAGAAAAAAGTAGGAGATGAGAAGTATTTTGTTTTATAATATTATTTTGTAGTATTGGATTCTTATTGCCTGTTTCCAAAAAGTTTTTTTTAAAGAGCGTGAACATATATTTAGTAAATTTTATAAAATGTATGCAAAAAAACAAGTAAGACTCGTACTCCGCTAGTCTGATAAAAATACAGATAAGAAAACGTAATTAAGGACACAAACCGCACTGTGCTGCATATTATTACAAGTTGCGGTGTTTTGATAAGGAAAAGTCTGTTTGTGTCAAAGCATTTGCCAACATGCATGCAGTTGTACTGCTTTATCTAAAAAGAATTCAGTTATTCCTGTAACGAAATATTTTGCCTATCACATAGGGTATTACTATGGAGGGTTAAAAATTGGGGAAATTATTGGGGCAGAGTTAGGGCAAGCAAAACAAATCGAAACTTATACAAACGGCACTCAGGGTTTATTTGGAGAGCTGGAGTCGTGGATAAGTGAATGAAACAGGGGATTGGATTGGGGCAACTACAAAAAATGAAACAAAGAGGTACTTACATGAATCTCCTGGACTAAACAGATAAACAAAATACAAGAGTTCCCTCTAGCTATTTGAAATGGGACGCCGCTTCGAGAAAACTTCCTGCTTGAGAAAAGAAAAGGTTCTTCCGTCCTAAAAAACACAAAAAAGAGGTTAGGAGACTTTTTTTAAAATAAATAGACAAAATGGTTCAGAGAAATAAATTAAACATTTATTACTGTCTCACCACAAACAGTTACAAATACAGATTATGCAAAAATAATTACTATATAAATAGTTACAATTATTTATACCAAAATAACAAAGAAGAAAAACTTATATATACTATCCGTTTACAACATCCGTTTACAAGTGGGAATTGCTACAAAACTTACAAACAATTGTCACTGGGCTATAAACTGTGACAGAAATAAATTATTAAATAAAGAAATATCTTTAAAATAAGACTATTCATATAGGTTAACCTTTTTCTAAAAACAAAACAAACTAATGTAAAAAAAAATAAAACTAGCTGTCAGATGTCAATACTTGAAATTTAAAACTGAGAATAATTATGACAGCTATGGCCACGCCCTAACACATATAATTCTAATTATTACATTTGTTTTTTAATTTATGAAAGCAATCCCAGATTTAGCCATACGGCTCTCACTCCCTCTAAGGGGAAAATTCACTCATCCCAGATACCTACGGTATCAAAAGGATTGAGCTCTGGTGGGACTTCTTCCGTGTTATCGAGCCCTAGGTGACTTGGTATGCTGGAGAATCTCCTTCTGCATGGTCTTGTAGAGATGTTTATTCAGACCTAGCTTTCTTATGTTTTCTAGGAGGTTCTTCGGAATAACTCCAGTAGTAGAGATAATAATAGGTATTGTCTGGGTACTTTCCGTTTCTCTCCTCCTTCTTCGTATTTGAATTTCCAGATCCCTCTACTTGGCGATCTTTTCGTTTTGTTTAACACGAAGATCATTGTTGTTGAATTCGCCACATCAATTAGTGTTGTTTGTCTCTTTAGTTTATTAACTAGTATGAGATCTGGTTTATTATGTGCCACTGTTTGGTCTGTGAGCACAGTGCGGTCCCAGTATAGCTTGTAGTTATCATTCGTAAGTATACTTTCAGGAACGTATTGATAATATGGGAGATGGTTTGTTTGGAGAAGTCCCAGTTTGATGGCTATCTCTTGATGAAGGATCTTTCCTACTGAGTCGTGCCGTTCCTTATATTCAGTTGCAGCAAATGCCTGGCAACCCCCGGTAATGTGTTGGATGGTTTCTTGAGTTTGACATCCATATCGGCATTTGTCATTTTGGACCTGAGGTTCTTTGCCGATATATTTCAAGTAATTTTTGGTTGGTATAACCTGATCCTGAATGGCGAGTAATGAACCCTCTGTTTCAGGGAACAACTTTCCCGATGTCAGCCAATAGTTCGACGCTTTATTGTCGACGTGGTCTTGACTGACCTCATTAGGATATCGCCCGTGAAGAAGTTTACCCATCCAGGTGCGCATTTTTTCGTCTTTAGTAAGATGGTTTATGCGCATTTCTGGTTCCCTCAGTTTGATCGGTGTTGTATCATCCACTGCACAAATCGCGCGATGTAGAGTAGATGTCTCAGCCTGCACCTGAAAATAAAATCTTAAATTAGTAATGTGTTTTTCTAGTCGCTCACTTATATCCATAAGTCCTCGTCGTCCTAAATACGGCGGTAATGTCGTTCTTTCTAGTACACTTCGAGGATGGTATTTTTGTGCCTTTGTGAGGTGTGTTCGCACTTTTCGCTGAAGATTTTCTATATCCGTTTTTGTTCACTTAACAATACCAAATAAGTAGCTAACCGCGGAGCATGCATAGGTGTTTAGTGCCTTAAACAAATTTTTACCATTAAGATGTGAACGAAGCAGCTGTTTTACCCTTCGTATAAACTCTCGTAAATCATAAAAGTAGTTATCTCAGTTTTCATTTGCTTATGGTCAATCTTCCGCGATTGCTTTATTCTAGCAATGAATGCAATTATTATTATTATTATTATTAAAAAAATGTCTATTTTTACTTTAAAAGTTCAACACAAAAGAGTTACCTGGATTTCAAAAAATTTCCTTACTTTACATATTTTCTGAGGTTGGAACTGGAGATTCACTGCCACACAAAAAACTGCATCTAAAGACTGGCACGACGACCAGGAATAAGAAAATGAGGATGGAAGCTAGCAAACCTGGGAAACTCGTCTCCTTAGAAAACTGGAACAGATACAACTGAACACAATGGCAACATGTGGTTATCTTCAAAATTGTCGTAAAACGCCATTTTACAAATCTCTCATATGAGATACGGCATACAACAAAACACAGTGACTACTGGTTCATAATTGATACTTTGAGTTACTTTGAGTAAAAATCACTTTTCTTTACAAATTTGTCGGTTCCCTCCGACTAAGTTAAACATGACAGTTTTCAATGGGCTATCTTCCAAACCTCACTGTCACTACACATGAAATTTACACTGCTTCACATTTTCCACGATAAGGAACAAAAACCAACAAAACATTACAAATTTAACGTGAAATTTGGACAAACGCTAAAAACAGTTGTCCCTGACAACGCGTCAGCGAGAGTGTCGTAATAATCTTTCCGGTAAAACCTTCTCAGCAATCCAAATGGATGTTTATTTGAAACGCAGAATCGAGAGTCTTTCGATAAAAAGAATGCCGAGATAATACACATGTGTGAAACATAAACAAACTTTTAAAATGTGTCTATTATCGACCTCGGCGACGCAAAAAGGAATTGAAAATACTTTGTTATTTTGATACGTACGAGGGTTTTTCAATATATACCAAGAAATTTGCAAATGCTACATCACTAGTAGAAAAAGGTTGTGCACGTAAAGATAAAAGAAAAAAACATAATTGCCGCCCTAAAATCTACAACAAACAAGCTACAACTCCCATAATGCATCACATACATACATTTTACCCTATGTAGTCACATTACTTATTGCAAAAAAAATCCGAATCAGCTGTACCTACCATCAGAGTTAACAGTAAAAGATATGCAAAAGGCCTTTCTATAGGAATACTACCTTAACGGCTCCTATAAAATGGATTTGAAAGTATGTACATATAACAAAATATAGTAGGTATTAAATTTTAATTTTCCTGTACCGGCACACATGAGAAATGTGACAAATTTGAATATACCTTGAGCTACAAGAGTATTTGTGAGACCGATACAGCTTCTTGAAAAATACAAAAAGAACTTCATCTAAGAAAAACTTATATATTCCATGCCAAAAAAACGCAGCTACAAGGAACATGCAAGAGCAGGTAAAATTACTTGTATTACTTTTGATTTGATGTAAAATTTACCACTGCCACATATACCATCCATTCCAATATTTTTTGCAAGACAGATGTACGGTACTATGTTTTTGGGATCCATGATTTAGGGAGTAATCAAGCAGCAATGTACATTTATACACAGAATAAACCGGCTTATTATATACTTGTCAAAGTAAATGGTTTAATGATTTTTGATATAATAAGTGCAACTAATACTGATGGAAACCATCAGGGTCTTCTAACTCTAATGCTACAAATTTATTGCATTGCTCCTGTAGTGGTCCTTTCCCAAGTTAATATGCTCCTTTTCTAACTTGGCTGCACCGTACTAAAGACGAACAATAGTCAGAAATACGTATATATGGTTGCCTTCCATCGATATACCATTTTTGGTTTTCTGTTTTGCGAGACATGCCAATATATATATATATATATATATATATATATATATATATATATATATATATATATATATATATATATATATATATATATATATATATATATATATATATATATATAAATTTGCTAGTTGTCTTTATTCAGCACATAGGTTCTTTGACTTATTTGGATCACCTAGTATAACTTTACGTCAACCCGATTAAATGGAACAAGAGAAAATCGATAAGAGGTGCCTAGAGAAGTAGCAAGATCCACTTTAAAAATGATTACTTTGGCTTTTAACGAATTACCAAGCGGCATGGAATTGCATATAAAGTACTTTGCGAGCAATGCCGTGTTTGTTCCCGACAAGAGATTCTATTCCGTCTACCTCATTACAAGACTTGTAAAATGTGATTTTAAGACACAAGACAAGTAAATAATAATCTCCGTTAACATTTTGCATATATGCAATTATTGAATTACGTATTTACTAATTAACATTTTGTGACATTTTGTAACCAAAACATTTTGTGTTAGTTTATAATCACTAGGTAGTTTATAGACTGGTTAATAATTTATACGAATCATTTAAAATTTATTGTAATAATAATAATAAAACAGAGAATGAGAAATAAACAAAATAATTTTTTTTTGTTTATCTATTGTTGTATATTGATACCAATTATTATTATTATAGTCACCGAAATGCATAAAAATTTGGACTTAGGTTCTACTTATCCTCCATTTTACTTTTGGACTTGTACCGTTGGTTGCTTATTATTTTTTAGAGGCAAAAACTACCCCTATTAGAAAAAAATCGTATAATTATAAATTAAAGCGAGCAATTGATTTAAATCATCTTTTAATAAAGTGAATGAATGTTAATTAACATTAAACACCATAATTTTAAGTTTAATCAAAGTTTAACCCCTAAATTCTACCTTGTCTAGACTTGTGCCGTTAGTTGCTTTTTATTTTTTAGGTATGTAAACCACAAATCATCTACCTCTAGATGCTTTACGACAATATTTTAGTTGAAAATGAAATTCAGCGCTCCAAGAGATTTGCATCGGAACTAATTCAAGCGGGAAATTACGCGGGAATTTCAAAATTAAATTTTGGTGGAAAAATTTAAATAAAGCTTAAAATATTTAAATATGATTTATTATAATTGAAAAAAAAAATTGCATTTCAATTTTAAAATTGGCAAAATATTTTTAAATTCAAATATACACAGTACCATTTACGAAAAAATAGACAAAATTTATTTAATTTTTTTATTTAATACCTGTAAAACAATTTTGTATATAAATTTAGAATACAATAGAAATATGCTTTATTACCACTGAAAATTATACAATTTTATGGACAAAGCTTACAAAAATAACAACATTTTAAAAGTTACTGATATTACATAAATTGTCAATATCACAAAATAAAATATAATAAAATACACAATATATTGCAAAATTTAAATAAATTGCAAATTGTATAGTTTAAGTTGTTGTATGTGATACCCAAATATATATTTATACAACTACTTTAGTGACTTGTACATAAAGCTATTCGTTCAGAAACTCTTCTACGAAATAATATGGTCTTTCAGATAGATAGGTTTTTGTCCTTTTACGGAACTTGAAACAAGTTGCAGGTTAAAGTTGCAAAGGGAAAATGGTTGTATAATTTTTTTGCTGAATATAATATAGATTTCTTTATTAATTCAGTGGACGGGTTCAGTAAATTCAAATCAAAGGTTGAATTTTTGGTGGAGTAGTCAGGATTAGGTCTTGCTGGAAAAAGATGTAGGTGTTTACGAATAAAGCAAATACTTTCTAAAATATATAAAGAGGAAAGAGTTAAAATCCCGTGATTTTTAAAGTAGCTTCTGCAATATGTTCTACTGAGGCCAAAAAGATACTGTATTGCTCTTTTTTGAAATTTAAAAATAACATCAGATTGGGGCAGCTGTTCTAGAACACCAAAAAAGACGACCATATAGAAGATGAGACTTGAACAAAGAAAAGTATGTTATTTTGGAAGATGCTAAATTGATTTCCTTCCAAACAGATCTTATTGCATAGCAGGCTGAGGCTTTTAAGAAATTAGAAATGACTTCTGACAACATTTTTTTAATTTGAGGGGTTTTGCACCACCTCTGCTACAAAATTGGTATGAAATTGGTAATTTCCACGATTTTCTCAGACCTCTTACCATAAAAACTAGAACATAATCTACTATATATAAGTCTCAGTCATTTCTCATGTCTTCAAAACTTTCTATACACCTACTATGCTCATTGTAATGAATACTTGGCATATTCGCCATTAAATCAAATGTTATAGCTATATGCTTATCCATTCCTTCCAGTTTTGATATTGTTGCTTTTAGTGACTCAAATATTAACTTATTAGTTTCTCAACCCCCAGTAGTTTGAGCCAGAAGTCTGTTTAATGATGACTTACTGGGTAAGATAAATATATTGGAAAAAAATACTATATGAACGAGCACTTGTTTTTGTAAAGACAAACCTAACCATTTCTCATTAAGAGTAAATCGTCTTAGCGTTTTTGCTTTACAGCTCTCTCTGTACTGAATTTGAATTAGAATAGCTGCCATTCTAATAATGTTCTGAAGATCAACCCATTTATTTTCTTTATAAAACTCTTTAGCTTCAAACAGTCTGCGTTTAAAAGACTTTTTTACTATTTCTTTTCAAATAATATTTATGGTATAGTTGTTTTAATGCTCCATATAATTTTTATAATTTTTATAATTTTTATAATATAAACCAATAACCAACAGATGGCACTGTTGCACCCGATTTTAGGAAAGAAATGTAGTGTCTCATTCCTACCTTGTGACAAGTCTCTCTGGTGTCCCCTCATCATCATCATTCAATCTTTGCTTATCCACTGCTGGACATAGATCTCCCTCATAATTTTCCATCTATTTCGATCTTGTGCCTCTTGCATCCAATTCCTATGACAACGTTTTAGATCGTTAGTCCAACGTGTTGGTGGACGACCTCTACTTCGGTAGGCATCATCTCTTGGTCTCCATTCCAGTATCCTCTTTGTCCATCTATTGTCTGTCATTCGAGCCACTGGTGTCCCCTAGTCTTTGCAAAAAGATCATCTTAGCATAATAAGTTAAATGCATTTAAATTTATTATCACCGGTGAATCCAATACTGTTGCACGTACATTATCTGCTGTGAAGTACACGCGCTCTCCATTGTGAGATGCACTGCGAAGTTTACTACTGTGTTATGTCGTTCATTTAATGTAAATGATAATATTCGCCATACTGCTTTATTGCTGCTAATTTATCGGTATAAGATACAGATATACAAAGA
Source organism: Diabrotica undecimpunctata (assembly GCF_040954645.1). Taxonomy (NCBI): domain Eukaryota; kingdom Metazoa; phylum Arthropoda; class Insecta; order Coleoptera; family Chrysomelidae; genus Diabrotica; species Diabrotica undecimpunctata. Next base: position 86,909,653 of record NC_092808.1, on the reverse strand, counting down.
TACATTATACATAAAAGGTGAATATGACGGAAACTAACGATTATCGACTTCGATTATCAATTTTTCGTACTTTCAGACGATGGATTTACCACCACCCTTAACTCATCGTCGACGATACAGTAGATATCTGTCATCGTCAGTGATGGTATCACACACCAATCTTCTTGTTTTATGCATTTACCATTAAGCATGCATGATGAATTGTTGTTGAATGCGCCACATGGACCATGAATCATATTTTGGTACCGAGGTCAAATAAGTGTAGATTAATGCTCTTTTCTAGTATTTCTGGTGGAATAAGTTGGTCTATTTGATCTGGCGTAATTTTGTTGACCAACCAAACCAAAATATGTGCATATTAGAGTGAGTCCTTTTTTGTGCCATTCAATGGAATACATCCAGCAGCGTGGCTCTCCAAATATGATTATCTATCCAACAGAATTTCTTTTATTTTATCTTATGTTGGATTGCATATAAAGTTGATGAACAAATCTGGACGATCATATGCGCGAACTTATGTCATCGCACCTTTTGCGTATTCATACATGTACTCCCCGCAAAAGTAGATATAACCATTTTTTCCAATTTGTTTGGATTAACGTTACCATCATTGATAATTGCATCTTTCAAATGAGAATACTCTCAAAAACGCAACCCAGTTTGATTCATTGGGTTTCAATCTTCACAGATCTTGATAGAATAATTCTCGATATTGTAGAATGTGATTCTTAGCGTCTTGATAAATCCTCAATCGATGCAAATAATAATTTGTGGCACTGACTTTCTTATTCGTTTCCTCGTTTGTTTATGGATTTCTTATTTTGATGTTAAAATGATATTCATCTTCTTTTTCGCCAAAACAGAATCGGATATTACAATCTGTCGTATGAGCGATGAGTGTCTAAACATTACTACTACTAAACTTCACAACTGCTGCGATGAAGAAATATGTCGTGCGATTCAAATTCTTCGCCAGCTATCACGATCGCTACTTCATCGATAGTTGGTGCATTAAACTGTCTTTCGTAATGGCCAACGGGTATTTTTTCTGCTTGAATTGCAACTGCGTAGTCATCGATCTGAACTCGTTAAATGGCAGTTGTAAACAAAAAGTATTCATTCTGTTGATCGAAAAGGGCTTGTAATCTAGTCACTGTTTCTCGTCCAGTACCCGCATTTTAATGACGTCATTGTTAAATTTGTTTATCTTCGTTTTCCATGAAATAAGTTTAAAGAAACTTGTGATTTGGGTTGAGCAATGATAAATTTGCCCTTGGCAAATATGTAATGTTATACATGCAATTTTTATCTATTTTCCCAATAACGACACTTAGATATAGACTATAATCATTATTACTCTCATAATATAATGCACCTAGATATAAATCAGCGCGTACAGTGTTCGTCTTGATCGAGCGGAGCTGATTTGAACATTTTGCAGCCTTTTTTCCCGTTGTTCAATTGCCTTAGACGAACGGGCCTGATTGATGCGTATTTGATCAGTTCCTAACCTTACGCGTCGTTGTTCAGATAATTCAGATGAACAAGTCTCAGTGGCATGTACTCGAATATTTTCCAGCTTACTGCTCGTTGTACGTCTAATTCTGAGGCTCGTAATGCTCTTGATTTCCATGCTTGAGGTGTAGATCGGTGAATTGCTTGTCGCTTTGGAGGCATAATTTATACGGAAACTACGTAAAAAATACGTTTAAATTAATTATATATTAATCAGTGATCCGACTTTCACAATGTATTAACTCCAATTGAAGCGGCTGTTAACACACAGATGGAAATGTTAATATTGACGTTGATCACCAATTCGCTTAGGAAAACTTGAAGTGAAATATTCAGCATTCGAGAATTGTTGAAATTGATTTTAATTCCACTTACGATGATAGCTTATAGAATTCAATTCGATTGAATTATTTATCTAAATCAATTTAGCTCACAATAAAAGTCACAAAATTATGCAAAAAACGCTCTTAAATACAAAATACGCAAAATATTGTCTGTTCAATGTAAGACGAACATGAATTTTATAATTTACTTAAATTCTTATGTCACCCAAAACTCGAAACGTCATCACTTACTTGTAGTTTCATAGTTTTTATAGTTTTTCATAGTTTTTATTTAAAACAACATTTATTTTTTAGTTAAAACGCTCTTAAATACAAAATACGCAAAATATTGTCTGTTCAATGTAAGACGAACATGAATTTTATAATTTACTTAAATTCTTATGTCACCCAAAACTCGAAACGTCATCACTTACTTGTAGTTTCATAGTTTTTATTTACATTCCAATCAGCATTAATTGACAGCGGATTTGTCCCGTTTGTTAATCATAAATAAATATAAATAAAAAATGTAATAATAAATGTAAATTTCATTAAACATTTACGTTTTATTTCCCAAAATATATTTCTAATATGTACAGGATGACGCCACTTTTAGTACTTTATAAAATGGCGTTGACGTCTAATTTACATCCTCAGCGCTAAAATAGACGTCCGAACACATCACAAAAGTCCATCCAGTAATTCCTCCGGACGTATTATGGACATTCGATTAAGGTCCAATTCCAATAAGGACGTCCCAGGGACGTCCTTATTTGGCGTTTAATAACACACAGGTTGAGTTTTGTATGTATCACATATTTTTGTCAAACGTTCTACTAGTACTATTACTACTAATCGGTTGTTTTATTCTAATTAAAAAAATCAAGTCCGTATTTAAAAAAATTTTTCGTTTTTCTATAGCCAAAAATTTCACTCTGTACATGGTTTTTAAAAACTTCAATGAGAATTCTATAAATTAAACAAGTAGGAAATTAAAATGCTATATTTATTTTTTTACTCGCATGATTACTTAATATTTAATTAAAAAAAAATACAAATTGCTAAAAAAAACTATAAATTAAAAGTTTTGCAAAGTGAATTGTTGATGTAACAAAAAAATGTATTTTTTCTTGCAAAAAATTAATTTTTTTTGGAACAAACATTTAATTTTAAATTTAAGAGACATGCCGTAATCGATTTAAACTGAAACAATCAGGTCTGGTTTTAAAAAATTCGTTCATTTTGTTCATAGAAAACATTTCACCAAGTTTACGGTTTTTGAAAGACGTAATAAGAGTTTTATAAATAATAAAGATATCCAATTAAAACAACGTATTTAGTTATTAATTATTTAATTAATTTAATTATTTAATTAAAAAGAGTGGGCTAGCGGCGGCGCTTTATAACACAAGCAGAAAAACGTAGTTCAAGTTAAATTCAAAAGATACAAACTTATCCTTAATTTCAAGTTCTAAATAATAGTAAACTTAAGTTATTTAAATCAAATTATTTATTTCAAAAAAGGACAAAAATTAAATAACATAATTTACTAATCGTATTCCAAAAAAAAACATTTTTTTATAATATTCCTTTTTCTCCACTTGTGTAAGTACACAATTTTGGCAGGCGGCAGTCTTAATGTTATGCCTCTTGCATACAAAATGTTTACATATATTTTCGTTATCTTTGGCAATGTAGAATAAATAATCAAACTCCTGGATTTCCCTAGAATCCAGATTTTAAAAATCTTCATCTACGGATAGTTCTGAGTTACTGTTTCAAGTTTCAAAAATAAAATTTGACTATGAATTAAAAGTTTCGGAAGCTGATCTACAGATTTAAAAAATATTAGTTCTCTTGCAAAAAATAAATTATTTTGAAAATCAATTAAATTTGGAAGTATAATACTATATAAGTATTAATACTATCACAGCTCGTGCTCTTTTAAATAATACCAATTTGCCAATTTCCAGAATTTAAGAAGGTCCAAGTTGTTTTGAATAATACTTAAACATCGTTCTGTATAATATTTGTTTAGTAGTTCATCATTAGTGTCATTTTAAGTTTTACAATTCCATTTTAATTTCTCTTAAAAAAAAGACTACACTAATAATTAGTTTTATTATTGAGTTATCTTGCAGTTATCTTGTTGATTTTGTCACCTATTTTACTTTACGGGACATAAATAATGTTAATATCATCGGCTAATTGTACTGATCTGTTTGTTATTGTATTGGGTATGCATTGTTGTTGAGTTTATTGTTGCTACTAATTTCACAATAGGTAACTAATTAGAGAATAAATTCATAAATACTTTCCTATTGTATATAAAATATTAAACGTCTAAAGTAAATATGATCTGGTGTACACACTTTTATAGGTTTAAAATACTATGAAAATTATTTACTTGTTATTTATCCAAAGTAACACACGTTGCCAAGGTAGTCGATATCGAGGTTAATGTAGTTTCTGCCTTGTTAACTCTGCATCCGATAGAGACTCCATTTAAGCAAAAAATCCAATTTTGTACTCGATTTCATTTTCACCTAGCAATGGAAAGGCAGCAAACCAAAATGCGCCAACTTTTAGAGAATTGCAGAACATGCCAGAAATTATCGTCACTAATCAAGGAGAAATATTACAGTTTTTAGAAGTATTTTTATATTGGAAAGGATATAATTTAAGTACAATTTTACCTTTAAAATAACCATTTGTCGTAATTTGGAAGCTTTTAAACTATAATGCGGGATATTATATATATATATATATATATATATATATATATATATATATATATATATATATATATATATATATATATATATATATATATATATATTATTGTGATATTTAAAGTCTTGGTGCGCCAAACAATAATTAGCTAATTAATTTTTTTGATTAATTAAAATTATTTAAATGATATGATTATGACTCTATCACAATTTTTAATTCTTTTATCTCAGGGTTAAATTCGTGCTTCAATATCTATGCTATTACATGTGAAAGGTAAGGTCCAGAGAATACCGGAATAATAAAAAACACATATGATCTAACACTATATATTGAAATAAAAATAATGAAATAATTCACACTCAAAAGTTTTCAATAAACAAATCTCATATAAGGATTCTCAAAATTTTGTTCTCCGTACGTGAACAATCAAAATTTATGGTACATACAATATTAATTGAAATCTCAAAATTCCGAACTATTCTAACTCTCCTAATCAAAATATTTATATCCTTTCTAAATTAAGTGTAAAAATTGTGTTATCAATAAAAGAAAAAACTGCAGAAAACAAAATATCTCTCTCTGATGATGAGTGGTCCAAATCCTTGTTCCTTGTAGACTATATTATCTCCTCTCAACCGCTCCCTATGTAATCAGCAATCTTACACAGATTGTTGCAAGTATATCGTCCTTAATGATCTCCTTCAAAAGCACAAATCATTCAAATTATGATAGCCTTTCTCCTCTCGATAAACTGAATCTCTCGTTGGCCCGAGTGAAAAATGACTCTTGGAATATCTTCTCTTTACGATAAACTGAATCTCTCGTTGGCCTGAACAGTGACTCTTGGAATATAAGTAGAGAAATATGACTTACAATATTTTGCTGCTTCAGCTTCTGTCAGATACACTAACTCCACAAACTCACTAACATTCCACTACTGCTTGCTACATTTCAGGAACCGCCAGAGAACAATCACCGTTCCTCTCACAGACTTGGAAACCAACTGACTATATCTTTTCTCTCTCCTCAATCTCGCTAAACTTTTTCCTACATGCTTATCTCGCCTTTTTCAATCTCCGCCAATCACAACTCGTCACAATTCCCCCATTTTTTCATTTCGATAACAAACACATTTTTACCTATACTTATAAATTTCCTAAAACTTATTTACAAATAATATTTTTCTATAATTCTTAAAAACTAACAAAAACCACTTTCTATAATCCCTTCTATTGTCTTTAATCACTGCATTAATGTATTTTGAAAAACCCCGTTCAATTGTCTGTGGCTTTCACTTAAACTTATGCGGGTCACTCAAGTATAACAGAGAAATAATTTATGCAAAGCTTACACTATGTTTAGTACAGGAAATCCAAGGATTTAATAACTTTCCTTCTCCGAAATGTTTGTTGGATATTATCCTACTTATCTGAATTATTTTAATGTTTTTGAACTTTGAAATATTTTTAAACAAAACAATATTTTTCTCGATTTTACATATCATAACAAATCCCCGCCATTTGATCTGCCGAAAACTCTTTGTTAAATTTTAAAAATGACAAAAGTTTTCTAGGATCAAATTATTTCACCATGTTATTAAAATCTATTCATGATATTGATAGATGTCGTGAATGTTAAAATACCCCGTATATTGCCTGTCTTTATACGGGATTGGATATATTTTCGTTTTAAATTTTTCCAAGTATTTTCCCTTAAAAGACAGTTCATAATTTTTAACCACTTGATTTACTTTATTAACAAAATCTCCATGGTTTCCTAAAATCTTCTCTATTTCCTTCTCCATGTTTTTTTCACAATTTATTTTTCTTTCATCCACCTTTTGTTCACATGTGTTCACTGTCCATAATACTTCTTCACAAAATTCTGGATTCTCGTCCATCAATGCCATTTTTTCTTCTGTTTTCCTTTTATCCTCTAATTCCCTTTGGTTTTCCGAGCACCATGTTTCCATTCCTTTCATTTCTCTGATAATACCTTCTTTTTCTTCCTGCTTCCATTCTGTTTTATCGTCGGTTGCCAACAATTCTTCTGTACCTTCTATTTCCTGTTTTTCTCTGGTCTCCATCTTATTTTCCTGCTTTCTTTTCGAACTCTTCTTCTTTTTCTTCCTTCTCTTTTTCTTTTCTGTTAGATCTTGTTCTTGTACTTTCGGTTTATCCTCTACAGTCATATCGATTTCTTTGCGTTTTTCCTGTGCATTGATCCTTCCAGAATTTGTTTTCCTATCTGTTTGCTTTTCTTCTCCTGTGTTGTCTGGTGCTGCTCTGATTTCCAGTTTATTTTCCGAAAAATTTATGGTGATATCTTTTTTCCTCAATTCATCAATTCCCGCTATCATATCATGATTTAAATCTTCAATCACCACACATTTCATAATATGGAATTTGTTTCCCACTCTTATCTGTACTCCCAAGCCTTCGTTTACTGTCGTCAAATTTTTATTGTTTGCACCCACTAAATCAACCCTAGGAATCTTATACACAAATCTGTCCAAATTTAATTCTTTTACTAGTTTTTTATTGATTAGCGATATCTCCGATCCAGAATCAATCACAATTTTAATCGCTTTATGTTTTATAAATGCATCTAAAAATATTAGATTAGAATTAGAAATTTGTCTGTCGTTTCCTATTGCTACATGATTCATCTCCCTTCTATTTTGTTGTTGGAAGCTCTGGTTATTTCTATCGTCCCTTTGTTCGTTAGTCTTCCTATTCGGAGGATTTTGTGCATCTCTATTCCTGTTGTGATTTTCATATGTTCTCTGTTGTGTGTCATTTCTGTTATCGTAATTTTGTTGTCTATTGTAATTATTGTAATTTCTCGGCCTATACTCGTTTGTTGATCTGGGATGTCGGTTTCTCTGGTCATAATTTGATGAATACCTTCTTTCCCCTCCATTATATTGGTCATGTTGTCTTCTATTTCTCATTTCTTTTCTTTTCGCTTCTTTTAATTGAAGGAATTGGCACAAACTATCAATATCTTGATAGTTTCTCAAAATCACGTGATCTTCCAACGTTTCCTCAAAATGTCTGCTGATCATTTCTACCAGCTGTTCGGTAGAATATTTGTATTCTAGATATTTTGAATTGTTATATATCTGCAAAGCATATCTTTCTTCAGATATTCCCATTTTTTCGTGATATTTTCCATTCTGTAGCTCTTGGTTGATTTCTCTCTGTTTATTTTTTCCCCAGAAATAGTTGAGAAATTTATTTTCAAAATCTGTCCAATTTTCAAACTCATCTTCCTTGCTTTCATACCATAACGCTGCTCCTTTTTTCAAATGGTTTCTAATTGTTTCTTTGCAATCGTCAAAATATCTAATATGTTGTAATTTGGTTTTCAAATTTTTAACAAACGGTACTGGGTGTGTTTTCCGAATATCCCCGCCAAACTGTATTTTTATGTCACCCGGACTTTGGATGAGTACTTCTCTCCTGTCTTCCATATCTCGTTGTTTTCTGATATCCTCAATTTGTTTTTCTATTTCTTTCTTGTCTTCTTGTAAAGCCATTTCAAATTTTGTTTCTAACTGTTCTAATTCCTTTTTCTGTACAGTCTTAATATCTTTCATTTTAGTTTCTATTTCTTCTCTCTGCATCTCTAGTTTCCTCTCTGTTTCTTCTCTGACTTTTTCTAAACAGACTTTTACTTCATTTTCATATTTGTCCAAACGCTTTTCCATTTTTCTATCATTTTCTTCTAATTTTTGTTCATAGTTTTCCAAACGCTGCTCTATATTTCTGTTATTTAGTTCTATTGTTTGTTTTGTTTCTTGTTGATTTCTATCCATTTTTAGTGACGATTCTTGTATTTGTTGTGTCTGTATTTGCATCATAGCTAATAATTTTTCTAACATCCCTGTTTCTTTTCTTTCCTCCATTATTGTAGCATTTCCTTCATTATCCGATCCTTCATCAATAATTGTTTCCTCTTCTATCTTATCCTCTTTCCTTTCTTGCGTTTTACTTTGACTCCTTGTGGTCGACATGTTGTTTCTTTTCGTTACTGTTTTTGTCCCCGCCAAATGTGAAATTTTACAACACTCTATATGTTTCAGAACACGACAATATTTCTCCCCAAATGTATTAAATTTTCACGACAAATATCAAATATGCAATCAGTAAAATTCAAATAATTCAAAATAAATATCAAATGTACGATTGGTAAAGAAAATAAAATCAAATAATTCAAAAGCAGTAAATATCCACTAACTACGATCAAACAATAAATCAAATTTATATTCCCTGGAAAAATTGTCAAAATACTTTCAAATTCAAATTCCCTCAATGTTATATGTTTTTATCTCTGGATCACCTGTACTTATTCCAGATCTCTTTCCCTTCCTTCAAATGTAAAGCTGCGATATTTTCAAGCCCCACGTTTTGGAAGCCAGTTATTGTGATATTTAAAGTCTTGGTGCGCCAAACAATAATTAGCTAATTAATTTTTTTGATTAATTAAAATTATTTAAATGATATGATTATGACTCTATCACAATTTTTAATTCTTTTATCTCAGGGTTAAATTCGTGCTTCAATATCTATGCTATTACATGTGAAAGGTAAGGTCCAGAGAATACCGGAATAATAAAAAACACATATGATCTAACACTATATATTGAAATAAAAATAATGAAATAATTCACACTCAAAAGTTTTCAATAAACAAATCTCATATAAGGATTCTCAAAATTTTGTTCTCCGTACGTGAACAATCAAAATTTATGGTACAAACAATATTAATTGAAATCTCAAAATTCCGAACTATTCTAACTCTCCTAATCAAAATATTTATATCCTTTCTAAATTAAGTGTAAAAATTGTGTTATCAATAAAAGAAAAAACTGCAGAAAACAAAATATCTCTCTCTGATGATGAGTGGTCCAAATCCTTGTTCCTTGTAGACTATATTATCTCCTCTCAACCGCTCCCTATGTAATCAGCAATCTTACACAGATTGTTGCAAGTATATCGTCCTTAATGATCTCCTTCAAAAGCACAAATCATTCAAATTATGATAGCCTTTCTCCTCTCGATAAACTGAATCTCTCGTTGGCCCGAGTGAAAAATGACTCTTGGAATATCTTCTCTTTACGATAAACTGAATCTCTCGTTGGCCTGAACAGTGACTCTTGGAATATAAGTAGAGAAATATGACTTACAATATTTTGCTGCTTCAGCTTCTGTCAGATACACTAACTCCACAAACTCACTAACATTCCACTACTGCTTGCTACATTTCAGGAACCGCCAGAGAACAATCACCGTTCCTCTCACAGACTTGGAAACCAACTGACTATATCTTTTCTCTCTCCTCAATCTCGCTAAACTTTTTCCTACATGCTTATCTCGCCTTTTTCAATCTCCGCCAATCACAACTCGTCACAATTCCCCCATTTTTTCATTTCGATAACAAACACATTTTTACCTATACTTATAAATTTCCTAAAACTTATTTACAAATAATATTTTTCTATAATTCTTAAAAACTAACAAAAACCACTTTCTATAATCCCTTCTATTGTCTTTAATCACTGCATTAATGTATTTTGAAAAACCCCGTTCAATTGTCTGTGGCTTTCACTTAAACTTATGCGGGTCACTCAAGTATAACAGAGAAATAATTTATGCAAAGCTTACACTATGTTTAGTACAGGAAATCCAAGGATTTAATAACTTTCCTTCTCCGAAATGTTTGTTGGATATTATCCTACTTATCTGAATTATTTTAATGTTTTTGAACTTTGAAATATTTTTAAATAAAACAATATTTTTCTCGATTTTACATATCATAACAATATATATATATATATATATATATATATATATATATATATATATATATATATATATGTGATTATTTCGACCAAAAAACAATTTATAAATATGTTGGAAATATCGGGTATGTGGTCTATATTAAATGAAAATCTTTGTTTTTTCTAAAGCTCAATATTTCGCCATTTATATAATAGCTTCATCGAGAGTAAAGAAATTAAAAGATTATACACATGTACACAAATAAAATTTATAGAGCGAAATATTGAGCTTTGGAAAAAATAAAGATTTTTATTTAATATAGGCCACATACCCGATATTTCCAACATATTTATATATAATATATATATATATATATATATATATATATATATATATATATATATATATATATATATATATACATCCCACTATCGTTTTAAGCTCTTTTCACGTTGCAGTAATTTAGCATCACCAAGAAATGCTATCATTTTCTATTTATGTCGTGTATGTTCGTTTAGTGCACCTTTGTAGGCTTGGCACCGTTGTCGGTTTTTCAATAATCCGATTTTTTTATAAATTAAATTTTTTACATCAAACCATCATTTTAAACATTGGGAGGTAAAATTACTATATTTGGTATCATTTTAAAGCCAATAGATGTTGCCAGTGTTAATACTTAAATAATATTTGAAAACATAAAAATATCGATCGGTTTTGGGTCAAGTTCAAATGAAGACATTGAAACTACCTGCCGACCGGCTGGGGTCAACCAACTAGTTTTTTTATAATATCAACGTTCAGTTGTTATATTTATTCAATTTAGATATTTTTTCCCAGAGAGGAATATTTTACATATTTCAATTTCCAAGCTGTTTAATCGAAGCTATCAGTGAATAGTTTAAGATAAATATTAGATTTTTATGGGATTATGTCAAAAATATTGGTTGTGATTGGGATGAGAATCACATTTTTAATTATTTAATGTTTAACATTTTGATTTCAATTCAGGAAATCGTTCTCAAAAAACGTTTTTTGTACAAAATGTGTATACACATTTTTACATAATTTGTACAATAAACAAGGTTAAATATTGGAAATCGTATCGTTAAATATTAGTTAATTAAAAATGTAATTTTCATCTCAATATCGACCAATAATTGTGGCATAATCACATAAAAAAATAATATTTGACTTTGACCATGCCATAAGAAAGTAGTTAACGGAAACTCGCTAAAGAGTTTTCAAAATCTTACAGAAATTTAAATTCTAAATAGTATGAGGGGTAGCCGACGAAAAATTCGTAAAGACGTACAGTTTATTTTGCTTTGTTTTCTTAAACAATCTTAAAAGGCAAAAAAAAATTTTGCTTATAAAACGTTTTGTATACATTCTAAAGAAAAATAATTTAAATAAAAGTTGTAGACCATAAAAAGTCTTCTATGTAGAGAAATACCAAATTTAAATACATAAATAATTGAGATAATTCCAAAAAACCATAAACTCTAAGATATTATATGTTTGTAGTAATTTATAAATGTTAATAACTTTGTTTTTGACTAACGACAGATAATATAGCTACTTGAAATCATGGCAATTGATGAGTTATTAAAGTGTGCTAAATATCAAGCAGATCAAAAAATATTTTACAATTTATTCAATTTGTTTATCACAGAAAGCGATTATTTAAACAACTATACTTGTCCAAACTCGTATGACTCTATAAGTATTTTGTAACTTGCAATCGATTCTTTGCGCTTTCAGTTTTAGGGTATATTAAAAAAACTTTTAACATATTATTAAATTTTTTATTAAAAACCAGTTTGAATAGGGGACTTTTTAGTTTTTAGACCACTTAACGTTTTTTTAGTTTCTTTGACAAGTGAGGATTCGGTTATTTCTTCATATGGGCTATGAACAATTGCCTAGTCAAGTCAACACTATTAGAGAAGTTACCTATACTTTTCCAGTAGTCATGCAGACGGTTCATTTTAATTGTCCCCATATGGAACAGAAGCTCGAGAAAAGTCTTAAATTCTGTTTGTGTTGTCTCTTTCCAAAACGGAATCTTCGATTTTTCTAAACGACTTGTGCAAGTATTTTGTCAGTTACTTCCACCATTCATTTAATCTACATCGTCCTCGCCCGATGCTTCTAACAATGATTGTAATTCAGCAGTGGTCAATCTACGTTTATGTTCACATCTACTTTTTTTAGATGTCGAAGGCATATTATTTACATCCATTTCTTTATAAATACTATAACTCACTTTTACGGAGGTAATTAACAATAAAAACGTTCTACTGGAAACTATCAACTTACGACTTCCAATACTATAAGGCCACTTGAGGCACAATACGTTTTTACTCAATAATAGTTCCTGTATAAGTAAAATTGTTTTTTAATGTGCTTCATTGGAGCACACTAGATATATTTCAGTTTTGCCATCACATTCTTCAGAGTATGCTTTAACTTTTTTAACTTTTCTATCGGCCTTTCTACAAGTCATGCTTCTTCTTAAAACTTTGTAACATCTTGTACACTTTCTTCTCTTTGTATTATCTACATCGCTTTGCCTTAGATGGTATTTTTGGGTGTAACTGGTCATGAGGGTTACAACATTTCTTTATTTGTAAATGCCTTCGCGAGCTGCAGTCTGAACTTAAGGATAGGTTGTTGCTTTTTTACGTTTTCTATTATTTAGCAACTAAGCATTGACTACTGCGGTATTAAATATTAATTCCATTGCCACTTTCCGGTACCACTTCAGAATTTTGCGTATTGGGCTTTGGTAAGAAGCCACTTGATCACTAAAATCAACACTCTTTTTCACCAAGTTATAATCGAGAATAATTTGTGGTTTTAGTACTTGTGTATAATTTTTCTTTTTATTTGATTAAACCAAGATACAACTATTATGTTTAAATGTTGCAAGGATTAAAACTGACCCATTTTATCACTCGTAAAATCAATAATGGGGTTAAATTTCATCGAGAGTAACTGGTTGCAACTTTTTTAATCGAGATTTTAGTTTTACATGTTTTTAGAGTAAAACATCTGCACATGAATAATTCGTTTCTTGAACAATGATTTCAATTCATCGACCAATATTCTAAAATAAGGTGTTATTACGTCGTCCGGATAAACTGGTTCTCTTTCATAAAGCATTGGAAATATGGTTTACACTCTATATTTAAAAAAATCTTTTACTGCAACTCTTGTTCGACCTAAACTAAATTAATACACAAAACAAATTAATCTATTTTTTTTTTAGAAATGCAGATTCCTGTCGGCTTTTTATCAGTGCGGCATGAGTCACTGGTGTCTCGTATATCCGGACCTCTTATCACATTACAAACATAATTCTTAATTAGCAGTGCGGTACAAGATACATTTATGTCGTATAATCTGAAAGCCGTAATAAGACCATAAGACCGTATGTTATAAATAAATATATTTCCTAAAAGAATTATCTTGAAACATGAAATAAATAGGTACACTAAAAAAGTGCAATATTAAGTGTTATTTAAAAAATGGTATGTCATTTACGACGGGCGTACAGTTCAAAACAAAAGTTTTCAGTGTTCTATTGCTTGATTATTATTATCTGGTATTCTGAAAATGTTGACATTTTTTCCTGGTCTGATCTTCCTCAACTAATGTCATCTTTCTTAATTTGTGGGTTGTGTTGTTCAGGTCTCTTTAAGTGTTTTTGTTGGTATCCATACTGAATGATCTTCTTTAGACAATGTACTAATGTAGTGTTCAAATGTGGCATTGCGTGCGTCATGTAGCGCTGATCTTAATTGTCTGATTAGTCGATTATATTTGTGTTCGTCATTAAGATTTCGGCTTCTTGGTCATCTAACTCTTGCTCTTCATTTTTCGACTATTAGTTGTATAATATAATTCGGAGTGTTACTTGTGTTTTCTTGTTTTGGAATTGTTAATCGTGTAGCTCCATATGAAATAGTAAAAGATGAAAACGGCAGCATATTCATCCATAAAAAAAGGAAACGCGATAAAGATATCTGAAATAACTGTTTTATGTTATAAGAGATGAAATAGTCTGAAATTGCCAAGTGAACAGGGTACTATAAAGAGGAAGTAGAATTAGCTATGAAACAGCTTAAATGGGGAAAAGAAGTAAGCTTAAACCAAATACCAGCAGGAATTATTCAACTGGGAAAAAAATTAAACGGATAACAATATTCACTCCATTTACAGAAAAGGGGGTGACCCGCAAAAATTTAAAGAACTTCTTTAATAGCCTCCAGTCAACAATTTCTTAATCATGTTTAAAAAATGTACGGAATGCACTGTATATACTAACCCAAACCGCCAACATACTTGTTGTTGCAGTTATGTATTACGATCAACTTAAAGGTTATGCACGACTCCCCTTGTATAGGTACATAGGCATGCACCCGTGCGGGAGAAAAAAGATTTGTCATAACGTTACATTATGTCACATTTTAACGTTGAATATTTTATGGGCCCCTTTGGATTATAAAACGAATGATCGACTTTTTCTCGCACAGATCCCGCCTATGTAACTTTACAAAGCGAGTCGTTTGCTGGGTATTAAAGAAACGTCTATGGCCATCATATAATTTTACGCTATTTCACGTTCTACGACGCATTCCACGTTTGACACACTGTCTTGTTTAGTTTTCTGTCATTTTATTTGTTAAATCCTATCTCATTCTCGTCACAGCGTCAAGGAGCAAGCAGTAAATGTGTGCAGTGAACGGGAGGAATATGTTTAACAGTGAACGTTGGAGATTTTTCGAGTCTTTCATATTTTCTTCTTTAATTGCCTCTCCTATCGGAGATTGGATATCATTAGGGCGATTCTAATTTTATTTACTGCTGTTTTGAATAATTCACTCATCACTAACTCATCAGGTGGCCAAAGTGTTTAAGTTTTCTCTTTTTTATATTCAGTATAACTTCTGGATCGTTATGTATTCTACGTATTACCCCTTCATTTATAATTTTATCCACTCAACTTATTTTTAGTATACGGCAGTAGCACCACATCTCAAAGCTTTCAATATTTGTAACATTCTTCTGTTTAAGAGTCGATGCCTTAACACCGTAAAGCTAAATACTGAATACATACTAAGTAGTTAACTAAAAGTGGACGTATGCAAAGAGATGTATGACGTAATCGTATGGTATTTGCTAAATCCTGTCACGTAATATGCCACATACCTCTGTGCGTAAATTCGTTTTATTGCTGCCAGTTTACGGTGTTATTAGATGCAGCCATGTTGAATTTCTCTCCACTATCGTATAATCTTCGTTAAATCCTATCATTTTAGGCTCCATATATCCTGATTAGACCTATAGGACCCGAGATACGCAACTAAGGCTCTTTTGACATAACATATATAGGAGCAAAGATATATACCTAAGGTCCTTTTGACGTGTTGATGTATTTGATTTCTACGTCGTAGTATTCTATTGGTTAAATGTTACCATTTGAGGTACTGTACGTCACGATTAGACTAATAGGACCGCAGATACATAACTAAGGCCCTTTTGATAAGCTGATGTATTTTATTTTTCTATCTTATTGTATTCGATTGGTTAAATCCTATCATTTGAGGTACTGTACGTCACGATTAGGCTAATAAAAACGAAGATACGTAACTAAGGCCCTTTTAATATTTTGCTGTACTTGATTTCTATCTCATTGTATTCTATTAGTTAAATTCTATCATTTGAGGTATCGTACGTCACGATTGGACTAATAGGACCGAAGATACATAACTAAGGCCATTTTGACATGATACTTTATTTAATTTTTATACCTCAATGTATTTTATTTGTTCGATCCTTTCATTTGAGGTACTGTACGTCATGATTGGACTAATAGAACTAAAGATACACAACTAAGGCCCTTTTGACATTGGTCTGTATTTGATTTTTGTATCCCATTGTATTCTCTATGTTAAATCCTATCATTAGAGGTACTATACGTCACGATTGGACTAATAGGACCGAAGATACGTGACTACGGCCCTTTTGACATGTTGATGTATTTAATTTTTTTATTTCATTGTTTTCAATTCGTTAAATCGTGTCATTTGAGATACTGTACGTCACGATTGGACTTATAGAAACGAAGATATATAATTAAGGCCTTTTTGACATGCTGCTATATTTGATTTTTCTGTCTTATTGTATTTTATTGGTTAAATCCTATCATTTGAGGGGCTGTACATCGCGACTGGACCAATTGGAGCGAAGATACAATAGGTAGTTGGCATATATCATAACCCGTTACTTTTAACCAACCATGATGCCAGAATGATTTGTGGATGAAAAGAATATATATATATATATATATATATATATATATATATATATAGATCTAGCGGTTAATGAGAGCTCCGTACTAAAACGGTATTATACTAACTCCAGGCGAATATACACCGTGTATATTATTATCTGGGTAGCGCTTTATGTGGACTCCGACCAACACGTCGGATTAAGTGGACTCTGTAATAGGTTAAAACACTTTTGGGATCCGTATACATTTCTTTGCGTATCCAACTAAACTCCTCCGATGTTGCCAATAATTTGATTAGTCGTAGATTTTTAAATTTTACAGCAGGTACGTTTTGGAACTTCAAATTTATTTAAATATCAATCAATTTAGTCATCGAGAAATTTCACAAATACGTACTTTGTTAATGTAGTTAAATATTTTAATAATTATAATTTATATTACTTGCTTTAATTATAGATAAACTGAAATTAGTGTCTATTATAAACTTTGAATAGGCAAGTGTCCATTTTTATGTACTAGAATTTTTTTTAATACATTGGCACTGAAATATTTATTATATTATAAATGTACTTTCCGACGTTTCGATTGCTATAGTGTATGACTTACAATATTTGTTTCATCAAGCAGTAAAATTTAAATTATAATAATTTATAAATTAATCTTAAAATTATAATTTTTTACTGTCTAATTTAAATATTTCGATTTTTTAATGTAGGGAATTCAATATACTACTATACTTTAGATACACATAAACACATAGATATAATATTTCGGTGTCTTATGGTATAATTTTAGCCAACATATCTATTACAATTACATATAATATGTTCGGCCTTATCGTTTTAAATACTTTGTCGCTTGTGCAAGCTATCATTGTTTTCAATGTTAAATCATTGTTTTTTGTATCTTGCGTTGTCAGGCATATAATTTTTAATTTAGAAGTACATGTATCTATAATATTCTTTTTTCTGTCACTTGGTTTAAATATAGTACACTTACATTCTTCTTGCTTATTTATTTTTATTCGTAATACTTATAAAGTATGTAATAACGTACCCGTTGTTGCAAAAATCAACAACGGGTACGAAAGATATCAATTATTAGGGGTAGTATTTGTCAATCGAAATGCCGCTTACGACATATTAAATTAGAGAAAATTTCTCCAAAAACTCTATGACGTCCCCTTAGATAAAAACATCACTTGTTCTATTCACAATCTAGATTGAATTGCTCTCTTCTGTTGATTCGCTTGTATTTGTTTTTCATTTTGTTGATTTTAAGTAAAACATTTTTCGTGTTCTCTTCACTTTGTTGAAGATGTCGCAGACGGGAGAGAGTTTCTTATGAGATCAATATCATTACCATATGCTAGAAGTGCTTGGTACTTTGGGCCATTAATGGATTGTATTTTAAATAGGCGATTTCTATTTTAGTAAGCTGTTCTTTAATTTTTTGAATATTTGAATTGAGAATCTGTATATTATTCGACTGTTTTATAACAGTGTTTCTTGTGTTATAGAATATAGTGCTGTTTAATAATAATAAAGTTCAAGCAACAATTCATATATGCAATAACTTGGTACTGATATCACTGCTCCCCGATACCAGGTAGCAGTCCCGAAAACATTAAAACTGCTACACTCATGCTTCCTATTATTCAACGATTAGTCAGTCCAGGACTATACTCCTTATTATGGTACTGATATTGCTGCTGTCCCTTATAAGTGAATAAAATATGCAAGGAAGGTTTTGGCAATTTAAAAGGATTTTGTATGTTAGAATATTATTTCTCCGAGAAAGTGAAAAGTATCTATTTGCTATACGGATTTAATCTATAGATGAAATATTAGAATGCTATAGAAGAATGCTATTGGCAGCAAATAATATGGCAGATAATATGCTGAAATTAGCAGTAGCATGTAATAACAGTGGCCATAACTAGTACACTGTTAGTACATGCTTTTAGAAAAGAGAAAGACAGCTTATCCAATTCAAAAGCAGACAAAATCAATTCCAAATATGGATCGTAAGCAAATCCCTTATGTAAAGACTCTAAAGTAATAATTAGTGAAACTCTATCTTGTAAGCCAACAGCATAAAGTGCTGGTACTAGATATACAAGTAAAATATGAAATAAAACCAAAATATCGAGGAGAGTCACAAAAACAATTAATTGACGTTAACAAGCGACAAAGTAGTTCAATTTAGAACAGAAATAAAAAAGAATGTGTTGGAATATGGAAAAAGGTCATAATGAAATTTGGAGAAATGTGTCAAAAATTATTAAAGAGAGTGTAACTAAAATACTTAAAAACATCTCAGGAAATTGACTTAAAAATTGGTAAATATAGATAGTCAGACAATGTTTAAGACAATATAAAAGACAAGAGAAGATTATATAAGGAGGGACAAGAAAAAATATCAGACTAAGATTATCAAAAGTATCAAATAGATAAAGAGGAAGCAAAAGTAGCGGTAGCACAATCTATGGTAGCAACGTATGAAAAGCTGTACAATGAACTGAGTACTAAGAAAAAAACATATACAAAATTGCTGAAAGTGGAGCAAAGAAAACCAAAGATTTTAATCAGATTAAATGTATACGAGATAAATACATTAAACTATTTATGCAAGGAAAGGATGTAAAAAATCGCTGGAAGGAGTACGGCTTTTATTTTATTTTTTCATTGTTTGTGTTTTACTTACGTACGTAGATTCTTATTTTTCTTACTGCGGGATGTATTTTTGGATTTAATTTTTTTGCTTAAAACGTAGCAATTGCCAGCTTGTATTCTGTTCTTATTCTCTTTTGTAGTGTTTTTGTTAAAAGTGCTTTTAAATTCCAAATATTTAGACCGATGAAACATTTCAAAGTGATAGCCATATATTTTTTTTTATTATCGTTGATTTGGAGGACCCTTTTTTGCGCTTTTTTCTATTTAATGTATTAATGTTTTTTGCTTACCAATAATTATTTTCGCTACTGTATTAAACTCATCGTCGAAGGTCCGTATAATATGAGGACCTTAATTATTAAACTGTGAGATTTTCTGTATTTGCTTTCCGGGAGATGCTCTCCAAAACGATGGTAAACGCGATTGGAGACAGGGCATCTTCCTGTTTGAGGTCACTGGACATTTGAAAGTAAGTTGGCAGTTACTTTTCTTATGTATGCCTAGTTCTTCCATAGCATTTTAGTTACAATCTTATAATTATATCATATGTTTGTTGAAAATCTATAAATAACTAGCTTAATGTTTTTTTTATTCCCAACATTTTTCATTAAGTATATAATAGTGAATATTTGATCAACGGTTCATTGAATTTTCCTAATTTCACATTAATCTTTCCTAATTTCCCATTTGTGGTTGCTGGATGTCAAAGAAGACACCATTTTCCATAGCGGGTACTATGATTCCAATGGGGTAAAGTACAACCTACATATTTGTTGCCAAAATTACTTTGCTGCTGTATCGAGTACCGTTTACTGGTATATGAATTTTGTTACGAATTTATACTGTGTGCTGAACTTTATTAAATCTTTTACCGCGAATTGAAAAGCATATTTTAACCTTTATTTGTAACATTTTTCGTTACCGTTTAGTGAAACATTATACGTTTATCTAAATAAGTATTTTTGCTTTACATTGATATTTATGTGGCAATTAGCTATAAAGTCATTAGTCTTTCCTGTCGTGTCATATTTTCTTGATTTTTTTGTAGACAAGTGGTTTAGTTTGTGTAATATAATATCCCCAATTCGTTTCATAATATATTGGTTTCAAAACAGCTGTTAGGCGAGTTCATTCACTTTTTAAAGCACTTTGATTTTTAATATTTTGACCACGCATATTTAGGTTTTCCAATATTTGCGATTTGTATAATCTTTATGTATATAATTATCTGTTTATTCATTTTACTTTTTAAATAGAGTTTGGAATGGAATCTTCCTGTTTGAAATCAATGTACATTTGAAAATAAGTCGACAGTTTTCTTTTCTGTAATGGTATTTCATAGTTTTATTCTTATGATTATATCAGTGTTTGTTTAAAATCTATAAATAACTAGTTTAATGTTTTTTTTGTATTCCCAACATTTCTCATTGACTGCCTAATAGTGAATAATTGATCAACGATTTATTAAGTTTTTCTAATTCCACACTAATATTCACCTACTTTATAGTTCACCTATTTACTCAATCGTTCCAGGTGTATTAGAAAAAATACTGTATATCCTAATTATTAATAGAGATATAGCTTATAGCGCTATAGTTTGTGCAGTACATTTTATTATTCCTTTTGTGTATGGGTATACTTTTCAGCAAGTTGGTACTTGCTTTTACTTCTAAATTGACATATCAGCTGTTTAACTGCCTGTAATGAACTTTCTTTTTCATTTTGCAAATATATATAAAAATTCATAAAAATCACTCTGACATACCGATGATTGAAATATTGGATACCCTATACTATTTAATCAACGGAAATACTAAGATCACACGGAAAGAATATTATGGGTTATTTCTGGTTTCGTCAAAATTTACACTGAAATTACTAACAAGAGAGTGCTCTCACTTCCACATGTTGAAATTGATATATTATAGTACCAACAGATGCTAGTCATATACCATCAACACTAATAAAATGGAAACTATCAAATTAATGTCAATTTTATTTAATCAAACGTACTAACCTTAAAAATGATCATTTAAGGAAACACACCTCAAAAATATTTACAATAAATTAAAAATAGCTTAAGCGTTATAAAAGTAACAGAGCAGCAAAGCTCACAGCATGAGAATAATATTGCCTCGTACTTTTATATAGAAATTTGTTGACAGACAAATATTTATTTTTTTATATACTAGGTTTTAAAAAAAATGTACTCAAAACAAATAAATATTATCTAACAAGTGTTTTATTCCAGTTTCATATGAAAGTACCAGATCTTAGATATTATAAATTTCGTCATAGGTGCAAATTTGAATTGAAAACTAACTCATAGAGCATATAGTGAAATATAAATATCTTAGCCCTGTATTGCCCGACTTTTTTGTAAACTTATTTGTTTATAAAATGTTTTAATTGGTATATGTGCTCAAATATCCATTTACAACAACTAGTAATTTTTTTAGATTTTTTAAATTTCGTTTGGGAAGAGTTTTGGGAGTGTTTAGCAAAAACTAACGAAACAAGTTGTATACTTATTTATTATGCCATTCAAAAAAACAAATATTTGTAGTTGTAAAACATAAAGCAACTTTACATTTATCGCACATTACTTTAGAAGTATTACAGCATCCTGGTTTTTTGCATCTTCCCTTTTTTTCAGAAATTACTGGCCTTTGGTCGCCTAACTTCCTTTGGTAGTACAATAGCAGTAGATCCTCTCCTCTGTTTTTTTACAATTTCGTTCTCAATTTCACTGAGCCTGGGACGTCCTTTGTTTTTGATCTGGTCAGTTCTTACTAACAGTACGCTACATAAGTGGGACTTAAACTGTAACAAAGGCAACTGATTTTTCTTTTTAATTTCAAAGTAATCGCAATTACGACGATGCAACAACCAGCTGTTAATAACAGCTAAATCCAGAAGGTGAAAAAATATTTTTAGATACCACTTTTTAGATCTTATGTCTGTTCGATAAAGAGCAATTAGTGAATCCATAAGATCGACACCTCCAATAAATGTATTATAAAATTGCACTGAATTTGGACAGCATACAATAATTCTTGATTTTTGTTTCTTATCCCACCTCTTGACTAACGAAGTAGGCTCAGAACCAACAAATGTACTAAGCAAATGAACCGGTTTATTATCGTACCACTTTAACGCTGTTTGTCTTATACCATCTACTGTAGCGTGCTTTTCTTCTACAGTACCTCTGCCCTGTTTCTTCATATTCTTGTCATTTGAAAAATGGCAATAAATCAATATGTTTGGAAGAACAGTTCCCAAACATTGCAGTCCACGTTTTTCCATTTCAATCTGCAACTGAATGCTATTGAACCAGTTGTCAAAATATACTTTATAGTATTTGTTTGGTTTAACTATCTCACACATTCTTATTACTACATTACCGCTGGTGTCTACATTAGGTAAATGAAGAGGATGTTTAACAGTTCCTGTATATAATTCCCAGTTATAAACAATATCATTGCTATCACATAAAACAAATGCCTTGTATCCCTATTTTTTGGATTTGTTCTTCATATATTGTTTTAAAGAATGTGCCTCTTTGAATGGTATCATTTGTTCATCAATACACAATTTTTCACTAATTGGAATACTTTGAAAATTTTAAAATAAACCGTTGATGAACGGTCTAATTTTGTATAACTTATTATTATTGTTGACCATATTTTCGTTATTATTGAAATGCATTTTAGTTTTTATTTCTTCCCAGCGATACCTAGATATAGTATCGACTATTTGAGCAACACGTGTTTCCTTCTGCCAAAATGATCTTATCCTTGGCATGCCATATATTGACATCAGTAAAACAGATCCAATAAATTGGTTTAATTCTGCTAGTGTCATATTCAATGGTTTATTTATATTCTTTTGCAGTGCATACAAATTACTTTGTTCTATTATGTTTTCCAGCATATTGGTAGATATCATCTTTTTAAAATAATGTAGAGGGGATTCCGGTTCTAATAATTTGCATGTTGGTAAATTACCTTTCCATTCTGGAATTAGAAATACTGTTCGGGAACCACTCTTCCACTGAATGTTTTTTACGATCATTTTTGACCTTTTGAGCACATTTTGTTCAGTGTGTTTTTCTGTTTTATCGGTATCGCCCTCATCTTCATCTTGGTCTAAATTTAAATTGGTATCCTGGTTTAAATTTGCTTGGTACAAATCGTCTTCATTTTCCATTTTATTTGATCCTGGATCGATTGATATCTGAGTACCTGGAAAATTCATTATCACTTTCTTATTATCACTATCAAAGTCAGAGTCTTTGTATTCCTCGGATATTTACTGCTTTTCCCGTAGAACGTTTTTGTATCCATCTTAAAGAAATAATTTAGAATAATATGGTCCAGCGTGGATTCAAAGCTACCAAAGCTATCAAACATACCTGTTTTTTATCACAGTACTGAAACAACACAATAAAATAAACAAATGTCAACGGTAATCAATATCTAAATGCTGATATAATGCCCCTGTATGTATTTTTATATAAATTGTACACAATTTATAACAATAAATCACGATCGAAAATACAAACTAATAAGGCAGTCATGTCCATTTGACATATTGTTAAACATTTCCATATAGGTTTCATCATAGGTTTACAAAGTGTATTAAAATGTATAACCAAATGTTGCCTGAAATTAACAGAGGGCATACTAGAGTCGGAAATTGTTTTAAAAAAGTTTTCTGCATTAAAAACTCTTTTGTTGCCTTGAGTACACACGGGGCTATAGAGAATTAAAATAGCTGTATCGAGCGAGGATAAGGTTATTGATGAGGAAAAAAAGACCTATCGCTGAGGAAGTGAGAAAGTAATTGGCAAACGCAAAGAGCACTTTAATTACATTAAATGAAATATGCATTACAATCTATTATGACACACATATCTTGATACACATATAACAAGACAATTAATAAACACGTTAAGAGAATATTAAACAATAATAACCAAAATTTAATTTTTAATACACAAAAGAAATAATGATATACAGAAGATACACAAATTAAAAAAACGTTATCCCCTTATTGTACGCAAGAGAGATACCTCTAGGAAAAATCAAAACGATCGAAAATATATACCAAAACAACACAATAAAAGTAAAAGTAGAAGAAGAACTAACCGACCCTATTGAAGGTGACAATGGAATAAAACAGGGATATTACCTGAGTCCTCTATTATTCAACCTGATTATGGATGAAATAATAAAAAATAAGAACTAAAAATAATCTGCTGTACAGATGACGCAATACTACTCTTTCAAAGTGAAAATGATTTACAACGTATGCTGCACCAATTTCATATAACCGCCAGAAAATTTAACATGTTAATTTCCCCAAAAGAGACAAAATGCATGGTTACAACAGCAAATTTACTAAGATGTTAATTGGAGCTGGAAGGTCATTATAATAGAACAAGTGTTAGGACTTAAATATCTAGGCATCACATTATCTAGCTACGGAAAGCTCGAAACTAAAGTGCAAGACCCAGTGAATAGAGCAAACAGTGCCACAGGCTGCCTAAATGAAACATTATGAGGAACTAAAAATATCTGAAAAGAAACGAAAAGCAGAATTTACAAAACAGTCATCAGACGAATAATGACATACGCGGCAGAAACAAGATCTGACACAGAGAGGACAAAAAGGATATGACACAGCAGAGATGAAAACACTTGGAAAAATTGATGGTAAGACACTATGGGATAGAGCTAGAAGTACAGATATACGACGTAGATGCAAGGTGAAGAACATCAAGAACTGGTTAAGAAATAGAAGAGTAGAATGAAACGATCGTATATGCCGAATGACAACAAATAAAACAATAAAGACGGCAAGAGACGGTTAACCCATAGGAAGACGATCAGTAGGACGACCACGAAAACGATGGAAAGGCAACTTACTGGAGGCACATTGAAAAACAGACAGAGTTATGTCTATATAAAAAGAAAAAGTAAAAGAAGAAGAAGATACACAGAATAAACATTAAAATAGTTGCAAGAAAGATAAAATAAATTAGTCATTTTAATGTAGAATAGCAGAGGACAGAGTGTTTAGAGAAAATAATGAATGTCATATTAATGTAAAATAGCAGAGGAGTATTTGTCATAGCTTTGGACAAGTGCCCAATTGAAAAAAGAACACAGGTCGTTCAAAAAAGACGGAACTCTAGAAAGAAAATAGAATAGATTAAAAAAAATAAAAGCATAAACATGTATTTTTCTACTTTTTTAATATTGAAGATACGTAAATAGAACATTGAATTAAAATGTAACCTTTGATATCTGTGATAAACCCATCACCTGAACAGTGGCGACGATGTATGTAGTTAAGATTGTTTACACTTATTTTAACCATTTATTTTTTTATTATCTATATATATGAGTTGTGACAGATATCACAAACTTATTTATTTTCCACAAAGAGGCTCTTTAGAACCTAAAATTATTACTATACAAATCTGATTTGACATATCTTCAAAAAGTAATACACAGCATGTAAAATTTAAATTTTTAATAAAAAGTAAAAGATTACGCATTACTTATGGAGTTTAAAAAACGAGCCTTTAGGAAGATTGAAGTACTAATAAGACCACCGCAATCGGGCATACCCCGGGTAATGATTAATTAATTAATCGGCTAAATTTTCAGTCACCCCTTTAATATGATTTTGTCAAATTGGTCCTTTTTAGGATCAACTATTCTAATAACATATGTCTATAACTGTTAAGGGTATATCTAAAAATCAAGAAACTTTACTTTACTTAAACTTATCAGACATATGAGCTAAACACGAATCTAACTAATTTCTAGTATAGGAAACACATATAGGGCCTAACCTAGGATATTTGGTATATAGCTGATCGCTGAAAACCACATTATAGATATAGACATACTATTTCTATCGGAAAAAGCTTTGAGCTTGGATCTACCATCTACATATTTAATGAAAAATAATACAAATACCGACATTGAGGATCTGAGCACAAAGCTTATTACGAAATCTGGACCAAAAATACTACAATGGCTTATCCAGATGATAAACAACTGTATTCAAATTAGGAGATACCCAAAGTCTAGAGACCAGCCAAAGTTGTTACCTTGCTTAAACCTGGCAAAAACTCCAACGACCACAAAAACTATCGGCCAATATCTTTATTTTGTCAGCTATTCAAAGTGATGTACATCACAAATACTAAATCAAAGATGGGTACGAAAAATATCGGGTATCAGTGGTGGTATTTTTCAATCTAAATGCCGCTTACGACACCTTAACTTACAGAATATTTTTTCAAAAACTATATGGTATCCCCTTAGATAACAAACTCACTTATATTGTCTGCGTATGCCTACACAAGAGAATATTTTTTGTATCACTCAATGGTAAGAATAGCAGATGAAGAACGGTCTCGCTTGGGGTAGCATATAGACACCTACACTGTATAACATTTACACAAACAAACGATCCATACCGGTAGATACTAGGACTTCTATTATATAGACGATACACCTATTACTGCACAATAAAAATAAACTATGAATCAATTTTCAGCCAAAACCCCTGAAAAGCTCGTGTGTGCTCCTTCAATTTCCCTAACATAGACGCTTTCACAAAACTGAACATCCAATAATGTCATGAAATTGTTGAACGTAGACTCCCTATAAATTCCTTGAAGATAGTTTGTATCGCACGGGGTCAGTCACAGATTATTGTTTAAAACTAAAAGGTAAATTGAGGACCAGAAATAATATTGTTCGCAAGCTTGTTAGCTAAAAATGAGGTGCACATCCTTCCGCCCTTAAAACATAGACGCTTGCACTATATGCATCTGCTGCCGAATATACCACTTTAGACAAATTAACTATTCTTTCTTTTTGTGCTACTACCAATTTTAACACAAAAATATCTATTGTAGCTCTTAACCATATTTATTTTGAGATAACCTTTTTTATCGAGATATCATATGTAGTACACATATAAGACCAGAACTAAAATAGGTAATAAAAAAGCTTTATACAAGATATCGCAGAAGACTGGATAAAATAAAATTACTTTTTATTAATCGGATGCTTACATAAAACGTACATAGACATACTCACGTAAACAAAATCTATTAGGAAATTTCTGTAATTAAAAAAAAACATTGAGTTCGGCATTGAACTAATAAAATTATATTAAATAAAAGAACAACATTTTTAAAAATGCAGAAAAATAAAATTTCCTATGCAAGCGAATATTCCATTAAATAATAAGCCCAAATCCTTTTGTATCTATATACCTGTTTTTAAAGAACCAGTTATAAATACCTTTTAGTACGTAGTTATACCAGGTAAAAACATATCCTCTGTTACTCAGTGTAATGCGTATTAGATTGCACTGTCTACGAACAGTAGATAAAAATAAGGAGCCCATATGAACCGTTCAGGGTATGTGTTGAAAATATACGGTATAATCACACAGTTGCCAAACTCTCAGAGCTTACTTAAACCGATAAACGTATGGTTCAAATATACATTGAAGAAGATCTGTACGACCCCTATAATATATACACGTGAACTAAACGATATACATTTATGATACAGGGGTATTTACGGGCTCCAAAAAATTTTTATAAATTATTAAACTATACATGTTGATGAATCGACAGAACCAATATTATGGAATGGTCAAGTGAGCTCCGTATATCGGTATCCACTTGACCACGGAGCTCAATTGAACCTGAATTTTAACATGGGCGGAGTCCACTTTATGCCGTAGATATATATATATATATATATATATATATATATATATATATATATATATATATATATATATATATATATATATGTATATTGTTATGATGTGTTTTTTGTTTGAATGATGAGCAATGAGTATTTTTAATAATATAATATATAGGGTTTTTATCGCGGTTCTCAAAGAATTAGCTGTAAGTACTTTTTTAAATTATCTTTATTATAACTACTATGAAACACACATATATATCTACCTAGCCAATGTAAATTTAAAATAAACTATCTTTAAATTTATATTCTTATAAAACTAATTAAATTCTATAGACAATGTAAAATTTAAACAAACTATCTTCAAAATTGAAACTGTTATGACACTAACTAAATTATATTAACAAAATTTTGTACCTTTCTTTCACTGAATGCCTAAATGAACTGTTTTCCACTATATAGATTCTAATCACCACTGAATGTCTTCGTACTTCGGTTATCCTTGTTTTTGGTGAAATTACTTTTTCCAATTATCAGCTTCTACCAATTTAAGATATATTTTTCTTCACCAGCATTTATACACCACCAAGCAAACCAGCAAACACCATTTATATTTATTCTTCTTTTGAATATACTAATATCCAATTATTATAAGTTAATTTATACTAATCTCCAATCATAATATAATTTTAATTCCTTCCAATGTCCATCCAATATTCTTCTAATATACTTTTATAATCTTCAATAATTATTTGTGTATAATTATAAATGTGCATTAAATATATGCATAATTTTTAATCTTCATTTAACTCACTATATTAAACAATTTGACTATCTCCAACTAACTTTCATATTTCTTATTAAACTGCTTGACTGACTTACTAAAACTGTGAACAATTGACTTCACTAACTAATTGTGTCTATCTTCTACTAACTTTCATAATAAACTGCTTGACTTCTGACTAAAAACTGCCCTCTTGAATCCAAATCACGGGTATTTATATCTTTTTGGATATTCTAGAATCATCTGGTAAGAGATCATGTTCCAATTTCGTTCTATTTCTTCGATATGGATGTTCTCGAAAAAATATCTGTTCCATCCACCGACATAATCATTATTCCAGAATGATCGACCGTAAACAATGGTCACATTCTGCACTCTGGAGAATTCGTTAATGTTCCATTGATAATTTTGTTGACATTTAGGCTTTTCAGATCAGAATAAACATTCAAATTAGTAACTAACACTCTAATTTAATAAAATACACAATTCAAACAATATATTATTATAACCCCACTTTATATTCCCAATTATTTCCTAAAATGTCACTTAGAGAGTAAGTATATCTGTCTATCACTCACTGTATAGTTGGTTGCCTATGCACATGGCTCACTTAAATATATTTACAACATTAAAATACAACTTTTTACAATTATTATATGCTAATTTATTAAAAATGCCCTCACATAAATATATTTTTATTAAATTCTCTAGTATTTAACTTCTTAAAATAACCAAATACTTGTTATATCTAATATTATGTAGTATATAACTTATAAATTATTTTCTATAAACCCCAATCGTCACAATACCCCAAAATAATATTTAAAATAAATAATTTACTTATTATTTTTTTAAATATTAATTTTCTCATACCTTATTAAATTTAATAAATCAAAAATTTTTTTTTTTATTTAAAATGTGTTAAATACATCCCTGTTCGCTGTCTATGTCAAAACAGAGAACAACAGAGCACAGTTCGGCTATTCTATGGTCAAACTGTCA
This sequence comes from Diabrotica undecimpunctata, assembly GCF_040954645.1. Lineage (NCBI taxonomy): Eukaryota > Metazoa > Arthropoda > Insecta > Coleoptera > Chrysomelidae > Diabrotica > Diabrotica undecimpunctata. The sequence continues at coordinate 86,879,787 of NC_092808.1, read as the reverse complement.
TGTCAAATGAAGCAATGGATGCGATATCAGAGAATAAAATATAACCTTAATTAAAATATAATCGATATGGTGTTCTGTTTATTTATAGACAAAATCTAGGAATTATTTCCATTCAAAATAACTTTCATCAATATAAATTGGTAAGTTTTTTCACTTTATTATATTAGAAAGACATTTTTATAGCAATTATAGTATCAATTTTGTGTCTAACCCCAAATTATGATTTTTAGGGTACAAATTAATTTCCATATATACAAAATTCAACAAGTATGATGTCAAATTGATTAAAAATAATGAAATCTACCATCTATTTAACAAATCAAGTCTATTGAATAAAATGGATATATCAGTAAGCTGTTAGTGTTAAGTTTATAACCTAGATATATCACTACTTTTTGAAAAAATGTACATTTTTCTTGATTTATTTTAAGTCCAACTTTATCTAATCTGTTTATTATAATTTTTAGGTGTTTCTCATGATCTTCAGCCGTTTTAGAAACAATTAATATATCACCAATGTAGTGAATTAGAAAATGTTCATATTGATCCAAAATATCATGAAGACATCTACATAGAGCACTGCAAGATGATTGAAGTCCAAATGGTACTACTTTGAATTGATATACTACTCCATCTATCTGAAATCCTGTATACTGTCTACTTTTTCTTTCTAGAGGTATTAACCAGAAACTATGCTGTAAATCGATTTTAGTGAAAAATGACATTCCTGTAATTCTTCCTAATATTCCATCTATACTTATTGGTGCTTCAAATTGCTTTTCAGTGATCTTGTTAATATTCCTTGCATCCAAACATAACCTGATTTCACCTGATCTTTTTTGTACTACTACTATGGGGTTAATAAAACATGTGTCTGCCTTCTCAATGATTCCATCTTCTAACATATTATTAATTGTTTTGTTTACTTCTTCTCTGTATTTATATGGTATTGGGTATGATTTTGTTTTAAAATCTTTTTCTTCTTTAACTTTTATACTATGGATATAATTTTGTGCAATTCTATTTTCTTTATTGACAAGTCCCTTGTGTTGCTGCAATATGGAAATGACTATTGATTTATATTCTTCAGGGCAATTTAAAACTTTTATCATATCTTCTTCTTTACAAATAAAATTATTCTTCATTATGTACTCATTATTCCTTGCTTCTAATTTTACGCACTCCGCCTCGTAGGCATCCATCTGCTTAAAATTTCCATTCCTTAAATATTCACTACAATAATTATTCTTTACATTCTTTTGGAACATTTCCCTATCATCAAAATACATTTCTTCTTCATAAACATCATTATTTTCTTTTAATAATATCCTATCAACTCTTATTCCTTCTTCTACCTCATCTTTCTGCATAAATTTAATTATTTGCCCTTCCAAAGTTACCATTTTTTCTTCAAAATCTATCTTTACTTTCTTCTTTTCCAATTCATCATTTTCCATTAATATATCAACACATAAATCCTTGACAATAAATCCTTGCATATTAATTTCTTTATTAAGAATATTAATTTTAAAATTGGCTAGTTTATCAATTTCACTCAACTTCTTATTATTTGCACCAACAATTTTAATTTTTGGAATCTTTATTATATCTGATAATTTTAATGTATTAAAAATAAAATTCTCCGAGACTAAAGTACTTTCTGAACCAGTATCTATCATAATCTTAATCATTTTATTTTTGGCCAAAGCATTTATATAAATTAAATTAATAGATTCAATAATTTTCTCTTCATCTAAAGAAATAAATTCAGAAGGTTTTTCATAATAGCAATGGCCTAACTTGTAATTCAGAAAGTTTACTGCACAAAATTTTGATTATTAGAATTGTCAGATTGTATCTGACCACTTGGATCTGATGTCCTATGTCTTTCCCTACTATGACTTCTACTCACATTTTCTTGCCTTGTACTATTTCGTTCCCTATCTTCGCAGCTTCTATTCCTTCGAACACAATTTACCTGTCTGTTATAGTTAGGTCGCTCTGTATTTCTTCTATTGTTAAAATCTTGTCTATTATTATTAGTACTGTTATTAAAATGTTGTCTATTATAATTAGTATTATTATTAAAATTTTGTCTATTATAACTAGTATTATTATTAAAGTTTTGTCTATTTGGATTACTGTTAGTATTATTAAAATTTTGTAAACTATCACCATACCTAGTATTATTGTTATATGATTGTCTATATTGTTGATTATCATTTTTATTATATTGAAAGTTATTATTGTTTTTTCTGTTGTTATTATTACTTGTCATATTGCCTCTTTGTATTCTTTGAATAAAATTAATAAAACTATCTATTGTTTGAATATTTTGTACAGTTACGGTTTGCACAACATCAGCATCAAAATGTCTAGATACATTTAAGACTGTTTCATCCTCTCTAAGTGGTGGTTCTAAATATTTTGCAACTGTTATCAATTTCAATGCATAATCTACCATATTTGATTTTAAATTTTGATTATACTTTCCAAAATATAGAATTTCTCTAAACTTGGCTTGCTCTAATTCACCCCAATAATAATTTAAAAATTTATTTTCAAATGTTTGAAAATTATCTAAATCATTCTCAATACTAGCAAACCAAGTTGCTGCATTGTCATTTAATGTCATTCTAATATAATCTTTAATATCATTAATATTATTCACAAATCTTAATTTATGTTTTAAACTATTTATGTATACTCTAGGATGCAAATTTTTTATATTACCAGAGAATTTAATCCCAGTCTCATTTGTTAAATTTAAGTAAGGTCTCCCTATGTCTCTCATTTGTGAAATATCATCTATTCTCTGTTCCACATTTCTTATTTGATTACAATTTATTTGGATATTTTGTTGTATATCGTCTAATTTTTCTTCTGTGTTTCTCCTGTCTTCGTTAATTTTTACTTCTAAGTTACATTTTTGCAATTCTATTTTCTGTTCTATATCTATCTTATTATCTTGAATAATCCTCTTTATTTCTGTCCTCTCATTGTCTATCCTTTTCTTGTAGTCATTCCGTATACTTTTTATTTCATTTGCTACTTTTTTCTCTGCAGCTTCAAGTTTTTTATCCATTTGTTTTACAATTTTATTATTATTATCTTCTATTTTCTTTTCTAATTTTCTATAATTCTCTTCCAATTTCTGTTCCATTTTTTTCATGTCTTCTTTGACTTCTTTTGAATTCTCTTCCAATTTTTTTATGTCTTCTTTAATTTCTTGTGAATTCTGTTCCATTTTGTGTTCTATTTTTTTCGTATTCTCTTCCATTGTCTTGTTCATCTGCATCATTAATGACATCAAAGCTGCCATATTGACATTTTCCTCTCTTTCTGGATTCATTTCTGCAGTATCTTGTGGAACTTGAACTAAACTCTCCTCTTGTATAGGTTGTGTTTCTACTTCCACATCTTCTTCATTCTTTTTGCTTCTTGTACCTTTCTTTCCTTGAGACATTTTGAGACTTTACTTGTTCAAATATAATTAAAAATAAAATCTATAATTTTTTCTTTCTACTGATAATTAATTTAATTATATGAGAGCACTTATCTTCCCAAACTAATTCTTTTAAATAGATAGCCCCACGTTGGGCGCCAAATTGTTATGATGTGTTTTTTGTTTGAATGATGAGCAATGAGTATTTTTAATAATATAATATATAGGGTTTTTATCGCGGTTCTCAAAGAATTAGCTTGTAAGTACTTTTTTAAATTATCTTTATTATAACTACTATGAAACACACATATATATATCTACCTAGCCAATGTAAATTTAAAATAAACTATCTTTATATTTATATTCTTATAAAACTAATTAAATTCTATAGACAATGTCAAATTTAAACAAACTATCTTCAAAATTGAAACTGTTATGACACTAACTAAATTATATTAACAAAATTTTGTACCTTTCTTTCACTGAATGCCTAAATGAACTGTTTTCCACTATATAGATTCTAATCACCACTGAATGTCTTCGTACTTCGGTTATCCTTGTTTTTGGTGAAATTACTTTTTCCAATTATCAGCTTCTACCAATTTAAGATATATTTTTCTTCACCAGCATTTATACACCACCAAGCAAACCAGCAAACACCATTTATATTTATTCTTCTTTTGAATATACCAATATCCAATTATTATAAGTTGATTTATACTAATCTCCAATCATAATATAATTTTAATTCCTTCCAATGTCCATCCAATATTTTTCTAATATACTTTTATAATCTTCAATAATTATTTGTGTATAATTATAAATGTGCATTAAATATATGCATAATTTTTAATCTTCATTTAACTCACTATATTAAACAATTTGACTATCTCCAACTAACTTTCATATTTCTTATTAAACTGCTTGACTGACTTACTAAAACTGTGAACAATTGACTTCACTAACTAATTGTGTCTATCTTCTACTAACTTTCATAATAAACTGCTTGACTTCTGACTAAAAACTGCCCTCTTGAATCCAAATCACGGGTATTTATATCTTTTTGGATATTCTAGAATCATCTGGTAAGAGATCATGTTCCAATTTCGGTCTATTTCTTCGATATGGATGTTCTCGAAAAAATATCTGTTCCATCCACCGACATAATCATTATTCCAGAATGTTCGACCGTAAACAATGGTCACACTCTGCACTCTGGAGAATTCGTTAATGTTCCATTGATAATTTTGTTGACATTTAGGCTTTTCAGATCAGAATAAACATTCAAATTAGTAACTAACACTCTAATTTAATAAAATACACAATTCAAACAATATATTATTATAACCCCACTTTATATTCCCAATTATTTCCTAAAATGTCACTTAGAGAGTAAGTATATCTGTCTATCACTCACTGTATAGTTGGTTGCTTATGCACATGGCTCACTTAAATATATTTACAACATTAAAATACAACTTTTTACAATTATTATATGCTAATTTATTAAAAATGCCCTCACATAAATATATTTTTATTAAATTCTCTAGTATTTAACTTCTTAAAATAACCAAATACTTGTTATATCTAATATTATGTAGTATATAACTTATAAATTATTTTCTATAAACCCCAATCGTCACAATATATATATATATATATATATATATATATATATATATATATATATATATATATATATTCTTAAATTTACTATTTCATTGTGGGTAATATTATATTCAACAGCGATGCCAAATTTCTGATGCTAAAATGATTGATAATGAAAGTGGGATATACATTTTCATGTATATAATGGCAGCGAGTAAACGGTAAAACCCTGAACTAAATATATATAATATTTTCACTGTACCATCATTTTAGACTCAAACATTTTCTGGAATAAACTTGTATAACTCAGTAAGGGATAAAAAGAGAATGCGGATATTTTAAAATATCAACACGGTATCAACACTCTAATCAATGAGATGGTTAAAATTCTTGTATTCTTGTAATTTAAAGTTATTAAGGTCTTGTAAAGTAGCGTCGATATACAGATGCTACTTTGCAAGACGATGCTAAATTGATGGTAAAAGCATAATGTATCGATGCGAAAATGATAGTATGATGTATATATATATATATATATATATATATATATATATATATATATATATATATATATATATATACATCTAGCGGTTAATGTAAGCTCCGTTCTAAAACGGTATTATACTAACTCCAGTAGAATATACACCGTGTATTTTATTATCTAAGTAGCGCTTTATGTAGACTCCGACCAACACGTAGGATTAAGTGGACTCCACAAAAGTATAAACCATTTTTGGGATCCGTATTTACGATATTGCATATACTTCTAAACTCCTGCGATGTTGCCAATAATTGTATTAGTAGTAGATTTTCAAATTTTACAGCAGATACCTTCTGGAACTTGAAATTTATTTAAATATCTATCAATTTAATCATGGAGGAATTTAAGGACTATTTGGCTAATTTATGTAGTTAAATATAAATTGTTAACCGCCATATACCTTTATTTTACTTTTTAGTTTTAATAAGCAAGGCGGTAATTTATATTACTTTTATATATTTTCAAACATAAGAAAGTGTGTATTATAAACTTGGAAAAGCGAAAATCTCCGTTTTTATTAATTAGTATTTTTTATTAAAATGCATTGGCACTAAAACATTTAGTACCTACATGTACATATATCAAATAGAGTAATCGTGTAACAGTTTCTGAAATTAGAAGCCCCTTCGGTATGATTATAAAGTTTGTTACCACAAAAAATCTACTAGCATACACAGAGATGAGAGAGACCTACACAGAAGAAGATTTATTTTTGGGCCATTTATGTAGCCAACCATTGGAAATACAAAATTTAAAGCTGTTGGTGTTCCGGACACGGAAAGTAAAGTAAGTACAAAAAGGGGTAAAAGTAAAATGAAAAAAAAAAACTAAAATACTTATATAACATGTAGACCTGAAAGTGCGCCGGAGGGTTTGAAATAAGAATTTACCTAAGGAATGAAATAAGAATTTACCTAATATAAAACAGATCTGAAAGAGAATAAAAAACAGATCAAAGAATTAATAGAGATTAAGTACATCCTTAAGTAACATATCTCAAATCCGCCTGCAGTTTTTTTGGGTAGATTGAGTAGCTCGACAGAACTGTTGCCGGTTCCAAGCCCAAATAAAGGAGGAGGGGGTCTACAGCCAGTTTCGCACCCTACTGATAGACTTTAAAACCATACAGCTCATAGAAACAGAATTATGCCTCGGGACAGGAATGATTTCATTACGACGACTAACGGGAGAAAGAGGACAACAAATTTGTGGTAAACGAGAAATACACTTCGCATCGGTGCTTTGAACGTAAAGTCTCTACAAGAGAGCAGAAAATTACAAAAGAGCTTGTAGAAAAAAAAATATAGACATGTGTGCGTTAAAAGATACAAAGAAAAAAGGAAAAGGGTCAAATTATTATAGATGACCATCTCATGATTTACAGTGGTGTTGCCAAAGAAACCAGAGCCAAAGAAGGAGTCGCTCTGTTAGTACACAAAAATTTTTTACACCAAATATAAAAATAGTAAGTGTAAAAATTATACTGGATGTTAAACCTCTGCATGTGGTAGCAATTCACTTCCAGAGAACAACAAAGATACCACCACAAGGGAAAACTTCTAGGAACACCTTCAGACTGTAATAAACGAGACCCCAAATGATAAATATATAATCATTATGGGTGATTTTAACGCCCGTGTTGGCAATGATTTAGTTCCAGCGATAAAACAGCGATATAACGAAAATATCAGAAATGAAAACGGAAACCTTCTAACGGACCTCTGCAGCAAAAACCAGATACGTAATAATAATACATTTTTCCCTCACAAAGAACAATACAAATACATTTTTGAAAACAGTAGAGGACAAAGATCTATTATAGACTATATTCTGTTGAATAGATAGCACTAACATCAGCAGAAATAGGAAGCGATCACAAATTGGTATTGTGCTGAATGAAAACACATATATGTGATAACAAAACACCGAAATACACCACAAAGATAAAAGTCGAAAGCTTACAGGATGACTCGACAAGATACCTATTCCAGAAAAGAAGAACCGAGAAAAACAGAAATACATATATCACAGAAAGTGATGGAGTCGAAGAAAGCTGAACAATACTTAAGTCTAATATCTTAGCCTCGGCCAAGAAAGTTCTCGGTAAAAGAAATATAAGTAAAGTGAAGGAAAAATGTAAAGAAAACAAAAAAGCTTACCTGAAATACATGTCAACCAAAACACAAGAGGCATAACATAATTACAAGACAATTAGAAACGTAACACATGCACTTATAAGAAAAATAAAAAATGGTCACTGGGAACGTTTTTCGAAAGAAATGGAACATAATTTTTCTCGTCTGCAAAAGGAAATATAGCGCTTCATCAGACGTCAAAGAACGGAGGTAAAGTAACTAATAGAACTAAAATACATAAAAAATGATACGTGGATTGACTACCTAAAAAAGCTATATACAGGAGAAGAACAAACGACGCTAGAACCGGAAATATCAGAAATTACAACATATAAAGAACTTAATATAAATGTACAGGAAGTTTGGAAAATACTTGAAAACCTGAGGAACAGAAAAGCAGCAGGTCAAGACGAGATACCAAACGAATACTGAAATATTGTGGAGCAGCAATGACAGAACAATTAACAATATTAATTAATAAAATTATAAAACACAATAAAATGCCGGAAGAATGGAGAAGGAGCGAACTAACTCTACTATATAAAAAAGGAGATAAAAACAGACAAAAAACTACAGAAGTATAAACTTGTTAAATACTACGCTAAAACTTACAACTAAAATTTTACAAGTGCTAATTAATCACAATATAAGTTTAGCAGATGAACAACCGGGTTTTTTAAGTGGTAGATCGTGTACAGATGCAAAATTCGTTATAAAGCAAATTACTGAGAAATCACTGAAGTATAATAGACTAGCATTTCTGTGTCTGATTGACCTAAAGAAAGCGTTTGACAGAGTAAGACTGAAAGATGTAATCCATCTTCTGTATAATAGAGAAGCTCTCCTAAATATTATAAAAACTATCGAAAACATCGACCAAAACAACAAAATTGAAGTCAGAATAGAGGGACAACTTACAGAACCTATAGAAATAGGCAGCAGAATAAGACAAGGGGATTCGTTGAGATTGAGCCCCATGCTCTTCAATTTGATCATGGATCAAATCATCAAAAGCGTTAACAAACGAAGAGGATACAGAATGGGAAACAAAGAAATTAAAATACTCCGTTACGCAGATGACGCAATATTAATAGCCCAAGATGAAGATAGTCTGCAAAGATTGGTCCACAAATTTAACATAAGAGCAAAAGAATTTAATATGACAATCTCATCTCAGAAAACTAAAACCATAGTAGTCAGCACAGGACCACAGATGTAAAATAGAAATTGATGGCATTAGCAGAAACAAGACCCGACACAGCCACAACGCAAAGAATAATGGACGCGGCAGAGATGAGAGTACTGAGAAGAATTACAGGAAATACTCTGAGAAATCGAAAAGAAAATGTAACGTATAGTGTATAAATGAATGGATACAAAATAGAAAAAAAGAATGGAATAACCACATAGGTAATGGAAATAAAATACCTGGCATTATGAATTTATTATGACAATTTCATCTCAGAAAACTAAAACAATAGTAGTCAGCAAAGAACCAACTAGATGTAAAATAAAAATTGATGGCATCAGTATTGAACAAATAATGAAAATAATATACTTGAACTTTATTTTACTGTAGTTTTGAAATTTTAAACTTTCTAGTGGGTATCTTTATGTCTTTATTACCAATTGTTATTAACATGCGTTTACACAACGTTATAACGTTGTGTATTATAAAAGTATTCTATTTCTTTTTATCGTAGTAAGTCATTACTCAGACAAAATATTTTGGTGTCTTATGGTATTGGTAACTTGATTCTGTAATAAAATTCATGGCAGACGACAAGCGGTTTCATAACCACTAAACATATCTATTTCTTTATTGTTTCCGTATATATTATGTGTTACAGTTATGATATTATGTTCGGTCTAATTGTTTTAAAAACTTTGTGGCTTGTATAAGCTTTAACTTTAATAATAATTTTATAGACCTTAATCATTTAGAAGTAAATGTATATATAATTTTTTTTCTGTCACTTGGTTTAAATATAGTTCTTATTATATATATGAGCAGAAAATAACACTTATTTCAGTTCGTACGATTTGCGGTAATTTATTTAATGTTAATTCTGGAATTTCACGTTTATACTCAGTTTCTGTTGTTCCGCTTATTTATCTGAGAGATCTTTATAAGCAATTTTACTTGTTCATTGGTGGAATAATACCTCTATGGAAGGTTATCACTTCATTTTTTGCGCGATCATCCGATACTTCTTCTGCCGATTCGTGACTTATCTCTTCCAATTTTGACGTCACGGGTCTCCTCCATTCTGCTTATGTAATTATTCCATTCTTTTTTTCTATTTTGTGTAAATTCATTTATACACTTTACGTTACATTTTCTTCTAATGTCTTCACTTCTCTTTTGATTTCTCAGCGTATTTCCTATAATTGTTCTCAGTACTCTCATCTCTGCCGTTTCCATTATTCTTTGCGTTGTGGCTGTGCCGGGTCTTGTTTCTGAAGCATATGTCATTATTTGTCTTACACTGGCTTTATAAATTGATATCATCTCAGTGTTAATGTGTCTGTTTAGCCATATAGTGTTATTAAGGCATCCTGCCAGTCTATTTGCTTTTAGTACTTGATCTCTCATTTCTTTGTCCAGGTCTCTATTAAGTTTTTTCTAATTCCACACTAATAGTCTCCTATTTGATAGTTCACCTATTCACTCAATCGTTATAGGTTTATCAGAAAAAAATCTGTATATCCTAATAATTAATATATAGCTTATACCGCTATAGTTTGTGCACTACATTTTATCATCCCTTTTGTGTATGGGTATGCTTTTCAGCAAGTTGGTACTTGCTCTTACTTTTAAATTGACAGGTTAGCTGTTTAACTGCCTATACTGAACTTTCTTCTTCATATTGCAAATATATATAAAAATTAATAAAAACCACTCTGACATACCATTGACTGAAATATTGGAGACCCTATATTATTCAATCAATGGAAATACTAAGATCACACGGGGGGAATAATATGGGTTATTTCTGGTTTCGTCATAATTTACACTAGTAAGTAAGTAAGTTCGTGTAACCTTCTGGCCAAGGTCTAGTGTTAGGGTTTTCAGGTCGCGCAAGCGCCCCTAACATGACTTAACGACTACTTTCGTAGCCGGGACCGACGGCTTTACGTACCCTCCGAAGCACGGTGGCAGCGCAGTTAAATTAGAAATTGAAAATTTTGTTGGTGCCAGGATTCAAACCCGGGCCTTCCAGCTTGTTAAACCAGTAACACAGCCACTGAGCTACGGCTGCCACATAATTTACACTGAAAATACTAACAAGAGAGTGCTCTCACTTCCACATGTTAAAATTGATATATAGTACCAACAGATGCTAGTTATATACCATCAGTACTAATAAAATGGAAACTATTAAATTAATATCAATTTCATTTAATCAAACGTACTAACCTTAAACATGGTCATTTAAGGAAACACCTCAAAAATATTGACAAAAAATTAAAAATAGCTTAAGCGTTATACAAGTAACAGAGCAGCAAAGCTCACAGCATGAGAATATTGCCTCGTACTTTTATATAGCAATTTGTTCTCACAATTTTATAGTTTTTTGAAAAATGAACTTCGATTAGAAGATTAAAACGTCAAACAAAATGTAAAAACCTATTCATATTTTGTGATACAAAATCTTCAATTTCGATATTGAATATTCTTAATAAATGTATAATCTAATATTTAAGCCTGTTTATGTTTTACAGACTTGGAAAACACTAAACAGACAAATATTTATTCCTTTATGTACTAGGTTCTAAAAAAAGTGTACTCAAAACAAATAAATATTATCTACCAAGTGTTTTATTCCAGTTTCATATGAAAGCACCAGATATTAGATATGTATTATAAATTTCGTCATAGGTGCAAATTTGAGATAAAAACCAAATGATAGAGCATATAGTGAAATATAAATATCTTAGAATAGCTGTATCGAGCGAGGATAAGATAAGGTTATTGATGAGGAAAAAAAGACCTATCGCTGAGGAAGTGAAAAAGTAATTGGCAAACGCAAATGAAATATGCATTACAATCTATCATGATACACATATATTCGTACTGCAGAAACAAGACAATTAATAAACACGTTAAGGGAATCTTAATAATAAGCAAAATTTAACTTTTAATACACAGAAGAAATAATGATATGCAGAAGAAACACAAATTAAAAAACGTTATCCACTTATTGTACGCAAGAGAGATACCTCTAGGAAAAATCAAAACGACCGAAAATATATACCAAAATAACACAATAAAAGTAAAAGTAGAAGAAGAACCAACCGACCCTAATAAAGCTGACAATGGGATAAGGCAGGGATATTTCCTGAGTCCTCTATTGTTCAACCTGATTATGGATGAAATAATAAAAAAGTAAGAACTAAAAAAAGATACCAAATGGAAGAAAAACAAATTAAAATTGCTGTGCAAACGACGCAATACTACTCTTTCAAAATGAAGATGATTTACAACGTGTGCTGCACCAATTTCATATAACTGCCAGAAAATTTAACATGTTAATTTCCCCAAAAGAGACAAAATTCATGGTTACAACAGCAAATTTACTAAGATGTTAATTGGAGCTGAAAGGTCAGATAATAGAACAAGTGATGGAGTTTAAATATCTAGCCATCACATTATCTAGCTACGGAAAGCTCGAAACTGAAGTGGAAGATCCAGTGAATAGAGCAAACAGAGCCGCAGGCTGACTAAATGAAACAATATGAAGCAATAAAACTATCGGGAAAGAAACGAAAGGCAGAATTTACAAAACAGTCATCAGACCAATGACATACGCGGCAGAAACAAGACCTGACACAGAGAGGACAAAAAGGATATTAGAAACAGCAGAGATGAAAACACTTAAAAAAATTGATGGTAAGCCACTATGGGACAGAGCTAGAAGTACAGATATACGACGTAGATGCAAGATGGAGAAGATCAAGAACTGGTTAAGAAATAGAAGAGTAGAATGGAACGATCATATAAGCCGAATGACAACAAATAGAGTAGTAAAGATGGCAAGAGACGGTCAACCTGTAGGAAGACGATCAGTAGGAAGATCACGAAAACGATGGAACGGCAACTTACTGGAGGCACATTGAAAAATGACAGTCATGTCTATATAAATAGAAGAAGAAGAAGAAAAAGATACACAGGATAAACATTAAAATTGCTGCAAGAAAGATAAAATAAATCAGTCATATTAATGTAGAATAGCAGAGGACAGAGTGTTTAGAGAAAATAATGAATCAGTCATATTAATGTAGAATAGTAGAGGAAAGAGTATTTGTCATAGCTTTGGACAAGTGCCCAATTAAAAAAAGAACACAGGTCGTTCAAAAAAGACGGAACTCTAAAAAGAAAATAGAATAGATTTAAAAAAATAAAAGCATAAACATGTCTTTTCCTACTTTTTTAATATTGAAAAAACGTAAATAGAACATTGAATTAAAATGTAATCTTTGATAATCTCTGATAAACCCATCACCTGAACAGTGGCACCGATATATGTAGTTGAAATTGTTTACACTTATTTTAACTGTTTATTTTGTTATTATCTAGATATGAGTTGCGACCGATATCACAAACTTATTTATTTTTCACAAAGAGGCTCTTTAATACCTAAAATTATTACTATACAAATCTGATTCGAAATATCGTCAAAAAGTAATACACGGCATGTAAAATTTAAATTTTTAATAAAAAGTAAAAGATTATGCATTACTTATGGGATTCAAAGAACGCGCGTTAAGGAAGATTGAAGTACTAATAAGATCACCGCAATCGGGCATACCCCGGGTAATGATTAATTAATTAATCGGCTAATTCTTCAGTCACCCCTTTAATATGATTTTGTCAAATTGGTCCTTTTTAGAACCAACTATTCTAATAACATATGTCTATAACTGTTAAGGGTATATCTAGAGATCAAGAAACTTTACTTTACTTAAACTTATCAGACATATGAGCTAAACACGAATGTAACTTATCTCTAGTGCAGGAAACACATATAGGGTCTAACCTAGGGTATTTGGTATATAGCTGATCGCTGAAAACCAGATCATAGATATAGACATGCTATTTCTGTCGCAAAAGAAGCAAAGAATAACTTAAAGTAAGAAAGGACAAAACCAGTCAGCCGAGAGAACATTTTAACGATGTTGAGCTTGGATCCACCATCTACATATTTAATGAAAAATAATACAACTACCGACATTGAGGATCTGAGCACAAAGCTTATTACGAAACCTGGACCAAAAACACTCTACAATGGCTTATCCTCATGATGAACAACTGTATTCAAATTATGGAGATAGCCAAAATTTAGAGACAAGCCAAAGTTGTTACCTTGCTTAAACTTGGCAAAAAAAAAGACGGGTACGAAAAATATCCGGTATCAGGGGTGGTATTTTTCAACCAATTTAAGACACCTTAAATTACAGAATATTTCTCCAAAAACTATATGATATCCCCTTAGATAACAAGCTCACTTACATTGTCTGCGTATGCCAACATAAGAGAATATTTTTTGTATCACTCACTGGTAAGAGTAGCAGATGAAGAACGGTCTCGCTTGGGGTAGCATAAAGGCACCTACACTATATAACATTTACACAAACAAACGATCCATACCGGTAGATACTAGGACTTCTATTATATAGACGAGACACCTATTATTGCACAATAAAAATAAACTATGAATAAATTTTCAGCCAAAACCCCTGAAAAACTCGTGGGTGCTCCTTCAATTTCCTCAACATAGACGTTTTCACAAAACTGAACATCCAATCTTGTCATAAAATCATTGAACTGTAGACTTCCTAAAATTCCTTGAAAATAGTTTGTATCACAATGGGTCAGTCATAGATTATTGTTTAAAACTAAAAGGTAAATTGAGGACCAGAAATAATATTCTTCGCAAGCTTGTCAGCTAAAAATGAGGCGCACGTCCTTCCGCCCTTAAAACATACATAGACGCTTGTACTATATGCTTCTGCTGCCAAATATACCTTGTTAGACAAATTAACCATTCTTTCTTTTTGTGCACACTACTACCCATTTTAACACAAAAATATCTATTGTAGCACTTAACCATATTTATTTTGAGATAACCTTCTATCGAGATATCACATGTAGTACACAAATAAGACCAGAACTAAAATATTAAAAAAGTTTTATACAATATATCGCAGAAGATTGAATAAAATAAAAGTAGTTTTTATTAATCAGATGCTTACATAAAATGTACAAAGACACTCACGTAAACAAAATATATTACGAAATTTCTGTAATTAAAAAAAACATCAAGTCCGGCATTGAACTAATAAAATTATATTAAATGAAAAAACAACATCTTTAAAAATACAGAAAAAATAAAATTTTCTATGCAAGCGAACATTCCATTCAATAATAAGCCCAAATCCTTTTGTATCTTCATACCTGTTTTTTAAAGAACCAGTTACATTTTAGTACGTAGTTATACCAGGTAATATGATATCCTCTGTTACACAATGTTATGCGTATGACATTCCACTGTCTACAAACAGTAGATAAAAATAAGGAGCCCATATAAACCGTTCAGGGTATATGTTGAAAATATACGGTATAATCGCACAGTTGCCAAACTCTCAGAGCTTAGTTAAACCGATAAACGTATGGTTCAAATATACAATGAAGAAGATCTGAACGACCCCTATAATATATACACGTGAACTAAGCGATATACATTTATGATACAGGGGTAATTACGGGCTCCAAAAAATTTTGATAAATTATTAAACTCTACATGCTGATGAATCGACTGAACCAATATTACGGAATTGTCAAGTGAGCTCCGTATATCGGTATCCACTTGACCACGGAGCTCAATTGAACCTGAATTTTAACATGGGCGGAGTTCACTTAATGCCGTAGATATATATATATATATATATATATATATATATATATCTATATATATATATATATATCTATATATATATATATAAATATATATATATATATATATATATACATCCCGCTATCATTTAGAGCTCTTTTCACGTTGCAGTAGTTTAGCATCACCAAGAAATGCTATCATTTCCTATTTATAAGTCGTGTATGTTCGTTTAGAGCACCTTTGTAGGCTTGGCACCGTTGTCGGTTTTTCAATAATCCGATTTTTTTATATAATAAATTTTTTACATCAAACCATCATTGTAACCTCGGAAGGTAAAATTATTGTATTTGGTATCATTTTAAAGCCAATAGATGTTGCCAGTATTAATACTTAAAATTATATTTGAAAACATAAAAATATCGATCGGTTTGGTCGGTCGGTCAAGTTCAAATAATAAAGACACTGAATCTACCTGCCAGCCGGCTGATTTCAGCCGGCTGGGGTCAACTAACAGGTTTTTTTTATATCAATGTTCAGTTGTTATATCTATTTATTTAGATATTTTTTCCCAGAGAGTTGTGTCGGGGAATATTTTACATATTTTAATTTCCAACCTGTTTTATCGAAGCTATCAGTGAATATTTTAAGATAAATATTAGGTTTTTATGGGATTAAGTCAAAAATATTGGTTGTGATTGTGATGAGAATTACATTTTTAATTATTTAATGTTTGACATTTTGATTTCCATTCAGGAAATCGTTCTCAAAAAAACGTTTTTTGTACAAAATGTGTATACACATTTTACATAATCTGTACAATAAACAAGATATTGGAAAACATATCGTTAAATATTAGTTAATTAAAAATGTAATTTTCATCTCAATATCGACCAATAATTGTGGCTTAATCACATAGAAAAATAATATTTGACTTTGCCATAAGAAAGTAGTTCACGGAACCTCGCTAAATAGTTTAAAAAAATCTTATACAGAAATATAAATTCTAAATAGTATGAGGGGTAGCCGACGAAAATTCGTAAAGACTGAGTTGACTAAAGTTGATTTTGCTTTGTTTTTTTAAACAATCTTAAAAGGCAAAAGAAATAATTGTTTGCTTATAAAACGTTTTGTATACATTCTAAAGAAAAACAATTCAAATAAATGTTGTAGACCATAAAAAGTTTTTTATGTAGACAAATACCAAATTTAAATACATAAATAATTGAGATAAGAAAAAACGAAAAAACCGTAAACTGTAAGATATTATGTTTGTAGTAATTTATAAATGTTAATAACTTTGTTTTTTGCCTAACGACAGGTAATATAGCTACTTGAAATTATGGCAATTGATGAGTTATTAAAGTGTGCTAAATATCAAGCAGATCAAAAAATATTTTACAATTTATTCAATTTGTTTATCACAGAAACCGATTATTTAAACAACTGTACTTGTCCAAACAGTATGACTACAAGTATTTTGTAACTTGCAATCGATTCTTTGCGCTTTCAGTTTTAGGGTATATTAAAAAAACTTTATCTCTTTAACTTTAATTATTATTAAATTTTTTATTAAAAACCAGTTTGAAATAGGGGACTTTTTAGTTTTTAGACCACTTCACGTTTTTTTAGTTTCTTTGACAAGTGAGGATTGTCTATTCGGTTATTTCTTAATATGGGCTATGATCAATTGTCTAGTCAAGTCAACACTATTATAGAAGTTACCCATACTTTTTCAGTAGTCATTCAGACGGTTCATCTTAATTGTACCCATATGGAACATAAGCCCCGAGAAAAGTCTTAAATTCTGTTTGTGTTGTCTCTTTCCAAAACGCAATCCTCGATTTTTCTGAACGACTTTGTGCAAATATTTCATCAGAGTCAATCAGGGTCACTTCCACCATTCGTTTAATCTACATTGTCTTCGCGAGATGCTTCTAACAATGATTGTAATTCAGCAGTGGTCAATCTACGTTTATGTTCAAATCTAGCTTTTTTAGATGTCGAAGGTATATTATTTACATCCATTTTTTTATAAATACTATAACTCACTTTTACGGAGGTAATTAACAATAAAAACGTTCTACTAGAAACTATCAACTTATCCAATATTATAAGGCCACTTGAGGCACAATACGTTTTTACTCAATAATAGTTCCTGTATAAGTAAAATTGTTTTTTAATGTGATTCAATAAAGCACACTAGACATATTGCAGTTTTGCCATCACATTCTTCAGAGTATGTTTAACTTTTTTAACTTTTCTATCGGCCTTTCTACTAATCATGCTTCTTCTTAAAATTTGTAACATCTTGTACACTTTCTTCTCTTTGTATTATCTACATCGCTTTGCCTGAGATGGTATTTTTGGATGTAACTTGTCGTGAAGGTTACAACATTTCTTTATTTGCAAATGCCTTCGCGAACTCCAGTCTGAACTCAAGGATAGGTTGTCACTTTTTTACGTTTTCTGTTATTTAGCAACTAAGCATTGACTACTGTGATATTAAATCAGGTATTAAATATTAATTTCACTGCCACTTTTCGGTACCACTTCAGAATTTTGCGTATTGGGCTTTGGTAAGAAGCCACTTGATCACTAAAATCAACACTCTTTTTCACCAAGTTATAATCGAGAATAGTTTGTGGTTTTAGTACTTGTGTATAATTTTTCTTTTCATTTGATTAAACCAAGATACAACTATTATGTTTAAATGATGTAAGGAATAAAACTGGTTTTTTGTCGACCCATTTTATCACTTGTAAAATCAATAATGGGGTTAAGTTCCATCCTGAGTAACTGGTTGCAACTTTTTTAATCGAGATTTTGGTTCTACATGTTTTTATAGTAAAACATCTGCACATGAATAATTCGTTTCTTGAACAATGATTTCAATTCATCGACCAATATTCTAAAATAAGGTCGTCCTTTTTTTCTTCTACATGTGCCGAGCTCGATTATCGAGCGTTGGCTATCAAATTGGCTATAGTAATTTTGTTGACGGCAGCTCGGAAAAGAGATGCAGAGGATCTGTCAAGCCAATCTCTCAGGTTTCTAAGCCATGACGTTCTTCTTCGACCTGGCCCTCTTCTTCCGTCTACCTTGCCTTGTATTATTAAATGGAGTATATTATATCTCTCTGGGTGGCGCATAACATGGCCAAAATATTCAAGTTTGCGATTTTTAACTGTTTTGACGACTTCCGTAACTTTTCCCATCCGATGCAAAACAACTTCGTTACGAACTCTATCCACCCAACTTATTCGTAGGGTTCTCCGATACACCCAGATTTCAAAGGCTTCCAGTTTCTTGAGAAGTGTATCCGTCAAAGTCCAACCTTCGACACCATACAAAAGAGTAGGAACACATAACATCTCACTAATCAGATTTTCAGACTTAAAGTAATATTGTTTCCACATAACAGATTCTTCATCTTAAAGAATGCAGCTCTGGCCTTCTCTATCCGTATTCTAATTTCTTTGCTCATATCCCAGTTCTCATTTAGATTACAACCAAGGTAAGTGATACTGTTAGTTCTCTCCAGTTGTTCACCATAAGCTGTTACCACTTCCGGTTATGTTGGCGTTTTACTGACGACCATCACCTTTGTCTTTGCGGTGTTTAGCTTAAGGCCATATTCATCACACATTGTGGTAATCCTATTAATTAGATGTTGAAGTCCTTCGTCGTCCGGTATATTATAAACTGGTTCTCTTTCACAAAGCATTGGGAATATGGTTTACATTCTATATTTAGAAAAATCTTTTACTGCAAGTCTTGTTCAAACTAAACTAAATTAATACACAAAACAAATTAATCTACATATTCTTTTTTTATAGAAATACAGATTCCTGTCGGATTTTTATCAGTGCGGCATGAGTCACTGGTGTCTCGTATATCCGGACCTCTTATCACATTACAAACATAATTCTCAATTAGCAGTGCGGTACAAGATACATTTGGGTCGAATAATCTTAAAGCCGTAATAAGACCATAAGACCGTATGTTATAAATACATATATCCCTATAAGAATTATCTTGAAAGATGAAAAAAATACAATAAACCAGTGCAATATTAAGTGTTACTTAAAAAATGGTAAGTCATTCATGGGCGTACAGTTAAAAATAAAAGTTTTCAGTGTTCTATTGCTTGACTATTATTATGTGGTATTCTGAAAATGTTGACATTTTTTCCTGGTCTGATCTTCCTCAACTAACGTCATCTTTCTTAAATGGTGAGTTGTGTTGTTCAGGTCTCTTTAAGTGTTTTTGTTGCTATTCATACTTAATGATCTTCTTTAGACAATGTACTAATGTAGTGTTCAAATGTGGCATTGCCTTCATCATGTAGCGCTGATCTTAATTGTCTGATTAGTCGATTATATTTGTGTTCGTCATTAAGATTTCGGCTTCTTGGCCATCTACCTCTTGCTCTTCATTTTTGGACTATTAGTTGTATAATATAATTCGAAGTGTTATTTATGTTTTCTTGATTTGGAATTGTTAATCGTGTAGCTCCATATGAAATAGTAGAAGATGAAAACGGCAGAATATTCATCCATAAAAAAAGGAAACGCGATAAAGATATCTGAAACAACTGTTTTATGTTATAAGAGATGAAATAGTCCGAAATTACCAAAACAGGTGAACAGGGCACTATAAAGAGGAAGTAGAATTAGCTATGAAACAGCTTGAATGGGGAAAAGAAGTAAGCTTAGACCAAATACCAGCAGGAATTATTCAACTGAGAAAAAATATTAAATGGAAAACAATATTCACTCCATTTAAAGAAAAGGCGGTGACCGGTGAATAACTTCTAATACCTCTTCATTTGTAATTATATCCACCCAACTTATTTTTAGTATACGGCGGTAGCACCACATCTCAAAGCTTTCAAGATTTTTAACATTCTTCTGTTTAAGAGGTCCATGCCTCAACACCGTAAAGCAAAGTACTGAATAGATACTAAGTAGTTAACTAAAAGTGGACGTATGCAAAGAGATGTATGACGTAATTGTATGGTATTCGCTAAATCCTGTCACGTAATATGCCACACATTTAATTTCTCTCTACCATCGTATTATCTCGGTTAAATCCTATCATTTTAGGCTTCATGTCATGATTAGACCTATAGGACCGGAGATACGCAACTAAGGCTCTTTTGACATAACATATATAGGAGCAAAGATATATACCTAAGGTCGTTTTGACGTGTTGATGTATTTGATTTCTACGTCGTAGTACTCTATTGGTTAAATGGTACCATTTGAGGTACTGTACGTCACAATTGGACAAATAGGATCGAAGATACATAACTAAAGCCCTTTTGCCAGACTTCTTCGTCTTCTAGTTCCATGGCCGTTATCGATCGTTGGATATCATGTTGGCTACCATATTTGCCATCGTGACTTTATTGACAGCAGCTCTAAATAACGATGTAGTTGATTTTTCATACCATTGCCTTAGATTTTTCAGCCATGGTGTTCTTCTTCTACCAGGACCACGATTACCTTGGATCTTTCCCTGAATGATCAGATGTAAAAGATTATATTTTTCAGGGTGTCTCATAATATGACCTAAGTATTCCAGCTTGCGTTTCTTTATTATATTAACCAGTTGTGTAGTTTGGTTCAGCCGTCTAAGGACCTCCTCATTTCTAACTCTGTCGACCCAGCTTATTTTCAGTAGTCGTCTGTATACCCACAGCCCTATAATATAATATAACTGTATAGCCTCAGTTAGAGTCCACGCTTCCACTCCATACAGCAGGACAGGAAAGATGTGGCAAATGTCACTCGAACTCTAAGGTCAATACTAAGATCGTGACTGCAAAGTACGTTTCTCATTTTTACAAAGGCAGCTCGGGCTTGTCTAGTCGGCTTTTAATTTCTGCGGTTGGATCCCAGCTCTCATTGATATTACTGCCGAGATACACGAGTTTCTCTACTCTGTCCAGTGTGGCATCTCCAACTTTTATTCCGTCATCCTGTATATAATTATGTTTGTCTTCGGTTGTCTCCATTAAGGCTTCCTTAAATATTTCCTCCGAATAGAAGTTAAAAAGTAAAGGCGACAATATACAGCATTGTCTCACTATTCTTTTTATATTTATTTCATCCGACAGTTCTTGTTCAACCTTTATTATTGCCACTTGATGCCAGTATAGATTTGTAATTATTCGTAGATCTTTATCGATCAATCCCGCTGTTTCCAATATTTCTAGCATTTTGTTATGTCAGATTTTGTCAAAAGCCTTTTGCCAGGCTACTCTATTTAAGTTTTATATCTCATAGTATTCTATTAGTTAAATTCTATTATTTGAGGTACGAAACGTCACGATTTTACTAATAAGACCGCAGATACATAACTAAGGCCCTTTTGACAAGCTGATGTATTTTACATTTCTATCTTATTGTATTCGATTGGTTAAATCCTGTCATTTGCGGTACTGTACGTTATGATTGGGCCACTAAAAACGAAGATACGTAACTAAGGCCCTTTTGACGTGATGCTGTATTTGATTTCTATGTCATTGTATTCTATTGGTTAAGTGGTATCATTTGAGGTATCGTACGTCACGATTGGACTAGTAGGACCGAAGATACATAACTACGGCCATTTTGACATGCTACTCCATTTAATTCCTATACCTCATTGTATTTTATTTGTTAAATCCTTTCATTTGAGGTACTGCACGTCATGATTGGACTAATAGAACTAAAGATACACAACTAAGGCCCTTTTGACATTGCTCTGCATTTGATATTTCTATCCCATTGTATTCTTTATGTTAAATCCTATCATTAGAGGTACTATACGTCACGATTGGACTAATAGAACCGAAGATACGTGACTACGGCCCTTTTGACATGTTGCTGTATTTAATTTTTTTATTTCATTGTTTTCAGTTGGTTAAATCCTGTCATTTTAGATACTGTACGTCACGATTGGACTTATAGAAACGAAGATATATAATTAAAGCCTTTTTGACATGCTGCTATATTTGATTTTTCTGTCTTATTGTATTTTATTGGTTAAATCCTATCATTTGAGGGGCTGTACGTCGCGACTGGACCAATTGGAGCGAAGATACAATAGGTAGTTGCAATATATAATAACCCGTTACTTTTAACTAAACATGATGCCAGAATGATTTGTGGGTGAAAAAAATATATATATATTCTTAAATTTACTATTTCGTTGTGGGTAATATTATATTCAACAGCGATGCCAAATTTCTGATGCTAAAATGATTGATAATGAAAGTGGGATATACATTTTCATGTATATAATGGCAGCGAGTAAACGGTAAAACCCTGAACTAAATATATATAATATTTTCACTGTACCATCATTTTAGACTCAAACATTTTCTGGAATAAACTTATATAACTCAGTAAGGGATAAAGAGAGAAAGCAGATATTTTAAAATACCAACACGGTATCAAAACTCTAATCAATGAGATGGTTAAAATTCTTGTAACAGGTACAGGAAAAAAGTTATTAAGGTCTTGTAAAGTAGCGTCGATATACAGATGCTACTTTGCAAGACGATGCTAAATTGATGGTAAAAGCATAATGTATCGATGCGAAAATGATAGTAGGATGTATATATATATATATATATATATATATATATATATATATATATATATATATATATATATATATATATATATATATATATATATAAAATTTCAAATTATTTTTCGAGCGTACTGTTTTAAATATTGATTTATAGTATCAGCAATCGGTCTGTACGAAATAAAACTATTTGTTCTGTATCAATATTTCGTCACGATTTTGTGACTTCTTTAGGAGAAAACTGTAAATTTAGTAGAATAATTAATTATTATATGTAAACAAAATGAATATTTCAATACTTAGAACTATAAGAATAAAAAGTTAAATTTTTCTAACATATCTAAATAAATGACATTTTTTGTTTAGGAGTTATGGTAACCGCAATATTTTATAGAGTGAATTCCCATTGTCCAATTTTTAGTGAATAAGTTAAAATAAACAATTATTATGACAGTATTATCCATATTATAAAGTGGAAAGATGGAATTAATAGTAGAAAATTGAGAAAGGGATAGAACGATTTGAACCTTTGGCGAGGTTGGGGACGTATTTAATTACCAGTCTAATCGCACCTAGTTTTTGTGCTTTTATTTATATCCACTTAATAATTAAAGTGTTGTGTTATTATAAATAAAAATTAGTGAACTTATTGGAGAAAATCTGTAAGTAATTTTAATCTAATTAGATACTTACTTCACAACAAGTTCATATTGTTTATATTACCTGATGTTATTAAAAAACGAAAATGGATAATGTTAATAGTCCAGGGCCGTCGAGGCCCCCAATGTTATTGACATCACATAAAACTTCTTCATATTCTGCAGCGTTAATTAATTCAACTCCAAAATTCCCATCCAAGAAACAAGCTATTTTATATAATGCTCTGGAAAACGCCAAACTTGAGGAATATCTACTTGCACTGGGAAAAATTATAGAACCAAGATATATTATTTTTTCATCACGAATTTCAAATCACCGTATTTGTATTTACCTAGCTAGTGAAGAATTAGTAGAAACTGTCATGAATGCTGACAACGGAAGAATAACCATCAATCAACAAATAATTTATGCTCGACGCTTAATTACAACAAATGAAAGATTACTAATCTCTAATGTTTGCTCTAGTATTCCTCACACTTTCATAGAATCTGAACTTAAAAAGTTAGGCCTCAATTTATTAACTCCAATTAATTTTTTACGAATAGGTACAACAAACCCAGAATATAGACATATACTGAGCTTTCGAAGACATACATTTATCTCTCCTTTAGAAGCTACATTAATTCCTCCCTCAATTGTCATAAACCACGAAAAAACATCTTATCGTATTTTCTTATCTTTAGAAAAACAGATGTGTTACTATTGTAAACAATCTGACCATTTTGTTGCAAATTGTCCATCCTGTACAAATCCAAATCAAAACTTAACAACAACAGTGCCAACTACTACTATAAATACAGTAGTTAATACTCTTCCACATGACGTCCCGACCACATCAGCCTCTTCAGCGAATTCCTTTTCCTTACAATCCTCGACTATACCTTCTTCATTAACTACACCAATATTAACTGCATCCCAAACATCACCCTCAACATCACTCCCAAGTTCTCAAACTACATGCACAGATACAAATATAACAACTACCCAATTATCAACAACACCTAATGTTCTACAACCTCATACATCAATCCCAAACTCTTCTTCAACACTAGCATGCCCTATCAATAGCATATCAATAGATACAACTGATACACTTGAAATAACTAATACACCTAGTAAAGAAGTAAACACAGCTAAGCGCAGCCTTGATGAAATTTTATCCCCACCTTTACAAGAACCTAAAGAAAATTTCACAAAACCAATACAAAAACTTAAAAAATCCAAAACTATTGATAATTCTGAAACTATTGCTAACAGTATGGAACCCGTAAAAGATTTTATTACTAATAAACTTATAACACCGATATTAAATTTTGAACAACTAACTGATTTTTTTGAAAATGCTTTAGGATCTCCAGATAAATTGAGTCTATCTAAAACTTATACAGAAGACACATTAGGCTTACTTAATCTGTTAAAAGAGATCTATCCTCATATTATATAAAAAAAAATGAAATCGCGATGTACTAAAATAATTAATTCAATTACTCGACAACTAAAACCTCAGCTCGATAGCGACTCCTCCATAGAACCTTCTACATAAGCTCACGTTCAAGTCTATTTTACAGTGGAATTTGAACGGTTATTATACCCGTTTAGAAATGTTACAATTAATAATTGCTCAAAATTCACCTTCTATAATTTGTCTACAAGAAACTCATTTTAAAAATAACAAAATTCATAATTTGAGAAATTATACAAGCGTATCTAAAATTAGGCAAAATCAAGAACATTCCAGTGGTGGAGTTTCAATTTTTATCGAGAATTCCTATGAGTATTGCAGTATTCCTCTAATAACAAATCTAGAGGCTGTAGCGGTGTGCTTAGTAGGTCCACTAAAAGTTAACATCTGCAGTCTTTACATAGCACCTAATTCTGATCCAAGTATAGCAGATATTTCTAATCTTTTATGTCAGATTCCTACACCTCGAATTATACTGGGAGATTTTAATGCACATAATTCATTATGGGGCTCAAAAAAATTGACAAAAATGGGTAGAAAATTAGAAAATATCCTAAATAATCTTAATTTAAATCTACTTAATGACGGCAGGAATACTCGATATTATAATGCTGCAACAGGAGAGTTTTCAGCAATTGATTTGTCAATTTGTGAACCAAACTTGCAACCTAGTTTATCGTGGGACACTTTACCTGATCTATATGGAAGTGATCACTTTCCCATCTTAGTTAACAATCTGTTGTACCATAAGCACAATACACACATCACCAAAATGGTCCTTAAATAAAGCCAACTGGACACTGTTCTCAACATTGATTTCTTCATCAGCTATGAATCTTAGAGAAATGTTAGACTCAGAACAAGATATTGACGAGAAAACATTATTTTTCAATAAAGTCATCATTGATGCAGCGAATAAATCCATTGGAAAAACAGCTTTGCATCCAAAACATTCACCTGTACCGTGGTGGAACGATGCGTGCAAACAGGCAATAAGGGAATCTAAATCGGCTTTTAATAGATATAAACGATATAAAACTACTGAAAATCATTTAGAATTTAAAAGAATAAGAGCTAAATGTAGATTTATTATTAAAAAAAGCAAGCAAGAGTCATGGCAAAAGTTTGTTTCAGAAATCAATAGATCTACTCCAATTGGTCAAATCTGGAACATGATTAGAAGTATATCTGGAAAAAATTCACAACACTCTATAAAGTACTTAATAAAAGACAATCAGACATTTACGTCCGAATGCAATATATCTGAAATAATGGCAAATCAATATTGTACCGCTTCTAGTGATGAAAACTATTCAGTAGAATTCTTAAATAAAAAACGATTTGAAGAAAATAAAAGAATACCAATAATCAATGACACTTCACCAATAAACAATCCTATAAGCTTGACTGAACTTATTGAAACTCTTAACTCCGTTAGAAATACTAGTCCAGGACCAGATAATATACCTGTGCTTTTTCTACAGAACCTACCACTAGTAGGCCAAGAACTATTATTGCAACTATTCAATTTTATATGGATCAATAAGGTATTCCCACACATATGGCACTCATCAATCATAGTTCCAATACACAAATACACAAACCAGGTAAACCTAAATTTGAAGCAGAATCCTATAGACCAATCTCTCTCACGAATGCAATGTGAAAGTTGCTAGAAAAGATCATTTCCAATCGACTCATGTGGTATATTGAACATAAACATCTTATTATACCCG
This sequence comes from Diabrotica undecimpunctata, assembly GCF_040954645.1. Taxonomy (NCBI): domain Eukaryota; kingdom Metazoa; phylum Arthropoda; class Insecta; order Coleoptera; family Chrysomelidae; genus Diabrotica; species Diabrotica undecimpunctata. Next base: position 86,852,721 of record NC_092808.1, on the reverse strand, counting down.
AACAAAGTGGATTTAGGAAAAATAGATCAACATTAGATAACTTAATATCATTGGAATCAGAAATTCATGAAGCATTTATATGTAATCAAGAATGTTTAGCCATATTCTTTGATGTAAAAAAGGCTTTTGATAAAGTATGGCGCTACGATATTTTAACCACACTCCACAATTGGAAGATTCACGGTAACATGTTTGCTTTTATTTCAAACTTTCTACGGCATCGATATTTCCAAGTTCGAATCAATAACCATTTGTCTGAATCTAAATTACAGAAAAATGGAATTCCACAGGGCTCGAATCTAAGCGTAGCACTATTTTTAATTGCTATTAACAATGTTGTGTCGGACTGCAATCGCACAATTAAAACTTTTTTGTATGCTGATGATCTGGGAATTCTAGCAAGAAATAAAAACATATTATTGGCTCATAATCGTATTTCTGCAGCTCTTAAGTCGATAGAATCGTGGTCTAACAATATTGGGCTCCAGTTTTCCAACACAAAAACAAAAGCTATACATTTTTCACGAAAATCAAATCCACAAAAGCTCCCAAATCTATTTTTAAACAATTCTCCTATAGAATATACAAAAGAAATAAAATTCCTAGGGATGCAACTGGACTCAAAATTAAGTTGGACAAGTCATATACACTCGCTAAGAGTATTGTGCCAAGCTGGACTAAACATTATGAAATCTGTGTCACATAAAAATTGGGGAGCAGATTTTCCAACTCTAATAAATTTATATAGAGCTTTAATTAGATCAAAACTGGACTACGGATGTGTTGTGTATAACTCCGCAAACCAAGCATTGCTTAAAACTTTGGATACTCTTCAGAGTTCAGCCGTTAGACTTGCTTTAGGAGCATATTGCACCAGTCCGGTGGACAGTCTACTCTGTGAAGCTGGAGAGCCACCCTTAAACCTAAGAAGAAAATACTTAACTCTATCGTATGTCTCGAGTATAAAATCTAACCCAAAAAATCCAGCTCTTCATCATGCTGTTGCTGACAGGTTCCAGGAGGTCTATCGAAAAAGAAATAGGGGTCCTGTACCTTTCTATGAACGAGCTAATAGATACTTATTCGATTTTAATATTGAACTACCTCCTGTTTATCCTATCTGTGAAATAAATTTATGTTTTCCTTGGGTTGTTCCCTCTCCGCTTTGTAACCTTAAACTTACAGCATATAACAAACATAACGTGATACCAACTTTTTTTAAAACTCACTTTCTCCATGTTCTCACACAGTACAAAAATTACCATTTTATATACACAGACGCATCTAAGACCATAAATGGAGTAGGAGCATGCTTTGTGACATCCCATGAACATTCCATCTATAAATTGTCTCCTAAGACAAGTATTTTTACAGCAGAACTATTTGCCATCAATAAGGCCCTAACCCATATTCTAGAAAAAAAACTTCCCAAATCTCTTATAATATCTGATTCACTTAGTTGTCTGACATCAATTTCTCAGATTTATCCCTCTCATCCAACATTGCAGCAGATTAAGTTAATTTTATACCATATATACCAAAACAATTTGACAGTAGAGTTCCTCTGGGTACCGTCACACGTTGGAATAGATGGTAACGAAAAGGCAGATAGTCTAGCTAGGTCCGCAGTAACCAATACAGCCACATCAGTGGAAAATCTAACGGTGCATTTGGATTTAAAACCTTACTTAAAATCAAAATTGCATGGAACTTCTGGCCTTCAAAGCGACAACATCAAGTCCTATTAACACGTCTCAGATTACTACACACTTCTACTACACATGAATACTTGTTGAAGAAAGAAGAGGAACCAGTGTGTTTTGTTTGTGAATGTAAAGTGACAGTGAAGCACATTTTGATTGAGTGTCCAATATACTCAGTGGAAAGACTATATCATCACTTTCCAAAAACATTAAAAGAACTTTTAGGAGAATCTAAATACGTAGCTGACTTGATAGAATTCTTGAAAACTATAAACCTTTTCAATAAAATTTAATACAATACATTAATAATTAAAATATATATTGTATACATTATTATGTAATTGATATTTTGTATATGCCTATGTATGTCTTTATCACTTTTGTATTTTTCTTATGCTAATAACCCTAAGTGGTTGAAGCAAAATAAATAAAATAAAATAAAAAAATTGAGAAAGAATCAGGAACATGGTAAATTGATCTATAAAATGTAATTGATGGTATGTAGTCAGTTATTGTAATACCGATATTTAGGAATAGAATAAAATTATAGAGTTTACTCTGTTACTAGAGAATTACTAAGTTTGTTTTTAAAGGTTAAGATCTATCATATTATATATTGTTTAGTATGTTGCAGTAGATATTACTTAAATGATTGGTATCTGTCTTATAATTGATAGATTCAGGAGTTTTATTAATGTGTACCATTTCAAGGAAAAGCCGATTTTTATAATTATCAACTTGTTCCAAGATTTTTATCAGCACCTTTAATTTGAGTATGAGAAACCCACTCATACAAACCTATATTTTAATGCCCAGTCACATCATCACCCCGCCCAACTCAATTCAGTTGTCAACACTCTCATTTCTCGTTCCATAAGACTTAGCGACAACAATCATAGGTCATCCGAAATTAATTCAATAAGGCAAACACTCTTAAAAAACGGCTACCACAAAACCCAAATCAATAAAAGCATTCAAAAACATCTAAACTCCATTCCATCCAAAAAAGAAACCTTGCCGCCGAATCAACCCAAAATCTTTCTACCTTTTATTAAAGGTGTCACTGATAAGATCAGTAGAACTCTTCTTCCTCTAAATATCAAAACCATCTTCACTACTCACTCCAAGTTGTCCAATCTCGTCAGATCCGTAAAAGACCAAATCCCTAATGAAGACCATGGTGTCTACGAGATACCCTGTTCCAGTTACCCACGTACATACATCGGACAGACAAACCGACGAATCCATAACCGTATTTACCAACATTCTATATCTGTCAAACATTCCGATACTACTTCAGCCCTAGCCCAACATCATATTCAAACAGGCCACAAGATAGATTTTGAAAAAAAAACCATCGCCCCCATCCGCTCCTTAAAATCGAGAATCATTCGTGAAGCTATAGAAATCGAAAAACGGCCTAACAGCTTGAACACGCGCGATGACGCGAAACGATTGCCGGCAACATGGCGAACCCTGCTTCAGCGACCTCCCGTCCACACCGCTCAAGTCACGTCAATTCAGACCACGTCAGCGCATACTGTTCCCGCGCATACAGCGAGTATGAAAGCAGCCACACAGGGTAAGACCGGTTGTCACTCGACACTGAGGAGTAGGCAGATTGATACCTCAGTGCCGAGAGACAGTTCTTGCAATATAGAACACGATACTGGTACGTCTCGAGTGAGGGGAGTAGGCAGATTGAGACCCCGAACTCGGACCGAACCGTATCACTCTTAATAATGGCTCCAAAATGGGTGCCGAAACGTCGAGTAATAAATTCTCAACGTGGTTCTTTCCGAGAACTAAGTAATTTTCATATATATATATATATATATATATATATATATATATATATATATATATATATATATATTGTGACGAAATAGCCCATCTCCGATACGTCATTCTTAGAAGGACGAATCTAGAAACCGTAAGAATCGGCATGTCAATAGCGCCCGTCTTTCAGACGGGTGATCTTGATGAAACAATTAGAGGTGGGACAACGCCAGAATGTTCTCGAACAGTAACTTTATTATATATATGTAACGTTGTTATGAGTGAGTTAGTTGATAAGAGAATACCAAACTGTAAACTTATAAATAAATATTATTATATAAATTCGAACCCCTCGTTTTATTTAATCTCGCTACAGTTGGTGTTACGGTGTGAGTAAAAAAAAATAAATTCAGCAGTGACCTTTGAAAAAGACTTTTGAACTTTTGAAAAGTATTGTTCGTCGGGAACATCCGCGTAGATCAGTAGTGATCTTTGTACGAAAGAACATTTAAAAAGTACGTGTGTGCCTGACCAAAGATGCTGCTAGTACAACTTTCAGTAAAACAGTTACGTGAGCAACTAGAAGAACGCGATAAAGACTGCAGTGGGTCCAAGAAGATACTCCAAGAACGACTGAAGTCTGTGCTTAACAAGAATGGAGAAGACCCAGAGACATTCCAGTTTCAATCAACAGAAGAAGCAGTTTTAACGAAAATAATTGATGGAAAATTTGAGAATGTCTCGCAAATGATAGAAGAAACTTCTAAAAAAACTGATGATAAATTCGAGACTGTTTCCAAAAGATTCGATGAAACGTCTCAAATTATTAAAGAAGTAGCTAGACAAAACGACGAGACTTCACAAATAATTAAAGAAATATGTATTCAAAACAATGAGAAATTTGAAGAAATTTCTAAAACATTTGATAAGATACAGAAAAATGTAAACGATAAGATAGAAGACGTAAAGGAGAAGATCACACAGTTAGAGAGCATGATAACTAATACAAAAGTGTTACCACCAGTTAATACAATAGTCTTAGATCCGGTAGTGAAAGAAGAATCACCTAGAGACAAAAGACACATAATATGAGATTCAAATTGCCACCATTTGATGGAAAGTCTTCTTGGTCCATATACCTTAGACAATTTGAAGCTATTGCGACAGCCAATCATTGGACAGAACAAGAAAAAGCTAATTCCTTGACTGCTGCTTTACGAGGTGATGCTGCAGATATCCTAAGATCGATTCCTAAGGGTCAAGAAAAATGTTACCAGAACTTGTTTACCCGACTAGACAAACGTTATGGAGATCCCATCTACAACAAGTCTACAAGGCGCAACTAAGAAGTAGAATTCAACGAGCAAGTGAAAATTTGCAAGAGTTTGAAGCAGATGTTGCTCGTATAGTGCGGTTGGCTTATCCGGAGGTACCAGACAACCTTTTAGAAGAAATTGCTGTAGATACCTTCGTCAATGGGTTAAAAGAAAGTGAATTACAGAAAGCTTCACGACTAGCAAGACCGAAAGTTCTAGATGAAGCGCTCGCTATTGCCTTGGAACATGAAACAGCTAGTCAAACTTCACGGAGTCATCGAGTAAGAACAATTGAAGAAGGCGACGAGCCAAACGATAAACGTTTGGAAGAAATGGTACGAAAAGTAGTTCGTAACACGATGCCGAAGAGACGCGAGCCCAGATGTTAGAATTGCGGTGACGTAGGTCATATTCGCCGTAATTGCAAGAAAATGATACAACAGTCGGAAAACTAGAACGGGTCGACAACAAGGGGCAACTGCCAACCTCGAGAAACACAGCTCCCATAGTAACTGTGAACATTACGTCCTCAGGTGGAATTCATAGCCGGTACATAGAGGGTCGTATCAATAATAAATGTAGATCGTTTTTGGTAGATACAGGTACAACGAGAACTATTGTACGGCCAGAAGTAGTACGAGGCCATCTTAAATTATTGCCTGCAACAGTAAAGCTTAGAACAACAACTGGTGAGATAATTAATACATATGGCGAGGCTAATATGTCAGTATCCATTGGCCAGACCACAGTGAAACATACAGTATTAATTGCAGAGATCTCCAATGAGTTCATATTGGGGATGGATTTACTAAGGAAAGTTGGGGCTGTATTGTATGTCAAAGATGGAGTTCTCGAGATCAGTGGTAAAGAGTTGCCGTTTCATGAAGACAAAGAAGATGTTATCAGCTTAATAACTACTTGTGACGTAACAATACCCGGTAATAGTGAGAAAATTTTGATGACCAGACCTGATGGTTACTGCTGAGAGAGAAGTTTAAGGATGGTCGAAGATGTGAATAATGCCTAGTTCCTAACGGCAAAAGCTTTGGTGAGAATTCGAGATGTCGTTCCTGTACGAGTTATGAATTTAAAGGGAATTGCTATTAAGTTAAGTAAAAGAACTTTGATCGGACAGTGTGTTCCCGTGGTTTCGATTTGTTCCATGAATACTAATGAGAAACCGTCGAAATCTAAGTATCCAAAGGAGCTTGTTGAGACGATGATTAAAATGTGCCAAGATCTTGATGATGAACGAACTAAAAAAGTGAAGTCTATGCTGATAGAATTTCAAGATGTTTTTGCCATGGATAAGAAGTATAATGGCAAAGCAAGCATAGTAAAGCATAATATTAATACCGGAGACGCTCAGCCAATCAGACAACAACCTAGACGACTTCCATTTGCGAAAAGAGATGAAGCCGAAGACATCATCAAAGATATGAACAAACAAGGGGTAATTGAACCATCAAACAGTCCATGGACATCACCAGTAGTCCTAGTAACGAAGAAAGATGGTTCAACACGTTTTTGTATTGACTACTGAGAGCTCAATGCAGTAACTAAAAAAGATAGTTATCCTTTGCTCAGAATAGACGATATTTTGTATACACTTTTTGGTTCTCGTTGGTTCTCCACACTCGATCGGAAAAGTGGATATTGGCAAGTAGACATGGAGCCAGCCGATCGGGAAAAAAACGCATTCTCGATAGGATCAGGGCTTTGGCAGTTCACAGTTATGCCCTTTGGTTTATGTAATGCCCCGGCCACATTTGAAAGATTAATGGATACAGCTTTAAGAGGTCTAACATGGAAAACATGCCTGGTTTATTTGGATGGTGTAATTGTAGTTGGAAGACCCTTCGATGAATATGCCAATAATCTAGCAGAAGTCTTTCAACGATTGCGGGCAGCGAATCTGAAGTTGAGTCCGAAGAAATGTCACTTGTTTCGACGAGAAGTGAAGTACTTGGGACATATTGTAGCAAGTAATGGTGTAACAGCTGATCCTGAAAAACTTGCAGCAATTAAGGATTATCCAGTACCAAGAGATAAACACGAAATTAGAAGTATTATTGGCGTATGTACACATTACCGACGTTTTGTCAAAGGATTTGCCAACATCTCCAAGCCATTAACATAGTTGACAGAAGAAGGCAAAGAATATACATGGAGCGAAGAGTGTCAAAGAGCTTTCGAACACTTACAAATGGCTCTGATCAGCGCACCGATTTTAAGCTACCCTAGACAGGCAAAAAAATTTGTGTTGGACACCGATGCAAGCAACAGTGCAATAGGAGCTGTTCTTTTCCAAATCCAAGATGGGCAGGAGAAAGTCATCGCTTACTTTAGCAAAGTCTTGTCAAAACCAGAAAGAAACTATTGCGTTACCAGAAGAGAATTGCTAGGCGTAGTAAAGGCTTGTGAGCATTTCCATAAATACTTGTATGGCAGAAAGTTTCTTCTTCGCATGGATCACGCTGCTCTAAAATGGCTCCTACAATTTCGTAATCCAGAGGGCCAGATGGCAAGATGGTTAGAACGATTACAAGAATATGATTACGAGATCGAACACAGAGCTGGCAGAGTTCATTCAAATGCTGATGCCCTTTCGAGACGGCCGTGCAATGCAAATTGTAATCACTGTCTTAAATTAGAAGAACGACTTTGCCCCGTGAGACGAATCACCGTCAATAATTAGCAATGGCAGCCTTAACAGCTACAAGACGCTCAAGCAGATGATCCATGTATAAAAAGAGTATTGGATTGGATGCTTCGAAGTGAAAGACCTTCTTGGCAAGACATTAGTGCGTGTAGTCCAGAAGTCAAGTGTTACTGGAGCCAATGGAATTGCCTAGTACTGAAAGATGATCTTCTGTATAGAACCTTTATGAACGATGATGGTACAGAAACTAAGCTTCAGTTAATTGTACCTAAAAGTAAAGTGTCAGAAGTATTGCGTCAGTTGCATGACGGTACATCAGGTGGACACTTTGGTATCACGAAGACTCTGCAAAAGGTTCGAGAACGGTTCTATTGGGTGAACTGTAAAGATGATGTAAGAAGATGGTGCCGGAAATGTGAACTGCGTGCAACCAGTAATGGTCCAGCTGGTAAATAGAGGGCACCCATGAGACAGTACAATGTTGGTAGTCCTATGGAAAGAGTAGCAATCGACATTGCAGGTCCACTTCCAGAGACAAATGATGGAAATAAATATATCCTGGTAGCCATGGATTATTTTACGAAATGGACTGAGGCTTATACGATACCAAATCAAGAAGCTGCTACCGTTGCAGAGGTATTTGTTAAAGAATTCTTTAGCTGATTTGGTGTTCCCTTGGAGATCCACTCCGACCAAGGGCGAAACTTCGAGTCAACCCTTTTCCAAAACGTTTGTAAATTGATTGGTGTCAATAAGACCAGAATGACACCCCTGCATCCTCCATACAAAAAAAGTAATTACAAGGAGAAATTTTCAAAGAGCTCTAGCTTAGGAAGCATTTTTGGACTAGGTGAATTGGGTTAAATCGCCTTAAAATTATCGGAGGAATCTCTGGTCGTCGTTTGTCAGGAGGGTTGTTGGACACCCTGTATAATACAAAAACAGTATTTCATGGGTTTAGGTTTAATAATAATTATTAAGTTTCAACTAGATTTTATTATTCCATTTAAATCAATATTCAACAGGCAATATTTGCGTTTGTCAATATTCAACATGTAAAGCGAGACCTTAACATTATTGAACGAACAGAGAGTGACTCTCTCTGGTACTGATCAATGAAAAACTTTCTGTTTATTCATTAGTGTCAGTGTGTCTCAATAATATTAGAAAAACTGTATATTCAAATTATAAATTAGCTTCTATATGCTATTTTATAATTTGATAATTATTGATAATCACCAGGAGCTCTGGTGGTGGAGCTCTTTGTTGATTTCCAATTAATGTATTTTTTTCCCAAAAGTACTCCAAAAATCTTTTTTCGAAGTGTTCTCAGCTGATAAATTAATCTTCCTTGTTGTCCTCATCCTCAAATAACAGACTCGTTTTCTCTTTTAAGCGGTTTCTTATTACCTCTTTGCATGCTCTAAAATCTCTGACATACTGTAGTCTTTTTTTCTCTCCGATCTTTTATTGAGTCCGAATTTTCGCAACTTGTTTTTGGTTTCGTTTAACTTTTTATTATTATTAGTGCACGTCATTTTGTTTCGCGTTGTTTAGTTTGATTTCTAAATCCTCCAATTTTTTTTTTCATTTGATCTTAAATTTTTATTTCTTGTTCCACCATTTGTTTTTTAATAATTTACAAACACCTTTTTATTTAATTTTCATACTATTTCATATGTTTTTCCATTTTCCTGTTGTTCTCTCCTATCGCTTGTTGTGTTTATTTGTTTGTTTTGTTTTTTATTGGTTTTCTTCCATTTTTTTGTGATTATAATTGCATAAGTTACAAATATGAGAATGATGGGAATAAGAACAACAAAAGAAAAGGAAGAAAAGAGAAGAAAGGTAGTAAATGAAAAAGTAAAAAGATACAAATTAAAAGAAGAAAGATATAAGAAGATATTCTAAGAAAAATTAAACAACGTTTTGAAAAGTAGGGCAAAAACTGCAAGTATAGAAGAAAAGTGGGAAAACCTCAAGACCAACTGAATCATAGCTGCTGAGGAAACTTGCGGGAAGACAAAAATAGCAATTAATAGCATGAGGAAAACTGAATGGTGGACGGACGAAATACGAAGGAAAGTAAAGAACAAAAAAGAAAAATGGAGGAGATATCTAAGTACAAAGTGCCCTGAGGAATATGAGGTATTTAAAGAAAAAAGGAAAGAGGTTAAAATAGCTGTAAAAGCAGAAAAAGAGAGGTCTAGGTAAAAGTTTGAACTAAAAATGACGAATAATTATAGAGAAAATCAAAAACTCTTCTATGACGCATTAAAACAGCTCAGACAAACGAAAGAACACATGATGCCGAATATAAAAGTCAAGAATGGAAAGGTAATAACAGTAGTAAACCAAATAATGGAAAGACGAAGAGAACATTTTAAAGAGCTAACTCTTACAGACGTAGACAACATAGTGGAGATACAATAAATAAATGAAGAACAAAAAGTAGAACCCATAACAACAGAGGAACTAGAAAAGGCAATTGAAAGAGTTAAATTATGCAAAGCACCAGAAAAGGATCATATCACCCCGGAAATAATAAAATTCATGGGAATAGAGGGAGTGGACAGCATGAAAGAACTAATGAAAGACATCATAAAGAGAAAAGAAATACCACAGGACTGGAAGAAAGACATTATACTACCAATACACAAAAATAATTACCGATGTATTACTATATCAAGTATTCCTGGGAAGGTATTCGTAATCGAAACAAGAATAAAAACCCAAATAGAACCAACTATCGTAGATACACAATGTGGATTCAGGAAGGACAGAAGCACGCAAGACCACATATTCACAATAAGACAAGTAAATGAGAAAGTAATCAATAAAAATAGAGAAATACATATATGCTTTATTGATCTGGAAAAGGCGTTTGACAGAAAACAAAGAAAGGACATATGAAGGACATTAAAGGAAAGAGGAGTTGACAGGATAACAATTGATGTAATAAAAGATATGTACAATAATAATACAAATACGGTGAAAACCAACAACGAGGAATCCGAAGAATTTACTACAAGTCAAGGCGTCAAACAGGGATGCGTGTTGAGCCCACTACTGTTCTCAGTGGTACTGGATGAAGCAATAAAGAAAGCCAAGAGAAGAATGAGAAAACTAACATTAGGATACTGGCAAATAAAACAGACTCAACTATCAGAGCTTCTTTTTGCAGACGACATGGTTTTGATAGCAGAAAACAGAGACCTACAGTCTTCTAGACCTAGACCTCTAGAACAACCTTGAAATCCTAGAAGAAGAACTGTTGAACATAAATATAAAAATATATACAGAGGAAACAAAAACAATGATAATTTCAAATAAGATAAAGACACAAGTAATACAATTAAACGGAAAACAACTAGAACAAGTGGAACATTTTAAATACCTAGGAGTAATAATTGAATCAAACGGTAAACAAGACATGGAAATAAATGAGAGAATGGGACGAACAGGAAGCTTATCTAACACTATGAAAACAACATTTTTGGGGAAAAAAGAAATACCGGAGAAGGTAAAGACGGCAGTGGTTAAATCAGTAGTTAGACGTACAATCATGTATACTAGCAAGTCATGGACATTGACTGGGAGAGAAAAATCTCTAGTCAATGTTATGGAAATGAGGTTCCTGAGGAAAATAGCAAACAGAAAGAGGACAGATAAAATACGTAACGAAACAATCAGACAAAACCTAAAACTAGAACCAATAAACGAAAAAATAGTAGAGGGGCAACTAAGACGGTTCGGGCACGTGTGTACAATGTCGAATGAAAGATTTACAAAACGAGTGTTTGAAACGAGAGTGCAAAGATAAAAGAAACGAGGAAGACTAAGAGTTAGGTGGGTAGACGAAATCAGAAAAGAAGTTGAGAAGAAATCTAACACAAGACCGGAAAGCATGGAGACAACAGTGCAAAACTTAACTCCACCAGCCTTACAACTAACGGTGGAAAGGCTTAGCACTAAGTAAGTAAGTAAGTAAGTTGCAAACAATTTTGTATTCTCCCAATTTCTCCTAAATTACTGAATCATCTTTCTGTTTCCATAATTGTTTCTTCTAAAATTTCTTCTTGTTTTCTTTGCTTTTATTTCTTGTCTTTTACATTTCGTTTTTTGTTTCTAATTATTCTTCTTCCCACAAATCAATAGAATGTCTCTAAAAGAATTCTTATTGCTGTGAAAGGATAAACTTTTTAACATTTTTAAAAACAGTAGATTTGTTGCAAATACAAAAATTGTTTACTGGTGAAAATGTACTATATATTATTCGATCAAAATTTTATATACATTAAAAATGTACCAGAATTTATTTCAGATCAATATAAATTGTAAGCATCTATGTTACTAGCTGTCTTGTACTTTATCTTTAATATCTTGCGTTTTTAATCGCTGGCAACCCTAATTTGCGCCTTTTTCTGATGCAATTTTATAATCATATTTTTGTAAAAAAATTAACTTTATCTTGATATAAAAAAATGTATATAGGCCTCAAGCAGCGTACTTTATTTAAAAAATAAATGAACAAAATTATATTTTTATTCCCAAAATTAATTACTATTAAGTGAATTAGAATTATTTGCTGCCACTTTTTGACTGGCAACCTATTATCAATATATTCCCCACAATTTTAAATGTATGTAAAAATGTGAGTTTGATTAACTACGTTATGAACATAGTAACTCTAAAGTTAAATTTTAGACTACTAGGAAATACCTAAAACGAAAGATTTATTTTCATTGTTAATAAAATCCATTTAAAAAGTCCATTTTTCATAAAATCTTATGCCCCCATATATCCTTTTAATTCTTTTAAAGATTAACAGTTCGTAAAATCACTTTAATCGCCTTTTCCTAGTACGCACTTTCACCAGAGTACATAATTTTCTTACTTATACCTTAATTTCAACACAAATGCCTGTATATTTAAATTGTAAAATATGTTTATAAATTTTAGAAATAAAGAATGATAACAGTATACATATTGAAGATTATAAGATTAATATTTTATGATTGTATTTTTTATTCACTTGAATCACAGAGACCCAATTAAATATTAACTGATCTCATATAATGTAAAAACTGGATTTTAAGCAGATTAAATATTAAGTTTATAATTTTCGCTTCCAATATTTATCAATACTTTGCTACTAAGAGAACATATCAAATCTAAAGCAAGAAACTTAAATATAGCTAGCCAGTTTGTAAAGTGTAAAGTAAATAAATTAGTATTTTTAAAATGTGACAAAAGCAAAAATAAAGTAAGATGTTGTAATAGAATCTTTTTTAGTTTAATAGTGTAATATGCAATGGAGGTAATATTATATTCTCTTGTTCGACCAATGCTTCGATAATTACCTTAGCTTTTCCTTAAACTAAAGCATATTTAGAAAGCAATCTCTTTTATTCTACTCCATTGTTAATCCTTAGCCCTGCTTTCCCAAAGACACAAGAAACAAGGATATTTTGTATATATACCTTGTTGTCCTAGAAGAAAGTTCACCATTTTGAAATCAACACAGATCACCCATTGATTTGGGTCATAGTTAATGTTTTTTGCACCAGCAATATTTTTTTATATTCTTCCTTCATTTTTGTGGAATGCCCCATTGGTATACTTACATATTTGTTCCAATTATGTAGATGGACACACTGTAAACTTCATTTGGAGCTTATAATAAACAAACGACAGTGATCTGCTGTATATACCCATTTTTTCTAACAGTCCTTTAAAAACATATTATCTTTCTGATAAAAAAACGTTAAAGATCTTTTTCTCTGTTACTGTAGTATGTAATTTTGATACCCAGATGAAGAAGATTCTTGGCTTTTAGTCTGGAGGCAATCAACTCAAAAAATTTCTTTGGTTAAAGCATTCTGGATGTGTTGAATCCCCTTCGAAACCACTGTAGCTGCTCTCAAATGTATTAGTTTATAGTTCGTCAGGTGATGTTCCGACATTATCCTCTGACAATGTAGGTAGGCTGGTAAATATTGAAATGAGTACCTGCTCAAGTTGATGTGAAATTGGTTTTATTGCAGGTTAGGATATGTCCACTTATTTTGTTTGTTACGATTAAAGCTCTTTATAATTCACAAAATTGAAATAGCAATCGTCAATATGATTTTTTGGGTCCCTCTAAAACTAAAAAAAAATTATTTTTGAAATCATAAAGCGCGTAAGTTCAAGCTCAAACCTTTCTCTATCAGCTTCCAATGAAAATTCTGGGCTTATTTTATTTTAAAATTGTTTTTTAATTGTTAATACAGCGGGTATAGCAGGGCGAGCGCTCATTTGTACAATGAGAATATACAAACTAGTCAAAATTTGTGCCATAGATCTTGTTTCTCTCTCTTATACACGCTGCATCCCAAAAGTCGGCCTTGTCATAAACACTTCATTAACCATAAAAAAATATTGTTTTAAAATAAATAAGCCCAAAATACTTATCAAGAAACAATAAAAAAGGTTTGAACTTTAGGTCATTAGTAAATTAAAAAATAAAATTTTTTAATTATGATTTTGTTTACAAAGAAGTTTACAAAAAAATTACAAGAGAATTATTTTGTTTAGAAAGGTGCAAACATTAATTAAAAAAAAATTGTCCGATCCAAAAAAAATTGTTACATTTTGTTTAAAAATAATTGTTTAAAAAACATTGTGTTTTTTCGCGTGAGAGACATCTTGAATCTTATTTCGGGATATCTCATGAAAGTAATTACGCAAAAAAATCTATGGGAATAATTTTCGGAACGAACCCAAGTTTTTCGTCTTGTCTATAAGAAACTAACCAAACTAGAGCTGATACAAAGAGAAGCTTTGTATTTTTGGAATCGGTATAGCTAAATTAATTAAAATCAGTTGCTTCTTTTAGCAGCAAGACAAAAAATCTTGTTGTTGGGCTGTGTAATCATTGATACTTTCAATTACTACTTTGTTTAGCACTAGTTAAATTTTGTACTACTGCTTCTTCTAGTTTTTCTCATACATCAATGTCATTTCTTGGTAGTTTGTACCATGCACGTCAAAATTATTAAATAAAAAACAAAGACAAGAATATATATTTTAATATGTACAACTTAGATTAAAAAATACCCTAGACATTTTGTAATAAAGTATTCCCTTCAACCAATTTCTACTATTTTATTTGCGAAAACTTGACATTCAGTTTATTCTCTGAAAATTCCATTACAAGTTTTCAACTTGATAAAAGTTATCAAGGCTTATAGCTGTACAAATTGGTCAAAATTATCAGACTGGAAACAGTCTTCTTATAAATAAAAATAGGAAGGTAGAACGCCAGATGCGTTATCCAACTTCATAGTTTTTATTTTTCTAGGTCAACCTCTCCAAATTTTTATTAATATGCACATAAATTTGGCAGCAAAACATAGCTCTTCATATTGATAAACTATATTGGTATTGATTTAGTAAAATATGTTTCAAATTATTTTCTACTTCAGCTGACGAATTTTTTTTTATTTAGCAAGAAATAACTTTCATGATATAATATTATATAAAAAAAAAACATAACAGATTTATTGTACAGTATGATGCAAATGTAAGGAATAAATTCATTATTTCAGAAAGAAACGACTTTAAAAAAATTAATTAATTGGTATATAGTGATGGAAATTACGTCATCAGTATTGGTGTAATGACGTAATCTAAAATTTTTTTAATGAGGTCACGGGCTGCCTTTTTTGAAAGGTATCCTAATCGCTTTTGCAAAGATGAAATTATTTGAAGATTTATTTCTACAAGGTTAACAAAAACTGTTTGTTTTTAATGCAATTAACTTAAGATAAATGTTTTGTAATATACAATAAAATTCTAAGAAATATTGAAATTGACGAAATTACCTTCAGCAATGATGAAATACGAAATACGAAGAGGAAATTCTTTCCTAACGTAATTTAGTTTAGTCATTGAGTATTTATAGTAATTCCATTTTAATTAAATAAGTTTATAATTT
Source organism: Diabrotica undecimpunctata (assembly GCF_040954645.1). Taxonomy (NCBI): domain Eukaryota; kingdom Metazoa; phylum Arthropoda; class Insecta; order Coleoptera; family Chrysomelidae; genus Diabrotica; species Diabrotica undecimpunctata. The sequence continues at coordinate 86,837,280 of NC_092808.1, read as the reverse complement.
TGGTTAATCCTGTAAAAATAAATATTTAAATAATACAAGGTTGCCGAAGAGACTAGGAGAAAAAAAGTCCAATGAGGCAAACCTCATTAGGCTTTTAAATAGCGAAATAATAAAGCAAATCTGTTTTTAAATTTCTCTAGTGTTAGTTTAGTTTAATTCAGTTGTTGTTTATATTTAACTTTCCATATTTTTTGTAAAATAATACCAAAATTGTCCTATGAAACTATATGAGACGTTTTGTGTATTAAAATTTCTCGAACTTAATTATTATAAATTATTGAATTTAAAAAATTTTGGTTGGCAACATCCTGTATATTAATTAATTTTTAGATTCCTCTGATCATGTTAGACTTTTTTTGAGTGCAATGTCCTACACCTATCTTAGACTGTTTCGAAAAAATTAAGTAAAATGCAAAAATTCACATTTAGAAAAGAAAATTATTTATTTGTCGAAAGTCGCTACCACTGTCTTAATACTTCTTGCCTATTTAGGTTTTGGTAATGATAAAGGAAGCAAAAACTATTTAAGCATTCCTTTTTATTGACATGTTAAAAAAAACAAAACATTGTTTACTTTGGTTTAAAACGCCAATTTTTTATTGTTCCGTGACAGAAGTAGTTGTCAGTGCTATAGTCATTTGAATTTCATTAACCGCAAGTCAGAAAATTGTTCATTAAACAGAAATGCACAAAATTACAATTAAACAGATGATTGACTATGGAGATAAGACGCGGACGCAAATGGAAGTAGCTCGTTTATTTCAGGCAGCATTTCCTGATTTGCCGCACATATCTCAAGGGACAATTAGTAAAATAGAGAAGCAATTCCACGAGCTGGGCTATGTTAGGAAGGTAAAAAAAGAAGCTGCCAATGCTATAAGTGAGGATACTTAATTGGCTGTTATTCTTGAGTTTGAGCTATTTATCGGTTATTCGAATATTACAAGAAAACACAATGCATCCGTATAAAATTATAACCACTTAGGAGCTCATGGACGATGATTTTGAAAGGAGAACGTATTTTTGTGAACAAATTAAGGCAATGTTAGATAGCAATGTAATTTAATTAGAATGTGTTTGGTTTTCTGATGAGGGTACCTTTACTCTTCACTTCTTCTTGATGTGCCTATCCGTTTCGAATGTTGGCGATCATTATAGCAATCTTTATCTTATCTGCAGCAGTGCGGAAATGCTGCACAGCTGTTGTATGGAACCAGATTCTGAGGTTTTTTAACCAAGATGTTCTTCTTCTTCCTGGACCTCGTGTCCTTACAGGATGGCTTGAAGGAGAGCATATCTGGATTCATTTCGCATAATATGTCCGAAGAACTGTAACTTTCAAGATTTGATGGTGGTCAGTACCTCTCGGTTCTTATTCATTTTCCTGAGGACCATTACTCTTCACGATCATGCTAATCAGCAAAATTGCCGCTATTGGTCCAGGAAAAATTCCCACTGGATGAGAGAAGGAAATACTCAATACCCTGAGAAGGTTAACGTGTGGACAGGAATTATTGAAGATCAGATCATAAGTCCCTTTTTCATAGATGGCAATTTGAATGGCGACAATTATTTAGCATTGCTCCAAAATAATGTATTGCCAACGTTGGCCAACCAAATATTTCCAACCAAATCGGTGGATAGGACGGCGAGGATCGATGGAATGGCCACCACGATCCCCCGATTTGACGCCATTAGACTTTCTCTTATGGGGATATGTGAAAATATTGTATACAAAACTAAATCCACTGACTTAGCTGAGTTACGAAGACGAATAACGCTTGCGATTAGATCGATCACATCTGAGATGTTGAGTAACGTTAAAAGAAAGTTCTATTCACGGTTAGGGTGTTGCCAAGAAGTTCGTGGTGAGCATTTTAAACATCTTCTACGTTGACATTATTGTTTAGATTTATATTATTTAGAAGTTTTTGAATATGTTGTAGCGACTTTCGACAAATAGATAATTTTTTTTCTAAATGTGAATTTTTGCATTTTACTTAAAATTTCCGAAACAGTCAAGGATAGGACATTGTATTTAAAAAATATCTACAATAATCTAAGAAATCTAAAAATTAATTAATATATAAGGTGTACTATTTAGAATAAGCCAGTTGGTATTGGCCACCATTATCTGATACACCCCGTATAAAAATTATTTATGGAAAAAGAGAGCAACCATTAATACTAATCGACGTGTTTGACCGTTATTTCGAATACTCCCTGATTTACTTATTAGCTAATTTATTCCATTTGGCTGATACACAATGTATAATACACACACGTTAATTAAAGAATTAAATATAAAAATAAAAATAATAAAAAAATACTTATTACAAAAATAAAAATATATGTGGAGAGACGCAATACCCATAATTTTACCTAATATTTAATTTCCCTTTTACAGACTTGTAACATGGGGGTCAATAAATATTTCTGATAGGTTTTGGAATTGTCACAAAAAATTGTAACATTTTTCAAGTAAACCTTATCACTTTTAGTTTTCTCGTGACCTCAGATTCGAAAGCATCGCAGAAATTATTACAATTAAGTAATTCATATGAAATATGTCTATAATCGCACATTGAAATCAAAAGTGGCATTATACAAAATTCGGTGGTTTTTAGTTACAGCGACATCTAAAATCTACGAGCAAAACTATGTCTGTTGCAAAGATCTCCGTTGTAATAGCTCGCTCGGTTTTCTGTAGACGTCGCTAATGTCACTTCTTACTTTGTTGTCGCGAGCATGCGTCGTGGCCGATAAACCGACACTAAATCAGTTAAGGTCCAGCCGCCGCAACGAGTCTTAGCTGAGGTAAGTGAAAAAGTGACATATTTTGTATAATGTCGTTTTTTTAATTTCTTGATAGTAAAAATACAACAAATTATGATTTCGTTATTGGCATATTTTGTAAAGTGCCGATATTTTACTCAACTATTCCAGATAAGTGTGTTTATATAGAACAAATAAGGGGCATATTGTGCTAAGTGTCATTTTTGTGGTTTAAATGTCATATTTTTAATTTCTTGCCATATTAAATAGACGTCATTTTAAGTAAAGTGTCATTGTTTTATTTAAAAATGTATATTTAATTAGAGAATTAGGATATTAAACACCGACATTTTGTTTTTATCACGTTTATTCCGTATTATTTTATAAAAGCTAAAACTTTGTAAAAGGCTAATTTCATTATTTTATAAGTTTATCACTTTAGATTTCTATATATTTACTACCAATGACTTTAATTTTTGAATATAACCTAAAAAAGAACTATTTGTTTTAAAGGTGCAAGAACTATCATGAATCCATCAAGAAGCAGAGGAAAAAAGATATTACAACTGGCAATTGGGAATGACAGTAATACCCAAAATACTGTGCCTACTTCCACCAGGAACTTCGAACAGCCTGATGTTCCATTTACAGAAATAACATCTTCTGCTTTAAATATTATGAATAATTTACATGAAATTGGAGACAGCTCTAACCTTTTACCTGCTGAAATCAGTGATGATGGCGACTTTTCTCCCGCCTCAGATGATGATAGGACGTACTTACCCCCAAAAAAGAAACGCCGCCGATCTACTTCGACTTCATCATCCTCCAGTTCATCCTCATCTTTATCCAGCTCTTCTTCTTCCTCTAGTTCCTCGACTTCTTCATCAAGTACGTCGTCTGATTTGCTTACAACCTCTAAAGCTAATCAAGGTACTCATGATACCGAAACTTCTGCAAGCAATGTTAATCTTTCAAAAACTGATGAAGCCAAAGTAATTAATTGCAGGATAAATACCGACCCAAATTACCAGTTACCTGAAGTTACTAAAAATGATGAAAATCTTACAAATGACGAAACTGCTCATAATTATGTCGGCAATGATGTCGAAGAAAATTTTGCAAATGATGTCTTTGGCACGCTGCTGAATGACGATTTTTTGGAACGGGATTTTGACAATAATTGTCGAGTTGATAATGTAGCTCCTACAGCTTCAAATTCTCAGTTAGATGTCCAAAGTACTCAAGCTCACGATGACAATAATGCCGCCCATTCAGCATCTGATGGCAATGATAAACCAAATAAGGAGAAGAAAAAGAAGTCGAGGTATGCCAGTATTGCGAAGAATTTAAGAAATGCCGGTCAAGAATATGTTTCAACTTCCAAAACAAAAAAGGTTTTTCCGGCAAAAATTCTAAAACAAACTTTTGGAAATAGCTGTCAGCTGAAATGCTCAGATAAAATATTTGGAGTGTCATGGCAAAAACTGTTTGATGCTTACTGGGCTATGGCTCCCTTAGACCGACAAAGAGAATACATAGCTCGTAGTATTCAAAATATTATCCCGAAATATCAATACTACTCATTTATTTTGAAATAAATAGTACCTAAACCAGAGTATGCAAGACATTCCACAAAAATACACTAGATATAACTGACAGGTGTATCAGAACTGTACTGAAAAAAAAAGATTCTTTTACTGGTATTCTAGAAGGTGAAAAGAGAGGAAGACATGAAAATCACAGAAAGTTGTCTATCGATTTGGTAGAAGGAGTAAAAACACACATAAACAGCATCCCTCGAATCGAGAGCCATTACTTGCGTCAGCAAACCTCGAAGGAATTCATCGATGGTGGAAAAACAGTAATGGATCTTTACTCAGACTACAAAGACAATTGCATAAAGCAAGGACTACCCTATGTTATGGTACATTCGTATCGAAAAATTTTCAACAAAGAATTTATTATTAGTTTGTTCGTACCTAAAAAGGACCAATGTGAACAATGCACAATATATAAGCTGGCTGAAGATCCTAGAAAGGAAGCTTTGAAGGAAGATTATGATCGCCATTTAGCAGAAAAACAATAAAGTCGCGAAGAAAAAGCTAGTGACAAAGAGAAAGTGACAGATTGTTTTATCGTTGCATGCTATGACTTACAAGCGGTAATGACGGTTCCTAAAGGAGACGTATCAACATTCATTATAAGTCCATAAGACATTATAAGTCCAAAGTAAATTGTTTGAATTTTACCATATCGGAGTTGAAAACAGACAATGTTGAATGTTACTTTTGGGATGAATCTCAAGGCAATCGTGGAGCCAATGAAATAGGTAGCTGTGTTTTGAAGTTTTTGCAAAAGAAGTCTTCTTTCGCTAATAAAGATCTTGATATAGTGTTTTATTATGATAACTGCTGTGGCCAACAGAAGAACCAGTATATCATTAGAATGTACGTCTATGCAGTATTAAATATCAAAGTAAAATCAATAACCCATAAGTTCTTAATCCGAGGCCACACACAAAATGAAGGGGACGCAGTACATTCAACGATTGAGAAGGAAGTAAAACAAAGTCTTAAATCTGGACCCATTTAGGTACCTTTTCAATACGAATGTGCGATCAGAAGTTCGAAAAAACGTGGGACGCCGTACATTGTAAATGAGATGGAATACGAAGATTTTATGGATTTGAAACAACTGCCAGTTATTAAGCTGAATAGGAGTGTTAATGGTGCGGTTGTAAAGTTGTCTGATATAAAAGTAATTAAAATTGAAAAGAACGTAATGAATGAGATTAAAATATTCTATAAAACGTCTTATTTTAATGACTTCAAGGAACTTAATTTGGCAAAAAGAACATCCAGAAACAGCCGACCTCAAGAACTTAAACCATTGTACCACCAAAAATTGGATATATCCGAAAGGAAGAAAAATTACGTGAGGAGTCTTGTGGATGCGGGGTTGATTCCTGGATATTACCGATCCTACCATGAAAGTATTTTTAATTGAAAATGTAATAGCTCTTAAGTATTATCACATTTTTACAAATGCCTATTTGCATTTTTTGTTACGATTCGTTTATTTTCTTAGTTTATTTTGATAGTCTTAAAATATTTCATTTTAATTAAAACATTGCGTGATATTGTCGTGACTGATTCGAGTAAGACTTTCTTTTGTAGTACATACAAATAAATACTTTATTCATCTAAAATTAGTTTTTATTTTATTCCTGAGATTCATTTACTCCATTGGAGTAGTAGAAGAGTAGAAGTGTTAATGAATTAAATATGCCATTAAACAAAAAATAATTGATTGTATAAAAACAAAAGTGACACTATACTGAATTTTTTTTCAAATACCTTTTTTTTCAAAAAACACTAGTTAATTTATTTAAAAGTTATTTTATACTGAAAAAGAGATAATTAAATTATTATTTAAAACTAATCACATTGCTTGTTTTCAATTTATTTTTAAGTCTGGGCATAAAAATCATGTTAAAAAACTTTAAACAGCTATACTGTAAAATTGAGTTTTTTATATAGTGCCACTTTTGATTTCAATGTGCGCATATCCAAATTTTTATTGTGAAGTCTTATATTCTCAATGTACAGCTTATCATGTTGTTACCTTATATGTTTCTGTTTTTCTCAGAATGATAAATTATGAGGTATTATACAAATTTTTAATTGTAATAAGCATATTTTTAGCTTAATTATTTAAATATTTACAATCGCTCACCCTTTTTTTATCCAGGTTCTTCGATCACTCTGTTGAGATACCCACATGACAGTTTAAAGTTATCTCACCCATTAAACTTTTAGAAAAATTTAGAGATATTAAGACGTCGATTTTTAATACACTTAGATCTGCTGTTGGTATTTTTGACCGTTTAATGTCTATTATTTGCTTATTAATAATTTTACTATTCACTAAATAATTGGATGAAATTTGGCGTAATATTGTGAATATAACACTTATGAATATTTAGAATAAAGTACAAACTTCTAGTGTAATTTATAATTTTAAAAATTATTCAAATAATAAAAATATTCAAAAGGATAACAATTTTAAAAACGTTGTAACAATATAACTATCTCCGAAAGTTGGGAGCCAATGAAGAATATTAAAATTCACAACTTTCTTTGAAGCCCAATTGTTAGACCTCGTTTACCTAAGTCTCTAAGTCTAGGTGTGTAAACGCCTTATCTTAAAAGTAAATCTAAACAATGAGTTTGGCTGAGACAAATAAACCACAATTTAAAGAACAAATTTACAGATAAAATAAATCACGTTGGAGCGCCCATGTGTAAATGAATTTTCAATCGAAGCTTAAATAGCAAAAGGCAATACAAAAAAATATAATCCCCCACTTCAGAATTATAGCGATAAGAGGTGACATGACAGTGCAAAGTTGCCAACTGACAAATAACATTTGTCGGTTGAGGTGAGACATAGGAATGTACATGTTCCATATCTGTGACATATAACAGTCTAGAGTCAAATACAGGAAATATAACTGAAATAAATAAAGATTGAAAACGAAAAATAAATATTAAATAGTATATTTAGTTGATTAAACAATTGAGATAAGAATTGGGCGCCAACTAGTTGTAGAATAAAAATAGTGAAATAAAAGAGAAAGTTAATAGATGAATAAAATCAAAATAAATTGAAATAAAATAATTATTAAAAGAAAAATAACAAATAGAACGTTTATAGCATTACAAAGTTTTGGTTTCAACAAATCATTATCAGTTAACCTTGAGTATTTGCAACTACACATTTAAAACAGTATAAAAACTTTTGATTTAAAAATTAAATGCTACAAAATATAATGTAGATGATTTAAGAATTATCCACAAGGGAAAATACTGATTCGTATCTATAAAGAGAAGTCATACTTAATTACAATCTCCAAAAATAGTCTTATAATATAGAATAAAAAACTGACTTTTAATATAAAGGTAAATGTTCAAAATTAAAATATCGATTGACCTGGGTAGAATTTATTGGTGGCCGTCGACACTTCCCGCTGTGTATAAACATAAATGTTAAGCTGACGTTGAGAGGTCACATGTATTTGGATATTCATAGATATAAATAGAGGTACATATGTAGAAGTATTGTCATTGTAGTATTATATTTATGGTATTGTTCCACAATGTTACCATAGAGTTTCATGTGTTTACAGACATGTTTCGCTTACTAGTCGTGATTATAAACAAAAGTTAATTGTTGGACAAATAAAGTTATATAGTGAACTGCAATACATTTTGTTATAGTTTGCTTAAATAAGGACCCAATGGGAAACCTCATCCTAATAGCAACCTATCTAATAACACATTTACTAGAAATAGCAACTCGTGTGAGTCTAACATTAACGCTAAGTAAGTTAGTAGCCAACTATTATTTTTTATATTGATTAGTATTTTTACAAAATATTTCCAGATTGACAAAAAAAAACTAATTATTGGACCATTTAAATTTTTGGGAAAAATGCTGGCCTTAATAAATAGTTAGCCAAGATTTCTGCCCAAAATTTAAATTGCTCTTAAAATTCTTTTATATAAGGGTTTCCTTGTGCCCAGATGTGCCCAATAATCATTGTATTGCGAGCAGCTTCATCTAAAAATAAAATATCAGTAACAACTTTGATATTTATAGTGGTTTCTGTTAAAAGTTAATTACTTTATCCCATTGTTTTAAGCTAATTTCATTTCGGTGACTGTTATATGGATCGTAAGTGACAACGATGAAGCTGCAGTTCCTTGTGTTTTATACAAACCATCAAATTAATGCTTAACATCCAATTGGGTAGTTTCTACGCTAGTACTGCTTTAAGGATTTTTAAATTTGTTCTGAAACCGTTTTTATCCACTTTTAAAGTACCGGTATTATTAGCAAGGTGCCAATAATAATAGTAATGTACTTGTCTTCTGTAAACAATAAAAAAAAAAATCTGTCTGGTGTATTTTAATTAACGCATTTTTTCTCATAGACCTTGCACCTACTGCATTACTACCTGTAGGTAGTATATAACTTTCATGTTTGTAAACATTTATGTATAAAAATTTACAACTGGGTACTTTTAAATATGAGAAATTATAATTTGATGCACACTTTAATGTAATTGATAGAGGGCGCCACTTATGCCACATATGTAGTATAAATTTGCACTTAACTTTTTTGCTCTTTAAGTTAGCTGTATTTGGGATAAAAAATATTAAAGCTATATTATTTTAACAAAAAAAAAGACATACGTGTTAATAACTTTAAGACTCAACAATTTTTGAGATAATCGCGTTTTAAAAATCAGCTGCATAATTCTGATCTAAGGCAATTACTCCAGGTAACGAAGAAAAAATAGACAAAAACATTAATACTTCTGAATTTTGGTATAAAATACCTTTAACTAAAGTTAATAGTTAACGAAATATTAAATAAAATAAATATATCAGCAGGATAATTAATAATAGGATTTGACAAAATAACAGAATAATAGGATTTTACATCAAACATTTTACGTTTTATGTTAAAATTAAAGTTATACTCAAAACATTTTGTTTACAAACCAAATTAAGAAATAGTTAAACTAAACAACATAACTTTTTGCCAAAGTAAGTGTTCGATATGTCCTCCATTTTCTTTAATTCATTTGTCAATATATTCCATAAAAGATCGTCTCATAATAAATAGCATCATTGGTTCCAAAGAAACTGCTGCAGTATTTATTTCTTCCCATATTTGGTTGCGAATGTTTATGGCATTCTTATAGACATGTTGTTTTAATGCTCCTTATATACCAAAATCAAGCGGATTAAATTCGGGGCTACGTGGTGGCTATAATGTACAATGAGTGAATATATTATTTTGGATACATATCCAAATCTTATGGTATATTATGGAACTACATCTTATTTGTTGCAGAAGTTAAATAATGTATTAACCTGTGATGTATCTCGTTCATTGGTTACTTATATACACACGGAATAACTTATCGATGACATTACCTATTGATATGATTACGTTACAGCTTACGAGTAACTAAAATTACATCTTGAACAAATGGACTATTATGATATACTAACAAACTAATATTATGCTGAACTAAATTGCCTGTGTGTTTACTATATTTATAACAATATCGGTTATTAGGACAACGATGATGTTTTTGTAAAAATGCTGGGTCTTTTAGGTTAGATTTGTAGCAAAAGTATTATGAAACAGGACACATTGTGTTATTTAATGCCTGTGATCTAGTTTCTATAATTTGTTCTAATAAAAATGGGTAAATAATTTACGTAATGAATAATAAATATTCTTTTTGGATTTTTTATGATTTAAATAATTATATATATATATATATATATATATATATATATCTCCCCACATTGCCAAGGAATATGACTACCTACGACCAATCCAACGTTCAGAAAAGTTGTATTTAAGTATGTTCTAACTGTATTCTCTCTAGAATGTGGTGGTGTACCATCTTGCATAAACCACATATTTTGGATTTTTAGCATTTTACAATATAGAAAAAGTAATACAACGCCATTATAGAAACTTAAGAAGCGATAGCAAAGGGAAATTGTAAACATGATGACGGCCAACGTCTGAATACGGCACCTAAAGAAGAAGATGAAATATGTTTTCTCCAATAAGACATTTACCACCCACAACAAAGCATTTTGTGATGTTACATTATCATCCTTGAGTTGTTTTAATAAGAATAAACTATGAATTATGCTTATCTGCAGGTATTCAGTGTTTTACTGCACAAATATCAAACTAAGAATTATTGTACAGCTGACTTATAAAATGCATTTATCTCGAAAATGGTTGAATTTATAGGTTACTAACAAGTATACCTTTTCTTTATTAAAATAATTTATCTCTGATATTTTTGAAGATAAATAAAGCTAAATTTAAGAGCAAAAAAGTTAAGCGCAAATTTATGCCACACATGTGGCATATGTGGCGCCCTCTATTAGTTACAGTAAACCAAGCATAATTGGAGATTTTAATTTATCGTACTTAAAAGCATTCAACTGAAAATTTTTGTTCAAAAACATTTACAAACATAAAAGTTATAGCAAAAAATTAAATTTTAAATTTCCACTTTAACACCCTGTATCTTTCCTAATATCAACATTTTATTAAAGCAAAAATGGCTTAAATCGTAATATTTTAAAGTGCAGAATCTACGGTTGCTGTTTGTACAATTACTTAAGGACCACCCTGTATATAGGACGCTAATCTTTAATGGGTAAAAGGCGTAATATATTTTAATAAAAGTTTTAATATATAATATTGAAAACATTTTTAATGCCACTATTTCATAACACAAGAATTATCCGTAGCAACAAGTGTTTAATAGTAAAATGTAGAATTTTTGACAGATAAGAGCAAAATGTCGGATCTTGCCAAACAGGCATTTTAAAGCAATATTAGAGGCAAAAAAATTTTAAAAACGTTTTCTTAAGTTAAGAGTGCCACAATAATAATTTATATATGTAATGTATACAAAAATTTGGAAATTTAGGATATCAAAACCGCCAGAAATTTATGTAGAATAAACTCTATTTCATTGGAAGCTAATTGTAATAAGAAAACCAACTCACCATTCTAATTGCAAAACATCAAACATTAAATCAAGCTACTTTAGGCTCTAGAACATGTGGTTTAATTTAGTAGCTAGACATAGATTTTGTTACAACCTGTATACTATACAATGTTGTCTGAAGTAGGAGTCGTAAAAAAATAATATCAAACTCAATTTAAGTAACTAGTACCTAGTATAAGTAGTTGGCATAAAAAATATAATTAAAAATGTACAATTGGGTGGTATTAGGGACAAATTATAATTCAAGTATTAATGCCCATTAACTTTTCTATGACAAAGTATTTAAGTTAAAATACACAAATTTCAACAGTTTATAAGGTAATTTAGTAGTAGTATGGAATATTTACTTTGTGCTAATACGCAAACAAAACATACAGTACATAAACAACATTTCACATTCTTTTTATTCATCTATGCTAGTCAATTACTCAGCTGTTAAACGTGCTTTTACACAGATACAAATATTACCTGTTGGACTTGGAGTCAATGTCATGAGAACATAGTGCACATTTTTATTGCTAAAATTAAACCGTTTTAAGAAACTAAGTCCTCTCGTAATTCCTCTGGATCTATGTAGATTTGAAACTGCGTTATTTATTGCACGAATATATTCACGCACACCAAAATTAGTGTGAGGTAGAATCAGCCCGATGTTAAGGGTATCGTTGTGTGGATTTGATAAGGAGTGCGTGTAAAACGTCGCAACGCCCGTTAGAATACACAAGAAAATAAACGAACTTGCTCGAGACATCTTTTAACCACGTACCGATATATCTTAGTAGTAAAACGACACATGTTAATGTTAAAGAAAAGAACAAGACACGTTTTGTTGACACATCATTGAAAGTTTGCGAAGGGAAAAAAGTGAGGTTGAGGGAAACGATGCAATGTACACGCGAGTCCCTGAACGGCAGGATTGCGACGTTGCCGCATCGATCAGGGATACTCCTGCTGTATACTCCTGTTGGATATTGGTGCTACGTATTAAGCGCGAGGGAGCGAGCAGCGGCAAAGCGAAGGCATAGACACGTTCGATGATTATGTAATGAGGCAGAAGACACTTGCAGATGGTTATTATATAAGAAGATTGGAATATTTCAAGGACTTTGGGAATATAGGTACTTCAATAAACTTGAAATAAAATGCAGAATATTAAATACCTATTTGAAAATAAATGTCCGATCAATCATAGTATATATAACCAACTTGTAATATAAGTTTGTTTAAAAAAAATGTTAATTATTATGCAGGGTGTCCCATAATTAATTGGATATTAGCTAATGGGTGATAGCTAACAAAAAAATGTTTGATCTCAAATTGCTTATGCAAAATTTTGCTAGTTTTTGTTTTACAGGGTGATTCATTAATAGTTTCTTATATTAATTTTAGGGATATATTGAAAGCTATTCAACCGATTTAAGTGAAATTTGGTATCTTGCTATTATTTAGTATGCTTTATATGAAAATGATATTAGTTTTACCATTGACACTAGGTGGCGCCACCTACTTCGGCGAACATTCGTTCATTAATGTGGCCATAATTTTTTTTGTCCACCCTGTATAAACATTCTAAGACGAAAAAAACATAAAATAACATTTAATTCTACACAAAAAATGTATTCTTGTTTCAAATAAAAAACGTACACCGTTTTCGAAATAAACGTATTTTGTTAACTTTCGTCTTCCCGGGTGGGGTACAGCTGTACCCCAGATATACATTTTTTGTAATATTTTTGAAATTAGCGCCAGTTTCGTTTTTTTTTTTAATTTTATTTTGTGTCCATTGGGGTATTGCAAATAATATTCTATTTATATAATCAGTCACGATATTTCAAATTAAAAACAAATAAATTATGATCGGCTTGGGATATATTTGTACCCCGCGTGGGAATCTGTGTCATCTGTCTTATCGGTGGCGGTGCAAATTACTACGCGCATGTCGCAACTCTAAGAACAGAACATCGAACGAAATGCGATGGTTACACGTATTTAGTTTCCCTGTCGCGTCGTAGCGTACTAGTATATTTTTACTTCGATTTTATTATATAACAAGCCAGATATTATACTACACTATAATCATACAAAAGGTGCAGTAGATTCCACAGATAAGATGGTAAAGCAATACTCTGTTCGTAGGATATGCAACCGATGGCCAATGGCAGTGTTTGGCCAAATATTGGATATTTCTGGCCTGAACGCTTACATCTTATGGTGTATCAAGTACCCGGATTCATCTAGAGAAAAAGATGATAGACGTAATTTTTTACTAAATCTAGGAGAAGTTTAGTAAAAAAAGCTTAGTAAGCAGTGTAAAAATTTTGTATGTTCAGAACACCATATCAAGGAAGTAATTTGCACCCGATGCCAAGAAACTTCAGACTAGTTTTCGGTCCTAAGATATATTTTTTATTCCTACAGTGAATTTAATTAAATTAATGATGAAAATTATTTTTTTGTTCGATATACTCTTTGATGTAATAAAAATGTGTTAATTTAAGATTTTATTTCATTTTCTTAAAATAAAAATTAAATGTACGCATTTTTTTCTCTGGGGTATAAATGGAACCCACATGGGACTCCACGTAATTTTACCGACGTGGGAAGACGAAGGTTAATGATACGTATGTCTGAATTTAATTTTTTGCAAATAAGCTGGTACCTAACAAAACAAGTATGCTTTGAACTTAATGGCAACGTCAAGACGTAACTACGAATTTATTTATTATTAGTTGTCAAAGTGCAGTGCGAGTCATTATTTGTCAAAGTGCTAATACGTTTTTTATGAACCACTTAAGATAAAGGTAAAATGCTACATCATAGTGAATTTTCTGATGTAGAAATGCGCGATATTATCTATTTGTATGCCCAGGAAAATTTTTGTTTTCGTAAAGAATGCTTAACGCTATTTCGAATTTTCTCCCAATAGGATATTTTGAGTTGTAGTGATGTGAAGTTTTTAGGAGTGACTTTCGACTCTCATTTATCTTTTAATACTCATTGTTGGAATGTATGTAAAAAACTCAATTCTAAATGTTACCAATTGAGAAATTTGGGTAGAATACTAAGTCTGTAATACCGTCGTCTTTTTTAGTTTGCTGAGGTACAATCGATAATGAGTTACGGTATAACTGTCTGGGGCTGCTCTTCTAGTATAAAGGACGTTTTCAAGGCTCAAAAGCGTATTGTCAATTCTATTGCAGGTGTTTTGTATGGTTGGTCTTGTAAAGACCTATTTAGAGATTTAAATATATTAACAGTGTATGGATTTTACATTTTGGAATTATTGATACTAATTCATAATAATAAAAGAACTTTTTTATGTAACAGTGATATTCACTTACACTACACAAGAAATAAGAAACAGTTTGTAGTACCCTATCGACATTAGAAATAAGTAGGAAGTCATCTTCTGTTTGTGGTTTACTACTGTGTAATCAACTTCATTAAAAATTTAAAAACATTAATTCAACTACAGCTTTTAAAAACGAATTCAAAGAGTACCTAGTGAATATGTGTCCTTATACATTAGGTAAATATTAAGAGAGAGTATGTGAATGCCCAAGCTGCAACATAACCAAATTTAATATTATGTTAATTATATGTCTATATTGATTTGACTTGCTGTAAACCTTCTTGTAACTCACAGGCAAATAAACTATCTACATATCTATCTATCTAACTAAATACATGGGTAAAAATCCTTAAAATGTTTAACTTTGAGTTACATTTTTGATAATTAAAATTTAGGATATTTAGTTTCTAAACTACAGGCATTTAGTTTTATTGTGAATTTTAAGTTCAGTTTGTTGCACTTTCGTAAATGTGTATAAACATTATTAAAATAATTTTGATTCTCCCGTATAGTTAGCCAAGATTTGGTTTCCACACAGACACTATCAAACAAACGGTTAACACAATGCTACAAACCAAAGAGTGTTCATTCACATATTGTTGTTAACAATGAAGCATAGAAAAATTAGTGTGTTTTGTTACAGTTACAGATCGCTTGGGTAATTATACACTTAAGCCTTGCTTCAACTAGTAAAAAACAACTCTTGAATATTTTCCTTTCTAGAGAGACGAGTTTTTTGCCAAACAAGATAGTCGTGTCTTAGTTAGGCTACTCTATGGCCGATACTTTTGTGATTGCTGATGTCGAAGAAGATGTCGTTTCCGATAGCGGGTTCTATCATTCTCTTGGGGTAAAACACCACTTAACTATTTGTTGCCAAAATTACATTGCTGCTATATAGAGTACCGTTTACTAGAATATGCATTTTGTTACGAATTTATCTTGCTGAACCACATATTTTATATTGTGTCGTGATTTGAACTTTTAAAAGAACATTTTACGTTTAGGGTATTTACTGTATATATTATATATATATATATATATATATATATATATATATATATATATATATATATACAATAAGTAAGTTCAAAAAAATAAATCTTTTGGTCATGAGGATATCGGTCAAAGGAGAAATAATAAAAGGAAATCACAGTTCTATTCCTATATTTAAAGACGTTTCGCGTATTTAATTTACAAGCTTCATCAGTTCAATCTAAAAGAATACAAAGGTGGTAGGTAAGAATATAAAAAAACATGGAAAATAACCTACGAATGGTGAGTGAAGAAAGTTAAGGTGTAAAACAAACACACCATTCTCTTAGTATCCGTGGTAACAATATTAAAGTTGTAATGTTAGCTTAAATGTTCATATGTAGTCGAATTCATGTATAACCATAAGAAAAAGATTACTTTAAAGGTGAAAAAAATGGATAAAAACTACTGCAAAGCACTAGAAAAACCCGTCACATTGTACGTAAAAAAACATATTAACAGTAAAGTGTAGAAATAAAAACAAAAAATTAAAAAAAAAACCCATTGGCACAGAGCTGTTTTCTAACAAAGTTATATATATATATATATATATATATATATATATATATATATATATATATATATATATATATATATATATATATATATATATATATATATCGGTTTCAAAACGTCTTGCGTCGTTGTCCGATGCCTAATTTCCACGAATTTCTATCATTCCATTGTTCTTCGGTCAAGTCTCGGGAGCTCATTGCCTTTGTTATTCCCCCCTTCCATGTTCTTTTTGGTCTTCCTCGTTTCTTACGATTTGGTGGTATCCATTTCATGGCGATTTTTGGTAGTCTTGTTTCTGGCATTCTTTGAACATGGCCATACCATATAAGTTGTTTCCTTTCTATGTCTGTTGCCAGTGATCCATCTACCCCCATCCGATTTCTTATTTCATCGTTTCTAATTCTGTCTGCTCTAGATATTCGAAGTGATCGTCTAAATACATCCATTTCTGTTGCTTCGAGTTTTCTTTTATTGCTTTCTGTTAGTCTCCATGTCTCTGTACCATAGGTTAAGCTGGTTTTTATGAGAGATTCATATATATTGTATTTTCGTCTTTTACCAATTTCTGAGCTCCAAAGAACTCCGTTAAGGCATCCAATTGTTCTACGGGCCTGGGTTATTCGTTTTCTAATTTCCCTATTGTCTGTGCCTGTGGTGTCGAAATCAATTCCTTGGTAGGTATATTCAGTGCAGAATGCAATTTCTGTTGTGTCCATCTGAATGTTGGATAGTTCTGCGCCTATTGGGAGATATTTTGTTTTTTGTGTATTGAGTTCTAAACCCCACTTCTTGTATTCTTCCTGTAGTTTTCTGGCCATATATGTCAGGTCTTCTTTATCGTTGGCTATAAGGACTTGATCGTCTGCAAACTGTAGGGTATATAGGCAAGTTTCTCCCAGGTCAATGCCCATTCCTCTGCACTTTCTTTTCCACTGATACAGTGCTTTCGCCACGTAGATTTTAAACAATGTGGGGGATATGCAACACCCCTGCCGGAGTCCCTTGTTTACAGGAAATTTTTTTGAAAGTCTATTTCCAATTTTTATTCCCGACGTTGATCCTTCATAAAGCTGTTTAAGGGCGTTAATTACTGTGTGGTTAATGTTTGTTTCCTGCAAAACTTTCCATAGCTTTTTAGCGGGTACAGTATCATAGGCATTCTGACGGTCTATAAACATAAGGTGGGTTTCTTGATTGGTACTTAATCTTTTTTCTATTATTTGTTTCAAAACAAACACATTATCGGTGCAGCTCCTTCCCGCTATAAAGCCAGATTGTTCCTCTTCTTCTTGTTCTTCTTCTTCTAACAAAGTTAACGTTTAAAAAACACCTTATACTTCACTTTAGGGCGCATCTCAAATTCGAAAATTCCAGCCGAAGAACCAAATCAAGTATTTTCGTTGAAGTAAATGTGTGTCCTTTCATAGTTGTGCGTCGGAGCAACTTATTGGAAGTATGAGATGAGTATGCGCAATACAACAAAACAAAAATATTTTTATTTATATATATATATATATATATATATATATATATATATATATATATATATATATATATATATATATATATATATATATATATATATATATATATATAAGAGGGTGGTATTATTGACTGTTGATTTAAATATCAAGTGGTGATTCTTGAGGATGCAATCTATTTGGCCCACAAGACAAAAAAAAACCCTTTGACTTATTGTCAAGCTTTCGAATTTATTTTAATTATTTCTCAAGACATCTGTTAACAAATAAATATAAAAATTATTTAGTTATAGTTAATAATTTTCTTACTTACTAGTCGTGAGTTTACAGAAAAAGTTGTACTTAAAGTACTTAAAAAAATATTCTCAAAATAACTATATTGTCATTATATATGCCATTGTCATGTTGGCTTGATTAATATACATAATGAATGAATATCACTGAGTTAGAATCTATGGAGAAGCTATTAGCATATTAACGTGTGTATTAAAAACGGCGTCAGTAGGTGTGGCTAACGATCATAACAATATGGCGGTGGGATCAGGGCCTGACTCAATAATATTAAAACTACTATACATATATGACTAGTTATTCAGAAGATTTAATCATAATCTAAAAAAGTGCAATACATTTTTAATAAACTATGATTTATTTATCCCGCGGTAAACACTAAAAACACGACATATTATACATAAAGATAAATTAATACAGTCAAATAACAAGTTATATCTGAAAGAGATAAGAATATAAATAATATTTTAAAGGGTAAAATGAATATACGGTATAAAATAAAAGAAATACGTTCGTTTTACAACTTATATATTTGATAACTACAAATTAACTAACACTTAAAAATTTAGTTCAATTAACAAAGTTAGAAAAGTTATTATTAAAAACACAAAATTGAATATCTGCCGAATATCACAATGGCAATAATGTAGAACTAAAAATAATTCTGTTGTAGTAGTTAATAAGAAATTTTAAGATATTTAGGATGCAGATATTTGAGTATTCTCAAGAATAGTACAATCTACCTTACTTATAAGATTTTATATGAATACTATTAATTTATTTTCTGAAGTACGGGCCATTACTTTGTTTACATATTTGTATACTAACCTGTGGAACGTTATTCCTAAAGATTTTTTATTAACATTGCTTCTGCTACTGCAGCTACGTTGAGAACAAGAAACCATTATTATGCATTATCACAATATAATATTACAGTTTTTATAAAAGTATTATAACTGAAAAACTAAAAATATTCGAAAAACAACAAACGTAAACAATCATACACGATCTGTCAAAACGATCATAACAATATGGACGAAGTGAGGACGTTTTTAGTCACGTGATGCCCTCTCCATAGATTCTATCTCGATGATGAATATACAGTTACCTTATGTGGAAAGCAAAACCAGTAACAATAGTTTTTATTATTATTAATTTGATTCTCGATGAAAAATAAATTAGTCCAGTCAGTTTAGCTTAAGCTCAAGCATATGAATTTTTTAAAATTTTTTAAAAAATTTTATATTATATGGAATGGTGCTTGTAAAGTACAACTTTTTCTGTAATCTCACGACCAGTAAGTAAAAAAATTATTAATTAAAACTAAATAAATTTTATATTTATTTGTTAACAGATGTCTTGAAAAAGAATTAAAATAAATTTGAAATGGAATTGCACAGGATACGTCGCCAGATTATCAGATTATCAGAAAACCGATGGACAAAATATATTGTCGAGTGAAGACCAAGACAAGAAGCACTAAGGAGCAGAGGACACCCTTACCAGATGAACTGACAACCATTAGCGTATTAGCAGTAACTGGATGCAACCCAGTTGGGTTGCATCCATGACAGATGGAAAGAACTGCGGGAGACCTATCTATTAGTCTATCAGTGGACGCATGCAGGTTGAAGACGATGATGATTCTTTATATTATTGCTTGCCTTGTTTAAATTTATATCTACTAACAATCGTATTCTATTGCCTTGTGACTTTACTCTTACCTGCCCTATCGTATTTTAGTATACTATTTCTTTTGGAGACATTTGGAGGATTTGTGATATAGACATCCAAAGTTAGTACTGTATTCGGTAGAGCTGTTTCACATTAATTTATTCATGTTTAATAAAACATTTTCAAGCATATTTTAATTGGTATATATAATATTCTGTTTATATGTTATTGGTTTATTCTGTTTACTTGCTCTAAGTATAGTTTATTTATAGTTCTCTTGCTTGTATTTGAAAATATTTAAGAACGTAATTAAAACTATTGAATAAACAGAATAATAATAAATTATAAATATATAGAAACGCATAGAATATGTAATATGAACAAAAAAACTGTGAAAGTTTACCACTGAATTACATCCCGTTTATTTTTAATGTCATCCACAATTCTTCAAGGCATAGTTTTTACGAAGTTCTGACAAAATTTTATTGTAAACGAATCCCATATTTCTTGCAATTTTTCCTTCAATAAGTTGTCGTACCTGACAGGATGTTTTCTCAAAGCTTTTTTCATTTCGCGCCACAAAGTCTCTATAGGGGACAAGTCGGGACTGTTAGTAACTCATTGCAGGGGTGCTATGTCATGGTCTTCAATCCATTTTAAACTCTTTTTTGAGGTATGACAACCTGAGCCGTCCTGTTGGAAGACAAAATCTTCCGCTGATGTTAAACGGTATTCTATAATCGGTAAAAGAAACTTCTAAAATATTCAAATATTTGTCCGTGTTTATAATCCTATCGATAAAATCTTTCCCAAACTTTTAGACGACATGCTGTCCCAGATCATGACAGATGTAGGAAATTTCACTTTTCTCTTCAGACAGTCGGGATGGAAAGCTTCGTTTTTATGGTAAGTGAATGCATAGCCAGGTTTTTTTTATTGTAGTAAATAAATAAAAAAATATAAGGGTAACGTTTTTAATAATTATTAATAAAAATGCCATATTAATTAATATGGTAACTATAAAAACATGCAGAGTATAATTTGTATAAACTGCAAATTATATAAGTGGGCCAACTGATATGGGAAAAGACTCGTATAAAGCGAAAGGGAAACTCGAGCGAGTTCTAGATTAAACATAGACATTCTCCCCCCTTTCCGATGGCCTCAATTGCTATATAAAGGTCATCGTATGTGTAGAAATTAGCACGGTAAAAAATATCAGCACCTTCATTTAGATAGCTCTAAATAATTACATAGTCGATTTTCCGTACCATTTTCTTAGATTTTTTAGCCATGATGTCCTTCTTCCACCAGGACCATGTGTACCTTGGATCTTTTTTTAAATAATCAAATGCACAAGTTTGTATTTCCTAAGTTGTCTTATAATGCGACCAAAGTATTCCAGCTTGCGTCTTTTTATTATTTTAAAAAGTTGTGCTTGGTTCAGCCGTCTAAGGATCTTCTCATCTAACTCTGTCGACCTAGGTTAGTTTTGGTAGTCGCTTGTATACCCATATATCAAAGATTTCTAAGCGTTTAAGCATAGCCTCACTTAGGGTCCACGCTTCCACTTCATAAAGTAGCCATACACTGGTCAAAAATGGTAAACAGTTGTAATATTGTAAGATTGTGTTATTTACTTATTACTTATTTACTTATTCTCGATGTTTTCATTAGCAAATAAATTCTCGACTTCTCTTTCCAATTCAGGTTGGGTAGGTCTGCTTGTTTGTTTAGATTTGGTCAAAAAACGTCGTTCAACTTATGAATTATAATCATTACAATTCATTGATCGCTTGTGAAATGATGTTTCATTTGTTTTATGTTTTTAACACCTAGGGACCATCTTTATAATATGCAAAACAATACTTAAAATCTCTATTTAAAGTTTAAAATGTTTTAATTTTCCATTCCTCGATTTCCATTACCCCTAAGGACGACTACTATACAATTTTTTACGTATATATTATATAACAATAAAACGCTTTTTCAAAACTTCCACAAACTTCATTAAAATATCTTATCAGTACAGTTGTTTTGGCAGAGTGCCTTGCTCAAGTGATCTATTTTTGGTATGTGTTTACACTTCATAGTTTTTAACGAAATAGATTGAAGAGGGGAGAACTGTTTTTCTCAAGTTGGTCATTCAGAATTATGTCTGTGTTTTTTAACTTGTTAATTTTCATAGATTCTAATAAAGATAGCTTAAGGCCTTTATTCTTAAGCTTGAGATTTTGAAATTCGTCATTAAAATAATGATAATGATCTAAAAGGTGAAGTGCGTATGTATAATCTGTTTTTCTATTATTGAAAGCTCTTTTGTGTTCTGCTATTTTTATGTTCTGCTATACGTTTGTTAAAAGTTCTACCAGTTTGACCGATGTAAGTTTTTGGACAGTCGCCACATTTAAGTTTATATAGCTTGCTGAGAACATTAGTGACGTAACTCAAAAATTGCCAATTCTGATTTTACGTATCAGATATTTTCCTAATATCCATCTTGATATTATGCATTATTGACGGAAGGATAATTGTACTATAAACCACTAGATGGAGCTATATGTCAGTAATGTTCTGTGAAGTTTAGCTCTGCCTCGGCGTGTATTAGTGGCGCAAGTCAGTTTACGCTAGACATCGACGAGAATACGTATCATAAACTTAGATACTAGTGACGAATTTTGACTTACGTCAGTAGTGTACTAACTTGGGGAATTATTTTTTAAACTATGAAATACAAATTCTCGCTTTACGTCAGTTGTGCGTGATAAACTAATCAATTATTACTATTACCGTTGACTTAAAGTATTTATTTATTTATGTCAATTGTTTAGAAACATTAACTTTGTGCTAATTGGTGCCAAAAATGAGTACAAGAGGAGATAAGATGCTTTTGACTAGAGGGATAAAGTGAGTAAAGTGATTTTAAAACATTCATTATTGCAAG
The DNA here is from genome assembly GCF_040954645.1 of Diabrotica undecimpunctata. Taxonomy (NCBI): domain Eukaryota; kingdom Metazoa; phylum Arthropoda; class Insecta; order Coleoptera; family Chrysomelidae; genus Diabrotica; species Diabrotica undecimpunctata. The sequence goes on along the minus strand of NC_092808.1, from coordinate 86,814,586 downwards.
TAACAGTTTGGATCACTAAAACTTTTCTACTTACCTACGTCCTACATTATACTCTCACGGTATTTTACTAAATATTTCTTCAGGTTACGATGCGTGCAAGGTAATGAACAAGGACCAACTAATTGGATAATTGACGACAGCAATAACGATGAAATTCCGATTAGACAGTCTGCTAGTATGGAATGAACAAATGATATGGAAGTAAGTCCTAAAACTAAGTCAAGAAAGAGAGCTCGAAATCCCGGACGCTGGAAAAGGAATACCTACAAGAGACTGAGAAACACTGGTAAGGAATATACAACACTGACAAAGGGTAAATTAATTACTGCAAGAAAGGTTCTTCCTCCCTGTAATACAAGGGTAGAAGTGTACCACAAAATTTAGTGAAGAAGAGAGAAACTCGTTATTTGACAAGTTTTGGGGATTGACAGATTTACACAGTCAAAGATCTTATGTAATGAACTGCATGCGTCCTATTTAAAAGAAATACATCAAAGCAGCATCTAGTAACACGAGGTCGCGAGGACTAAATAAAGCTTACTACTTTACAACACAAGACAAACCTCGTCAAGTTTGTTAAAAATATTTTATCTCGTTAGGAATCAGTGAAAGATTCATTAGAACCATAGTTTTAAAACAGCAAGACGGATTTTTGGAAAGTGAGAAGAGGGGTAAAACAGGTAAAAATAAGGTACCCGAAGAAATAAAAATTTTTATACACGAACACCTGTTGTCAATACCTCTGCAGTAGAGAGTCTTACACAAGAGCGAATACTCAGAAAAAATATATCGATGAAGTCAAGACACTGACTAATCTGTACCGTGATTATGTTCAGTGGTGTAATGATAACGGAAAGGATCATGGAAAGTTGTCTATGTATAGGTATATCTTCAATTATAAATATAACATGCCATTTCATACTCCAAAGAAGGACCAGTGCCTTACATGTACAACTTTTGAAAATTCTGTGTGTTTTTAATATATTTGCCTAAGTTGTTGTTTGTTTCAAAAGCTTCCTTTCCTTTTTATGTGTTTGATATTTTGCCGGTATAAATATGTAATCGAACAGAAGGTACTAGGTTTTTCTCTGGCAGTAGAAATACTAATTTCAGGGCTTTCTTGTATAGTTTTTGATTTAACGTTTTATTAATTGTTTGTTCGTTGTTACAACGGACAGTCCGACAAAATTATGAGGTGAATAGCCCGACTAACGGGAGTAATAGTGTATATATCTGTGAAATGAGTTTATCTTATAGCAAAATATTTTTTTGACGTCAGAGTATATAAGAAAGAAAAGAAACTAGTACTTTTTTAGGGATTTTCAGAATCTGGATAACTTGAACTTTGGGACTGAGACGGAGCCTGAATTCTCCGCTTTTATTTGTTGTTGATTATAATGCAGTTAAACTAGGTGAGATTGGTTTTTTTATAAGAGCGTAACAAATTGTTTTGTGTTACTATTGACGTCTTACACCTACTATATAAAAAACATACCAATCAATATTATACAAACCACCGAAAACATCTACTTACATAATAGAATACAGGCAAAGGTAAATGGAAAACTAACACAGTGTATACCAGTACAAAGCGGAGTGAGACAGGGTGACTCGTTAAGCCCACTTTTCTTTAATATAATAATGGATGAAATAATACAAGCAGTACGTAAAGGTCATGGTTGCAGAATGGGGAACAAAGCAATCCAAATATTATGTTACGCAGGCGACGCCGCATTAATCACAAAGACAGAAGACGAGCTCCAAAGATTAACGCATATCTTTAATACAATAGCCAAAAAATACAATATGATAATATCAGCCGAAACAACCAAATGTATGACAACATCTAAATACCCACTGCGATGTAAAATCGAAATTGATGGGAAAATAATAAAGCAGCAAATAAGGTTTAGATATCTGGGAATAGATATAACTAGTTACGGAGATGTTAAAGAAGAAGTACGACAACAGCGCTTAAAGGCAAGTAAAGTGGCGGTATCTCTTAATGACACAACCCACAAGAACAAACACCTAAGACAAGACACAAAAACAAGAATCTATAAAGCAGCTATTAGACCTATATTAACATACACGGCGGAGACAAGATCTGACACATCTAAAACGAAACTACTACAAGAACCTACTGAGATGAAAATACTCCGACGAATATCAGGCAAAAGATTGTAACAAACACATTAGAATGGCAGAGGATATGATGGTACCAATAGCACGAGATAAGTCACCAAATGGACGAAGAAGTATTGGCAGACGAAGAAAAATATGGTGCGATAATTTAAACAATTTAGGAGGCTATCGAAACAGAAACAGGCTTTAAAACCTACATACAAGAAGGAAGGAGAAGGAGAAGTATTACTATTGCTAATTCTGAAAAGTTTTTAACAGAATTTATTATGCCACACCTATTGTCACTCTTAATTTTGAAATAAGCTGGATGACTAATCGATGGTGCAGCACCAATAAAACTCTTATTTATGTAAGTAATAACACATTTTATTTCATGTTCGTTTTTGTACATTGGACAATCTTGTGGTGATCAGAGCATTTACAGAGAACACCCATTTACAACACGGAATTACATTCAGCGGAACAATGATGGTTTGCGCATTGAGCATAATGAGATTTGGATTTGCCTTGGGAGATATTCTGGCGGTAACGTAAATATTTTACACATTGTGTAATTGGATGGATTTACAGAAAAATTAACTATATTGTTGTTACTAGTACACGAAATTGTATTGCCTGTAATATTAATTACTACCAACTGTCTATTAAGAAATTTTTTTTTGTTTGGTTTCAATGTTTTTTGTTTGTTCTTTTACTTATTTTTCGTAACTTTGCTACTGAAACTATGGAATTAATTGCTTGTTTAAAGTAGTCTTTAGTTAAAAAGGTATGAACACCACGTCTCAAATCTTTTTTGTTCGTAAACTTTTTTATTGGAGATATAACCAACTTATTTATTTCAAGTATTTCATAATTAACTATGGAATTTGCGATTTTAAATATTCTGAAAATAAGCATTACGTTGTTTAAACCTAGGGAATGAATATTAATAATATCGTTCATATATGTAAATATTTAATGTAAATGAAATTATAAACCAATTATAATGGGAAAATACGACCGAGGTTTTCATGGATTAGTTCTAAAAATACTTTTTAAAACAAATCCTATGTATTTTCATTAGAGAATAATGTATTTATTCAACTAGCATTAATCAGATTGTCACTAATATTATTATAAATCGAAGAGGATCCAGGACCGTCTTCGTTACCTGCCATGGTATACCAAAAAACAAACAAAAACCATTGAATATTTAAATTAAATATGCCACAAGAGAATAGTTTCTGAAACTTACAAAATCCTTTATACAAATGAGTAACTACTTGTATGCACTACACTGGGAACTTACCAGCTGCCTCACCCTCGATTGCAGAAACTGAAGTGAATCAACACAGTATCTATCAAAAAAAAACCAAAAAATCAAAAACTAAAATACTTTTTTGGTAAGAGAGGTTACTATTGGTAAAGTATCTCTTAATTACAGGTTGATTTAAATACATTATAACTTTTAAGATGCACTTGTTATCAAAGGTAGCTTCTTGATTATTGATGTTATTCATTAGTTAAAGTTAAAAAACGTAAACTTATAACACACCATAATAGTGAAGAAGTTGACTAGAGTTAGAAAGACAACCTACGTAAGGCCCAAAGTAGTGTTGTTACTTTCTACGTTGGGCAGTAAAATGTTGTGTATATAAAATAAGCGATTAAATACATTAGGGAAAGTACACATAACCAAACTTATATAGATATAATCACCATGTATTTCAAACCAATATTTATTTCTTTTGAAAAAACTTTTGTTGCGAAAAATCAAGGTTATGTCGAGTTAACGCATGTGCAAAGAGCAAAGATTGTTGGTTGGTAGATACCAGAAACTGGTAACGCTAGTAAAGCAAAGAATAGACTAATAGTTTCAAAGTAGCCAAAAGAGACCCAACAATTTCTCACCCATAGCTCCCAAAGTAACTTTTGGAAGCTACAAATTATAGATATTTAATTGAAACTATAAGAAAAAAACTTTGTATCCAAAGACGATACAGCAGTAGACAGTTACGGGTTGCTGAGTTATCCAGGCAGCTTAAGATTGATTGCCCAAATTGGTGTCTTCAATACCAAACTGGAACAGTGGAAACTGGCAAAATGCGCTATTTTCATACGAAACCAGGATTTGTAAAAAAATGGGATGACCAACGAATTCGTATACTTAGAGGGCGAAGAAGACAAGCAAAAACGGAAATTGCCAGGTCTATTCACTAATATAATAGAGAAAGTGTTATTTTCTGAGGAGGCATTATAATCAGTAAAAAAACCTTTTAATTTCCATCCAATTAAATTTAACAGTTTGTTGGTATATTAATTTGGTCCTAGAACCCGTAGTTAGGCTCTGGAGATGTGCAATAGGAGACAATTTAATTTTTATGTATTACATTGCGTCTTTACATACCGCAGAGTGACTACAGACTGACTTAAAGCTGAAAATGTTACTGTTATGGACTGGTCTCCTTGCTCAACCGACCTTAACCCTATAGAGTAATTGTGGAATAAGCTTAAAAGAAGAATTAGAGCTCACCAAGAAAATCTATATAACACGGCACAACTAGTACAAGCTGCTCTTTAAACATGGAACACCTACCACAACAAAATATAGACAATTTGTTAAGGAGCATACCCATGTGAATTACAGCTTGCATAAGGGCTATGGGTAGTTACACTGACTACTAAAAAAATATAAATAAATAAAAATAATTTAAATAAACATTAGTCGTTTTATATTGAAAATTTTTATGTTATTGACTCTTAAACAATTTATTATTTTAAGAGTTTACCGTTTCTAATTTTTATGCATTTTTATGTATTGCAGGTATTCGTGTATTCATAACGAAAATGTTATTCTTTAAAATATCATAATTATCAACATAATTATTGTCATATATTTCCAGTATTACAGTTATACGACTCAGGTACCTAGTCGTATAACTGTACCACTAGGAAAATACCTAGTATTTCTAGATCAACATCTGGTACCTACATAGAGATTATTTAATTTTATTGTATATTTAAAAGATTTTTTTCATTTTTATTGTGGACCAGTAGATTTATTATAGAAAATGTACCGTCATATTCAAAAATATTGCAAAACATAAGCAATAACCAGAATAGAGTAAATATGTATATTGTTGCAGAATATTCAACAATATGCAGCTTTTATTGGATTCCGTCTCAGAAGAGATTTAGGTGTTTTAAATGAGTTTACAAGATAATTTGCGTGAAATTTTTAAAAGTCTGTATAAGAGTTGTGTTAATTGTACTAAATTATATCTGTACGTAGAGAAAAAAGAACCTTGGGCTTAGTTGATAGGGTCCCGATTGAAATCTGATTTTAGCAAAACTAATTTTCAGCTGTTTATAATTTAGAAACAAGTAAAATATTGTTGCATACACAGTGTATTTAAAAAACAAAGGTTCACGGCACAAAAATAAACAAAGAGAACATTACCAATTTAATATAGTTCATCCCAAACCCTTCTTTCAGTGCGTCACAGTTCATCGAATTCTCTCTAACGCATTAAGCTAGAAGTGACAGAAAAAAACGTGAGTCTGTGATTATTATACATAGAACTTGGAAAATTATATATCGTTCACGGGTATTTGCATATTAAAGCGAATTCTACTTACGGATATATACCTAATTGGTTGGAGTTTAGAATACGCTAAATAGATATCCAATCAATGATGCGCATAAATATAATTTGACGCAGATGGGCTCGATAGTGACACTACTTTGACAATGTCAACTGATAAAATGATAATTGTCATTCGAGTTTAGTATTTTCAGCGATGATTTTCAGACATTTTACAGTGAACATTTAATTTTGTATTTATTGTCATAAAAATATTTTAAATATACCGAGATATACCGAGAATGAACAAAGACTAATACTAAAATTATTAAATTATTTTCAATTGGAAAAAGAGGCTAGGACAACTTTATTACCAGTTTCTGCCGTTAGTGAAGTAAGTTTTAAATTATTCTAAAAAATATTCATATTAGTAGTTTAAATACTATACATTTTAGCCATAGTGTTTGTAATAAATAATAATAAATTCATAAATAAATCTTAGCTAATTAAACACTTTCCTTTTAATGTATAGAATAGGAATTAAGACAAATTGCCGTTCCAATATAATGCGCAATAAAATTTTTTATACAGGACGGGACCTCTAATATGTAAATTAAAAAAAAATTGAATTCTTAAAGTTTTTTCTCCACATTTTCAAAATAAATATAACCTTTTCACATTTAGCCGATTACGATCCTTCAACTGTCAGATTTAACTAAAATGTCATGCAATAATTCTCGACATTCTTAAAATCCTATATGACGTCAAAATTAGTGACGCACTGAAAGAAGGGTTTGGGATAAACTGTACAAATTAATTAAATATAACCAATAATTCAATAATCATGTTTCTGCTACTCAGACAACTTCGATAAATCGAACTAATTAGCCGATACAGGATCGGCTCAACAAAATTCTATCAAATGAAGATGACAAGAAGTAAAAGTGGATGATTTTGAAAATAAAGGAAACAACATTTATAAAAACTGGTTTCCCATTTAATTCTGATAACTTTATTACTAGTGGACCAAGTAAGCGAAGATGTCTATTACAACATCTTTGTCAACCAGCGCTACTCAACGAGTTTTCTTATTTTATTGATAGGACCTACGGAATATAACATATCGTATCGACACTCGCAAATAAAAACATCGTAACTCTATAATCACAAAAATTTTTCATAAAACGAGTTCAAAGTTTTTTAGTTTATTTATTGATACTTCAATAACTATTGACAAGTTAGTTAAGATACTATTGACAAGTTTGTATTTATTTAAACGTAAATTTTGGCTAGAACAAAAAGAAAATTCGGCGCTATACAGATTGAACGAATTTAAAACGAAACATAGAAAATCAATGTATTTCGGCTCAACTCTAGGTGGTTGGCCAACCAAAGGTTGTCAAATAATTATATTACAAAAATCCAATACTTCATGAACTCATTCAAGTCAAAACTCCACCCAAATAGGTTGCCTAGAATCACTGTGAAAACTAGACTAAACAAGCAGTTATTATGCTGTCAAACCACCTATCGCTTCCTTATAGTCCAAGAGATAGAGCCGAAATTTTGAAATGATCAGTAATATGACATTTCTCTATTGGAATATATTCATTGTAACTGGGTTAAGACTTTGCCTTACAGGCGGACGCCCCTCGTGGTACAGGGGGTGGCTATACAGGGATGAAGTTGTCATTTTTTTCGGAAAAATGAACAATCGATAATATGGCTGAAAATTTGCCCAGAGTAAGATCTTGGTATAACTACACGAAATCCCAAAGGGCGGACGCGAGAGTGGATACATAAACGGTGGCGGACAGGGGTTAAATTGCAATTTTTTGGGGAAAAATTAACAATAAGTAATATGTCCGCCATTTTCATGGCTCATTATTTAGCCCCTAAAAACTATAAATCTAAAAGGGCGGTCAGCTGGGTTGGTACAGAGAGCCATAAAACGGGGTCAAATGTACCACTTGCCTGCGCATTTTAGGTCTCGGTAACAATTTTCAAACTGATTTTATTATGATGTTTTTATACCGATTGATTTGAAAATTTGTATGCACACTTCTGTTACTATTCTGAGAAGCGTGAAGTAGAGTTTTCCTCAAAATTTTCCAAAAAAAATTCCGTAAATGAAAATTTTCGTAATTTTTTGAGCTAAAATCTAATTTGTAGAATCCTTTCGATTTTCTGTAAGTTATACCATGATTTTTTTCCAAAAATTTTCAAACGATTTTTCCGATAAGAAAAAAAATTTAGAAAAACTTTTCTAAAACATTTGATAAAACTCTACGTCATCGTCTGAATCTTTTATAGAATATTTTGTAGTTTCAAAATGATATTATGATAATGTTTTTTTTAAACTAAAGTCATATTTATTTTACAAATCACATTTTTTTCTTAAATATAAATATTTTACGAATTTATTTTTAATTGGATAAATGTTTGATATTTGATATTTTATTAAATTAAAGTAATTTTATAATGTTAACTATTAAATATTTTTGGTATAACAAATAGTAATTTTACTTATTTTTTATTACAATCAAAAGGTATTTAAATTTATATTGCATAAATAATGGTTGTTCAGATATAAGAAAAATTTGATTTATTATTACATTAATAATCAAATACAAAATATATTATTTCTATTTATCAATAGGTAAAATTTAATTTGTAGAATTCTTTTAACATTTTACAAATAATTATTAATAAAAATCAATTTAATAGTGGAATTATTAATTTTTTAAGTTTAGAAATTTACTTTGTAGATATTTTCAATATTTTTTTTAACTTTCAAATTGATTGAATTTTTTTTCATTAGTTAAGTAATTATAATTTTACAAATTCTGTTTGGACATTAATTTTGCGTCATTATTATTTTAAAATGTTAAAATAATAATGATGCGCGTTCCATTTAGATCAGTAATTCTAGACGCGTGCGCTAAATTTAATAAGTATCAAGATGCTTTTATCCAACTTGGTGAAACTGACTTCGATTGTAATGAAGTTTTGAAACCTTAAAAACTTTCGTATGTCACTTATATGGAACAGGACTAACGAGAACAATTCCAAAAAGAAACGTAAACGATGATTTTTACTATTTAACCGGCATTATAAGTTGCATGATGTGAACGAGCCTTTTTTAAAAAAAAACTAAAAAATTTCGATGCTTCAAGCTTACCACCATGTCAAGATGAATTACACCAACATCTACTGCGAAATCATTATATTTCAAATATTTGGACAAATGCTCATAAAAAAGTACCAACAGAATTGATTGTTGAAGAACATGGTTGGGAGTTTGAAGATGAAACATAGTATAAATTCAAATGGTTTAGTGGACCTCAGATGCCAGAATCAGTTCGAGAAGTAGTGATTGAAAATGAAGCAGATAATGAATGTGATATTATTGAAAGTGAAAATGACGAAGATGATGAATGTGATGACATCAATGAGAGTGAGAAAAATGACGAAATTTTTAATTTTTTCTAAATTTTTTTTTATCGGAAAAATCGTTTGAAAATTTTTGGAAAAAAATCATGGTATAACTGACAGAAAATCGAAAGGATTCTACAAATTAGATTTTACCTTAAAAAATTACGAAAATTTTCATTTGCGGAAATTTTTTGGAAAATTTTGAGGAAAACTCTACTTGACGCTTTTCAGAATAGTAACAGAAGTGAGAATACAAATTTTTAAATTATTCGGTATAAAAATATTATAATAAAATCAGTTTGAAAATTGTTACCGAGACCTAAAATGAGCAGGCAAGTGGTACATTTGACCCCGTTTTATGGCTCTCTGTACCAACCCAACTGTCCGCTCTTTTGGATTTAGAGTTTTTAGGGGCTAAATAATGAGCCATGAAAATGGCGGACATGTTACTTATCGTTAATTTTCCCCCAAAAAATTGCAACTTCACCCCTGTCCGCCACCCCTTATGTATCCACTCTCGCGTCCGCCCTTTGGGATTTCGTCTAGTTATACTCTGGTCTTACTTAGATCTTACTAAGATCTTACTCTGGGCTAATTTTCAGCCATATTATCGATCGTTAATTTTTCCGAAAAAAATTACAACTTCATCCCTGTATAGCCACCCCCTGTACCACGAAAGGCGTCCACCTGTAAGGCAAAGTCTTAACCCAGTTACAATGAATATATTCCAATAGAGAAATGTCATATTACTGATCAGTTCAAAATTTCGGCTCTATCTCTCCGACTATAAGGCAAGCTTCTCTTTCCTTTAAAGGAGACAGATAGTTGAACGATACTTTATACAATGTCTATCACCGGGTATGGATTTATTTTTGTCCAAGTTTTATATTGGTCAACTATTTCAAATGCAGTTCAAAGAGACATATATTAAATTGTATGTTCCGTTTTAAATTCGTTCAATCTGTATGTCACTAATTAGTATGAAATTAAAAAATACTTAAATATTTGTAAATCCTAACTTAAAAAAACATACGATGTATGTAAGTATTTACTTATTTTAAAGTAGCTTATTTCTTACGTACAATTTAAAGATATACAAAAGAAGACAAGTATACAGAAGAAGACAGAAGACAAGGAATAGAAATCTCTAGTTTTTCACTAGAGATTTCTATTCCTCTTACATAATTTCATCTAATGCACTTTCCGCTTTCATCAGTCTTCCAATTTCTATCATTTGTTACTAACTGTTTCTAATCATAAACAGTATCTTGGTGAACTTCTATTACATTATAAGGTTCTCCAGTGACCTCTGCCATCTTAATAAGCATAATCCATTGGTCAGGAGTATATACGACTTTCCTTTTTTTTGTCGCTCTAATAATGCGTGTACACTGTCTTTCTCATTTTGGGTATGCCCTTTTCCTATAAAACGGTGGATTATAAAAACTTTATATTTTTTCGCAGCATATACATATATTGCATAAACAAAACGATTTCGATTATGTCTGGCGCAATTGTCTGTTTAGAATACAAAGGTATTAACTCCATCTTGAATTTTGTGTTTTATATAATCTAGTACAAAACTTTTAATTCCGTTCGTTCCCCGCTTTGCAATTGTTTTATATCAAATGTAACAATAACCTTTATTATTACCTATGTCAAATAGGGTTATATTGTAAGTGATATATTTTAATTTATAATAAAAATCACTGACATATTTGTGAGGAGTTACTAAAATCTTCTGTAAATCGTAAGAAATCACGTTGAATGATTTGTCCTATTGTGCATGCTGCTTGTCGTTGTTTTTTAATTTTAGTACAGATTCTTTATTTTCTTGATGTTTTCTTTTTTCTGTCTCCAATTCTTCTGCTTTGTTACTATCTGACAATAAAAATTTGTCACATATGTCACATTGATCTCTTTTAGGTAAAAAGTAGCCTATGTTAAAGTCGTGTTCAAAAACATATCTATACTGTCTTTAAGTGGCAAGATATTTATATCGATATAGTGGAATTTTTTTATCTTTGGCCCAGTCAATGTACAATCTATACAGTTGGGCTAAAAACTGGATATCAACTTGTAGATATGGACGTTTTAAGTCCTTGCGAGTGTAGTGGGACTCAGTTGTGAACAGTGACTCTATGTATTCTCTTATAAATTTTCTATTTCATTCTACTTTGGGATCTTTACTAGTAAATTTCCCTCTATTGTCTGGACTTCCTATACCAAATTCATTTTTTTAAGTTTGGCCGTACCCAAATGTGACTAATGTCAAGATTGTTGAAAAAAAAAAAATGTTTGCAAATTTTAAAGCTCGATTCTCCAACTATTACATATTTCATTGTAAACTGACGCCGAGAATTTGTATTTCTGATAGTCTCTACTCTTTTTTGTTCTTTTGTTACATGTTTTGATAAAGAGTCCATATGCCTGTTATGATTACCCAGCAAACAAAATTTTTGAAAAATATTTCTTCTTTGATCTTTCGAAATTTTTGTGTAGCATTTCATTCTACAATTATTTTTGATTTTTTATGGCTGTAGTGTTATAAACTCCATCAAAGCCGTAAAAACTTACCCGGGTGCGGACGTAGCATCAGACCACAATCCGGTGGTATGTAAGTTTGAAGTAAAGTTAAAAAAGCCAAATGTAAAGAACAGGCCCGAAACGCTAAATATTAGGAAGCTTTCCAACAATAATATTAAACAACAGATGCAGGAGAATTTAAATACCGAAATATCAAAAATCCTTAAAAATAACAATGAACCGCTGGAAAAGTGGAGTGAAATTAAAGAAGAGATTAGGACTTCAAGTTTTTACTACTTGATAAGAGAAAAAAGAGACTGGATGACTGCAGAAATCCTTGACATGATGGAAGAGAGACGGATATATAAAACTAAAGATACTGCCAAATACCGCGAAACCCATAGACGAATTAGAGCTGAGATAAGAAAAACTAAAGAGAAATGGTTCTCGGAGAGATGCGAAGAAATCAAACAGTGCAAAAAGGTATACGTCTATCACAATATGCATAAGAAGATAAAGGAACTCACAATAAAGAAAAGCTACAATATTTTATCGAAAGGGCTATGCGATGATAATGGAAATCTACAACTAGACCCCGACAAAATAGGTAGAATCTGGGAAACTTATGTAGAACAACTGTTTAATGATGACCGTCCTAGTGGGTATACACTGAGCAATGATGATACTGGCCCTTCTATTCTAAAATCAGAAGTGGAGAATGCTATAAAGGGTCTTAAAAATAACAAAAGACCAGGCAACGATAACGTATACGGGGAAGTATTGAAAATGCTGTGCGAAACAAATAGTCAATTTCTAGACTCACTCGTCAGACTTTTTAACAATATTTATAACAGCGGGGACTTTCCTGAAGACTGGCTAGAGTCAACTTTTGTTGCCATACCGAAAAAACCAAAAGCGAAGTCTTGTGATCAACATCGGATGATAAGTCTAATTAACCACATTTCGAAGGCATACACCAAGGTTATTTACAACAGAATAAGCAAAAAATGCGAGGATAACGTTGGAGATTCGCAGTTTGGTTTTCGGAATTCTCTTGGGACAAGAGAAGCACTTTTTAGTCTACAGGTACTCATCCAGCGCTGCAGAGATATGAACAAAGACGTGTACATATGCTTTATAGACTATGCAAAAGCATTCGATAACGTAAAGCACGAAAAGATAATTGAAGTTCTCCATAAGATCGGAGTCGACTACAGAGACATTCGAACAATAGCGAGTCTCTATTGGGGCCAAACAGCTAATGTGAAAGTAGGATCTACATTGACCAATAAAATTGAGATCAAGAAAGGGGTACGACAGGGCTGTATCTTGTCTCCTATTGTCTTTAATATATACTCAGATGAAGTATTTAAGACAGCGCTGGAGGAAAGCACAGAAGGCATAAAGATAAATGGAGAAATAATTAATAACATAAGGTATGCTGATGACACTGTGATTCTAGCAAGTAGCATGGAGGAACTGAGTTGCCTAATGAGTAAGATACAAAAAACAAGTGCACAATACGGACTCAGACTAAATATCACAAAAACCAAATGGATGTTAGTAAGCAAAACCCAACAACCACCACAGCAACTGATATTAGACAATGAAAGAATTGAACACGTGGATTCGTACATCTACTTGGGAACAACAGTTAACTCAAATTGGGATCAAGCGAAGGAAATACGTATAAGAGTAGAAAAGGCAAGAGCATCGTTCACTAGCATGAAGCAAATTTTCACCTCTAAAAGCCTCACCCTACCTCTCAAAATTCGACTTCTGAAATGTTATGTATTCCCGGTTTTGTTATATGGAATGGAGGCGTGGACAATGACCGCAACATTGATGAAAAAAGTAGAGGCCTTCGAAATGTGGGCTTACCGACGTATATTACGTATATCCTGGACTGAGCACGTGACCAACGAAGAGGTACTACGTCGGATAGGTAAAGAAAGAGAGGTAGGAATAAGTCTCCTCCTGGATATCTCCACTTCATGGTTTGTTCCAGTTTCACTTTTAAGTAGGAATAAGTATAAAGAAAAGAAAGTGGAAATACTTGGGTCACGTTATGAGACATAATAAATATAGAGTACAACTGATCGTTCAAGGGAAAATAGACAGCAGAAGGGGTCCAGGGAGGAGAAGACACTCGTGGCTTCAAAACTTGCGGCAATGGTTCGGATTGTCATCTGCTGAACTATTCAGATCTGCCGTAAACAAAGTCAGAATAGCCATGTTGATTGCCAACGTTCGGAACGGACAAGGCACATGAAGAAGAAGAAGTGTTATAAGAGAGAAATTATATTAAATAGAGAGTTATAACATAACTCTCGATTCCGGTTATCACTTATGGGGCAAAAACTATGACTCTAACCAAGATTACAGCTTCGAAATTGAGAGTGATACAGAGACGAATGGAACAGTCTATGCTGGAAGTGATGTTACAAGACCGAATAAGACAAAAAAATCTGCGAAAAAGGACAAGTATTGCTGATGTTGTAGAACGCATAGCGGAACTGAAATGGAACTGGGCAGGCTACGTAGCGAAAATGCACGACTCACGATGGAAAAGCAAAATTAGAAATTAGAGGCCAAGAGTACAAAAATGTAGTAGAGAAAGACCACCTTTACGTTGGATTGACGACATGAGGCGTATTACCAAAAATTTGCAACAAAGAGCACAAAGTCGTAAAGAATGGAGGTATTTAAGGGAGGCTTATGTCCAGCAGTGGACGTGATAAATGAAGGCTTGATGATGAGTATAGTATAGTAAACTGAATGTTATTATAGATATTAATTATAAATATTGAAATTATATATAAATATTATACTCAGTTCATTTGCTTTTACCAGAACAAAATCAACCATTCTTAGTGAATATAAAATATATGAAATTAACTAATTTACTTTATAAGTTATTAGAATTAAATTTGAAATTTCAAAAATTGTTTAAGGTTCACTGATCATCGCCTAATTACTAACCGGTTATATATGACTTCTAGTTTATTAGCATACCTACTACATCATCACCAACGATATATTCCATGGCAGTAACCAACGTAAATTTACCTTCGAAATATCAAGACATTATCCTGTCAGCTATCCAAGGTATTAAAATAGATGAATACATAGTAGTCATAGGATCTATACTCAAACTATTATCTTTGCATTTCGACAACCCAAAAATCAACTTTGTACTTACTTAAACAATACAGGCATGATAGACACCTTACTAAACGACCAATAAACCGTAGTCATCTAGGGCAATGAGATAAAAATACTTATTATATTAGCAAGGAGACTGGTGATATCAAACATCTACCTTAACATTCCGGGAGAGTTAAAAATAATGAACAACTAGAATTATTTTGAGTATCCAAATTAATGTGTTTGGTTCTGAGTATAGCCATGTCTTAAGCTTAAGTCGGCAAATATTCGTTTCTTTGATAAAAGCCCAAATAATTCCAATCTCGACTTTAAAAACATACGATAAAATTCCTTAAAGAATCTTTTTATCCCCAGATGGTTTAAATTTCTCTCTATGTAATACTACTGGTCACAAAAACGAAAACTAAATATAAATACCAAGTGGTACAGAAAAACTACAGATCAACTACATGTGATTAATACATACTATCTTTTTCTCTATATTCTTTATAAACTTCATCGTTATTTGTAGTCAGCAATTTTCTGTATAGTTACTTTTTTTCTTCAATTATTCTTTTTGTTGGTTCATTTATTTCATAATAGTGCTGTTTATTTGTTATATGTTTTTTTTCTCCAAGGGCTTCGAATGCTGCTTGTTTTATACTCGCCCTTATATGCTCGTATATTTCTTCGATGTTGCCGTATCTAAATTTTATTAATTTTTGGTCTAGACGTTGTTGGTATTGTTCTCTTATTGATTGTTCTTGGAGTAGTTCTATATTGTATTGTTTTTCTCTTATAGTATTTAACGGTTCTTCTGTAGAGGGGTCTTGTTATGTTTCCAATAAATGCCTATTTTTGTTGTTAGTAGTTTATGGTCCGTTCCATATTCTGCTCGTCTTCTGACTCGCACATTTTTGATCTTTATTGTGGTATCTTGTTTGATTATTATTTAGTCTATTATCGATTTCAGCTTTCGTGTTTCTTGCGTCCATGTATATTTATGAATATTTTTATGTCTGAAGAATCCGTTGGTGATTTTTCGGTTGTTTAGTTCGGATAATTCAATCAGACGTTCTCCGTTATCGTTTTGTTCATCCTCTCCAAATCTCCCCAATACTTTATCGTTTTTTTTTTTCGTTCCGGTTCTGCCGTTAAGGTTTCCTGTTATAATTATCTTTACGTTCTTCTTAATTAGCTCTATTTCATGTTGAAGTTGTTCTTGAAATGTTCTTTTTCTACTCTCGGGGAATCGTCTGTTGGTGCATATACTCCGAGTATCACTGTCTCTTTACTGTGTAAGGAAAACACGAAGATTTCTACATGTAAAAAACTGACCTAATTCCATTTATATATTGTTTGCTGACTTTTTCTCTACAATATTTTTTGAAAAAAACAAAAAGATTAAGAATAAGGTCTATATAAGCTCAAAGTTGGTTGACTTATGGGTTATGGGGTTTCTCAAATAAATTGTTCAGCGTCACCTGAAATTTAACTTTAAGGAATTGAAATAAAAAAAAAATACACATAGTACTGTAGTTTATATTAAAAATTACAAAAATATTATTACAATTAAAAAAAAAAAACGAAATGTGTGATCATTCATCTTCTTCTTCACATATATAATTGGACGTTAGGGGCCAGTTGAACAATTCATTATAATAATCCTGGATATTTTCTACATCCGCTATATAACTTTGTAGTTTTTTTATATCAACAATCTTCTTATAATTAATCGGAATCTTTTCACTGGGATATGCCAATGCTTCAGGCAATATTAGTGTATTTTTTTTTATTACTGTTAAGCCTGAAGGTGTGATTGGTTAATTCGTTAATAAAAGGGCGTGCTACAACCAAGTTTACGTTCTCGTAGGATTGGTGAAAATGCATAAATTGGCTTATTTTTAGTTGAACCTTCTGATTTCTTGGAATATTATTGCCACTGGATTCCGCGGATAACATGGTTTTTTTGTAGTACTCTGGCCACCAACTTTTGTAATCAATTACGTCTTCAGCATTGACCAATACCACATTAAAGCGGTTATTTTTACATGAAGTTTTTATCAGTTGTCCATATTCTTCGATGGTGTATATACGGTCTACTTTTCTAATTTTTCTTTTAATCACCGCAAAATCCCTATCACAGGGTAGGAAAGAATAACCCCTAATAGGAAAATAATGGTCAATGGTCTTAAATTTTTCGAGCGAAATTAAAGCGGAAAAAAAATCTTAACACAGTGTGGTTTTTATTTTGCGCCCCACACCCGTTAGAAAAAACATAAAGGTATTTATATAATGGCATGTTTTCTTTAAAATATCTCATGAGAAATGAGCAAACTTTATTTGGCCCCTTCGTACCGTTAACCTCAGGATACAAGAAAAACGTTGCTTTTCCTGTTTTATTATTGTGAATACCAAAAACGTTCACTGTTACCTGACGTAGATAGAAAACCTCTTGCACCGGAATTTGTGGCAATTGAAGATTCTGCATAAAATCTATAGAAATAACCCCAATTTCCTCGTTGGACTCGGCCATTGCTTTAACCAATTTCATTTGAGTTGAAAATTTCTTAGCTTGACGTAGATGAACCATTTTCTCAGCGGCTGCAACTCTCTTTGTATTATTGTTCAAATGCGTACTATTTATTTTCATTGCAAGCTCCTCACACATACAACATGTGTCTACCTGAGGTCTTTCAAATGATAATTCAAAGTTTTTTTTAAAAACTTTTCTGTAGTATGAATACTTAACAGTGGCATATTCCGGAAATTTTTCTGTAAACATTTTGTACATAAGGGTTATATCTAGTGTCTCATTTAAATAATACTTTTCCTTGCTAGCATAATGAGCTAACTTTGTGGGATAGGATTTAACATGTTCACGAATAGCATCTGTAATAATACCAGAAATTGCATTGCCTGGGGTATTTTTTCCTCGTTTGTCAAATGGTGATTTTCCTGCACAAAGAAATACAAGTCGTTTCACTGGGTCAATTGTTACTACGTGAATAAAAAAGAAGGCTTACATAATTTTTCTATTAGGGGTTGATAAGGAGTATACATAGCTACTACTTCTATTAGGTTTTGAAGAATTACCAAGTCCTTTTCTTCTACGCCGTTGCTTAACTTCAGTTACGGAAATTAGTCTGTGTAAGTAACAAACTTGCTCATTTTTTGTAGTCAGGTCCCTAAATTGGTGGAAAATCTGAATTTTTTCATCGCTACTTATCAATGGAAAGCACTTTTTCCTGCACCTAAAAATTAAGTACATATTAACAAATTTAGATTTAGGTCTTGTTTCCTCAACTGCTCTAGCAATGACTAAATATATATTTTAAATAAGGTCGAAGATAGACAACACCCTTGTTTAAGCCCCTTTGTTATTGGAAATGATTCAGATATAAAGTTTCCTTCTTTAACGATACTTCTTGCGTTTTTGTATATATTTGCGATAGCATCCACATACTCTTTACTGAGGCCTACTATCCTCAATATTTGAAACAGTTTTTACAAAGGTAGCGTATCGTATGCCTTTTTTAAATCTACAAACAATAGGTGAGTAGATAAATTCCTTGCCTTTCGTTTTCGATTACCTGCTGCAGAACAAATATACCATCAGTGCACGATCTTCCTGCACGAAATCCATTTTGTTCTTCTATGTCTTCGTATTCTGATTTTATTCTATCTTTTATTATTCGACCGTACAACGTCTCCACTGAGCTAATAACAGTTATTCCCCTATAATTAGAGCATTTGCGTTTATCCCGTTTCTTGAATATTGAGCTGATGTATCCAGTATTCCAATCATCAGGTATATTTTGTCCTTTAAGCTATTGTTAAATGGTTGAACAAACATCTCATGTAATATTTTTGGTCCATTCTTTACCAAGTCAATTGGGATGTCTCCAGGTCCTGCTGCTTTACCGTTTTTCGATGTTTTGATGGCATCGCTTAACTCTCCGGTTGTTATCTTAATTATACATCTCTTAAAATAGGAGATGACAAAGAAGATCCAGAGTTAGAAATTAGAAATACAAAAACATGCAATGAATATAAATATCTCTGATCAATAACATTTAAAGAAGGCACTACCAAAAGAGACATCGAAAACAGAACGCAGCAGGGAAAAAAAGCAGTAAATATTCTAAACTTTCTACTATGGTCTAAAGATATTAGACAAGAAACGAAATTGACAATCTATCGAACCTTGGTAGAGCCTATTATGACTTATGGTGCAGAAGTTTGGCAGATCACGAAATAAGAAAGAAAAATAATACAAGTAGTAAAAATGGATTTTCTAAGGAGAGCGTGTGGTGTAAGCAAAAAAGATCATATCCGGAATGAAGTTATTAGAAGGAGGACAAATAATGTATAATTCAGTGTAGACAGAATTGAAACGGGACAACTAGTCAAGTGTGGTATGGTCAGGAAGGCCTTCAGTTGCCCGGGAAGAAAATGTACAGCACATAATGTGAGATAAAGTCTAATGTAATTTTTACATTAAATTAACTCTAATAGACTAGTAGTGTCTAGAATAGTTCAAGAATAATGAATAGGTATTTCCTTGAAGTATCCGAAAAATATGTATTGTAGTAATATGTCGACTCGCTTGACAAAGGCTGTTTTTTGTTTTAGATTGAATATTAGATTCTTATAGTAATGACAGCTTCTTAAATTTCCTCTTTTTATTTGTAAAAGACATATTAGTGTCAGTTTGGATTTTACTATTTCAAAGTAACATTTTCTGCCGTTTACAGGGACCATTCAAACGTGTTTGGCAATTACTGCTAATTATGTGGTAAGGTTACATTTGAAACACGCTGTTTCATTACCCTCAGATTTTAATTTTGAGAGAGCACTCAGCTTGGGAGAGAGACTAGTGCAGACCTCACTTAACAGATAGCTGACTACAAATTAATGTATTGGATGGCTTTAAAATTGGATGTTGAGTGTTCCGAAAAACAGTTGTTTGTATTAAGTTTACGCGTATTCGTTAGAAAAAGAGTTTTGCAGTTATCTAGTAATCGATAAAAATTTTAAATACTTTGGTAATACGCTCACAGATATGCTACAGCCGAATTTGTCGTTTATATATATATATATATATATATATATATATATATATATATATATATATATATATGTATATATAATATTATTTTCTTATATATACATATATAAGAAAAAAGAAGTACTTGTGACTCGTTTGGAAAAAATATATAAATGTTTTGGATGGGTTGGAGTCAATTAGAGGGGCTATTGGTTAACTATTTATTATCTCGAGCTTTTAATTGTGTTAACAATTATTACCAAGAGCTGCAAATAAAATTAGTTTGGTTAATAAAATTGCTGCTACTACATTTCAAAAATGTCCTTATCTAACAAATGTTTCTCTGAAATTTTAATATAATTTTGAAAACATTTTCTTAACACACACAAAAATTCAATTGTTTTTGACACAGTGTATATATATAATGAACCCGAAGTATTTGCTGACAACGTAAGGAAGTAAACGTTAAATATTGGGTTTGCAGCAAAATGTTATTGCTGCAAACCCAATATCTAACGTTTACTTATATATATATATATATATATATATATATATATATATATATATATATATATATATATATATATATATATATATATATATATATATATATCGAGAAAAGGAGTACGACCGTCAATCCAAAATAAACTAAGGTACACTCGAAGAGTGGTGGGTTTTTCGGTCAAAGTGGAGAAATAAAAGACAAAGAAGTTGGCTACTTCATCAATTTATTGAAGACGTTTCGCTTTCTGCTCAGAAAGCATCATCAGTTCATCTAAAAAGAACAATATGAAACCAAACATCCATAGAGAAGTTAAAAAAAATGTGTGTTACCTTACACAGACATGTAGCAGTCAATGATATTAAAAGTATAAAAAAAGCTTCCGAAACTGGACATTTAGAGTTAAAGTTGTATAAAACAATTAATTGAAACTAGGAAAAGTTTGCAATTAAACAACATTAGCACAGCAAAAGAATACCCCACATGTTCTGTTTTACCACATGTTCTTTTGCTGTGCTAATGTTGTTTAATTGCAAACTTTTCCTAGTTTCAATTAATTGTTTTATACAACTTTAACTCTAAATGTCCAGTTTCGGAAGCTTTTTTATACTTTTAATATCATTGACTGCTACATGTCTGTGTAAGGTAACACACATTTTTTTTTAACTTCTCTATGGATGTTTGGTTTCATATTGTTCTTTTTAGATGAACTGATGATGCTTTCTGAGCAGAAAGTGAAAGGTCTTCAATAAATTGATGAAGTAGCCAACTTCTTTGTCTTTTATTTCTCCACTTTGACCGAAAAACCCACCACTCTTCGAGTGTACCTTAGTTTATATATATATATATATATATATATATATATATATATATATATATATATATATATATATATATATATATATATATATATATATATATATATATATATATATATATATATATATATATATATATACAATGAGTAAGTTCCAAAAGAACTAAATCTTTTGGTCACGAGGATATCGGTCAATGGAGAAATAATAAAAGGAAATCACAGTTCCATTCCTATATTTGAAGACGTTTCGCTTATTGTATTTACAAGCTTCATCAGTTCAATCTAAAAGAATACAATAATGGTAGGCAAGAATATAAAACATGGAAAAAGAACTTACGAATGGTGAGTGAAGAGTGATAAGGTGTAAAACAAGCACACCATTCTCTTGGTAACCGTGGTCAAAATATTACAAAATATTAAAATGGTGGCGTTAAAATAGTCAAAAATCAAAAAATATACAAAAAACGACCTCGGACCCCAAAAAAATTAAAAAACACTAACAAAACCGGCGCAAGGCAACAAAAAAAAAACTAACAAAAAACCCCAAAAACCCGGGCACGTAGGGGCCAACCCCTTGAGCACCAAGTCGCCGAACTGAGCCTAGCTCAGAGCGGAGACTTGAGGCCCAAGTAAGCAATTTTTAGTTCGCGGATAAGCCACATTAAGATAACAGGATTATGAGTTTGATTTCGGTTAGGAAACCATGTTAAAGTTCTATAACGTGGGCAATCCAAGTCAAATTTGAATTGTCTGTATTGTATCACAAATAATATAACACAACAAGATCTTTAGTCTGCTTTTTAGACCAAAGGAAAAGATTTGAGCTAACGAAACGCCGCTTAACAATTTAATGTGTCAAGAGCAACACTGCAGTTTAGAACAAGCGAAACCCAATCGATATGTATATATATATATATATATATATATATATATATATATATATATATATATATATATATAAATATATAACTGTTTTGGATGGGTTGGAGTCAATAATAGGGCTATTGGTTAACTATTTTTTTATTCTCGAGCTTTCAATTGTGTTTACAATTATTATCAAGAGCTAAAAAAGACAAAATACTTACAAGGTTGAACTAAAAAGAAAAAACAATTTTTGTTAACTTACCAAATAAAAATTAGTTTGGTAATTAAAAATCACTGCTTACATCTCCAAAATATTTAATACAAAAATGTTTTTATCTAATAAATGTTTCTCTGGAAAATTTTTATAATTTTGAAAACATTTTTTTAATATAAGAATAATTGAATTTATAAATAAGTTCAAATAGCAACCAATTACAAATAGCCTCAATGTCATAAATGCCAACATAAAATTTTTATTTTTGACAATTATATTGCCAAAAGTAAAACTTAGTTTAAACATTATTTTTTGTTTAGTAACAAAAAGAAGAAGATTTATTCACCGATGACAGATGTCTGAAAGAATGTGACAGATATATGAAGAATTAAATATGACATTTTACAAGTTTTATATATAAATCATAAAGAAAGAATATAATTATAAATTTTGCTTAAATTTTGAATTTCAGATCTTTTGTTTAAACTCTTATCATTTTTGCTAATACAAACCATTTCCAAAAAAGTCCTTTTAAATTTATTACTTTCACTACATAAAATTTTAATGTTATCAAAATCCATAATATGGTCTTTATCGATTACATGTTCTGCCAAAGCACAAGATGGTTTTTTAATTCTGCAATCACTTTTGTGAGAAATAATGCGATTTGAAAGATTTCTTCCGGTTATTATTATCTATTATCTACAGGAAGATCTTCAGTTATTAAAAAATATTCTAATTGAAAACTCTTATCCTCCAGATATGCTACATAGGATGCTTTTTTCTAATATTGGTAATATAAATAATTTAACACCATTTTTTGCTCAATCTCAAAACATTGTATCTAACAATCAGAACATCTATTATCATTCACTACCTTTTATACCATCATTAACACCTAAATTAATACAAACACTAAAGGTTATTGACAATATAAAAATAGCAACAAAGAACATCAAAACTATTTCATCTTTGTATTCTAAAACTAAATATCCTATAGACAAATTTGAAAAAACGAATTTAGTATACAGCATTAGTTGTACTCAGTGTGAGGCTGAATATGTTGGTGAGACCGGAAGAAATCTTTCAAATCGCATTATTTCTCACAAAAGTGATTGCAGAATTAAAAAACCATCTTGTGCTTTGGCAGAACATGTAATCGATAAAGACCATATTATGGATTTTGATAACATTAAAATTTTATGTAGTGAAAGTAATAAATTTAAAACGACTTTTTTGGAAATGGTTTGTATTAGCAAAAATGATAAGAGTTTAAACAAAAGATCTGAAATTCAAAATTTAAGCAAAATTTATAATTATATTCTTTCTTTATGATTTATATATAAAACTTGTAAAATGTCATATTCAATTCTCCATATATCTGTCACATTCTTTCAGACATCTGTCAACAGTGAATAAATCTTCTTCTTTTTGTTACTAAACAAAAAAGAATGTTTAAACGAAGTTTTACTTTTGGCAATATAATTGTCAAAAATAAAAATTTTATGTTGGCATTTATGACATTGAGGCTATTTGTAATTGGTTGCTATTTGAACTTATTTATAAATTCAATTATTCTTATATTAAAAAAATGTTTTCAAAATTATAAAAATTTTTCAGAGAAACATTTATTAGATAAAAACATTTTTGTATTAAATATTTTGAAGATGTAAGCAGTGATTTTTACTTACCAAACTAATTTTTATTTGGTAAGTTAACAAAAATTGTTTTTTCTTTTTAGTTCAACCTTGTAAGTATTTTGTCTTTTTTAGCTCTTGATAATAATTGTAAACACAATTGAAAGCTCGAGAATAAAAAAATAGTTAACCAATAGCCCTATTATTGACTCCAACCCATCCAAAACAGTTATATATTTGTTCCAAACGAGTCAGAAGTACTTCTTTTTTCTTATTCTTATATATATATATATATATATATATATATATATATATATATTATATATATATATATATATATAGATATATATATATATATATATATATATATATATATATATATATATATATATATATATATATATATAGAGTGTATATCTAAGTTTTAACTTAGATATACAGTCTACAAATGGCAACAATACGCGCCGTCGAATTTCTACGAACCTGCTTCGTTGACCCGTCGAAGTCACCAACAATTTGTTATTATACAGTGGTTTTCTAAAGCGTTAACAGCGTAGATCTTTAATTTATTTTTGTACGTTTTGTTGAGAGAAGACTAATTCCTTGCGTAAAGTCAATTCATAATATTGTTATAAAAAATTGAGAGTTGTTATTGCATCAAAAATTGCAAAAAATGTCACGCTCAAGAAGTGTCACCAGAAAATTGACATATTTTGTGATAGAGTAGGATACTGTTCAGCCGTAGATGGTCAAATATTTAAATCATTTCTGTAGGACATAAAGAATTATTTCGTGTTTTATTAGGAATTATCTTTTATTTTTAATAAGTGTATATTTTTTGTTTTATCTTTTTAAACAAACGCGATTTTATTTTTAATTTAACCACAAAAAATTGTTCACATTATTAAAACCCAATACAAAATCACCGCTTTATAAAGGTCAGTGTATTTATCTCGAGTTTATATATTCTAATAGATGAGCCGGGTATATGTAATCAAAACAATTATCAAATTTAAATAAAGGAGACGTGCACTCCATCCATTATTACGTACTACAAAATGATTTTCAATGATTTTCTGTCGTGGTGTCGGTGTCGGTAAGTATTTAGCCACAGAAAATCCATGTAGTAAACAATTGCATTAAATACCAGAGATATGTAAGACAGGGGATATGACCTACGGTGAAAGAGATGGGATCGGTTCGCCATATTGGTGAGTATCTGACAGATTGTTGTTTGTGTCGAGTAGTTCTGTGCATAGAAATTTAATTTTAAAAATATTTTGAGCTTATTTTTGTACGGTTTTTACGTTTATTTAAAGTGAAACTATTATGACATCGTGTTCTTTTATTTTATGTCCAAATAACACTCGTAATAATAAGAAAATCTCCAATGGAATATCTTTTCATAGGTTAGTATGAAATTGTAAACAGTGTACAGGGCGGTATGACTTCCGTTTTTAGTGATGTCGCGTGTAAAAAGAACAGGTAATCTTTTTAATTTGGTTTATGTGGTTGTAGATTTCCTAAAGATGTTGAAAGGAGAAATGCCTGGATACAGTTCGTAAATAGTGTGGGAACTGGGTACCTTCAAAATTTAGTAAATTGGACATTATAATTATAATTACACCTGGACACTACACAGTATACAACTTCAATTGTACATTTCACTTGCTTTTATTTGCAAATAAATAAGTTTGTATAGGTGTGAACAAAGAGATTTCAACTAGAAGGTTCTTGATATTTTGTATAAAGTACTAGTTAATAATTAATCACATTTTTGTTTTGGCTATTCTTTAAATATGTACTATTTGACATTTTTTTTTGATGTAACAGCAGCAGTTTTTTGCGTTTAAAAATATGATTTATGCTTTTTTTATAATAAAGCTACTTTATTTGTGTACAAAATGAAGTTTCAGTCAGCTTATAAAAAAATTTTGGTGCATGTTGAACTGAAAAATAAATTTAGTGGTAACTGCTTTCCTTTAGAAGATTTAAATATTTTAAAATGCAATCCCACCGATCACATTAATATCACTTCCAGAGAATATAGATTGAGTAATAGTTGTGATACTGATGTGTCAGTAGATATAATTCATGATCACAGCTATATCAATCCTTTTTCTCAATACTCTTAAAGCATAACTACATACATTGCTGGTTATGTTGTGTTTTACTTACAAAAAAGATTAGTCTGTAGTGAATGTTTAAGCGCCTCAGTAAGTGTCACTCGGAACAACTTTTTATATTCATTTATTGATAAAAAAAATAAAAAAGGATTGCAATATCCATCTGAAAGTGTAATTAATATATGCTTTATGGCTGAGACAATTTTAAAAGAAATCCCTTCTCCAACTTGTATGAGTACCAACGATTTAGTTACAAAAGTTTTACGGAGGTACATAAACAAAGACATCTTTTTAAATTTACTTAGTCATAGCATTGATCAACAATTCTCAGATAATCACAGAATACTTCTAATAAAGGCTGTAGCAAGCCGCTATATTGATATTAGGATGTTCTATATGTGCAAAAGTAAGACTGACAAATCTCTCAGTATGAGACCTCTTATTAATAAAGTGGTATTATTTAGTGGACACTTTAGTGGAATTCAAATTGTTTAAAAAAATAAATAAAAATATTGTTTAAAAATTCTTGTAAACATTGTTAACATCAATATAATAAAGCTGTTTCATTTTTCTAATTTTTATTCGAGGGCTCGATATACCATCATATTGTGAGCTAGTTTTTGTACCAGCTTTATACATAGGATGAGTGTCTCGAACTTTATATGTTACGGAAAATAAACGAAAAGTCGATGAATATTGACAATCGCCTGTTGAGTTAGTTATTGTTGACAGTTGCACCAGCTAAAAAGCAGTATTTTCAACCGTTTAAAATATCCCGCAACTTTCACACTAGCTATAATATCCCTTATCATAGGCTCGCATTACTGGAAAAGGGATCTTTATATGCAGATATAACAATTCCATAGAAACCACAATAAGTTAAAAAAGGCTAAAGAACACGGCATGTCTTTGATACAATTCTTTAACTACCTACCTATACACAATAACTAATTTTTATATTTTTTATATACATTTATAAAATAATTATATATAAATATATAATTTATATTAATAGTACATGGAACCAACATATCTAAATGTATATAAACTTATGTAAGTGCACTTGCTAATTGTTGTTTTTTACTTGTATGTAAATGTTATAATTTTAAAACCATATCATTGACTGGTTTTGTACATTTTTTTAAACTTTATGTATGTAATAAATTTTATAATTATTATTAAGGTGTACTTAAAGAGTACTAAAAATGAAAGTAATTTCATTCCAAATAACTCTTATTAATCTAACTAAATGCTTATTCCCAAACTAAACAGTAAATCGTAAATACACTTTGAATTAATTTGAATCCGGACCTGCCCGTCGCCATATTGGAGAGTACATCCTGTCAAATTAAGTGGTCCCATTTAGTAGATACAGAAATATCGTTTGTGTCATATCCCCTCTCTTTCATATCTCTGTTAAATACACATTGTTTTACGGTTTGTGTTAATTTATTATTTCTGTACTTTGGGTGTTGTAGTTAGTGTAGACTAGTTTTCATTTGTTTTGGAAATATAGTCCATTTTTATTTGCCTGAATTTAATTTTCCTTTTAATATCTTAATTGAACTAAAATTTTTTTTCTTAAACTGGTTTGTATTAAAAAGGTTTTAATACAAACCAGTTTAAGGTTTTAAAAAGGTTTCCTTTATTTTGTATATATTTTTATATCTTACGATTCATTTGAGGGATGTTTTTTTCAGCAGGTTACCTATAGTATATTTTCTACAAGATGCTAATATCGTATCGCTTTCTGTGTTATAATTCGTTCGTTACTTGTCATCTTTATTTTACTATGGTAATAATGATCTATTCTACCATTGTTAGTCATTTTTGTAAAGTTCTGATGTCTTTTCGTCCCGGTGTTCTTTATTTTCGTATAACTTATTTATAGTCTGTAGTTATTATTCTATAATCTATCACGTACCATTTGGGTTACCTTTGGTTGTATACCTTTATGTCAAATTAATAATTAATAATGGTAATGAGTTGTTTTTTAAGCAAAAACTTAGTTTTTGGACATTGTTATTTCTGATCTTGTTGTCCAGTCCAGTAGATATTAGGAATATAATATATACTGTAAAATCATACATTATAAATAAAAAAAATTATTTTCTTATTACATAATACATCGTAAAAATTAAAGACAATTTGAAAGTTGGACCTACTTTAATTGACACTTCGGTCTTATTTCCAATTTAAAATGACTTTACATCCAGAGAATGAAACGTCGAATAAAGCAGTTTTAATTTAAAATAATAAATAGCTTAAAACTATATATGTTACAATTATTTAAATTACTACAAATATTTTCTTATTGAAGACCACAAGATTTGTGATATTCAACTTTTTACTTTAACTTTAAATACATGCAGCTTACCGTTGTTAGTTCAAACAGATCAAATCCAGGATAACATACCTACAAAAAAAAAATTAAATAAATACCAGAATATTTATTTTATATACATTTTATAATTTATTCACCCTCAATTGGGGTATATATTTAAGGAAGTGGGATCTAATGATAAAAACGGTGGATAAAAACAAAGGATTTTTTTTTTCAATTATTATTTTTTTGATAATAAGCTACAATTTATGTTTAAAATAAGTTTATTTTTGACGTTTTGATTTCCAATTTGGAAATCGTTCTCAAAATAAAAAACATTAATAAATTAAACAAATTTTGATTTTTGTTATTTGGTGAAAAATTCTTCCAATAATTTAATTTTATCCAACTCATTCGTATTGGCAATTCAGACATATATTACACATTTAAAAGTAGACGGCTTTAAAATGATATTGTCAATATTGTTGAGTTGTGATCCCCGACTCTATTGTAAGATAGTTCATTTGATTACACGAAATCAACTTTAACTTGATAAAAGCAGTCAAAAAAATCAAAGCATTGTTGTTATTCCATCAAAGGTTGTCTTTAAAAAGACAACCACATGCATGGATGACAGTAAAATTCAGCTGTTAATACTATCCTATGGTAAGTAGGTATTTGGTCTTACATTTAGTTTACTCTCAACAAACACTAAACTCTGATTTTATATGTATGTTTTTGAAAAACACAAATGATGTATCCTGGATATGTTATTGAAAATTTCACCAATAGTGAAAATTTCATTTTATTGATTTTTTCTTTTAGTATGACTTACCAGATCCCATTGCGTTCTGCCGAGGATTTCGTAACGAAATTGGTCTTATTTAGCCTAATTAGAGCGTCCACAATTCCGATAAAAATACAATTCTCTGTTCTTTTCTATTCATCGTTAGGTTTAGTTTTAGATAAATTAGATCTTAATGTGTTTGTTCTTGTGAATGTTGTTAAAACGTTGAATTTATTTCTTATCGTTATAATCGTTCCCGATAATCCTTTTGTGTATGATATTGTTATTTTCGTATTATTTCTTGTGGATGTTGCAGGATCCCGTTCTAAGTTGTTCTGTTTCATTCGGTCTATGCTTGAAAATTCGTTATATATACACGACAAAGCAGAATTATTTTTTAAATAAAACTGATGTTTAACAAATGTTTCTCCTCTAAGAACAAATTTGTATAATCTCCTTTTTAATATTATTCTTGAGATTTGATGTGTAATTTACATGTATATTAGTGTGTGTGTACAACATATGTGTTGTTCTACACACCTGAGTATCATATTCAGTATGCTTCTTTGAGATTAAAACGTCCAGGACTGGTAGTGTGTTATTATATTCCTTTTCTATGGTAAAAATGCTACCGTCTCTTCTTTATCGTTTATATTATTCAGGGATGGGTCCAACAACTCTGATTCATGAGGCCATATTGAGAATCGATCATCTACATATCTTTACCATACTGTGGGTTTGTTTAGAAATACAAATTGTTCCAAAATCTTCCATAAATATTTATATTGGCTAATAATAAAGATAAACTAGAGCCCATTGCTAGACCAAAATTATTTTTATAAAATTAGTATTATCAGTACATAATGTCCATATTTCCATTATAGCTGATACATTTAATCTTGTTCTAGTTGCCAATGTATCATTATTCCCTATCTTTATTTTGATTATTTTTAAAGTCTTATCTAATGGCATCTTATAGACATATTTTATTATTTTTTTCTCTGTTGAGGGTTATGCCAACACTTTCTGTGTTATATATATATTATATATATATATATATATATATATATATATATATATATATATATATATATATATATATATTGTAACGATAAGTCTATCAAAGATAATTGAAATACTATTACAAAATAATACCTCAAATAACCATGAGAGTTTATCGTCTATGCTTCGCCTAGCTCAGTCTTTCAAGTGTGAATCCGTCTTGTCTTAAACTATTAATTAAACCATGAACATTTAGCTGGTAACAAATAATACAATGATTTAACTAATCATATTTATTTAACAATAAAAAAAAAATAATATTTAAATAGCAAAAACAACCCTGCCTAATGTTTTACATTAAATAAATTTGAATGATACTTGTGGCATCGATGGGCTGCTTGCTTCTAAATATAATGTACTATGTGGCCTCCAGAGCATGTGGTTAGGTCCTCCAGAGTATGTGGGTAGGACCTACTGACAGCTGCAGTAATTCCATATAAAATTCTACAAATATCCAATAAAATATTCAGTAAATTCTAGAATAAACTATAATATTAAACCCTGTATTAGAGAAACATCAATGAGGTTTAATTTCAAGATAGTTATGAAAAACATGAATGTAGAATTGACTTTTAAATGAAAAATATGGTCTAGATTACTAACTTTGGAGTACTTGAGCTACCATCTTAAAACCACACAGTGATTAGGTTATAGATATTAGAGTCTTATAGGTTAGAGGTTATAGAGTCTTTTTTTGTGAACAGTTCTACCTCTGTAAGTAAATATTTATGTAAGTTTATCTTCATGTTGCTTATTTCTTTGTTTTAATAAATTTGTAGTGCACTTCTAATTAAGCCAACAAACAGTTGGCGAAATATTAAGTGACAAAAAAATAGAATTGTTTCAATTCCAGATAATTCCAGACCGCCAAAACCTGACATATACCAAAGAAAATTATTTTAAATAATATACGGTCGATACCAAAACAAAAAAAATTGTATATATATATATATATATATATATATATATATATATATATAGGTATATATATATATAATATATATATATATATATATATATATATATATATATATATATATATATATATATTTATATATTCAGATCATAGGATGTAATATAACTTCCACATTCGAAAATAATCTTTTTGAAAACAATTTTTGCAGTGGAAATCGAAAAGTCAAACAATTATAAAATGCAATTTTCAATAAAACCAGTTGTGATTTAACCGCGTACAAACATATTTTAAATCAGACATACCACAAGAAAACAGTTTCTGAACATTTATATTGTGATTTTTTTTTTAATGAGAACTAATATAATTTTAATAACAAATAAATGATATAGCCTCCTTTGTTTTTATAGTAGATTGATTCTAAGGTACCCGAGAAAATATACAACAATGTCTTAACGTTCTTTAAAATACAAAATTCTCGATCTTCTACCCAAAGTATTTTAATATTATTTAAAAGATATTACATAAACGGTATTTTTCTTGCTATGAATATTAAAGTATAAAGATGAGTTGTCAAAAGAACTTTTTTTTAAATTTCTTTTGCCACCGACAACCTTTTATAAAAACCCAATTACCTTTCTAAGATCTTTTCAAAAACCGTTACAGTTATCTTATCTTTCATCTTGTGCTCTTTTCCATCTTTTCGTGTGAGCTGTTGACAATGGGCCATTAAACACAATATTACACTGTAGAAAAATTGTCCGAATTAGCTGCGATTTTTGTTTTGTTAAACGTTACAAATAGCCATTTTAGAAGAAGATTTCAAAATAAAAATAAAAATACAAATAAGTTATATTTTAATAAGTTAATTAAAATAAAACATAGCAAACAATGTGGGGAGTAATTGCATAAAGATCTAATCAAAGAAATTAATAAATTAATGTCCGAGAATACTGTTATATTAATTGTACATTAAAATAAATAAAAGAAAATATATATTTTTTTTATAATATAGATTTTTCTATGGGTCCTATACTGATGCTAGAAAACTATTAATGATGGATCAATGTAAACATGATCCGCAATTCCTAAATGATCCGAAATGAATTTTCTTAGATGAGGCCGCTTTCTCCTTAACGTAAACAGAAAATAGATAGAACTATAGGTACTGGACACGAGAGAACCCTTACAAGGACGTGTTCTCACTGGGAGGTAAAAGGGCACACTCAGTATTAACAGGCAGTTAACGTGGTGGCGGGAATAGTTGGTAATACAATTGTGACCCAAATCATCAAAATCCTCAGCTACCGGACAATCCGCTATTGTATCAACAAGATGGAGCACCACCACGTTACTCACATGTACGTGAATACCTAAATAATATTTTTCCTAATATATAAATTGGCAGACGAGGATTTTTAGAGTGGTCAGCTAGATCTCCTGATCTGTCCCTACTAGATTTTTTCTTATGGGGATATCTTAAGTCTAAAGCTTACGTTAACATACCTTATAGTATTGATGAAGTTAAAGAGAGAATTAAGACCAAAATTGATTTAATTAATTAATGCTGATAGCGTTAATAATGTTTTCCAAGATTTCAAAATCGTCTTGGATATTGTCCAGAGTCAAATTGTTTGTAATTTTAGCATTTAATATAAAAGTTTGTAGGTTTATTTAGACCTGTTTATAATTTTATAAATTACGTTTATATACAAGTAAAATATCTTGTATTTCTTAAATATACGGTTATGTGACTTAAGCGACAAAAAATATAACGATCGTATACAAAAATATGCGCTTTTCTCGATAATAATGTCAAAATAAGATATTACCATTAAAAAAATGATAATAACTCGAACAGTTGAAAACTAGTCATAATTCGAATAGTGATGGCATCATCAAAAATTTGAGTTTAGCAAAAAATGAGCGATTGAAAAATAAAATCGAGCTTTTTTTTACACAATGGCTAAATCAAGCGTTTAACGAATTAATTCCAACATTTACGTACTCCACTGTATATGTAACGATGTGCATTGTGCAAGTTCCACTTAGATCAATGAGCGCAGGAGATTAAAGATAAAACAACGGTGTACGCAGCAAGAGAGAATCGAGTTTTGCCAGAGTGCTGATGTGGTTGAAACTCCACTGGGCCTTTGGGTATTGACCAAATGCTAACCATCCTGCGAGTTCTATAAGAGTATTGATCTGGGAACAACTCCACTGGACCTAAAGTATTGAGTAATATCCAACTATTTCTGCTAGAGTTCTTGCGAACCCATTCTTGTAATATTGTCGAAGACCAACCAGTACTGTGACTCATTGTTGATTAAAGCACCACGTAATGAATACAAGCGTAGAGTGAAAATTAATTGAAAATTATAGAAATGTCGCCATAAATATAGAGGGATAATTGGTAATTTACTGCCCAAAAAATATTAAAGAGCTTAATCAATAATAAAAGATTCAAAAAGCATTAAAAAGCAGCAAATAAAGAAAGAAGAAAACGGTGAAACTGATAATACATAAAATATATTGGCATGTTTTTATTCCATTAGTCGTATATTAACTTTTGTAACTATCAAATTATCAATAACTTTAAAAATAACAAGGAAATATGACAATTTTATTATAGTCACTTTTGTGTACTATTTGTGTATATAACATCCTAAAATGGTCTTTGATTGATTTACTTACTTGCCTGTAAGTTTTGTTTTGATAGCGTTTGTCGTGTTTTTATAAATAACTTTTATGTTATTTACATATAAAATCCATTTTTGTACTTTTAACAAACATATTTTTGAACAAAAAGTTGTTATATCCACTAACCGTTAGCTGTTTGTTCGATTTAATTGAGTAAGTAATAATTTACTAGCTAATAACGATAAATAATATACTCTAACCTGTAAATTAAGATAATGGTATTTAAATCTGGTTAAAATTACGTGACCGGAGTGATAAGGAATCATTTTTAAGGGTTTTTATATTTTGTGCATGCCTAGTAAACTATTTAATTTTCACGCACAACAACTTTAATTAAATGTGTTGAAGTCATCATCATTATTAACTAGCCTATATTTGTCCACTGCTGAACGTATGCCTGCCGTAAAATTTTCCACATATTTCCATCTTGAGCTTCTTGCATCTATTTTTTGGTGACTTGCTTTATATCATCCGTCCATCTAGTCGGTGGTCGTCCTCTCTTTCGATTTGTCTTGATCGTCACTCCAGATTCTTTTTAGTGAATCTATTTTCCGTCAATCTAGCAATGCCGAACATATATTTTCCGGTCCTGTTTCATTCGGCCCAAGCCCATTTAGCCATGGCTATTTTTTCTGCATTGAAACTGCATTCGTGACTCCTGTTATTCTTCTTATTTCTAGGTTTAGTACTTTATTTCTAATGGTTATAAGTAATATTGATCTTTTCATAGCGTGTTGCCTAAATTTTATTTTATTTATTATTCTTTTGATTAGAGTTAATATTTATGCATCATATGTAAGGACCGGTAAAGCACATTTGTTAAAAATCTTTCTTTTTAAACAAGTTGGAATATTAGACTTGAAAATGTTGCTCAATCTACTAAAGACAGCCCATGTGAAACTTATCCTTTTTTGTATTTCAGTTGTCTGATTATCTCGTCCTAAGTGAATTTTATGCCCCAAATATTTGTAAGCTATTGCTTGGTCGATGACTTTCAAACTGAATTTTATCGCTGACTACAAGGTTGTTCATAAATTTTGTCTTTGAGGTGTTAATTTTAAGACTAATTGTTTTTGATGTTTTATAGAGCATTTCCAGAATTTTTGTAACTTATCAACTGTATTAGAAAATATAACGATGTCATCGGCAAATCTCAAATGGTTCAGATCCTCTCCATTTATACTAACACCCATATTATAAACAATTCTTGCTGTGGTAATCAATGGAAAGCACGAATATTAATATAGAATTAATAAAAGCCGTCAAAGTGCTATAAAACCAACCAATAACAAAAATAAAAGCAGGGACACAAATAACAACAGGATTTATGACATCAAAAGAATTAAAGCAAGGATGTTGTCTGTCCCCCACTTTATTTAAAATACACCTCGAAAGTGCTTAAAAAAGATGTAAACAAAAATGCAGAAGAATGGGGATACCGCTCACCAACACTATGGTATATAAGCTCAGCTTTGAAGACGACCAAGTAATAATGGCTCAAGATTATGACGATTTAAACTATATGGCACCAAAATTAATCAAAGAGTATGATATATGGGGTCTAGTATAAGTAAATAAAAAGAAAACCGAATACCTGTGCATTAAAGTAGAACAAAAAGATCTCATATTATACGATAACACCACAATAAAGCACTGCTGTGACTACAAATATCTAGGTATCGCTATTTCACAAGATGGAACATAAGACAAAGTCATAATAGAGAGAAATACGTCAGAGAGAAAAGCCATAACAATGTTAAACAGCATTTTATGGGACCAATCCATCAGCAAAGAAAATAAAGAGGATATATGAGACAATAGTAAAAAGTATCACTTTGTACAGCTGTGAGGTATGGTCACTGAAAGAAAGGACACTGGCAACGCTGAAAGCGATGGAAATGGATTTTTAGAGAAGAACTGCAGGAAGATCTAGAAGAAAAAGGATTACCAACGAACGCATTAGAGAAATAATGGAAATCAAATGAACAATCACAGATGACCTAACAATAAAACAACTTATCTGGTTCGGACATATACAAAGAATGAACATAATAAAGAACTAAGAGAGAGGGCCATAGAAGAAGACCTATGGAACAACCGGACTAAGTGGCGATTGGAAGTCGGAAAACGGCGGGGAACGTTATAAACCGACAAGTAGTAGTAGTAGTGAATAACTTTTACAAATATTATACAATTATATGCAATACTATATAGAAGTAGAAGTATATACGATTATATAAATGACGGAAAACAAGACAACCGATCTATCTAAGGGATCAAAATTGTCGTACGGAATACAGTATACAATATGTGCCAACAAAGTAGTAAGTATCAATTTCTATAATATAAATTTTATATTAAATCAGAAGATACTTTTTAATCAACACTTTATATATATTTTTGTTTTGAAAGAAATATTGACCAAAGTAGTCTGAAGAAATTTGTGCTGAATACATTGATTGATATTAAGTCAATTACCTTGTGAGTTCTTAATTTGAAATAATTTACAGTTTTAACAGAAGATTAAGGTAATCATTTAAATTCAACAAAAATATAATTAAAACATGAAAAACAAAATATTTATTTTCTTTACATTAAAAATACTTAAAACAGTGCGGTTTATTCGATACTCATATGTTTTTTATTTATTTTCTTTTAGAGAAACATATTACTTTGCAAAGAATAAGTAATGAATTAAGTGATAAAAAAGTTGTATTTATTGGCAAAACGACTGTTAGCATTTTAGTAAAAGAACTAAGATTTAAATATAAAACTGATAATCGAAGAGCATTAATTGAGTGCACCAGTATTGCTGGTTTAAGAGCCAAGTTCCTTCGTAAATATATCGAAAATCTTAATAGTGTTCATCCCAGAGACCTGGTTTGTTTAATCGTTGATTTATTCAATGGGAAATAAAACAATTTTCTTGCCATACAACAGTGTAAATGTAAATTAGGATGTTATGATGGTAAACGTTTTATAATATTATTTACGCTGGCTATTCGAAAGAATAGCGGTTCTGGACATCGATTCTCTACTCTCGATTAATTGGATGATGATTCGATCAATTAACTGATAAGTAAAAATCTTTCACCAAAGGATTCGATTAGTAATGATTGTCAAAATTTAAATTTCATAAATATCATCCAATTAATAACAACATTAAATTAACTGTTTAAATTTTTGTAATCATTCTAGTTTTAAAATAATCTCATATAAATACAATTATTATTTTTATACATTTTATTAAGTTTGTGTTATAATTTACTATCAAATGATACTTATTTATATTTTATTATTAATATGTGGTGTGAATTTGACAGGTTTGTCATAAGTACACAATGTCGGTTTGCTTCGTTAATACGTTAACAGTAGTTAGGAGGAAATAATATTTTTATTAAATTTGTCTAAAATATAAAAAATAAAAAATAATTACTTTATTACTTACTACTTTAATGTAAAATATATTATTTAAATTTTAAGAATATTTTTTAATATAACGTGTTATTTTTTAACATATTATTAAGTTTATATAATAATTAAATTTTCTATCAAATTATGTTTACCTATAATTTCATAATTTCATATAAATTATGAAATAGTCCATTATTGTATACTAACGAAGGGGTGGTCGTTAGGTAAACAAAATGTCAAAACTGACCATAATTTGATATTTTAATTTTTGAAATGTTTCATAATTTTTTGTAGAGGAAACGTAAAAAAGATCTTACTAGCGAATTCCATAAAGCATAAAAAAGGTGTAAGAATATATACCAACAAAAACTGCTGCTAAATAGAAATTTCATTGAAAATATGAAAGATAATAGCCAAAACAGCAATTTTGTTGATTAATATAAAGCTCCAGGCTAGTCTACATCACCGCGCACTGAACTTTTTTTTTAATAAAATTTTAATTATTTTGTTTGTTAAAAACATAACAGGAAGAGAGTGGTTTGGTTGCATCTCAAGGCAATTGTTCAGAGCAGTTGTCTAGAAGGTCAGAATAGCCATGATGATTGCCAACCTTCGTCGCGGAGATGGCACTTAAAGAAGAAGAAGGAATGTCCATCAAAGGTACTGTGAAGCATTATAACATTCCTTCTTCTTCTTCACGTGCCATCTCCGCGACGGAGGTTGGCAATCATCATGGCTATCCTGATCTTAGATGCTGCTGCTCTGAATAGTTCTATTGATGTGCATCCGTACCATTCCCTCAAGTTACGCAACCATCAGATTCTTCTTCTTCCTACACTTCTCTTGCCCTGGATTTTCCCTTGTATAATCAATTGAAGTAGGTTGTATCTCTCATTACGCATAACATGCCCCAGGTATTGCAGCTTTCGTGTCTTGATGGTTTCCAATACTTCCATTCTTTTGTTGATTCTTCTCATGACTTCGTTGTTTGTTACATGCTCGGTCCATGATATCTTCAGGATTCTTCTATACACCCACATTTCAAATGCTTCCAACTTTTTAGCAGTCGACGCGTTAAGTGTCCATGCTTCTATCCTTCTATCTAACATTCCTTACTCAATGCTAGTTCTTCAACAGAGAATACAAAATCCAGTCAGAAAGCTTGGAAGATCACCAGTGTTTTCTGCAGCACAAGAAAATGATAATGTCAAAAGAATTCACAGATTAGCTGAGGTAGGTATGCCAAGCAAGATTCTAATGAAAAGTTTGTTTTCTTACGCTACAACAAATCATATATAAAATTTGTTTTATAAAGATTCAAATAAAGCTGTTAGAAAATTACTTAAGTTATTCTTGTGCAGGCATCCAGACGTAGTTAGGTGAAAAGCTTAAGTGAATTTGACACGAGCCCGAAAAATGACCAAAACAATCTTCGATGACTTCTTTCATACATTGAGAGACACCATAGAAAAACTAAACGTATTGGACAAACCTGGTAGCATGTATTATATGAACGAAAAAGGATGCAGACTGATAATCCATAAGCAACAAATTGTTTTTGCTAGAAAGGGAGCAAACTGGGTACATTTAACCGCACCCAAGCACGGAGAAAACGTGTCAATCGTAAGTTGTGATAATACGCTTGGTCAACCTCTATCGCCTTTTGTACTTTTTAAAGGCCAAAGGCTTAAACCTGAATGGTCTAATTACTTGCCCCCTGGCTTCAAAACTACAAATAAAGGTATGACATGCGAAGCATTTGTTTTGTGACTTGACCATTTCTCTTAATTCAGAAACCCTGGTCCTACCCTGGTCCTACCCTATTAATATTTGATGAAGCTAAAATTGCCTAGATATTTTCATAGTTGAGGCAGCTAAGCGCATGAACATAACTTTATTTTGTCTGCCTAGCAACATGTCACACGAGTTTCAACCTATGGACAAATCAGTCTTTAAAAGCATTAAGATATTTTGAAATCAAGAAGTCCTACAGTTTTTAACAATAAAACCTGGCAAGTCAATTACCAAATGAGGAGAGATTTTTACTTTAATTTGACTAAAAGCAATGACAACATCAAACATTATCTCCGATTTTTTAGCCACCGGCATTTATCCATTTAGACCAGACGCTATATCTGAAGCTGCCTTTGCACCAAGTTTGATCACTCACAGAGACGAAGACGAAGTAAACCACAGTAGTTTCTAAGATTTATCAGATGTCGTTAGAATTTCTAGCAAGTTGATTGAACTTGCATATAACAATGAAGCAAGTATAAGCAGATATCAAGTGTCAGAAAAAACTAATAACATAAAAAAAGGGTTAAAGAAGATTTTATTTATCACGATTACCCACTTGACGATGTATCTAGTGAAGATGAATCCATTAAAAGATCTAAAAAGAGCAACGGCTCTGAAGATGACAGTCCACCAATTGAATTAAAATATAAACAAAAAGTTAAACAGTTTTTTTAAAGATACATGAATGACGGCTGATTACACCGGAAATTCAATTACCCACTGTGAAGAGAAAGCCAGCTTTAAACAGTAAATCCCAGCAAGTAATCAAAGATTTGTTCGCATCAATACAAAAATTTAATAATCCAATCAAAATTGTCATAAAAACAACGAGCAGTATGACAAAGAATTCAAGTAATGAAGAATCGTCGTATTGTTTACTTTGTAATATGTGCAGTAAAGAAGATATGTTATTGTGCATAGTGTGCTATCCTTATATTTACGAGGCCTGTGTAGGACTTACTGAAGATGACAAAGAAAAGTTTATGTACTTGCCCTCAATGTTCTTACGTTAGTTCATTTTTCAGAAATGTTTACGTTTATACTACTTAATTGCCATTATATTTTTTCAGAAAAATATTTTACTTTTAACTGCTGTAATCCTAATATTGCTATTCTGAATGGCAATAAAAAATTATTCTTTATTTAGTTTTTGTTTAGTTTTTTGATATATGATTAAAATATATTATCAAAAAAATACATTTCTTTACTACTACCCAAATTTGCTATTATTTATGAATAAAAGTGTAGGATTTATTTAGAACCAAACGTTAAGTTGGCAATATTTGGCTCACCTACCTTATAGCCCAACTATTTTCTTTAATGCAATGAAAAATATTTTCTTTCTAATTACTACGGTTAAAATATGTATATACTGCAGATGTTATGGGACAACGTGTAGGTTTTCGAAAATTAAAAAACCACATTCTTACATATGTATATTCAGTTTTAGAATTTCGGTAAATTAAATATAAAAAAAACAGTATAAAAACGTTCATCGTAATATTGGGCACTTTCTAATTTTTATAATAGGTGGCGAAGGCGTTTTTCATTAGAAAATGAACTATCCGACATCTTCACAGTCGAAAAAGTAGTTAGACAGGGTTGCATATTGTCACCAGAACTATTTAACATATACTCTGAAAACATCTTTAGAGAGGCCTTAGATAAATCAGAAGATGGGATTGCTGTAAATGGCCAACTTATAAACAATATAAGATATGCAGATGATACAGTGTTGCTGGCAGATAGTGCGCAGGGGCTTCAAAGGATGATTGATAACGTTGTAGAAGCATGTAACAAATACGGCCTAAACGTAAATTGCAAGAAGACAAAAATAATGATCATTAGTAAGAACACCAACATAAACGCTCAAATTACAATAGGCGATACACCGTTAGAGAGAGTGCAAAAAATATGCTATTTGAGCTGCAATATTAAAGATATTTGCAAATTATCTTTAAATATCAATATACGCATCAGAATTCTTAGATGTTACGTCTTTAGTGTACTCCTCTATGGAGTAGAAAGCTGGAGCCTACAGAAGATGCCATAAAACGATTAGAGGTATTTGAAATGTGGTGCTACCGGCGTATGTTAAGGGGCTCATATATACAACACAAGTAACATAACTATTCTCCAGAGGCTAAGAAAAGACAAAAAAATTATTAACACCATAAAAAACAGAAAATTGGCTTACTTCGGCCACATCATGAGTAATGATAAATACCGACTTCTACAGTTGATTCTACAAGGCAAGATTGAAGGTAAGAGAGGCCCTGGACGTTTACGTATATCCTGTCTGGTCAATCTTAGGAAGTGGACTGGTCTAACGTCAACTGATCTATTTCGAGCTGCTGTGAAAAAAATAAGATGAGTCAATGTGCTCGGCAATATCTCTAGAAGATAGGCACATTTAGAAGAAGGCGAAGGCGTTATTTCGTCATTATTTTCATGAAGCCTTTTTATGGTGCTAGTTCCATGATGCTCGCCTCAGCATTTTACTTTAGAGAAAAAAGTAATACAACGCCACTATAAAAGCTTCCCTTCACTAATTAAGGCCATGAAAATGGAGACGATGTTACCGGTTCACTAGACTTAATAGGGTGAGGAACGAAGACACCAGGAAAGAAATGAAAATTGATCTAGACATAATAGACACAATCAAAGAAAAAAGTCTAAACTGGTCTGAACACCTGCAGAGAATGCCTGAAAATAGATAGCCAAAATAGATAGAAAAATAGACTTCGCCCACTAAAAGAACGCAATGAAGAAACCTCAGTGTCGAGTGAGGAGTAGGCAGATTGAGACCTCAGTGCTGTTTGGCAATTGTGGTATTCACACTCAGAACCTCAGTTTGAAGCACTTGATTTTATTGCTTGTTTAGTACAGGATTGTTTACCAGTTAACATTTGACTTTATTATATATATATATAGAAAAGAAATTTAATCTTTGCAGATTAGTTAAATAGTAAACTCTTAAATATTGGGGAAATCTGCAAGAAAGACTCTAATGTGTATCAATTGTTTCGCCGAACGTTTTCGCCTCGTTTGACATCAATAGAGATCAACTGGGACCGTATTAGAGGTTGTTGTTCCATGTCTTACGACAGATTCATCAGCATCGTCGAATTTCTCTTTAACAACACTTACTTCTCATTTAATGATAAATTCTATCAACAAACTTTCGGTACCCCTATGGGAGCTAAGATTTCTCCTATCATTGCAACTTACGTTATGGATTATGTATTAGACTCAGTCATTCCTTTACTATCCTTTAATATTCCATTTATTAAAAAATATGTTGATGATATCATTTTGGCTATACCCAATGACAAGGTAGATGAACTATTAGATACTTTTAATGGTTATGACCCCTACATCCAGTTCACTATAGAGAGGGAAGATGGTAATTGGTCCGTCCCCTTTCTCGACATAAGGATGATCAGGGAAACCAACAACATCAAAATAGATTGGTATCAAAAAACCGACCCATTCTGGTAGATACCTTAACTACAACTCATACCATAACAATTCTACCAAAGTCAACTTAATCAAACAGATGAAAAATAGAGTAACAAAACTATCAGATCCTTCATTTCATACAAAAAACCTACAAATCCTACAGAAACTTTTTATTTCAAACGCTTATCCAACACCATTAGTTAATAAGATTTTGTTTAATACTATCCATGACGAAGATATTACACCTTCCTTCGCGACTAACAATGCTGATCCTGATGTCTTAAGTGGGAACCCAGTCTCGGATACTCCAATAAACAAATATTTTTCATTACCATATTTCAGAGATATCACTCCGGGGTTAACAAGGATTCTGAAAAGTGTTGAAAATAGCTTTGGCAATAATAATAACAACATTAAACTTAATGTGGCTTGTAGATCAGCCCTAACAATTAATAATCTTTATTCTAAGATAAAAGATAAGACTCCCATAGATAGGCTTAGTAATATTGTCTACAACATTCCATGTCTCTCTTGCAACAATTCCTACATCGGTCAAACATCTCAATTATTGAAATCACGTATTACACTACACAAAAGTGATTCTCGACTTCACCCTGACCGTTGTGCATTAGCCAAACATGTCCATTCCACTGGTCATCTCATGGACTATACTAACACCACAATTCTCCACCGTGAGAACAATAAATCTAAAAGAGAGTTCATTGAAATGTCTTATATTTTCCTTAACGATTTCTCCATTAATGTTAAGAGTGACATCAAGAATCTAAGCGATATATACCATTTGTTACATCAGATACCAAGAACAATACTATATCACAGATAACTAACTTGACTGATATATCCATTAACAACCAACATACCTTTATAATTAATTTTCATTAACACAAAAAAATATATAACATTCCCTTGCTTTTCTTAGATACATCTCAATAAGATGCAATAATACATGAACAATATAATATAATTAAATAAAGTAAATCAAAATAATATTTTCCTATACTGGGATTTAAATTCATTCGTTTTTTACCAATGAACCTTAACGACATAAAGATTCATAAGAACAATGAAGTTGTCAGCGCTTGCGTTCTGACTAAAACAGAACCTCACTTTTAAACTATCTAAAAATCAAAAATTTGGTTATTGCCGACAATTCAAAGAATTACCTCCTTTTAAATGTAGTTACATTGGGTTTTTCGATTAACCTTGGGTAAGCCTTTACGTGTCAAGTTCAAAGCTACCATACATTTCAAACCTTAAAAAAAACTTTTTTTGCACATAGTAACAAAAAACACCACTATGCTACTAGCTAAGTTTTTTAATATTCTAACTCTACAATTCTAAGTTACGGTAAGATCAATAATATTTTAATAGATAATATATGGTAGCTGATTATAATTTTTTCTCTTTCAGCCCTGAAGAAGCCAAATTAATTCTCTTTGGCGAAAACGTTCGGCGAAACAATTGATACACATTAGAGTCTTTCTTGCAGATTTCCCAAATATTTAAGAGTTTACTATATATATATATATATATATATATATATATATATATATATATATATATGTTATATAAGAAAATATTAACCCTGAACTAGCTTAAGTTCGCCGACTTCAGATTTCATCATCCCATTCCCATAGAAACCGCTGAGCACGCAGTAGAACTTTTTACGAACCGTTGGCCAATCTTCATGGGAACAGCGATTCAGCACTTCATACCAAACCTATAAATTACCATTTTCAGATGCCGGAACCAATCTTAGCTGCAACTTCGACCAGTCCAGTAGACATTTTAAATTAATTTAATTTTGTACTATTAGTAGGATCCGGTTAACGTTGCTAGAACACGTGTATACTCACTGGCAGCGGCAGAAGAATCTACGGAAGTCCTCACTCCTGTGACCTACGGAAGGAACACTTAGTGAAGCCCCTGGTAGCCGAGCGGAAAGAACAAGACAACCCTTAAAGAAGAAAGCATCTCCGAACAACCTCACTCCTGTTATCTACGGAAAGAACACCTAGTGAAGCCCCTGGTAGCTGAGCAGAGAGAACAAGGTGTCCCGATGTTCTTCTTTATGTAAGTGGATTTTTAATCATCTCGTTAATAATTTTGTTATAATAATTTACGAAATTGACTATACTGCAAGTCAATTAATCAAGATACATAAAAAAATACAAGTTGATTATCATCTAATATTTGAAATTATTGATATTAACATATTTCTTTCATACTATTTTATACTGATATTTTATTGA
Organism: Diabrotica undecimpunctata; assembly: GCF_040954645.1. Lineage (NCBI taxonomy): Eukaryota > Metazoa > Arthropoda > Insecta > Coleoptera > Chrysomelidae > Diabrotica > Diabrotica undecimpunctata. The sequence goes on along the minus strand of NC_092808.1, from coordinate 86,769,829 downwards.
CATATTTTTTTTACTTGCTATATTTTTGGTATATTTTCTCTTGATATGTTTTTATTTGATATATTTGATACATTTTTATCGATATGTTATTTGATATTTTTACATTGATACCTTTTTGCCCTTTATTTACCACCACATTTTTGTTCTCCCTTATATACTAATACATTTTATATTTCTCCATACTTCTATTTTTCATTTTCATTAAAAAATATCTCGAAAAATGCCCGAGACACGTTCCCAAACTCAACAAGAAATCGAACCATATACGCTTTCGGAAATATTTTCCCTTATCCCAGAATTTGAAGGCGATCCGATTTCTCCTTCTACATTTTTAGATGCGTGCGACTGTGCTTTTAAGATAGCCACAGGCGATCAGCGCGTTCCATTAACGATTCACGTAAAAAATAAACTCAAAGGTAAAGCTGCACAGCTTATTAATTATAGAAAACCACTTTCTTATACAGAAATAAAACAATTACTAAATCTACATTTCGGAGACAGTAGAGATCTGACCTCCTTAATACAAGACTTACAAAGACTAAGACAACTATCTAACGAATCTCCTCTAACTTTCTTTAACCGCTTACAAGTTCTGAATACAAAAATGCACGCCTCGATCCAAATAGCAAATTTATCCTCAGATCAAAAGCCGCCCAATGTGACTTAATCGATACCATGGCCCTAAACACACTTTTAACCGGTTTAGATCCCCGTCTAGGACAAATTATTAGGGCTAGTAATCCAAAAGATCTCATTGAAGCAAGCAATCGCATTCGACGCGAACTTCAATTGTCATATTTTGAAGAACAAAAATCTAATTCTTAATCAACTATTCCTAAACTCTCTCAACCAATGAGAAGACCCTCATCTCAGTTTACAAAATGTACAAATTGTGGCCACATTTGTTATCTAAATACTGAATGCCGCTCTTCACGTTTCGACCAGCCAAACCAAACTTTTTCTAGGCTAGACAGTTACCAAAACCAATATAATAAACGGACCTAACAACTATCAAAACAATCGGAACCCTAATAGGAATCAATATTCTTCCAACAATCCAAATTTCAACCAACAGAGGCCTTCATTTTCATCTCAAAAGCGTCCATCTGTTATTCAAAGAAACCCAAACTTCCAACGGGCACATATTTTAAACGAATACCCTGATAAAATGACGACCAACTATTATACAGATGATTACTACACAGATAATTATTATAATACCGATAACTATGGTATTATAATAACACACTATAATAACACACAAAATTATCAGGATTTTCTTACACTTCAGAATCAAATTCATCCTCCCAATCATACGAACCACTCAACGGATGTTAAGAATATCCAAGAACAAATCCAAGCACTCAACTTGGACAACTTTCAACCGGATCTCAATTTTCCCGAACAGACATTCATGTAACCCCATTTCATACAATGAGTTCCAAAAATTTATATTACATTAACGATGCTACGAACACTTTTAAACTTTTAATCGACAATCGACACAGGTACTGGATTCACTGTTTTCAAAGAAAACACAGCACGCAATTATCATAATAGATTTCCTAAAAACGTTACTATTCAAGGTATAACCGATCAAAAACTGTTAATAACAGAATCTGTCCTGATTCCCTTCACTAACAATAATCCTCACAAAGTCTTTATTTTCAATTTAGACATTGATTTCGATGGCATAATAGGCCAAGACTTTCTAGATCTTATTAATGCGTAATAGATCTCAAATCCCGACAGTTGCATACAAATTTTAAAACTCTTACCCTTCACAAAGTAGGACACGAGACAAACACACCTCCTAAAGACAAATCACCGACACACCCTACAGAAACAAGACAAAACGAACCTAAAATAAAAATTAAATCAGATTCTATGAATGAAAAATACACTATCGTGAAAAACCGAGATTAAGACAAAAATCTTGAAAGACCGGACAGAAAATGAATAAAAGGAAAAAACAGAATTACCATTGACAGTCGGACCGAACAAATATGCAGACTAAAATGCAACTTATCAAATACAGATGCCATATTATCAGCTCAAGGAATAGAAAAAGTAAGATTACGTCATGCATAAGTCCATGTAGACGAAAATGGAGAATTCTTAACTTCCGTCCTAAATGCTAATGCAATGCCGAAGACAATCGAAGTTTCAGACATTTCAATCGCACCTTTTAAAAATTCGGAGACAATCCTATCCTACAACGGAAATGATTTTGAAGAACCCGTAGTAGATAGAACACGAATAATTAAAGGACAACTAAGAATTGATCATCTAAATTGCGAAGAACAAGAACTAATTCTAGATATATGTACCGAATATGCAGATATATTTTATGTCGAAGGCGACAAACTGACCTTCACAAACGAAATCAAGCACAAAATCGAAACAAACAACGCTAAACCTATCTTCACTACATCCTATAGATATCCTCAAATACATAAGGAAGAGGTAAAGACGCAAATTAATAAAATGTTAGAAGAAGAAATAATCCAGAAAAGCGTCTCGCCCTGGTCGAGTACAGTCTGGGTCGTACCGAAGAAATTAGATGCGTCAGGAAAACAAAAATGGCGAGTTGTTATTGACTATCAAAAACTTAACGAACTCACAGTACAAGACCGTTATCCTCTACCACAAATATCAGAACTATTGGACCAACTAGGAAGATGCCCATACTTCACAACATTAGATTTAGCGTCTGGATTTCACCAGATTGAAATCGAGCCACAAGACACCCAGAAAACCGCCTTTTCCGTCGAAAATGGACATTACGAATTTGTCCGCATGCCATTCGTACTAATGAATGCTCCATCTATCTTCCAAAGAGTAATGGACAACATCCTCTTAGGAATACTAAACAAAAGATGCTTAGTGTATATGGATGACATAATTATCTACTCACCCACTATTCATGATCACATGTCACGACTAACAGAAGTTTTTAAAAGGTTACGAAAATCAAATTTAAAAATACAGGCAGAAAAGTGCGAATTTTTAAGAAAAGAAGTAGCATATTTGGACCACCTTGTAACAGAAAATGGTGTAAAAACAAATCCAGCTAAAATATCTTGCATGAAAAACTTGCCGGAACTAAAGAACACCAAAGAAATAAAATAATTCTTAGGCTTGAGCTGTAAAAGATACTTTTTAAAAGTATCTAGATACTTTTAAGATACTTGAGACAAAAAGTATCTTAAGATATTAAGTATCTAAGATACTTTTTTGTGAAAGTATCTAAAGATACAAAATACCGGAAAAGTATTTAGAGTAAAAATATCTTAGATACTTTCAAGTATCTAAGATACTTTTGAGTATCTAAGATACTTTTAAGTATCTAAGATACTTTTAAGTATGTAAGATACTTTTATGTATCAAAGATACTTAGATACTTTTGTAGTAACTAAGATACTTTTAGGGTATAATATAAAGGTGCTCGGTACTCTACTACTCTACAGTAGATTGTCGATACTTTTGTTTTAAAAACATCATTTTAACCCTTTAAATTATAATACAATTTTAGTTTAAGCCAGCAGGTACTTTGAAATGGTATACTTTGGGCTTTGGGGTAGATAAGAAATAAAAGACGTTAAGTTATTACAAACTAATAACTATGTATTGAAAACAAAAATCCAACATTAAATTTTCAAAACAATATAAAATAAACATAAATTCGTGTGTTAAAAACAACATAAGATGCATTATGCATTAAAAACAGAACATTCAACATAATTAAATTTTTAAACACAATAGGATAGGATATAAAAAATAGCAACATTTTGGTACCTAATAACTAGTTACTATAACCACTAGCTTTTAGTAAAACTAAATTTTTAAAAGTATGATCAGACAAGGCATGACGTCGGGGTGAATTAATAAAAGTTGCAAAAGAAAACATTCTTTCAACAACTGCAGAAGAAGGTAATGGCGTATTGAACTTTTTAAATAATTGTTCTATAATATTATATTTTTTTAACATTTGTATGTTGGTTTCAGAATCGGCCAAATATTGTAATAGTTGCAGCTCAGCTTGTCGTTTATAATCTAAATCAGTATAGCCAGTGTTTTCGTTTTGCGTTTGAAGATCAGAGTTAATATCAAATTCAAAGAAGTCGTTTTGCATTTTGTTACTTTTCATTACAGTAGTAATGTTATTTGTACTTACATCAAATTGTTTTAATTGTTCCTCATTTTCCTTCATAATTTTTATAGCTTCTGTAATTACCAAATCCTTAATTTTACTAAGGTCATTTTCGATATTTCTGATTCCTCGAAATGCAGTAAGCCAACGTGTTTGAAATAAAGTATTAGTAACTGCAGCAATTATTGCAGATTGGTTAGTCAACTTAAGAAGTTTTTCAAATCTGGAGTTTAAAGATACTGTCCGAGCGTTCAAAATAGGTTCTACATATTTAAACTTATTGGTTTTAAGCTTTTCAATTTTAACAAACAAGCTTATGATTGATGGTAGAAGGAAACCGTAGTACATATTTTGTTCGCCTTGAAGAATGTCAAGTGCCAAAGCAAACGGTTTTAGTATTTGGCATAATTCTGCTAAATAATGTAGATCAGTATCTCTGAGCCGATCTTGTTTTGCAAAATTTAATTTTTCGTATAGAGATTCCAGTTTTTCTTTAGACTTAAGAATCTGGTTCAGATCATCGAACATGGAATTCCAACGAGTCACACCCGGGTAACTTAAAGTATGTCCTAATACTTTTTTTATCACTTCAGCTGATTAGGACGACCTGATTTTTTCCATATATGATTACACCTAGCTATTGCTTGTTCATGTTTTGATCTAAGAGAACTGGTTGAATTAATTATTTTCATAATATCAGTAGTTGTTATTAGGGCAAGTGTATGACTTGCACAACGTATGTGTTCAGATAAAGTAGGTATGATCAAATTATTGTCACTTAAATTATTTGGCAGGAGATAATTTTCGTTTTCAAATATGTCAGGAATATCCTCTTCATCCTCCAAAATATCTTCCTGATCTTCCTCAATGATGTCGATATCATCTTTTGGCACTTGTTGTTGATGTTCACCGTCGTCACCAGTGTAGTGTAAAACATTATTGATACCAAAAACACCAAATGCTTTGACAAAATTTGAGCCGTTGTCAGTAATTGTTGCTAACACTTTATTTGGATGTAGATTATAAGCAGTATGTATATCTTCTAATAGTTCAGCTATACGGTCGTGTGTATGCGCTCCAGAAAATCTTCTACATGCTAGCGGTGCTAACTTTCGTAGAAGTTTGTCGTCAATCCAATGACATGTAACACCAAGAAAACTTCGGGTTTTAATGACCAAATGTCAGCCGTCGTGCAGACGTAACGGATATCATGTAATATTCATTTTAAGTTTTCTTTGTTCTCAGACACCATAGGGGAAATTTTTTTTTTACAGCTGTAGGCCTGGATATTATTTTTAAAGGAGTAATTCCCTTAAATAAATTTAAAAAGCTACGATTTTGTAACAACGACAAAGGTGACATGGTATCTACAATAAACTGAAGAAGTCTTCTTCTCCCGCTACGGCCGGCGCGACAGGTCGAAGCTTGTCGGTTCATGAAAAGTATCTATTTCTCAGGTCCTGAGTAAGTATCTAAGATACTTTTTTGTATCTAAGATACTTTTGTGTATCTAAGATACTTTTAGTATCTAAAGATACTTTTAAAGATAAAAGATACTAGATACTTTTAGGAAGTATCTAAAGTAAAAGTAACTTTTAAATGAACCAAAAAGTATCTTAAATAAAAGTAACTAAGATACTTTTAGTATCTTAGATACTTTTTTTATCTTTTTACTAAAGATACTTTCAGCTCTGGGCTTAGCTGGTTACTACAGAAGATTTATTCCAAATTTTGCCAAAATTTCTAAACCGCTTATGAAACTACTTCAGAAAGGCGTACCTTTTATTTTTAATTCTGAATGCAAAGAAACCTTTAACGAACTAAAAATAATTTAACATCAGATCCAATACTTATATATTCGAATTTTGAGGAACCATTTTTACTAACAACTGACGCTAGTGCATTCGCGATTGGAGCCGTTCTATCGCAAGGACCTATTGGAAAAGATTTACCCATAGCGTATGCCTCCAGAACATTATGCGGTGCCGAAACAAAATATTCGACTATAGAGAGAGAACTATTAGCTATCATATGGGCAGTCAAACATTTTAGACCATATCTTTTTGGCTGAAAATTCACCTTTATTACCGATCATCGACCCCTTACATGGCTTTTCTCGATAAAGGATCCCGGAAGCCGATTAGCGCGTTGGCGCCTAAAACTCGAAGAATACAATTATAAAATAGAACATCGTGCAGAAAAAATAAACAGAAATGCAGATGCCCTCTCAAGAATAAAGATTAATTATTTCAAAGATTGTGCAAACTTTCAATCAAAAATCTTATTATATGCATCGAATGAAGATGACACGGAAACTCAAAAAAACGAAGACGACGATGAAGGAAATATAGAAAAAATATCCGAAGAACTTGATAAGTTTATCGAACTGTATAGAACTAAGTCAATAATCGAATATTCTAAAATTGAAACATCGAATACGGACTTATTAGACAAATCCAACAAAAATATTGTTACAATTTTTTGGCAAAATAAACTTGAAGAACTCCACGAGAAAATAATAAATGACATATTTGAAGAAAACATGGAATATAGTAACCGAAGAATTTTTATCGTACACAGCAAAACTGTAAAAGATCGAAAATATTTTATTACACCATTACCATTTGATCCCAAACGAGTAATATCACATTAGTTTCTTGTACTTTTTGCAAATAAAGATCAATTCGATGAATCAAAAATATATTGTGTCGAGAATAATCTCGAACTACCTATCCTAGAGATATTTTCTTATATTTTTGCTGACAAAGAATTAAAATTAAGAATCTGTCAAAATATAATAAAAACAACCAGCGAAGACAAAATCCCTCAATTTTTTTATCATTACCATTGTGATAAAAACAATTAACATAGAGGAATAAACGAAACTGTCAGAAGAATAAAGCATAAATACAATTGGACGAATTTAACAAAAGATGTAGAGAAATTTGTAAAAGCATGTGAAATTTGCCAAAAAGTTAAGATTTGCAGGAAAAACTTGGACCACTAGTCATAACAGAAACTCCAAAAACACCATTCGAAAGAATAAATATGGATATATTTGAATACCCTACTAGGAACTACGCTTTAACTATTCGTGACGAATTGACAAAATTCACGCAAGCCTATCCTTTGGAAGACAAAAAGGCAGTAACAGTAGTCAAGACACTCCTACTCTTCTTTCAACCCTATAGAACACCACTATGAATTCATTGTGACTGCGGTCGAGAATTCGAGAATGCTATAGTCAAAGAAATTATACGACATCAAACTAACATTTTCTAGTGTTAACCATCCACAATCTAATAGATCTGTAGAAAGATTTCATGCCACACTCTCAGAACTGATTAGATCAAATCAAGCCGAGAACCCAAACGATCACCCCTGCACTATACTTCCTTATGCAATAATATGCTATAACAACACAAAAAATAAAACCCACGGTTTTACACCATATGAACTTATATTTGGGCACTCTGCAGGCCGACCACCAGAAACTCTATACAATCAAAAAACACTAATGAGTAAATATATTCGAGACCCCCTGAATCATTGGCCCTTTTTTCTTTAAAGAAAATCTAACAGGAGAACGTTATTTAACTTTTTTAGGAAATCAACTTATACGTGTCCTTACTAACATGTATCCAAATGCCAATAATCCAAACTCACCTAGTGGAAATATCTCCCTTAGCATTACGCACGTGAAGTACGTCAATTTTTAAATCATTGCTTTCCCAGGAGGCGGATCCGAAGACAAGGTTTTATAGAGTGGTCAGCAAGGTCGCCAGATCTAACACCTCTAGACTTTTTCCTGTAGAGTTACATAAAGTCAAAAGTTTACGTCAATAGACCCCAAAACTTACAGGACTTGAAAGATAGAATTAGGCATGAAATGAGTCTAATTACTCCAGAAGTCATGCGTAATGTACTTGATGAATGTGTCCGTAGATTCGCATATTGTCAAGAAACCGATGGACGGCATTTCGAACATTTAATTTAAAATAATGATTATGCATAATTTGGTTACTTTAAAGTTAATTATTATTTAAATCGTTAGTTGTAATTTAGTTGAATTTAAATTAAAAAAAATTGTTTTTGTCTTAAAATTGTCTTAAAAAAATATTTTAGTTAAAAATGTAATGTCGTTAAATAGAGAATTAAATTCTCGTTTAAATGAGGTGTCGCATTATACCGATTTATATTTAAACAATTTAACGATTACGTCACTACACCTACACCGGTGACATCATCCCTACTTCATGTAGGTTATAATATTATAACATGGGTAATTTATAACAAAAATCGACCTGTTTCGGGATTTCCCCCCAAAACTCGACGGTTCTCGAAATAATGATAATATTCCATAATAATTTAGCTGTTTAATATATATATATATATATATATATATATATATATATATATATATATATATATATATATTACCATTTTCACTTTGCTTATGAGTATGTTCTCAAAATATAGCATCTTCTCTGTTAGTAACTCCTTTATCTGCCCTACTCATCAGATTCTCGTATTAGTTCTTCTATCTAGTATTCTTTTTATTTGAGCAATAAAGACCTTAGATTGGAACTGACAGTCAGAGCTCTGAGATGTTACGTGTTTTCGATACTTTAGTATGGACTTGAAAGCTGGGCACTAAAGCAAGAATACATAACTGTCAGTTGAAATGTTGGATTACAGAAAGATGCTTAAAATGGCATGGACAAAAAATAAAACGAACATGAAAGTAGATCAAGAAATGGGCAGAGAATACAAAGTAATTATTACAATAAAAATAAGAAAGTTACAATATCTGGGACACTTAATGAGGAAACAGCGATATAAAACGATACCATTGATAATACACAGAAAAATAAGGAGATTAAAGAGTATAGAAGTATAGTATTTTGTTACTCTTACTTATATATTATATAACTTCAAATAACCTTTGTTTTTAACTTAAAAATTAAATTTAAGTATATGTGTACTACCTACGTCCCACTATTACATCAAATTTAATGTACTTAATTATTACTCAAAAAGAATCCAGATATAGTGTTTTGTTTTTTATCGTAAAATGAAATTATGTATGTACAAAAATAGTAGTAAATAAAATAGAAAAAATATACGCTCAAGAAGCTAAAAATCTATTTTCCATTAAACAAATTACGTCTACGCTACATTAGTTATGTGTGAATTTTTAATGACCGTAAAAGCTTCACTCCCAAGGCCTTATGGATCAAAAACAATGAATGGAGCTACTTATGACAAACCACATTTTCTTTCTTTTCTGTCGTTTCTCTTTTAAGTACATTTTTATAAGACCAGAAATATTTACCTTAGCTTGAATTTAAAAAATATTGCTGTGTTAAAACTTCTTTGTGTTGACTGACAAAGTTTAATTAACCAATAAAAATAAGGATTTAATTTCTTTTTCACCGAAAATAAGTTACCGCCTGATCACGTAAAAGCTTAATTAATTAAATGGAGTTTAGGACATTTCCACTTGTATTCTTGGGCTGTATTTTTTAAATATTCAGTGGGGCGTAAGTAATTTATTAACCTTTTGAAGAAATAAGAGTTGGGGAAAATTAATCTTTCCGAATTTTTAATATTTTTCCTATGGTTCAAATTACACGTTTCATAATTTTTTTATAAGGCCAAAATCAATATTTGCGCAAATATAAAAGCATACAAGAACGGTCATTTATATAATTATCAAAGCAAAATTCAAAGAAATGATAATTTTTTATCAGTAATAAATATTTAAAATTGGAAAATATCGGTTATTGGGAATTGGTTTTCACGATCTTATACTAGTATATAGTATACTGATTGACAAAAAAGGTACCTATATGTTTACTAGAATTCATAATTTTTTACGTAGCTACTTATCTTGCCATAAACAACAAATAATAACATTTTTAGGTTTATCTGTTTTTTCATTTTGTTGTGGCTGTGTAAATTGTTTAGTGATAAATAAGGAATTTAGTTTTCATGAATTTACGGTAATGGTTAGATTTTAAATTTTGTATAGCTAATTGAAAAGCGTTTTTTAATGCATAAAATGCCTAGAAATGAGTAGAATTTTCCGGGTGTCCCACCTAAATGACTTTGAGAAAGGTCGAATTTTGGAGTCGATCACAGAGGTACCACACAGCGACAAGGTCGCCAATTAAAATTTATTATTCTAAAAGACAGATTCAGTCGTGCTAGAGCCATCGTAAATCGTAGTTCGAAGAGCATTGAGGGATAGTTTGTATACGTATGATATATCGTCAAATACGGCAGTAGTTTTGGCCTTTTTTAGCTCTCACAGCTAAACATCAGCATAACCGTTCGATTTTGCTTTAGAAAAATAATTCTACGGGACAAAAAATGTAATCAGGTAGTCCTAAGTAACAAATCACACTTCTTTCTGGAGATGCACGTTGGTTGAGCAAGAGTAAAAAGGTAACGTGGTTAAGACGTAACCCACAATTTGACAAAGAGCGGCACATTCACCACACCGTGAGAGCTGTGGTATGAGGTTGAGGTGTTATTGCTTATAATAGCGGATCACCACTTATTTTTATACGAGGCAATATCACCATCCAAAGCTATAGTCCGGAAGTAGGAAGATAATAGGAGACTGCATATTGCTAGATAATCATTAGCCATCATGGATTAACATCACGTCAACCATTTATCTTGGTCACCATGATCGCCTGATCTGTCTTTAGCTGAATATGTCTACACATGATAAGTTATAGGCTCTTAAATTTGCAACACATTCCACATCAGGTCTTACTTATGAGCTTTCAACATATTCTTCGATGTCTTCTTCGGGGCTTCCAAAGTCTCAGTCTCCCGAGCCCTCAGACACTACTACATTGATCACTAATCAACGCGTTAGTAACGTAAGTACTACGTTAGTAACTTTTCACAAAATTTATTTTTGGAAACTCTGCTAAGTAGCACCTTCGTATCAGAAAAACTGTAGTGTCGTCTCTGGGTCTTCAAGACACAAAACCTATTTCTTCTCCTGGCAGGACTCACATTAATCCCTCAAAACTCTCTCTATATTTTCTAAACTAATCAGAACGCACAAATATTACTCTCATTTCATTTGTTTTTTACCAATCAAATTTGAATGTTACCACAACAAACCCACTGCTACCAAAACCCCATCAATCAAATATTTGTTAATAAAAGACCCCTTTCAAAGTTACTTAGCTGGGACCCACGGCAAATTTCTAAGCATTTCTATGCATGTCATGCAATAAAAAAGGCTTCTCAATCAGCTACACAAAATTTAAAATCTAACTAACACCGTAAATTAACAAAAACTGAATATTTCTTTACCACCAAACAATTTACACAGCCACAACAAAATATAAAAACAGATAAACCTAAAAATTTTATTACTTGTTGTTTATGGCAAGATAAGTATTTAGGTGTTTAACTTTTTCGTATCAATCAGTATACTATAATATATAGTCCGTCTAGAAAGTATCTGGAAAAGAAAAGACAGCATTATAATTTTACGGTATTTATTTCTATCACTTGAAATATAAAATTTTAACAAATAATTTATCTCATTTACTTATACAACCTCCATTTAAATCTAAACACTTAACTAAACGTCCAGGTACACCCAAAACTAGGTCAAGGCCATAATTTTCGGTAATGGTGTTCCAGGCCTGTAAAACTGACCGAATGAAACCTTCTTTATCTCGTGGCGCTGCTTATTCCACTTCAATCTTCAGCAGTGCCCATATGTTTTCAATGGGGCTAAATTCTGAATATGCTGCTGGCCACGGAATTGTTGCCAATTCGTGTTCTAGCATCCAAGCTTGAGTATAAGCGAAAGTATGGCATCTTACATTATCTTGCTGAAGACGCCACCCCTCTGGATATAAAACATGAGCCGTTTCAAGAAGAAAACCGTTTAGGATGTCACAATATTTCGCACTATCAACCGTACCATTAACTCTACAGAGAGGTGTAGCACCACGCTGAGATATTGCTCCCCAAACCATTATTTAGTGGGAAATTTGAAAATTTGAACGGTAACATTTTCTCTTGATAGGACTTGTAGATGATTTGCACCAAGCTGGAATCAACTTTTATCACATATAAAGACATTAATAAAATTATCTTCTCGAAAACGTTGACAAAAATCTATTCTTCGTTGCCTTTGCAAAGGTGTCATTGTAGGGATTTTTTTTGCATTCCTTGATATGCAGCCTTACTTTTTCAGTGCGGAAATCCTAGATGCGGATTTTGTCGTCCTAAAGCCACTAAAGCACTTAAATTGTTTCCGCGAATCTTACGCGGTCTATTCGAAACTGGTCTATGTCTCATATCTATGCCATTTTTTCCTCTTTATTATCTCATACACTGCATTTTTCCAAATTCAGTGAAGCCAAGTTTTTAACGTTTCTGACACCCTTTCTATACAAAGATTCCACCACTTTTCTTTTTTCTACTTGTTTCCCCAATCTTAAGGCTGCTTACAAACAACAATATTTGACAGATGGTGTTGTCATGCGATTTTGTCCATAACCTACAATCGGCACAACATATTTGATGCATTACTTTTGTCTTAAAATATTACAAAAAGGAAATCTATTAAAATTAGGAAAAATATAAAATTCCGGATACTTTCTAGACGGACTATATATAAGTATGAGATCATGACAACCAATTAATAATAACCGATTATGTCGAATTTTAAAAATTTATTACTAATAAAAAATTATCATTTCATTGAATTTTTTTTTATTAATCGCATGAATGAACGTTCTTGTATGCTTTTATATTTGCGCAAATATTGATTTTAGTGGCCTTATAATAAAATTATGAAAAAAATATTATATATATATATATATATATATATATATATATATATATATATATATATATATATATATATATATTGTTTTGTATAAAACTTAAGAGGTCGCTATTTAAATGATATTAGATAAATAATAATGAAGAAAAATGCAATATTGTGTTTGTAAATAAATTAGCGAAAAAATAGCAAATATAACTGTGAATGATTAACTAGCTTTACTCATTACTGTTGTCTGTACAAAGAATCTAGACTTAAATTTGGAAATATTGCGGTTTTGTAGCCAGTGGAATATCATTGATGCCATGTCGCGACGCCCGGGAACGCCGAGGCTTGATAGGACGAGAACCGATAAAGCTGGGTGCGTTTCGTTCGCTGCCTAGTGATGAAGTGTAAGTGTAGTCTTGAGATCGTCAGAAACCACCCTCTGTCCACGCTTCGAGGTGGTCGGTAGCAAGAGGGCATACCCATAAATCACTCTATTGTATTGCGATTTTAAGTAGCGATAATTTAAGTTTATTGTCACGGTAATACGATACTTTACTCTTGTGTGTATTGGCGACACAAAAATAACAAAAGAAGTCAAATTCTCCGTAATTAAAACATACTTTCATACATAAATACCACATACTTTCCCAAACATTCTCCCGCTCCAAAAACGAATATTTTTAAGAACAGCTGAAAGTATATGAGTAAAGAATAGACATGAAAACATCGATATACTAATAAAGAATTAAGTAAGAATAAAATATGAATTGACAAATAAGCGGCGGTCATATTTGGAACACAGAACATTGTTGGATGCCATCTGAAACTGTGCTCAGATTAACAACGCGTACAATGTCATCAATTAGAAAAGAATAGCGTCGAAAGACTGTGTCATACACAATACCGTTGGTCCCTTTTCCTATAAGAATTCCGTGGGGTGCGAAAAGACAAGAAGAAGAACAGTGTCGAAATCTCGGCGTGATGTCGCATTTCAGAAGAAAGTCTTCAATGACAGCCGGGAAGTAATGATATTTTGACGAGTTTCACGGTAGAAAAATGCCAGTTTGGTGAAAATTGTAATAATTGTGCAGGTGATAAAACACGACTAACACAATCAGAGAGGTGTTAATTAGAATGCATATAATGCTAAGTAGAGTGTGGTATCAGTTCTTGTATGTGTTTAATACGATTGACAATTTATGGGTAGAAAAATTAGCTCAAGGGAGCGCAATCGTCGAGTCAGATCAAATATCGGAAGATCGGAAGGAGAACCCTTCGACAAAGGTGACTAGATCAGCCAGCAATATGGCTGCCAAGAGTTGCAATCTTGTCGAGACAGAGTGAGCATGAAAATTGGACTAGACTCGTTGACAAAAGTGACTAGATCAGTCAGCAGTATAGCTGCCAAGAGCTCCGATCTTGCGATAGATGTTTTTGTATAGAAATAACACCAGAAATGTAACACATACAAGTACAGAGGTCAGATGTATCTGTTCAGATGTTTCATCATCCCAGGATACATTGAATTACCACAACTGTTTTAGAAGACGTTTTACTAGCAAAAAGAATGGAAAAGGAATAAAAACAAGAGGATAGCAACAAAAATACGACTGATTTACGAACGAATACCCCGCTTTGTACAGACTTTGTCAAAGGGACGAGAAGAATTAGAAAGGAAGTTAGTTGTAGGATTCCATTTTAGGCCCAGTACCGTGAAATTAAAAGGTTTCTCTTTGTCAACGAACAACATGTCAAAATGTCTAAGCCAAAGCCTGAAAATAATTAAAGATGGTTGCTGGCGTTGTCGATTTGTCTAGCGAAAAACCATCGAGATTTAAAAGCTAAGCGAGTGCTCACTGCAGAAGGTGAGTAGTATCAAAGAGACTCACTTGTAGCGTGATTCTAACGTAAGTCCGTCGAGATGGTTGCTGGCCCATTGCCTAGCGGAAAACCATCGAGCTTTAAAAGCTAAGCGAGATCTCACTGCAGAAGGTGAGTAGATCAAAGAGAATCACTTGTAGCGTGATTCTGATGCAAGTCCGTCGAGATGGTTGCTGGCCCATTACCTAGCGGAAAACCACTGAGCTTTAAAAGCTAAGCATTATTCTTGTAGAGTTTTTAAGCGAAATAAAACGAAGAAGTACCGTAAGTAACGATACGTAGTAAAAACTCTTAGAGAGGTTTAAAAAGTCCGATCTCTAGAGAACCCCTTCTATAGTTCCAAAATTCCTTATTTACTTTAATTTGTCGATACGTTTGCTTTATATCGTAAATAAAACAACAACGAAGATATCACAAATTAAGTAAAGAACGAGATGCCCTTTCAGGACCAGTATCAATAGCGTCGATTAGCGACACACCTCGAACGTCATATAGATTGGCGTCGAAGCTAGTACGAATTTTGGATAAAAAAAGCGAAATAAAAATTTGTTTTTTGAAAACTGTGTGAGAGTTATAAGAAATAATCGATTTAAAATCGGATTCAGAAATCGGCATCATATGTTGAGAAGTATCAAAATCTTCCATGAATGCAACATATGTCTCTTTGAGATTCGGAAGTTTCCTGAAGCGATTCTCTAGCATACAAAACGAAGATATGCATAAGAATAACAAATAAGTAGCGAAGATAACCGATAGAAGATAAATAAATCGGCCTGTTAAATTTCGAAAAATCAACAACTCAGAAATATCCTTCGCGATCTTCGTCGTGTTGGGACAAAACTAACAGGTGCCTACTGTTTTCGACTTCCCGAAACCTTTGTAGAAAAGATCTATGTTTGTATACATAGAAGTAACGAAAGATGTGAATAACATATAGAATAAGTCGTAGAGACTCACCCTTATAGAACATTATTGAAAATCATTTCTAAGGCCACAGGATGATGTGGTTCGCCAAGAATTTTCACCAGAATTTACGAAACGAAGAACCAATTCTACACCTGTGAGTATATCTATAAGATCTGATTACTAAAATGCGTGATTTGGTAGAGTACTGAAATAAAATTGGCTGTGGAGCCTGTATCTAGCAGGATACGAATTCTAAGAAAGATGCGAAAACATATTTGATCTGTATCAACTATGTAAAAAGAAATAGACGAGGACATTAAATGTGGTTGTGTAGCAAATTAGAAATGTTGCTATTTGAAGAAGTGATTATCTAAAGGAAGAAGATAAATTTGACGGTTGGTTAACAAACGAAGCAAAACGCGAGACCGTGATTCGCAAACCGTACAATTCGTCGCTTCGAATGAGGTGGAATCAGGCCACGTACACAAGAATTATGTAGATTAACCAACGAGAAAAGTTCTTGACGCTGTTTAGTTACAAAAAATACGAACATTTATAATAAATAGTGAGAACCAGAACACACGACACATTTAACACCTTTAACACACATTTAACACCTTGAAACCACAGGTAAAGGAGATTTGATCGAAAAATAAGACAGCGATGATTGAAGGTGAGTAGAAGATGATATATATATATATATATATATATATATATATATATATATATATATATATATATATATATATATATATATATATTCAGTGATTCCACAGTATTCACTGCCTTCCCTCGCTCAACCGTTTCCATCTCTAAAATCCACAAGGAAAATAATTCCTGTAGCTGGCTGTATACCACGTATAACAAAAGAGGTTAGTCTTTGTATGTGGGTATATTTTATTTTATAAAAACCCTTAAAAGGGCAACATTACAAGCACGAAGGTTTTCGGAACAACTGTTCCATCATCAGGTTAAAATGCCTAAAATAAGTATAAACCATTTAGTTACAACAAACGTGGTTTAAAATTTTGACTAAGGTTAAAAACAATAAAATGGTTATACTTACAGGTTAACATGCCTGAGCCACCAAAATATTTGGGTAAAAACCCTTTAAATTGAAAAATGTTACCGAAGAATGTACATGATGTTTATAATATTATATGATGTTTAATATTTTAATTAGATTTTACTTCAGGTAACATACACCCATGCTTAAGTGAGTTCCAGTGTCCGGAGAGTAAACCTCTTCAAACGGACTACGGTTGGCAACTGATTGATGAAATACTCATGAGCGGTGTCAGAAACAAAATGTCAATGAACCATGAAACAGTGTTAGTTAAACATTATATTACTACAGCCAAAAGATTAAAAAACTTTGATGATGTTAAAATGATAACAGTAATCCAGGTGTTGGAATTTAAAAATTTTTCTCTATAATTATTTAATATTGGATGTAAAAGATGTAAATTACTGGTGTTGTGGAAGGTCATGTTTAAGAAGATGACGTATGTATTAGGCAGCTTATTTTACTCTTTATCGTATGGAGTGTTGTCTAAAAGGTGTAATTTGTGAAGAATTAGCTGAAATATATGGAAATGTCCTTTTATGTTGCTAACATCTAGGACAAGGAAGAATAATTAGTGTATATTTGTAGCTAATGTAAGACTTTTTTAAGTAGATGAAAAAATTAATTAATTTTAATTAATTAATTAATTAATTAATTAATTAATTAATTAATTAATTAATTAATTAATTAATTAATTTTCATCTACTTAAAAAAAAGTCTTACTTTAGCTACAAATATACACTAATTATTCTTCCTTGTCCTAGATGTTAGCAACATAAAAGGACATTTCCATATATTTCAGCTAATTCTTCACAAATTACACCTTTTAGACAACACTCCATACGATAAAGAGTAAAATAAGCTGCCTAATACATACGTCATCTTCTTAAACATGACCTTCCACAACACCAGTAATTTACATCTTTTACATCCAATATTAAATAATTATAGAGAAAAATTTTTAAATTCCAACACCTGGATTACTGTTATCATTTTAACATCATCAAAGTTTTTTAATCTTTTGGCTGTAGTAATATAATGTTTAACTAACACTGTTTCATGGTTCATTGACATTTTGTTTCTGACACCGCTCATGAGTATTTCATCAATCAGTTGCCAACCGTAGTCCGTTTGAAGAGGTTTACTCTCCGGACACTGGAACTCACTTAAGCATGGGTGTATGTTACCTGAAGTAAAATCTAATTAAAATATTAAACATCATATAATATTATAAACATCATGTACATTCTTCGGTAACATTTTTCAATTTAAAGGGTTTTTACCCAAATATTTTGGTGGCTCAGGCATGTTAACCTGTAAGTATAACCATTTTATTGTTTTTAACCTTAGTCAAAATTTTAAACCACGTTTGTTGTAACTAAATGGTTTATACCTATTTTAGGCATTTTAACCTGATGATGGAACAGTTGTTCCAAAAACGTTCGTGCTTGTAATGTTGCCCTTTTAAGGGTTTTTATAAAATAAAATATACCCACATACAAAGACTAACCTCTTTTGTTTCCATCTCTCTCTGTTGTCCCATTCTTCATCGTTTAGGCCTCTCTTACTCATGGCGTCGTCTACTTCGTTTCTTCAGGATTTTCAAGGTCGTCCTCTTTTCCTTCTTCCTATGGGTCTCCATTCGGTTATTCTCTTTATCCATCTGCTGTCACTAGTTCTTCTTACATGTTCATACCACTTTAGTCTTTTTTGTTCTATGTATGTTAGTATGTCTGTTTCTATTGATGTTCTTTGCTTTATTTCGTCATTACTTCTCCTATCCATTCTTGTTACTCTGCAGCATCTTTGCAGGCATTTTATCTCTGTTGCTACTATCTTAATGTTGTTTTTCTTGTTTATGATCCAATTTTCAGCCCCATATGTCATAATACTTCGCACTAATGTTTTATAAATCTGTGTTTTTGTCTTCATATTTAGGTGTCTATCCCACCATACTGAGTTAAGTTGTCGGGTCGCTGTCCTTGTTTGTCCTAATCTTTGTATAATTTCTTCTGCTGTTGTTGCCTTTTTCGTGATTATGAATTCGTAAGTATTTGAATTTATCCTTTCCTTTGATTGTTACGTTATCATCAATCTGTAGATCTTCTATGTCTTCTTCACTTGTAGATAGGTACTCTCTTTTCGCGAGGTTAATATCTAGGCTAGCCTTGGTATATTCTTTTTGTAGTTTCTTCATCATGTAGCTGAGGTCGTGTGTGTGTGTGCAATCACTACTTGATCATCTGCAAAGCTTAACGTATATTGTTAGTCGTTCCGTACCGGTACTCCGATGCCTACGCATTTTCCTTTCCATGTAGTCAAGGCTTTCTCTAAGTATATTTTGCTTAGGGTTGGAGATGTGGAACAACCCTGCAGGAGCCCTTTTGTTGTGGTGAATTCTCCTATGATTTTTGTTTCCATTTTAATGGACACTTTACTTTCTTTATACAGAGCTTTTGTAGCTTCTATGAGTTCCGTCTGTATTTATAATTTGTACATTGCCTCCCATAGTTCTGACCTTGCTACAGAGTACATACGCCTTTCTCAAGTCCACAAATGCCAAATGTACATCTCTATTTTTTGCTTTTTTCTTTTCCAGCAGTTGTTCCAGTGTGTATATGTAGTCTATGCATGATCTTCCTGCCGTGAAGCCTGCCTGATCCTCCCCGATTTTGCCTTTTATTGCTTGCTCTATCTTTTCTCGCAGTATCTTCCCATATAATCTTCCTATTGATGATATTCCTTTGTAATTTTCGCATCGTTTTCTATCTCCTTTCTTAAATATAGATGTCATATATGCCTCCGTCCATTCCTTTGGGAGTTGTTCTCCATTTATGGTTTTCTGAAATATCCATTGTCTCATTCGGTGTAATTTTTTGTTTGTTATGGGGATCTGCTTCGTCTTCGCCTGTTTTCTTTTCCAACGAATTGTGGTCTTTGTTCTGTTAACAGTTCCTTATAATAGTCCTTCCATTCTTTGTCCTGTATATTTCCCAATTTAATTTTTTCTTATGAGTTTTGTTTTAATCCTCTCAGTACTTTCCATGACTCCGAAGTTCTTGTACCTTCTATGTATGTTTTTATATTTAAGTAGGGTCTTTCCCATTCTTCATTATTTTGTTGTGTTATTTGTTTTTTCACTTCTCTATCTTTTTCTCTATATTCTTTATAAATTTATTCGTTGTTGGTAGTCAGCCATTTTCTGTATAGTTGCTTTTTTTTCTTCAGTTATTCTTTTTGTTGGTTTATTTATTTCATAATAGTTCTGTTTATTTGTTATATGTTCTTTTTCTGCAAGGGCTTCGTATGCTGCTTGTTTTATACTCGCCTTTATATGCTCGTATATTTCTTAGATGTTGCCGTATCTAAATTCTATTAATTTTGGGTCTAGACGTTGTTAGTATAGTTCTCTTATTGATTGTTCTTGGAGTAGTTCTATATTGTATTGTTTTTCTCCTATAGTGTTCAACGGTTCTGTAGAGGGGTCTTGTTATGTTTCCAATTATTGCCCATTTTTGCTGTCAGTAGTTTATGGTCCGTTCCACATTCTGCTCCTCTTCTGACTCGCACATCTTTGATCTTTATTGTGGTACCTTGTTTGATTATTATGTAGGCTATTATCGATTACAGCTTTTGTGTATCTTGCGTCCCTGTATATTTATGAATATGTTTATGTCTGAAGAATCCGTTGATGATTTCTGGGTTGTTTAGTTTGCATTATTCAATCGACGTTTTCCATTATTGTTTTGTTTATCCTCTCCAAATCTCCCCACTACTTTATCATTTTCTTTCCTTCCGGTTCTGCCGTTAAGGTCTCCTGTTAAAATTATGTCCACGTTCTTCTTAATTAACTCTATTTGATGTTGAAGTTGTTCCGTAAAATGTTCTTTTTCTACTGTCGGGGAATCGTCTGTTGGTGCATATACTCCGAGTATCACTATCTCTTTACAGTATATGTCTATATGCATTTTAATTATTCTCTCGTTGATTGGTTCCCATGTTCCAACCCTGTTCTTCCACTTATTTTTGATTAGTATTCCCACTCCTGCCTTTGCTCTACATTCTTTATTAACTCTGCTCCAGCAGTGGATATGGTCTTCTATTGTTTCCGTTCCATTTCCTTTCTTTTTGGTTTCTGTTGTTACTAGTATGTCGATGTTGCTTTCTTTAAACTCCTTTATCACTTCCGTCGCCTTTTTGTCCATCCTTGTATATTCCATGTTGACATATGTTATATTTTGTCTTCGTTTTGATTTTTCGTTGAGCTTTGATAAGACTGGGTCTTCCGAACTCTTCGCAACATTGCCCCCCCCCCCGTATCCGATGGGGCTCCCTCTATCAAAGGTGTGGATTTCCACCCGGGGATGTGTTTCCATATTTGGCTTTTTCATCTTGCGATTTTCGTTCTTCTTACTCTTATGTTTCTCTGTGTGTTAGGTTGCTAATTCCTAAAGCCACAACCCCCGTTTGGAGGACCTATTCTTTAGCCGCCTATTCTGGATCAGACGCTTTTGGTTCTTCCGCCCTCTCGACCATTGTGACTTTTTCAACCATCCTCTGCTCTCGAGACCGTTGACCGGTCAGCTGAACCCTGGTTTTTTAATGGTTTAAATGAAAGTGATTGACATTGGGTAGCTATTAAAAAATCATGTAAAAATCATGATGTACACTAAATTCACTAACTGCGGGGGTATAAAAAATGCAGGAAACAAATTGATTAAAACGAAGTAATACAAGATGCACATTGCTTAAAAGTGTAGCGTAATAAATGCCACTGTCAGACTGCGGAGAAGTTTGCTTAATGGAAGATGGAAAATGCCCTGATCATTGGCAACACGGTTACATGAATAAGAATACTACGGTATGGGCTTCAGTCTGGTAGAGGTGTCTTGGTTAGGGTTTGACAGAGCTAGACTACAGGAGATTCGCGAGTGAGGTAAATATACGTAAGAGAAGAAACTTTTGGGCACCACGCTATTTTTGAAGGAACGGGAAAACCTAGTAAATACGATAATGGATAGAAAATTAGATAAAAGCGATAACGTCAAAGATAAAAAAGACAAGAACGGAAAGAAAATAAGACAAAAACAATACGAGAAAGATACAGATGGTTCCTAGACGGGAAAAAAAAAAACACTGGGGAAGGATAATTATATCCCGCTGAAGATACACTTAAAATACGACATATATAGATAATATATAAAGAATAATTAATACAATCAAATAACAATTTGTACCCGAAAGAGATAAATAATATTTTAAAGGGTAAACTAAATATACGGTATGAAATAAAAGAAATACGTTCGTTTTACAACTTATGTATCTCATAACTTTAAATTAACTGAAAACTCTGCAAAGTTCGTTACATACTTGACAAAAGTCAAGTTCAATTAAAAAAGTTAGAAAAGTTATTATTAAACAAACAACAATAAATATCTGCCGCATATCACAATAGAAATACTGTGTAGAAAAAAAAATTATGTTACCGTATTTAATATTGAAATTTTTAGATATTTAGATTTAAGATATTTATGTACTCCTAAGAATAGCACGCAAAAAATATCTCGGAATTTGATTTAGTAAATATTATTAACAATTATTAACAATTATCAATTGGCCGTCGTCAAAGAAAAAACTCCACTATTATAAGGCGATAAATCACTAAACTGGAGTCGGTAGTATCACTGATCATATAATTTTCGCTTTTGGTTGATTTGAGATGAAACCTAAAAATACAATAATTATAAATATGCATCACTAAGCATTAATACCAAATTTGTATATTTTATATGTTGCATATTTTCTAATGTTGTTATGGTATTATTTTATTCTAAAGTATTAAAAAAAAAGACTTTTTCAAAATTTTTTAGTTATTTATGTTAATAATAATAATAAATATTAATAAATAATAACTTTTTCATTTTTCATTTTACTCTAAAAAGTAATACAGATAAAGTTGTGGACAATTTAATTTGCTACAAATAATGTCTTACAAATTTGCACCCCTTGTTCCAAGACGGCGAGTATTCAATTTCGGTCAATTTCGGAGCACAGTAAAATCCAGAAAAAATTAATGAATTTAAACAAATTTAAAGTAAAAATTATTCGTTAAAAAACCGTCTATAATATTACTCATTTTTTGTAAAATTACCACAAAAAAAGTTATCCAAAAAAATCCAAAATCCAATATCCAAATTTTTTAGTTATTTTTATTTAAACTTATTTATTTTTCATTTTTTGATAAAAACTAACGAAAATAAAGTTGTAGTTAATTTAATTTTCTATAAATAATATTGAATTTAATTTTATGTAGTGTTGCCAGTTTAAGAGATACGGCGCAAAAACCATTTGTACCCAATTTTTTCAAGATGGCGGCAACGGAACAAGGGTGAAGATTCCACAAACTTGAACCTAAGCTTATACTTACACTCCCAACACCTCAAAAGAATAAAATTGAGTCGTCTAAAAATGCACGCTAAGCTCTAAACATTTCAATATACTAAATCACCTGTGCAAAATCCATCAACTAAAAATGTACGCCATTGGTTTTCTTTCTGTTGTGAATTTATTAATTGTTATGTCTTTAATTTATAATGTCTTTACTAATTTATTATATTGTTCCTACTTTAATTTATTAAAAGGCACGATAATTTATATAAGTTTATTTCTCACTAAATATACATAATTTATTAGTAGGCGAGCGTAACAATATCGCGAGCGCGAATCTTCTTTATTAACTGTCCCTCCTTAACCAAAATTCCTCTATAAATATAAAGTCCTGTTATTCGAGAATGAAAACAGTTGTTTCTCGAAACACATCGAACATAGACCACTGTTTTGCTGAAAGGCCTTCTAGACAGAGCGGCGAATTGTTCTCAGAACCGGTATGGTTAAATCGGCTTGTCTCCAGAAGGTTCGAACTGTTATGTTTTTATTACAAAGGGGGACCCATCGTGTGTCAGGTAGGCATTACCTAAAAAATACGTGAATGAATGAAAATATTAGTAATAAATATATTTACGGTTTTGGGTCAGAATTTATCGTAACATTGCCCCCCTCTTAAAAGATTGTTCCTCCTGGAACCTTGTCGGGACTGGAACCGGAACGGTATGCTGGTATCGGCAACTGGACCCTCTTTTACAACTTCCAGTTGTATAAAAATGACAAGGGACGGTTTTCTCTCCGCACCAGTAACTATGCGGATTGCAACAGACTAACACCTGGACTTCGGTGTCTTTAAAGATCTCTTCCACCATATTTCGGATAACCCTCCAATCTAATTGGCGGCACTCCAACTTTGGCATGGCTAACTTTTGCACGTCGGACTCCAGTACGTGCTCTCTCAATTGAAGTAAGGCTTCCCATACATCTCGGTAGGTAGGTTGGTCACGGGCAGTGTCTTTTGTTACCAGGTAGAAAAGGTAACGTGATGCATCTTGGAGTTTCAAGGTTTTACCGGGAGCTGGCACTTGGCATTGAAGCTATGCAACTCGACCAAACTTCCTTCGAAAGACGGATGCCAACCCTGGTGCGTCTTTGATACTGGCCGGGATGGTAAGGGCCAGCGAGTAGTCATCGGGGAGCGCGAGTAGATCTTGCTTTTCTTCAGTGGTAACACCATGTCTCGCTTTACCGGTACCTCCATAGGCACCCATGAATTCCTCAAACGTGAGGTCAGACACATCGTGGATTTGGTTTACTTCCACTTCTTCATCTACGTTGTGGTCACCTTCGAAAGACGCCAACCGGTTATGGTGTACTATCATCGGCTTTTCCCTCGGAATCTTGCTTATTCGGTAGATGACATCGTTGATCTTCCCATAATGAGGTATGGACCTTCCCAAAACTGCTGCAATTTGGGAGAACAACCTTTTCGCTTCTTGGGATTATACAGCCATACTTTGTCGTTCTTCTTAAAGCAACCCTTTTCGGCTTGTGTATCGTACCGTTTCTTCATTCTGTCGCTAGCGATCTGAAGGTGGGAACGGACCAACTCATGTACATCGTCCATTCTTCTTCATCTGCTTTCATCAATTGTACCTGGATTTCTCCATGAATGTTGGCATTTTCACCTGTAGCGGTCCGAAGTCGCAACCTCGTTGGTAACAGTTTCTTACGGCTGTTTATAACTGTTGGACGTATAATGGTTCTGGTCGCTCCGGTATCCACCAACAACGTATGCTTTTTACCATTTATTTTTCCATCTACATATACACTATCTTCACGACATTTCAAAGAAGCTATTAGTATGAGAGGGTCTTTGGAAAAGTTCTGGGTCGAAGCTGCCCCCCTAAGGCTGACCCGTTCTAGTTTTCCTGATGGTGAGTTTCTTGATTTGCGTCGTACCTAGGGTGCTTACAGGAGCTTCGTACGTGTCCTATTTCGCCACAATTCCAGCATCTGATGGTCTTCGTTTTCTTGTATGTCATGCTTTTTATCATATTAACGAGCTGGTCAAGTTTATCTTCATCTTCTTCCTCTTTTACAGTCCTAACTTTACTGTAACCGCCAGAGGCCTGCGTAGCTGACTCATATTCGAGGGCGGCGGATAAGACATCAACCAGCGTCTTGTGACGAGCTAATCGTAGTGTTCTCTGCATTTCATGATCACGAAGACCATCAATAAACGTTTGAACGGCCAACTTTTCCATCATGTCTTCGGGAGCTGTTGGATAAGCATATCGTACTAATCTGGCAATATCTACTTCATATTCTTGAAGA
Organism: Diabrotica undecimpunctata; assembly: GCF_040954645.1. Taxonomy (NCBI): domain Eukaryota; kingdom Metazoa; phylum Arthropoda; class Insecta; order Coleoptera; family Chrysomelidae; genus Diabrotica; species Diabrotica undecimpunctata. The sequence continues at coordinate 86,744,281 of NC_092808.1, read as the reverse complement.
GCCTCATCTTTCTTCTGTCTACGATTTTTAAGCTGCGACTGATATACATGCTCCAAATGTTCGTGGCCATATCGCATATTTAACCTCTTCTTCAGTTGTTCGAAATCATCGGTCTCCTCTACGGCTATGGTCTGAAGCACATCTAAGGCATCTCCTCGAAGAGCGATAGTCAGGTTTACAGCCTTTTCTTTTTCAGACCATCCATTCGCTCTTGCAGCTGATTCGAACTGTTTCATGTAGTTGTTCCATGACGATTTTCCGTCGAAAGTTGGGACTTTGACATGCACAGAACTTCCACTTCCTTCAAATTTCGGCCGTGTTTCCAACTTACATTTCGTCTCGTCTTTTTTTATCTCTGCTGTAATTGGATTGTTTCCTCTCTCTGCTGTCCCTGTTTCCTCCAGCTTCTTTTCCATCTCTTTCATCTTTTCTTCGAAGGCCGACATATCGGCAGCAACTTGGTTTTTTAACGAAGATATTCTATCGTCGAGGGCAGACATCTCAGAAGTGACTTTAGAGATTTCCGAAGAGATGTTAGCAGAAACTTTGCTTTCCAGGGACGAAATCTTGTTAGAAACTTTGTTTTCTAATGACGCGATGTCACCAGAAACTTTGTTCTCTAATGATGCGATGTCACCAGAAACTTTCGAAATCGACGAGAGGACAGCATCTTCAAATATATAAGTCTCTGGATCTAGTCCTTCTTCTAGCAAAGCGTTCTTTAGTCGTTGGACTAACTCAGCCTTTTTTCCGGTAGAAGCTAATTCTCTGTCTTCAAGATGTCTTCTTAAATTAGTCACTGTCAGCTCATAAATCGTAGCCATTTTCACAATTTATTTTATATCACACTTCTGCACCACTGTTGTGAATTTATTAATTGTTATGTCTTTAATTTATAATGTCTTTACTAATTTATTATATTGTTCCTACTTTAATTTATTAAAAGGCACGATAATTTATATAAGTTTATTTCTCACTAAATATACATAATTTATTAGTAGGCGAGCGTAACAATATCGCGAGCGCGAATCTTCTTTATTAACTGTCCCTCCTTAACCAAAATTCCTCTATAAATATAAAGTCCTGTTATTCGAGAATGAAAACAGTTGTTTCTCGAAACACATCGAACATAGACCGCTGTTTTGCTGAAAGGCCTTCTAGACAGAGCGGCGAATTGTTCTCAGAACCGGTATGGTTAAATCGGCTTGTGTCCAGAAGGTTCGAACTGTTATGTTTTTATTACAAAGGAGGACCCATCGTGTGTCAGGTAGGCATTACCTAAAAAATACGTGAATGAATGAAAATATTAGTAATAAATATATTTACGGTTTTGGGTCAGAATTTATCGTAACATTTCATTTGTATACTTTTAAATAACTAATAACAGCTACAATATCTAAAATCTAACGTAACATACACGACAGGGTACTTTAAAAATATGTTCAATCTTCCAATTTTTGTTTTTGGTTTTTTCTTTTTAATTTTTTATATATACCATTTATTATAATCGGCTATAGATTAGATTGCTAGTTTTTAGTTATATTTTGCCAAAAAAGTTACTACCGTACAAGAAATAATTATCTTACCAAAAAAACAATTCTATTCCCAAATACAGATAATGGTTTATAAACATTTTCAAGATTCATAAATTTTAGCCGGCATAGTTGCCAAACATTCTTTTACGCATCAAATAATCATTTGAAATTGATTACGTACATTTTTCAATGATCTCAACGAATAGGGCTTAAAATCATGGGTTGCGCCCCAGATTTCTCACCCTTGTACGTACCAGCCAATATGTTCGACACTGCAAAAAATTCTAATAACAATCCAAAACTATGTGTATGAATTCTGTACTTTATCAAATTGCCGAAAATGGGGTCAACATTTTCCGAAAATCAAAGATTGTCCCTGCTACTGGTACTAATAATTTTGTACGGTATTGGGTCGTAGGTCAATATTTATGTATTACGTACTTAAGTTATAAATGCAGTACAAGCATGTTCGACCAAAATGTCCCACTCTTTACCGCTCAAAAATTGACGGCATAGTTTCTAGAGTTGATCTAGAAAATATGTTATTCAAAATTTCTAGTTCTCTAGTTGATTTATATGTGACTTATGCCGAGTCAAATGACTCATTGAATGTGTATGGGCCTGTAGTCTATTACTACACGCAAATCAAACACTTTAAAAGCTACTACCTAACTAGGAAGACAAATTCTCTAAGAGAAAAGTGCTTTGGAAAAGACTAGGTCTATTAAATGAACATGGAACCTTATATTGTCAAGATAACTTTAAACTCTACAATAACTATATATACTTAGTTGAATTTGTGGACAAAAAAGAGAATACACAAAAAAAAACAATTAATAGACATGGAAATAAACTTAAGAGACGACAAAACATAAAACACAATAAATTTGTTAAACAGATAAATTAAGAGTACAAAACAAAAACTAATCTTTGCAGAAATAGAAACGACAAACTAACCAGCATAATAAAAGTAATTAAAGAACCTTGTAAAACATATTTTGAAAAACTACTGAATCAAAAATTTTTCCAAATAATGATCTGGAATACACAGAATATGAGCTACTGGAAGAGGCAGAAAATGAAGGGATTGAAAATACAAAACTACTAACGATAAAAGATGTTAAAGGGGCAATTAAACTGCAAAACAATAAAAAGAAACCTGAATGTGATGGAATACATGCATAATTGTTCAAGTTGGGAAAAAATAACCAAAAGGATATATGAGGTCATACACATAATATGAAGACATGAGAAAATGCCAAAAGAGTGGAATAAGAGTATTATCTGCTCTATCCATCAAAAGAGGACGATAATCGTCTCTGTTAAAACTATAGGGGAATCTCCTCGCTGTGTTGTAAATATAAAATATTTATCAATATAGTTAACCATAGACTTCAACCTCTCGCAGATAAGATTACCGGATAATATCAGGCACGATTTAGGCAGGGAAGATCAACCATGGACTAACTATTTTCGGTTAAGCAGGTCTTGAAAAAACCCTCGAAGTATGACATAGATATCTATATTATTTTCATTGACTTTAAACAGAAATATGACTCAATAAACAGGGCACACTTAGACAAAATATCAAATGACTTAAATACCCTCAAAATTAGTTAGGATTATCCGAATGACGATGTCGTACACAATGGCTTGTCATCGAGTGCCATAGTCTGAGAACTTGTACGCCCTAGAGAAAATACCATATAAATAGTTAAACCCTTATAAATATCAGTGATTTTCAAGCCAGCCAGGTTAGTTCTTCTTGCGCTCCCCTGAAGAATAGCGCTCTAGGGGCTCTGCTTTTTCTGCTGTTTTCTTAGACTCTGTGGCTGAGTTTCGTTCCACTGTACCTCTTGTTTTATTTTAACCCTAATAGTGGTTATCTATATAATACCTTGTCTTTTTAAAGACAGGGTAACATCTACAGAGCGTCCGGCGAGGTTTTTTAAGCGTTTTAGACCCTTTTTTATCCTTAAAAAGACGACATGGCGCCCAACTAGCTTTCGCCCACCTGCACATAAGGCACACAGATGGATCCACCGTGTGCTGGATTCAGAAAAACAGCGGGGAGAACCATCGGATGTTAGCAGATCCACGCTAACATGCCGACATCGAGGCCTTCTGAAGACCTGATGCCTTCAGTGTGCAGACACTTTCGACGAGCCGGCTTTCTTCGAAGTTAGATGCCCTAGATGCCAACGGAAATCACGGAATAGGTCCAGTCACTGCCTCCCTAGAGATATGTGGTCGTAACCACGTAGGCTTAGGCACATTGGCTTACGAAACCCCGTTTGATATGGCAGATGGGATCCGGACGACCTAGAAGAAAACGAACCCGCCGAAGGAGTGAGTACATCGACTGAGGATGGAACTGCAGATGCTGTCACCACCACCGATCTCCCCCTGTGTAGTGTTTTTTGTGCAGTGTTGCGGTTATTAAGAACATTTTCTTATTTTTATACTTTTATATACGTAAGTACTTTTGTTTCACATATTTTCTTGTGTATTGCTATTTTTATTTGTATACTTTTTACTTTTTTAATAAATATTTCCTTTTCTCAGCCTCAGAGTCTCCAGAACGGAGACTCTTTCTTATTGGCTGGCTAACCTAAAAATACCATATAAATAGTTAAACACTTATAAATATCGGTGATTTTCAAGCCAGCCAGGTCAGTCCTTCTTGGGCTCCCCTGGAGCATAGCGCTCTAGGGGCTCTGCTTACTGTTTTCTTAGACTCTGTGGCTGAGTTTCGTTCTACTGTACCTGTTGTTTTATTTCAACCCTAGTAGTGGTGATGTATATAATACCTTGTCTTTTTAAAGACAGGGTAACATCTACAGAGCGTCTGGCGAGGTTTTTTAAGGGTTTTAGACCCATATTTATCCATAAAAAGACGACAGGCTCAGGTACAGAGACAACATAAGATAACATACCCACTTTAAATAACACAAGGATTAAAATAGGGTGATCGACTGGTACCGTTCGCGTCATAAAAAACTGGTACAACTCTTATTACCGAAAATCATGTTTTTCAAGTTGTGTAAGTTGATCTTGTTACATGTGTCATTCTAATTTCTAGGGCACTGTTGCCAGTTCAACGAAAATATTATATGAAATCAGCTAAAAGCAGGGCTGTGTGACAGACCGCCAGTTTTGAGTATTCTAAAAACTAAAACATCGAGCATTCTCGATCAGTCAATCACATTAAATTCATCTGTCAAATAAACGTCAAAGTGTAAATACGAACTTAAAAGTTCTCTGCATTTTAAAGTTTAATTTGATAGTTTTACGTATAAACTCAAGGTCAATTACACATTTTAAAGTTCTCTGCGAAATTTTATGATTTAGAAAGTGCTAAACACAGTTACATTCTATTACTATAGTTTAATACATATACATTAGTACTAGTTTGGTCGTCGAAGCGATCGTCGAAGGCTCCATTTATGGAGTCTTCTAGCGGGGGCGAGCCCCCCGATAAAATGCCAAGGGATCAGGATGCGATGGATGATTGCAGTTATGGTTCCCATGGATTTTCATCCCATCAGCTAGAAAACTCGATAAGTAGTCTTAATAATATTAATCATTTAAAAACCGATAAACAAATTAACTCATTAACTTCTAATGAGCCAGAAAAAAGCAGACCTGTATATTTATATGATAAAACTGATTTAGGGCCATTTCACATTTTTATTGAAAACAATGATAGAAATTTTACAGGCAAATTAAATGCAGTTAAAATAGGTGAAATATTATTTACCGTACACCCAGAAATTGATAATTATATTAAAAAAATTGATTCAATTGGACGCAATCGGATTAGGATAACATTTAAAAACTATGCTAGTGCAAATACCTTAATTACTTCTAAATTGCTTATTCAAAAAAATCTAATTGCATATATTCCGAAATTTCAATTATTTAAATTAGGTGTAGTTAGGGATATAGAATCAGATATATCAGAAGAATATCTCAAAGATAAAATAAAAGAATTTGATCACCATTGTAAATTCTCGGTGGATTATGTAAAAAGAATAAAGAGAAAAATAGTAACAGATGATAAAGTAGTTTTTAAACCTACAAAATCGGTCATTGTATCATTCAAATGTCAAAGTATACCAAAATATATCGTAATTAACCATGTTTTACATAATGTAGAAAAATACCAACAAAAAGTAATTATTTGCTACAACTGTTATAGGTATGGACACATGAGTAAGCAGTGTAAAAGCAATCCTAGATGTCTTAAATGTCATGAGTCTCACCCTTCCGATTCTTGTTCTTTATCATCCTTTAATAAAAAATGTCTCTCCTGTGAAGGTGAACACTTCACTAATGAATGGGAGATATGTCCAGAATTCGACCGTCAAAAAAAAATAAAACATTACATGTCTGAAAACAGCTTGTCTTTCAAAGAAACGCTTAAATTATTTCCTAAAGTAACCTATGCATCGATAACAGCTAATAATTCCTCAATAAATTCACATCAAATTCCAATTATGAACGCTCCATCCTTTTCATATTCCTCTACTCAATTGTCCACACCCCCCTCAACCCCCAATCAGCTCACCCTCCCTACAGTTTCAAACAGATATACAATAATAAAACCTCCAAAATCCAAACGACCCCTCCCTTCCTCGCAAGACCCAATAGAAATAGAACATCAAAAAATAATAAAGTTAAACCCCATGTCCACCAGACCTGGCGGCATTTTCAATTCATCTTCTTATCAATCTACATTTAATACAGAACAAGGATCCAAAATACATGAATCTCCTAAAGAATTAACAGAACTAATATCAAATATAGTTATAAGTATTATTTCTAATATGAATCACAAAAATTTTGAAATCCCAGAAAAATCAGTTTTAATAAATTTAATTCAAACAGTTTTAAGTTCTCTCTCATATAATAATGAATAGTTTGGTAATTTGTCAATGGAATTGTAGATCGGCTAACTCTAATAGAGAAAATCTTCTCCACCTACTAGAAGACCAGAAAGTTGATATCGCATTATTATCAGAAACTAGATTTAAACCAGAAAAATATATTAACTTCCACGGATATAATATTGTCAGAGACGACCGCTTTTCAGCAACTGTCGGTGGTGGCTCGGCAATTTTAATAAACTCAAATCTGTATTATGAGGAAGTCACCATGAAAGTCGAATTATTAAACGTCAATAAAGTAGCCATTAAAATTAAGTTTAAATCATTTACTGTCACATTTGTATCGATGTATGTTCCCCCAGGAGAAAAGTTATCGTTACAACAGTGGAACAATTTCATAACATCTATAGAAAGACCGTTCATAATAGGAGGCGACTTCAATGCTCATCACATTGCCTGGGGCTTGGACAATCATACAGATATAAAAGGCAAAATCTTAATGGACTGTATAGATGATAATAATTTGATATACAAAAATGATGGCTCTCCTACTTTCTTTAGGAACTTTTCGAAATCGGCAATAGATCTGACCATTTGTACTCCTGACTTAAGTCATCTGATCACTTGGAAAACACTTCAAGACCTATTCGGTTCAGACCATGCACCTATAAGGATCGAATTAGAGGATCAACCAACTCACATATATAACCCGTATTCACAAAAGTGGAATTTAAAGAAAGCCGACTGGAAATTATATGAACAATTTTCGGAAGATATCTTCTCTCAATCTGAAGATATAAATTCATATGAAAAATTTTTGCACACTATAAATACAACTGCATCCTACTGCATCCCCAAATTTAAAATAAAAAAACCAACTTCCAGAGGAAAATACTGGTGGGATTTAGAATGTGAGGAAGCAGTCAGAAGAAGACGGGAAAGTTTTTGTATATTCAAAGATCATCCAAACCAAGAAAACCTACTTAAGTATAAAAAAGATGATGCCCACGTGAAGAAGATTACTAAACAAGCTAAAAGAAATAGCTGGAGAGATTATGTCAGGTCCTTAAATAGGTCGGTCCCTATTAAAGATGTATGGTCAAAAGTTAATAGACTAAAAAATAGAAAAACTAAGAACAAAGTTCCTATAACACTATCGGAAGCTTCATGGATAGAAGATTTCCACCAAAAAATCACTCCACTGTCTGCAGAATTAGTAATTCCTGACCTACAAGTGAATGCGCAATACGACTATCCAGAACAAATCCGCTTCTTAATCAAACCATTTTCTGGCACTGAACTTTACTTTTCGTTAAAGAAAAATTCAAATTCAGCACCAGGTGCTGATGAAATTCATTACTCGATGCTATCAAATCTTTCAAAAATTGGTAAGACTGTGCTTCTGAATATATACAATGAAATTTGGTCACGCCGCATAAAGATTCCTGACGATTGGCACGTTTATACTATTCTCCCGATCTTAAAACCCGGAAAATCGTTAAATAATTGTGATTCTTACCGTCCAATAGGACTGGCTTCATGTATACTTAAAACATATGAGAGATTAATTAAAAACCGTTTGGAATTTTGGTTAGAAAAGAACGACCTATTACCAAAAACTCAGTTTGGTTTTAGAAAAGGTAAATTCACACAAGAAAGCCTGAGTCACTTATTGATAGACATTTATGGTGCTTTTACTTATAAGAAAGCAGTTAGTGCTTTGTTTTTAGATATAAAAGGGGCTTATGACAATGTTAATCTCCACATTCTATATGCGAAAATGTTGGAAATAGGAATACCTGAAACTGTAACATGGAATATCATTAATTTGTATGTTAATCGATCAGTACACGTTAGATTAAATGGAGATAAGTCTAACACACGGTACACATCTTTGGGACTACCACAAGGTAGCATCTTGAGTCCTCTATTATATATTCTGTATACTGCTGATTTAGAAAATAAACTTCCTCAACATATAAAAATCTTACAGTATGCTGATGATGTTGCAATTTATGTAGAAAATAAGTCAATAGATAAATGTAATGAGCACCTTAAATCAGGATTGAATATTATAGAAAAATGGGCGACGGATAAGAATTTAACAATCTCGGAGAGTAAATCAACCATTGTTACTTTTACAAGAAAACGATATTCTCCTCCAAACCACCTACAATTTGATAATTAAAAATTTCATTATAAAACTTCAATAAAATTTCTTGGCGTATTCTTAGACTCAAAATTAAATTGGAAAGAACACACAAATTATATATTGCGAAGAACGGAAAACGCAATGAATATCATCAAGACTGTAAGTATCAGTAATTGGGGAGCTGACCCAAACATCTCAATATTACTGTACAGAAATTTAATGAGATCGATCCTAGATTACGGATCTATATTTTATGGCTCAGCATCAAACGCTGTACTCCAAAAAATCGAAAGTATAAAAAATAAAGCACTTAGGTTAAGCACTGGTTATCTTCGTAGTACTCCCATATTAGTCATGGAATGTGAGCTTAATGAACCTCCACTTTCATTACGCAGAGAATTCTTAGGTGAGAAATTTATAGTTAAAGTGGCAGTTAACAATAAACTGTTGTTGAGTAAAATTGTACAACTAACTACTACATACCTAACTCATCATTACTGGGAAAAAAAGAAGCAGCTTTTAGTTGCGGAAAGTTTTCTCAACGTTTCTAGTTACATTGACGACATACACCAAATGGAACAAACCCCATCTCGAAAATTAAACTATGAAGATTATTTATCTCCATTTAACTGCCATTTAAGTAATATTCTTGCCACAGATTTTCTTACTAAAATAGATCACCTTCAGTATGTACAACATCATTGGGGGAGTTATCAAAAATTATATACAGATGGTTCAAAAATGGACGGCAAAGTTGGATATGCTATATTCTACCCCCAAAAAAGTATAAAGATAAACAACAGATTACCTGACAAAATGACAACTTTTACAGCTGAACTCGTAGCAGTCAAAGAAGCCTTCCAAATATGTATAAATCAAAAAGAACTAAACTATGTTATATTTACAGACTGCCAAAGCATTGTACATAAACTGAAATATAATTTACATAATTTTGAAGAAAATTATATCATCAGTGACATCATAGCTCTGAATAGTGAAGCTTTTAAATCGGGCAAAAATATCATATTGTGCTGGATAAAAGCACACATTGGTATAAAAAACAACGAAATAGTAGATGATCTGGCTAAAAAAGCAACAATGAAAGAATCCACTCTGCAAACCTATCAACTTCCTATGGGTGATTTAATATATGTAATCAGATCTCTTAAACGCACAAAATGGCAGGGACACTACAACAATTCAGACAAAGGCAAATTTTATAAAAGAATCCAACCCACAATTTCCGTCAAGACATGGTTTAAACAAGTTTCCAACAGAGGCTTCATCAAAACTATTTGTAGAATAAGAAGCAATCACTGTATGACTCCAGTATACAAAAGCAAAATAGGACTGACAAATAATAATGAATGTATATGTGGGGAGCTAGCTGATCTACAACATATGCTGTTAGAATGTCCTTTACATTTTATTGAAATATCAAATTTTTTTACCAAGCTAGTTCAACTTAATGTTCAATTACCTTCTAATCTAACACATCTTTTGGAGTCAAAGAATCTAGATGTATATAAAATTTTATATGGTCATATTAATTGTTTAAAATTAAAGCTCTGACAAAAAAAAAACAATAAAAAAAAATAATAAAGAATAAAAAAAATGGAGAACAAAATAAAAAAAAAAATAAAATAAAAAAAAGTTACAAGAAGATCTAAACCTCCGAGGTGTCGAATCGGGTTTATGTCTTAGCGTAGTAATAAAAAAAAATAAAACAAAATAAAAAAAAAATTAAAAAAAAAGTAAACAAAAAAAAAAAAGAAAAATAAAAAAAAAAGATACAAAAAATAAAACAGCAAAAACAGAGTAAACTAGTAAGTAAGTTTCTAACATTACATGTCTTAACTCTCAATACAATAGTTTTAAATTTAAATACTAACAATATCTTGTGTAAAGAGAGAACTCAAAACAAATTGACTGGCCAGTTGGTTGTCAAAACCAGTGCCAATAAAACACACACACACACACACAATCACATTAAATTTGTTTAAACATGCATTTGTGTTTTATTATAATTTATGAAAATATTTCAATTCAAATATAGTGATAGATAAAATCAATCTATACATAACTTTAAATTATTATAATAAAACATTACAGTGAGGTATTGGATCTGTCACTTTATAATCTACGTAGGATAAAGTGTAATGTTAGTTTTTGTTAATGTTATCGTTCATATAATAAATAATAAATTAATTTTGGTAGTTGGCCTGTGACTAAACTTATTGATACATAATACAGTTCGTGTTCGCTAGGTAATTGAAGTAAAAAATTAGATACAGTAGATGCGTTCCAATGTTCCCTGTGCCAATAATCTAGGTTTAAAGATCCTTCAAATATTTTGGATATTAGCTGAACCCTATCTCTGGTTATTAAATTTATTAAATACGGTTTTTTATTGTTAATGGTAAAAATAATACCTATCTAATATTAACTTAATTTTTTTTTAATTAGATTTAGTGCAATTCCGTTATCTGTGATGGCAACAGCGAATTAATTCACAAACCACTGTATCCAGTCTGAACCCAGGTTTATATGACGGGAAGTGTACCAACATTCTTTAATTTTGCACTGAAATACGTAGTAAGAAAAACATCAGAAGGTAGAAACAACAAACTTACCAATAAATCAGGCTAACTGGCAGCATATGCAGATGACATAAATATACTCAGACTCAAAACAGCAAGTGAGTATACGTATACGGAACTTAAATCACATGCTAAATAAATAGGTCTATCACTAAACGAAAAAAGCCTAAAATCCAAGTACAAAGTCGATCGGAAAGTGCAACGTAACTCTACCTTACCTTATATTTAACAAGAAAAAGTAGATAGCTTTATATATAGAAGTCAACATCATAAAGGACAACATTGACAATGCAGAGCTTAGCAGAAGAATTCTCCTAGCCAATACGGTATGCTTTACTATGAACCCTATGCTTTACTATTTAAATCACGATACATACATCAAAGAACTAAGATACGAATCTACAAGACCATAATCCGACCGATAGTGAGCTATACATTATGTGAAACTTGCATATTGACTCAAAAATGTATAAACCCCATAGACTTCTTCGAAAGATAGGTACTAAAACCAAATTGGTCTAACTAGGCCCTATAAATGAGACTAATAGGTGACGAATCAAATATATTTATGAAATATATAATCTGTATAAAGAACCACCTTTATCCCAGTATGTCCGTCCACAGCGTGTTCAATGGACAGGATGTTCAGGATAGGACAAAACAGGCTTCTAATAAAACTGTTTAATGCAAGAACGCAGGGAAACAGACCTATTGGAAGACTTAGAAAGCGATTGAAAAATGATGTGGATCAGGACACCAGGAATTTTCTTGGCAGTCGAACGTGAAGTGGAATGGCTGCAGACCGTGACGAACAAAGAGGTTTGATGAGCGAGGTCAGGGCTCGAATTTGAATCGGACCGAATGAAGGAATCAGCTTAGGAAGGTCGAGGCTTAACTTGGTCTGCAGCACCAATGATGGCAATGATGATGATAACACAACATAAGCACCAAGCAACAAAAATAATTCACTAAGAATGTGATATTTGAATTATTTTTCACTACTAGTAATGCCAAAAATGACTCTAACTAGCAATACAAACAGAAGGCACTGTTACCACCTATCACAGTAGAACGTCATTAATAACATGATAAAAAACAATATTTATTTTTTTATTGTATATGTACAATGGGTATGAGGGACGAAGAAAATGACAATGGAAATCAATACTATTTTACATTAGAAGGACCGTGATACATATTTCCTATGGACGTTTTATAAAATTTAAAAATAATTATTTGAATAAGCAAAGATATTAAAAAATAATGTATTTTACAGTGTAGAAAAATATATGCCTCCTCTTTAAATGTAACCTGTTCAACCTTTGCACTCATTAAACACTTCGCATGAGAAAAATTCTGTCAGGGTAAACTTTCCGAACTGCTCGTTTAACGTGTCTATTGTGGTTTCATCACGAACCTTTGAATTTTAAGCAATCTTCACGGAGTTTACACATTACTGCTCCCTTTTAAATAAATACTTGTCTCTTTTGTCTATACTTACCGCTTTTGGGTCTTTATTTAAAGAGATAAGTTATTACTAATCATTTTTAATTAAATTATAAGATCGTAAGTAAGAATTTAGACTACTTTTATTAGATATAATAAAAAATACACTGCTGGAAAAATCTGCATAACCTTATATTCGTAATTAACCTGCTTATAAAGTTTAAACTAGAAACTTAATACCAAATAGTTTATCATGGTTGAGCTGTTTCTTATTTTTGAGTAATCGTAAGAATTAGTTTGAATGATAACTTTCTAAATATATAAATTCTAGGCATAGGTGGACGTCATGTAAGGTCACTAGATTTTAATCCTGTATATTACTGCATCTGGGTATATTTTAAGTATTATGTTTATTCACATAAAATAAATAAGACAGGAGGTTTGTCGACGAACGGAAAATGCCTGCATTGAGATGCATAATAACCCACATATTGTCAGAAGAAGATTAAAAATATTTTAAAATGATTAAGAAAACGCGTCGAGCAGATTGGTGGTCAAGTAAAAATAAATGACTGAAATATTTATTAAACATTAAACAAACATATTATTTACAATACTAATAAATAGAAGAAGAACTGTTACACTTGTCAATTTTACCTATTAAAAATCTATTAGACAACAAAAAACTAGTCCTTTTTTGCCATTTTCCCGCCTTAGAAGTGACGTAGTACCACTAAGTGCCCCCCTTTAAAATTAAATATCTGTTGTGTCGTTTTGAATGTGTTCTGTTTATTCCTAAGTATCCCTAAGTGTTTTTTAATTTAAATCTATTTGACATCACAACAATTCTGCCCTAATACAGATCAAATCGATTTATCATAATTTGATAATTGCAAGTTAGAGTTATTGCACACCCATAACTTATACATCTTTCTTTTTATCTACTATGATAGAGCTGTCTATTCTAAATAAATAATTTTAATAAATTAACACACAATTCCAAAACTTACCTTTTGAATAAATATAAATAACTTTAAAATAATATAACACGCCACATTCATTTCAACAAACAATCTACACAATACCTACTTCCTAGTTTATCTAATAATAAGAATTTAATAATTCCCTTAAGAACTGTCCCTTTATTTGTTAAATAGTTACAATAATACCAACGATCACCCGTCACCAGTTTACCATAACAGTTTAAACTACGTTTTCTAAAACACTAAATAATAATCCTTGTATTGGCATATAAGAAGTATTTATTGGTTATTTATTTAGTTAATTTCAATTTTCTAAATTGTTTTTGTCACTTAATTTTACTTCGTTTGTCTAATCAATTTTTAAGTCATATTTAATAATTACACATATATAATATTGACATAATTGCTGTATTTTCTGTTCGAATAATTCCATTCGAACATGTAAAACTATTTATAAATATTTTTAATTTAGTATTTAACTCCACTTTTGACAAAAATGCACCCACTCTATAAATGTCATAAATGTCAAACAATTGTCAAAACAATTTGTCAACAGTTTTCTTCAGAATTATAGTTTTTTGTGTGCTTTTTAAATCTCTTTAACTCTTACAAAAAATACTTCCCGAAAAATCAGGTACTTCGCTTACCCTCATAGCGAATTTAGACGTGGATGAAGCAACATCTCTGTTTGGCAGAAGTCCCTAAAAATCCTTCAAGGATTTAATCCTCAAAACAGGTATACAGTGCTCTCCAAATCGGTCAACGATTTGTCCCGCTGTTGGTATAACAGCAATCAATTATAATCACACATTCTGATATATATTATACATATTGATTATAATACAGAAGTGCCCGTTTTTGTATACACTAGAAGTGTTTAAAGGTATTTTTTGCATGGTTCTCTAGGTGGTCTTTGACACATGGTTACCACATCTCCGCAGCTCTTCATCCAGGATCTTCGTGATAACGACTTGGATAGACAATAGTGCACATACACTTTCGAAAGACTTGTTTACTAGTAAGTAGTATTTAGTAGTAGAAATTTTGTTTAGTTCTTTATGTATTTGTACTGATTTTATTTATGCTATTTGTTTTTCTCTCCTTTTCTCTTTAATAAACCGATTTCTACCTTTGGATAGCTTTTTGAACCGTTAGTGTTTAAGACATTCTTATATTACAGGTAAGAGCTCTCATATTTTGTAACCAGCAATCTATGTTTTACTCTATCTCATTGTAGGACATTCTTAATGTTTATCCTTTTGTGTAGATACTAATTTTACCTACATTTTCTTTACCAGACAGCGCCCTAATGCGGGTTTTACAATTTTAGCATTTAATTTAGCATGTACCTTAAGACCTGAAAATGCATAGCAATTCATAGTATGCGAAACTGCTCGTTGTTCGTAGAATAAATTGATTGTGAGTAAGTTTTATTCTTATTTCTTTTACCGAATTTTACCGGTAGAGATTGAAATTTAAAATACCAGATGTAAAGTCTCAACTAATAACATCAAAAGACAGATTAAGTTAAAACAATAAAAGAAAATAATCTACAATAAATTTCTACCACCCTCCAATCTACTGGCGATCTGATAATAACAAAATACCTTGGTAACATCGATACCCAAAAATGTAAAGCCAAGTCATATTTCGACTTATCATCAGATAAAACATAAAGAACAACAACCCACTTTGCATGACAGTAAGACTAAATGATGTTAATTGAGAGAAAAACTAGACAGCATAATCTCGCTAAATCTGCCCCTAAAAAATGAGCATCAAATAGGATCAGCGGCAGTGAGTCTAACAGAATTCATACAAATTGCAGTCTGGCCAACGCGACTATTAACAATATATCACACATAAAAGAAAACAATATTTTTCTCACAAGTAAACAAAAAATTACAGAAAAACGACAGCTACCAAAAAATTGGCCAGAGTCGAGAATGGAAGAAAATAAGCAAAAATTTAATAAAGCAAGCAAAGACTTAAAAGAATTTAATCCATAAAAACAAAAACCAATCGTAGCTACAGATTATTCACTTTGGAAAGCCACAAGAAAACTCAAACGAACCCAACGTAACCCACCCATTAAAACTAATGAAAATAGTGGGCTATGAACAATAAAGACAAAGCTAATTCATTTGGGTTGCACCTTTAAAACATATTTATGCCATATTCTTTTATACTCTTGGAAGCTCTCAACAAACTCTTTGAGAATATGTACGTAAGAAAGCTAAAACTGATAATTAACAACAAATAATTTCAAAACCGCAAGTTGATTTCAGTAACAAACATCAAACTATAGAACAAGTTCATCGTCTAGATAACAAAACCAACCAAAAGATATTGTTCAGCTGCCTTCATTGCCATATCTTAAGAATTTAATAAGATTGTGCCTAGAGGACTGCAAATAAAACTAAAGAAACTCATTTTCAGTTCTTATCAAAATCTAATCTGGAAAATAGAAACATTCTGGTGAAACCAGAAACCGAGTACACTAAAATGAAACCTATATATTCAGGCGTGTGGCAAAGCAGAGTTATTGGCCCAATACTATAACTTTTTTATACAGTGGACATTCTAACAACAAGAACACCTACAACAACAACGTATCCAGATGATACTACTTTTTTGGTATCCCACACAGAGCCATCAGCAGCCTCAAGAAACCTCCAATCAAACCTAAATAGAATTTTAGCAATACCAAGGTATGACGCATAAATCCTAATACAACTAAACCTCTTCACGTAACATTTACACTACGTCCACCTATATAATATTAAACATTGTCAACTTTCTTAATCCAAAGTCGCCAAATATCTCGGCACTCATTTAGATAGCCGTCGAACTCAAAAAAAAAACATATATTCACCCAACACAAACAGGACTTAAATTAAGTAATACGTATTGGCTTATTAACCGCAAATTAAAATTGCGCTTGGATAACAAGGTTTCGTTAAGGTTTTCTTAAGTCTTTGCTTAACACTATTTGGACCTACGGAATCCAGTTATAGGATACTGCCAGTATCTCTAATATAAACATTACACGGATTCCAAAACCTGGCTTCGCTCCATAGTCAACGCATCATGTTATATCCCAAACGAGGTGATTTAGTACGACATCCCCCTATAATCCGTCAAAGAAACCAGCCGACGTTTTAGTGCGAAATACAGTGACCAAGTGCTTGTGCATTCTACTGTGCTGGCATAATAAATGTGCAGCGACGCTTTAGAAGTGCGTAGACTAAAATGATTACTGCCGTTCCATCTGCCTTAAGATCCAAATTAAACTTAGTGAAGTGCATTCAGAATAATTAAATATTAATTTTGGATTAGTTTTAAGTAGGTTCTTCTTCTTCTTCTAATGGCGCTACAACCCTTTGTGAGTCTTGGCCTGCTTAACAATGTTCTTCCATTCTGCCCTGTTGGATACTTTCCTTCGCCACTGCCTGATGTTCATGGTTTTAAGATCCCTCTCTACGTCGTCTATCCATCTTTTACGGGGCCTTCCTCTTGTTCTGTTTCCTTGGGGCTTCCATCTCTGGACTACTTTTACAGCTCGATTATCTGGCATTCTTTCTAGGTGACCAAGCCAGTTTAGTCTTTGTGACTTTACAAATCTGACAATATCTGCGCTCTGCATTTTAAGTAGGTTACTTACTGGAATAACTCTTTGCATGTCATGAGATTTAACGAAATAAATGCTTTTTGCCCATGTGGGTAGGTTGCTGTACTTATTGGATCTAAATATAAAAAGTATGTATTTTCTAAATATCATTTCATTATACTGGATTTAGAAGCAGTTACGTTCATTTAAAAGATTGACAAAATAGATAAACGAGAAGTTGACCAGATAAATGTCCTTTAACTAGAGATAACATAATGTAGATTTACTAATAAAATACCCTGTATATATCGCAGGCTATATATTTATTTTCATTAGACAACAAATGACGCCAGTTTATCATTTTAAGTAACAAGACCCATTTTGAAAATGATTAACATCATGTTTCTTGTATGTTTGGTGGCAACGAAATATAAAAATATGAGGAGACAAGTAAGTAAATCAATCCTTTTTGCCATGCACGAAAATATAGCGAAAACTCATTTGCATGTAATGTAAAGATCAAAATTCTGTTAGATTACAGTTCACAGAATGTCGACAAAATTCAACATATGCTTCTAAATCTAACACACACCGATTTGAGAAATTTCTTACGTACAAAATATATATATGGTAAACAAGTTTTTCGTGGCTAGAAAATATTTACGTTTTATGATAGAAAAATATTTCTTCGCCTGTCGTCTGAATATAGTACACTACTATAAGAAAATTAGGATATATTTGTAATTAAACTGCTTTTTGCAGCAAGAGATTAAGTCAATTTTTAGTAAAATAGTATTTTTGACACAAATACTGCAATTGATGCAAAAGTGGAATAAGTACCATTTACCTTTAATTATTTTTTACTACCGGTTTATGTATAATTTATAATGTAATGAGATTTTTTTGCTCTTAATGAAGAGGAAGAGAAAAAAGAGGTACAAGGTAACAAGAGAAGTACAATTCATTAACAGTGATACTAACCAAGTGTAGATTTCTCTGCTCGTTAAACAAAATTAAATGTAATTATGCAATGTTAAACGTTAAATTGTGAATAAGTGGTGGGTGATACATCATTTTTAATACTATTTTCGGACTCAGCACACTATAATACATAAGATAGAGGTAATTTTATCATAAAAATTTTTTCATGGTTGACCTCTGTTATTAAATAAAAGTTTATTTTTTTATATGTTCCAATAACGTTCATTGTTTTTCTATGGCAAGTAAAGTATTGATTGGTAGGAATTCTTCAGCTTTGATAGTATTGGGTATTTTTTTTATAGGGGCGATAGTACTTAGTTTTAATACATTTGGGATTTAACCCGTAGTAAGAGATATATTTATTAAATTTAGCACAACGTGCCCAATCGTTTTAAAAACTCGTTTTTTTACCATTCTGCAGTTTAATGTTTCATGTAATGAGAATTTATTATCTAAATTATTAACAATTTTTCGCAAATCCTGCATGTAGAGCTCTTAAAATTTTTCAAAATTTAAATATAGATTACTATTTCGATTACACCATGTTTTAGAAATCTCAATACTTTGAACAATACTTTCAATGCTTTCAACAAATCAACAAAATACTCGTTAAGGCTGCTAGCTATTTCTACGTTGTGTGTTAACGGTTTTTAGTCGGTAGCAGTTTTAAAGGTTACAGAGTTTGGCATCTCTCGGCTATTATCATTGATTTATTTTTTTGGTTTTCCATATTTATTTGGATTGTTTCTATACTTATCAATTTTGCTAAAATAGAACCGCTCTTTTTTTAGCTTTACCTAACATGTTTATCACAATCATCATTTCTATGTCTCTTAAAAACTTGCCATTTATGGTGGTATTCAATGACTTCAGTAAATTTTTTAAAATCTTTCTAAGTACTGTCACGCTGTTTTATTTGTTTAAACATCTCATATTTAAACAAAGGTAATTTTGATCAAAACTAACATGTTAGAATTGGTGTTATGCCATTGATTACGTTTTCACAATTTTGCAAAATTTTCTGGTAAATGATATTAACATCAACATCTCTAAAATTAAAATGATACATAATAAGACTAGTTTAGATTTGTTCCAAGTTAGAATTACATAAATTACTAAACTTGGTTATATTATCATTGGATAGATTATTATTATTGGAGATATTTACTGGAATAATGGAATAATTAGTTTGGACAATCGTGAACACAAGCACTTATATTATTTTGATTAGAAAGCATATTTATAATCTATCAAAATTTTGCTAGTGTCAGTAATATGGGTAGGATTACTAATAGATTGTTTTATTTTACAAGTTGAAAAGAATTTTTTTATTTTTTGCATAGAAATTACACATAATCTACCAAAGTTCTGCTAGTGTTATTAATATGGGTAAGATTACTAATAGGTTGTTTTATTTCATAAGCCAAAAACAATTTTTTTATTTTTTTCGCATAAAAATTACTAGATAACAAATCTATACTAAAATCGCCAACTAACACACAACGATAGTTTGCAGCAAATGAAGCATCACATATTTTCCCATACCTTCAATAAATTAAGCATAAGAACTGGATGGAGAATGGTATAAACACCTCAACATCTAAATTTCATCTTCTTTCTTTTTGTATGTAGGCTTTAAAGCCTGTTTGTTTTTCAATATTACCCTCCTAAAATGTTTAAATTATCTCACCATCTTTTTCTTGGTCTGCCAATAATTCCTCGTCCATTTAGTGACTTATCTCGTGCTATTCGTACGATCCTATCCTCTGCCATTCTACTAATGTATTTGTTCCTCTCCTGTTTCCGTTTTCTCACCCATCCATTTATGTCTTTTATATTGCATGCTCTTCTTATGTTTTCACTTCTCTTCTCCACCACTAGTCGTCTCGTTTTAGATTTCTCAGGTCTTGTGTCCGTCGTGTATGTTAATATAGGTCTAATTACTGCTTTAGATTCTTGTTTTTGTTTTTGTCTTAGGTGTTTGTTCTTCCAGATTGTGTCATTAAGAGATTCCGCCGCTTTACTTGCTTTTAGGCTTTGTTGTGGCACTTCTTCTTTAACATCTCCGCAACTAGTTATAAATATATTCCCAGATAACTAAACCTTGCTTCTTGCTTTATTATTTTCCAATCAATTTCGATTTTACATCGTATAAGTGGGTATTCAGATGTTGTCGTACATTTGGTTTTTTCTGCTGATATTATTATATTATATTTCTTGGCTGTTGTATTAAAGATATGTGTTAATCTTTGGAGCTCGTCTTCTGTCTCGGCGATTAATGCGGTGTCGTCTGCATAACATAATATTTGGATTTCTTTGTTTGACATTCTGCAACCATGACCATTACGTACTGCTTGTATTATTTTATATATTATTATATTAAAGAGAAGTGGGCTTAACGACTCAACCTGTCTCCGTTTTGTACTGGTATACACTGTGTTAATTTTCCATTTATCTTTGCCTGTATTTAACTATGTAAGTAGATATTTTCGATAGTTTTTATAATATTGATTTGTATGTTTTTTTATACAGTAGGTGTAAAACGTCTTGGATTTATCGTACTCGATGGCCTTTTCTGTAATCTTCCGGATCTAAATCCCTATTTTTCATCTGATAAAGTTGTTAGTTTATTGATTTTGTTGGTTAGGACTTTTGTGGTAAACATAAGTGCGGTGTTTAGTAGATTTATACCTCTATAATTGTTGGGGTCTTCTTTATCTCCTTTCTTGAACATTGGTATCATTATGCTGTTTCTCCATGAGTCTGGTATCTTGCAGAGCAATATTAGTTTTGCATAAGTTTTGTCATCTCTAAGGTTACACTTTCTCCTCCGTGGTTTAGAAGCACGTTGGTTATTCCGTCTGTTCCTGGTAACTTTCTATTTTTAAGTGAGTTTATGGTTATCTCTACTTTCTGAAAACTGATTTTTATTTCAAGTCCTAATTCATGTACGTTATTGTCTTATTATTTTCCTTTCCGTTAAACAGTTCCGTGAGGTACCTTTCCCATTCGTTTGCTGGTATGTTATTGTATTCCTTTAATTCTGCCATTTCTTTAAATTGGTTTCTGATAAATCTCCATATTTGTTTTTGTATACCGTAGAAGTCGCTTTCCATCCTTTAGTAAACTGTTCGCAGTGTTTATTTTTTGTTTTTCTTACCAACTGCTTTGATTCATTTCGTATTCTTCTATATAATACGTCTCGGGATTCTGGAGTATTTGACGTTTTGTATTTCGTGTAGGCCTCTCGTTTCTCTTTACATTTCCCTTTTATTTCTTGTCTCAACCATGGTGTATTATTGTTGTTTTTGTTTTTGTACAGTATGACTTTACGTTTTTCTAGAGCTTCTGTTGCTGCTTCTTCAATGTTGTTTTTATTTTTCTTCCAGCTCGCGTTTATATCTTCGATGTCTTCTAATTTAAAATAAATATCAAATGTACGATTGGTAAAGAAAATAAAAATCAAATAATTCAATAGCAGTAAATATCAATTAACTACGATCAATCAATAAATCAAATTTTTATCCACTGGAAAAATTGTCACAATACTTTCAAATTCAAATTCCCTCAATGTTATTTTTTTATCTCTGGATCACCGGTACTTATTCCGGATCTCTTTCCTTACCATCATACGTAAAGCTGCGATATTTTCAAGCCCCACGGTTTCGAAGCCAGTTAATGTGATATTAAAAGTCAGAGGTGCGCCAAGCAATTAATTAGCTAATTAATTAATTAATTAAACTTATTTAAATGATGCAATTATGATTTTATCACACTATTTAATTCTCTTATCTCAGGGTTATATTCGTGCTTCAATATCTATGCTTTACATATGATAGGTAAGGTCTATTGGAATACCGGAATAATAAACTTATATGATACAAAATTATATATTGAAATAAAATTCACAAAAGGTCTATTGGAATACCGGAATAATAAACTTATATGATGCAAAATTATATATTGAAATAAAATTCACACTCAAATATCTTAAACAAAAAATATCTTATACAATGATTATCAAAATTTTGTTCTACGTACGTGAACCTTCAAAAATTAATGTTATATACTATATAAATTAAAATTTCAAATCAAAATTGTTATTCTGTATCTCCTGATAAATATTTCAATCTTTTCTGAAGCAATTAAAAGAAAAAACTCTGTTGATAAAGAAAAACTGACGAATGGTAAAAAAAACTATCTCTCTGATGATGAGTTGTCCAAATCCTTGTTCCTTGTATCCTACACTATCTATTCTTAGCCGTTCCCTAGGTAATCAGCAATCTTACAACAAATTATTGCGAGCCTCTCGTCTTCAATGATCTCCTTCAGATGCACGTATCGTTCAAAAGATACTAGCCTCTTCTCCTCTCGATAAACTGAATCTCTCGTTCCGGCCTGAACAGTGACTCTTGGAATATATAAGTAGAAAAGTATGACTAACAATATTTTACTGGATCAGCTTCCGTCAGGATACACTTAGTCCACGAAAACTCACAAACATTCACTTCTAATGCTTACTATCACTTGGGAACCGCCAAAGAACAACGACTGTTCGCCTTGCACCCTTGGAAAAACAACTGATTATCTTTTTTCCCTCTAAAATCTAGCTAAACTCTCATTCCTACATAAATATCCCACTTTTTTTAATCTCCTCCAATTAGAGTTCGTCACACTTATCCCCATCTACCATTTAGATGACAAACAACAATTTTACCTACAATTATAAATTTCCTAAAAACTGTTAACATGCTAATCGGTTTCTACAAATTCTTAAGAACTAACGAAGAAATATAATTTCTAAATTTTACGCTACTGTCTTATTCACTGTACAAGTCCATTTGGAAAACCCGGTCGCATTGTTCATTTCACTACGTTCACTCAAATATATTTTACAAAGAAAATAATTTATGCATATCTTTAAATTTTGTTTACTACAGGTAATCCAAAGATAATGGACTTTCATTTCTTCGAAACATCTTTTATAGTTTATCAGTTGGAATATTTTGAATTATTATATTATATACTTTGAAATATATTAAGAGCAAACCAATATTATTTTCAATTTTACATAGCATAACAATATATATTTACTTATATAGATGGTACCATCTAAAAATCAAAATTTAGTCTCCGTAAAATTACCTTGTCGAGAAAACAATGAGGATGCTTGAAGAGGAAAGATTCCATTCAAAATTTTTAAAGTTTTAAATTTCCGCATAAATCTATTAGACGTTCATTTTTAGTTTGTTCGTGATATTGTTCCACACTCAAACTTCTTTATCTTTTTCTGTTCTGCCTTTTTAATATCCTAATATGTATACATATCTTTATTGTCTGGCAATACAGATTTAATTGTTCATGTAATTTTTTAACTAAAATATTATTGGAAGGTTAAAACAATTTAAAATTGCTAGATATAGATATAGACATATCAAAATTAATCATTCGTTGTGAAAATTAGCTATAATGAAATAGGTTTGTTAGTCTAACAAAAATATTCCTTTTGATAGAAAAGGTAAATTATTCATAAATCTGACCCTTCTTTTATTTTAAAATATTACGGGCATCTGGCATTATTTCGTATCATGACTAATTTATTTTTTGACCAGAAACAAAAAACTTTTGTCAAGCGATAAAATTGAGAAATTATTTTTCAGCGAACACTGTCAACTTCCTATTGTAAAATATCGATATGAAAAATTTACTCTCAGTTTAAGTTGTTAATAAAGCAAAATAAAGTTGCATTATGTTAAAAGATTTATATCCTTTTGGTACGTTCGATAGAAGGGACACTTTTTAATTCTGAATGATGAATAATAAAAAAATTGTAGGTATAACAAAGGATATTGTATTAAAATTTATTTACAAAAATCATTTTTTTAAATTATTTTATTCCACTGAAATAAAGAAAAATTAAATTTTGACAATCAAATAGAAAATAATTGAATACTCTTAGCCAAGAGAACAAAAAAACTTATCATAAGATTATGGAACCAACTATTTCATCCAAGTTATTTAAGTTATAAAAAGTTACAAAACAAGCTCTAAATATGACTTCAATACAATCAACTAGAAACAAAAATCAAAGTAAACAATGGAGCTATGGAGAAAGCAGAGAAAAAGAACTGAAAGTATGTAAAAGGAAAACATGAGTGACAATAGAAATAATTAATAAAATAAAAAAAAAATTCGTTTTTTTAACACAAACAAAGATAAACAAAAATGGACGACAGAAAAATGTAAAGAAACAGAGAGACTACACAAAATCCAAAACTTATTTAACTTCCAGCAAGAAATCTAAAATACCGATATGGAGCGGATATTAAAGCTTAATAAGATAAAACAGCAAAATAGTAAGAGACAATTGCGACATACGCAACATAATTTGTATCCTGAAAAAAAAACCCAAACATAAAAGGCTATGAAAATCGCAGAGGTCCCCAAAGAACAATCTTCTTCTTCTTGTAGTTCCTTCTCCTATCGGAGGTTGGCAATCATCACAGCTATCCGTACTTTATTGGTGGCTGCTCCGAAACGATCTACTGAGCTGCAACTATACCACTTAGGTTTCTTAACCAGGAGATTCTTCATCTTCCTATGGATCTTTTACCCTTGATTTTACCTTGCATTATGAGCCTTAACATTTCTTATTTCGTATCTCTGGTAATGTGGCCTAAATATTCCAGCTTTCTTGTTTTGGTGTGATTTATGACCTCGCAATTCTTATGTAGCCTTCTTTACACTTCTGCATTTGTAACTCGTTG
Organism: Diabrotica undecimpunctata; assembly: GCF_040954645.1. NCBI lineage: Eukaryota > Metazoa > Arthropoda > Insecta > Coleoptera > Chrysomelidae > Diabrotica > Diabrotica undecimpunctata. The sequence continues at coordinate 86,719,318 of NC_092808.1, read as the reverse complement.
GGTCCATGGTATTTACAAAATACTTCCAACTTTTTTGTATTATCTACTTTTAGTGTCCAGCTTTTTATTCCATACAATAAAGTCGAGAAAATACGTAGCATCTTAAGGCTTCTATCCTCAGCTCCAGAGGAAGGTCTCGATTAACAAACATTGTTTTTGTTTTTATAAATGCTTGTCTTGCAATTTCAATACGTCGTCCACCTTTTGGAGTCGATATCTCAGTTTCAGGACAAAAGATTGTTTAAATACCTACCGACTCATCCGCCCGATGCCGTTTTTTGGTAAGCTGGGGATTGCTCATACCGGCAATCGATCGGTCCCTATCTGCGTTAGGGATCAACATTATTGTTGCTCACCTTCTACCACGTGAAGGTGCAGATTCGGATTTTCTTTCGTCGAGATGAAGACCTTTCAGCATTTCCTAGTCTCTCCAGAGCTTAGAAAGCAAAAGAACAATATACACTTGTAAATAATAAAATTATTTTATATAAAACATCTCTATATAATAAAATATTTAAAAAATAATAAAATATACTATAGCGGGAATATAACAACTGATAAGGTGTAATTATTGAAGCTCATTGCAATACCCAAAATAAACAAGACGCATAGCTGTTAAGACCGTAGGCTAATATGTTTGATATGTCATACATTAAAGACATTCTTTTAAATATTACGGAAGTAATATTAGTATGGAAGTACTACCTCAGAGACGCTACAACCAGAAAAACTATTTTTTGTAAAAGTTTTTGCTAAAGTTTTTGTAGTCTTTATAGACATTCACAAGACATTTAGCACCTTAAAAGACTAACCACTTATAGAACTACTATAAAAAATAATAATTTATTCGGAAGATCTAAAAATAATTAAGAACTTATATTGTAACCAAACAATAAAATGACGCATTAAAAATTAAAGTATAAATCATTATAATATAAAAAACAAAAGGTGTCCATGAAGGATGTATACTATCCCCTATGTTATTTAATACGTACGTAGAAAGTATGTTGTAATAAGCTTTAAAGAACCGAAGTGAAAAAATAAAAGTAAACAAAAGATTGATACGTAGTTTTTATGCAAATCCATTAACAAACAAATACGAAATGTGTAAACAATATGGCTTAAAAAGTAACAGAAATAAAACCAACCAGATGATCATAAGCAGACAATTTAAACCAAATCTATAATTTAAACTTTAAGAATGGCTAATTGGCTATGCCAAAGCCATTATACAATAAAAAAAAAAAAAAAACTTTAAGACAACTAACACATCGACAGAGTTATACAGTTTAAATAATTGGGTTGTTAGTCCAATGGGATAAGAAGAAAAAAAACTTAACCTTACATGGAGAGCTGCCCCAAACTTTATTATTCTAACCTTTAGAAGGCGTCAATAGTAGTGTAAATTTAAAATTGCGACTAAATTTAACCATTGCATTAGCCGCCATCTTAAATGTAAAAATGAAAAAAGGAGAAGTATTTTTGCTTAATATCTCCTTTATTTTTAACTTTTCGATAAAAATGGCAATGACTGAATCTGTTGCAAAAGTGATTCCAATAATTTTTTTTAACAATTTGTTTGGTGCGGTCGATTATCTCGTTTAATTGAATGTACATAAACAAAATTAGAGAGGTGACATTTTTATACATTGATTCCTTGAATTTTGATTTTTTGGTTCCTTGATTTTTTTTACTAAAATAAATAAATACAGGAAATTAAGTCTCCATATTTAAGGTTTATAATGTATTTTTATAGAACAGAGAGAGGCCCGTGATCTTCGATGGCACGTAAGTCGATCTCACAAAATTCTTGCAAAATTCTTCGCCTTAGCTGATCTTCATGTTCGTCTTCCCAGACATTATTATATAGGATTCGACTCAAAACAGCCCAAAACTCTTTATAGGCCTTCTTATTCAGGTCGTACGTATTCGGTAAACGCGCAAGCATAAGACCTTGGTAATATAGAAATTAGTTTTGTTTAATATCTCAGTCATTATAAACTTTTTGACATAATGGTACGGACTTAAATTGTTGTAATTGCGTATTCCCACAATTTCTTTTTTGCAAATTTTTTCGTGCTTTCGATATTTTCCGAGTTTTAGTGAAAAATAATGGAAGGGTGAGGTAATTTTTGAATTAGGTAGTTTATTCTTCTTCTAATGGCGCTACAACCCTTTGTGAGTCTTGGCCTGCTTAACAATGTTCTTCCATTCTGCCCTGTCGGATACTTTCCTTCGGCACTGCCTGATGTTCATGGTTTTAAGATCTCTCTCTACGTCGTCTATCCATCTTTTACGGGGCCTTTCTCTTGTTGTGTTTCCTTGGGGCTTCCATCTCTGGACTACTTTTACAGCTCGATTATCTGGAATTCTTTCTAGGTGACCAAGCCAGTTTAGTCTTTGTGACTTTACAAATCTGACAATATCTGCGCTCTGCGTTGGTTCATCCAGCTCGTAGTTCATTTTTATTCTCCACGAACCATCGCTGCATTGGGTTGGTCCAAATATCTTCCTTATTCATGATCATGAATGTGTTGCTTGTGTGAGTCTATTTCAAAAAGTAAAAGAAATAATAAATTAGACTTACTCACAATCAATTTAATTTAACTATCCAGACGACCGGTTTCGCTTTCTACAATATGCAAAGCATCTCAGGTCTCGATACAAAGTTAAATAAATGCTGAAACAATAAACCCATATTAGGGTGTTGTCTAATAAAGATAAACAAAGATAGATGAAATATGAAATAAATTACAGTAATTATGCCAATATTACATGTCTGTGGTTTTTCAAAATGAATAAAATGAATAAAATGTTTAAGCAGACAAGGTAAGACCCACAAATTGGTAAAATAGTCTATTAAACTGTAATAAATTAATAAATGAACAAATAAATAAAACATTACTTACATGCCGGTACTCTATTAATTGACGGTTGAAAGAACATGGTTCAAACTATCCTGTATTGTTGATTGGAGAACTTAAGTCTGCTATTGTAATTGTTTGACAGTACACGGGGAAGTTCTTGAGGACACAGATTTTATCCAATGAAGTAGAGATAGGTGTAATGTGATTGTTTGTTTGATGAAAGTAATGTTCTATACTATGGAGTTATTTAAGTTATTTATATTTATTCTAGAGATATATTTATGAAATGTGTGTTATTTATTAAGATTTTATTTTATGAAGGTGACAGTTTTAAGACAATAAATGAGATTAGATGTACAAATTGTGAGATAATCTAAAAAAATTGTAAAATCTCTTACTTGGAGATAATGAGTTTTTATGTTATCTGTTAGATTTTAGAGGTAAATTTGACAAATGTAGGTGTCGTCTATTTCTAAATACTGTGAGGTAAGTTATCCAGTTTTATGAAATAAGCTGATATTAATGAATGTCTCTAATTTTAATTTTAGATATCAAAGTTAGTTGATGTGTTTAATATTGGAATAATTTAACAATCTTTAAATAATTAAATTTCAATGCAACAATATGAATAATTGAAATACATCTGCTATAATAACTAACTCAGTTTAGTCAAAATTACAGAATAAACTTAAGTGATTATTTGGTAATTAAATTAAATTAAATATTAATTAATTAAAATCCTTTGTAAAAGGTATATATTTAAAAACCCTAACGGGCTGTGTTAGACAAAACGTTTTCGGAATACATCATTCCATCATCAGTGTCTAGGAGTACATGGACGTAGCCACTAAATATATGGGTAAAAACCCGTTAACAAATAATTAGTTACATTTGTTCGACATTATATCTTATAAATACTTAGGATGTTAAAGTTACCGTTGGATTAGGTAACATGGCGCCATGTCGCCATGTTACGCCATGGTGGGACCCAGAATGTGATCTGAGGATTAATAACAGAAAAGAAGCATTAGCAGTTTATAAACATTCTTCAAGCCTTGATAATTGTCTAAAATGTCAGAAAATTACTGCTTATACTAAAAAGCAGCTGAAACAAAAAGCCAAAGCAGGATGAATCAAATGGTGTTCTAATTTAAGCAAAAATACTTCTTGTAAAGAAATATGGTCACAAGCTAACAAAATAAACCGAAAATCACATAATAGTACAAAACCCCTCAATGATACTTTATTAGACGACTTCTTTAATAGACTATCTCCTCCATGGGTTCAACATTCGCCTACACAACCTACACAAAGTCATCATTCAAATATTCACTTTCTGTTAAAACCTTTTTTCATAACTGAATTAGACTTTGCCCTTAAAAACCACATTAATACTTCTCCTGGAATCGATTACGTAAAACACCCCATGTTAATCAACCTATCAAAGGTTGCAAAAAACCATCTTCTACATATCTTCAACGATATCATCCAAAATAACATAGTTATCGATTCCTTCAAAAATATCTTAGTCATTCCTATCCTTAAACCCGGAAAGGATATAAATATTGTGAGTTCATATAGACCAATATCCTTACTCTTTTGCGTATTCAATACTTTAGAAAGGCTTATAAAATTTAGATTAGATTGGTGGATACAAAAAGAGAATTTACTGCCAGTAACCAGTTTGGCTACAAAAGAGGTTTTGAAACTCTAGTCGCTTTAACAACACTTGTTGTAGATGTATAGAATAACTTAACTAGGAATTACTATTTAACAGCCCTATTCTTGGATATTCAAGGAGCATATGAATCAGTTTTTTTGTCATTTTTGAAATTCAAAATGGTAAATTTCTTTCATTTGCCAATTGCTTTCGTTAACACAATTATTAATAGGACATCAACACAACTATCAGGGCATACCACAAGGCTCAGTATTATCGCCAATTTTATTTAATATGTACACCTCTGACATACATAATATGCAAATAAACAACATCCCATTCAAAATAATACAATATGCAGATGACGTTTCTGTCTATACAGAAAGTAAGAAATATGAAAACGGTATGCAAAACCTATCAGAGTATGTAGTTCATTTTTCCCATGGTACTTAGAGAAAGGCTTAAATTTATCAGTTGCCAAATTAGCAGTATCAGTCTTTCCAAGATACAACCTTTCTCTAAATTAAAATGTACTTCTTAATAATCAATCTTTTACATTCAAAAACCATGTCAAATACCTGGGCCTTATCCTGGATAAAAAATTGACTTGGAAACAACACATACAATATATGCTGGATAGATGCAACAAAGGTAGTAATTTTTTTAGAATGACAACTAGAGTATGGTGGGGTTGCGATGTTAAAACATCCTTATTGTTTTACAGAGCATAATATATACGATCCATTATAGATTATGGTGCTACTCTCTATGGTTCTGCGTCTAGAAATCTAAGAAAAATTGAAAAATTTTTCAAAATTCTGCTTTGAGGATCTGTTTGATCTACCCCTATACAACCACTACATGTTAAAGCTTATGAGCCTCCTCTTGCGATTAGAAGAAATTTATTAAGCGAAAAATGGGTACTCAAAGCCTACTCAACAAATCCCAAATTATTTTCCAGTATATGCCAACTTAACGAATCAGATCTCACTCACAAATATTGGAATAAAAAGCCATCTCCACCTTTGTGTAATGCTTTACAGAACAATTTTATTCTTTCAAAGAATTTGGCCAAAATGGACAAAAATTTAGACTTCTTTGCTCCCTTCCATAAAACTGAAGTTATAATACCCACATACAGTAACAACAACAAAATGAGCAACAATATTCTGAGATCTGTTTTAAACTGTTATAGTGATGCCACAAGTATATATGGCTTTCAATATTTTCTACCCTCAGGAGGCTGTGAATTGAAGTACAATTTTTCCATTGAGTTTTCAATTTTCTCGGCGGAATCATTGGCCATACTCGAAGCTTAATCCTTATATGTTTTTAATAAAGGATCAATTAAAGCACTTAGCGGACTCTGGCTTTAATATAAAATTTATTTGGGTTAAGGCACATATTGGACTCAAAGATAATAAATATGTAGATTACTTAGCTAAAACCAGTATAATATCAGGCACTTTATTATCATATTCTTTATGTGTATCAGATGCCTGTACGATTAAAAAAAAAACGGCTATCGACATGGAAGGATCAATGGAATCTTTACTACTTTACAAAACATATACGATACACCACTTTACAACCAGTTATTCCACAAACTACTTGGTTTAAGAATATTAAATCTCCGCGTAAATATATATTCACCATAAATAGACTACGCCTTGGACATGCGTGCTATCCAAGTCATTTATATAAAATAAATGTGATTAAAAATGATAATTATAAACATTGCGAAAAACTGGGTGATCTTGATCACATCTTTTTTGAATGTCCTAAGTTTCGACAGCATTCAAATTCTCTACAAAAAATTAATCGAATTTAATATGTAGGCACAATTCAATAACATAGCGTAGAAGAATAGAGCATAGAATTTTTCATGATCGTGTGAAAGTTTAGATTTGTATTTTTTGTTTACCCTAAATGTTATAACACCTTAGCCGTGGTTCAGTTTTGTTTGTCTACTAAGAATGTCTTGATGGGCCCCTAGACGAGAAGCAAGTGACCCTGTAAGTTTCCTTGTCGTATATTCTTCTATTACTTATCTGTTAGTTTTCTATTAGGGATAGGGTTGTGCATTTGTCTGATTTGAGAATCTATTGCAACTGGCTGAATGACTAATGTCTATGCCATTAAAAAAAAATAGGACATTATTAAAAGCAAAAATGGACCAGTGAAATCAATACAAACTGATGAAAATGCTTTTGACTGCGACATGCGAAATGAGAGCAATTCAGCCATATAAGGATTATATGATTAGGGTTTCGAACGAAAGTACGTACTGCATATTGACAAATATTAATACATATTTATAAATGACCACTTTGTGGGATAAGGTCCAATATTGTTTAAGCAACAAGTATTGCAAATATTTTAAACCTGAATGAAAATATAAACCGTAAACTAAATCAATGATCAATTCCATAAGTTTGTCTTATTTAAGTAAGAGTACGGTATTTTTAATTTCATATCTAAAAGAAGATCTTTTAAGCCGATCCTCAACTCTAAGTAAACTATCTGGATCCAGAAATAATGTCAATTTAAGAACAGGTTTAGGTAGTAATGTGTTTTGAACATTTTTAAGAAAAATAATAGATAAAACATGTAGCTAAACCTATCGAATAATCGGTTTTAGTCAAGACTTTATTTTCCGCGGATTATATCATTAGCTCCCAGTAATCCATTGTTTATATAAAATTGAGTTTTCAGTGATGTGCTTTAGTACGCGGAAAATAATTTTCTTCAGAAACCGCGAGTTTATAAAATGTAAGTACTGCAAAAAAATGGCAAAGAAGAACATAAATGATATTCCTGAAGAGGTTCAGAGAGGAATAAATAGTACAGAATACCCAGTCCCCAGGTACAGAATGATAGTCCCAATAGTCAGAGATTGCAGTAATTTGCCTGTACATTTGCTTAATCTCACAAACAAAAACATTGGCATAGAATCGAAATCTAAGTAAAAAGCTAGCAATATCCTTCTTAAGTTTTGGACTTACAAGTAAGGTGTCATTTGGAGATACATCATGTATTGTCAAGCAGACTTGCATCAAAGACTACCTTTATTTTAGATACGTTTAGATACGTTTAAAAATGGCATGATGAGCTATATAATAGACCGAAAAAACATGATCTTGATCTGTAGGAATGAGGCTTAAAAATAATTATCAAAAAATTTAGATTTTCTTGACGAAAAGGTAACGCGACAAATAATCGACCTGTAGAATCTCTGACAGTTAAAGACTGACATATTTCCTTACATTTATTATCTTTAGAGGATAAACGTAATGATTTGGAAGTCTCCGTAAGTTTCAAAATATTCTTGTCGACTATTCATTGTAACTGCGTGTCGACGTTTTTTTTTTTTTTTTTTTTTCAGAGACATATCACAATTAAGAAGCATTAGGGGAGCAATTTACTTTATCATGAAGAATGTATCCAAAAACAGTTAGTAATTCCAATGGTTTATTTCGATTTCCAAACGTATATCTGATTTTAAAATAAACGGAGTTCTGTCCCAATTAAAAAAAAAACGGGTGTGGCAGTCCAGTGGGATTGCCGGTAGAAGTTATACTTCTATACACGCGTTCGCCGTTAAAAATGTATATAGGAGTCAATCTGCACAATCATTACATATGTAATGCTATAGGTAAGAGAGAGAGAGAGAGAGAGAGAGAGAGCAGAAAGAGAAAAAGAATTAGTGATATAGGCATATGGTGCATCGTTTGCTGTATATAAACATTTGACCTGTAATAGGAGTATAGTAAATAAAGGATTGGATCAATATTTTAATGAAAATATATATTTTTATTTTTATATATGTACAAAAGGAGTTGAATGCCAAAAAAAAATTTACACATACTCTGCAGTAAAATTCATTGTTTTTTTTTGTTACTAATATAAAAATTACAATACAATAAATACACTGCAACATAATTCAATATAATAATACAATATAAATTAAAATGTAATATTCATAAGTATTTAAAACTGCCAATATACATAACTAACTTCACGAAGATAAAAATAAAAAACCAACAACTCGGATTAGGTTGTAAATTTTCATTTTATTTTAAAATTTATGTTTTTTGCGTATATTACATATATTTAATAAGATTAACGTGAGGTTTTTAAATATTTCAAAAATAAAAAAGGAAATTCATAATTGGGATTCGAACTCACAACCACCAGCGTATGAACCAAACACGTAAAGGATTTGCCAATTAGACATGACACTAACGGATTTCAAAATTGACAGTTCTCGGTAAAACAGTGATTATTTTGAAATATAAAAGCCTAAAATAATTATAAACGTTTAATTTTAAATAATACAAAACATATCACATAAATAATAATATTATTACATATTATATTATATTATATTATATATATATATATTAGATTCTGCACTTTAAAATATTACAATTTAAGCCAACTTGATTTAATAAAATGTTGATATTAAGAAAGATACAGGGTGTTAAAGTGGAAATTCAAAATTTTATTTTTCGCTATAACTTTTACGTTTGTAAATATTTTTGGACAAAAATTTACACGTAGATACTTTTTAGTAGGATAAATTATAATTTTATACATACTTTAATGTAACTAATAGAGGGTGCCAGATATGCCACATGTGTGGCATAAATTTGCGCTTAACTTTTTTGCTCTTTCATTTAGCTCTATTCGTGTTAAAAAATATTAAAGATACATTATTTTTACAAAGAGAATGTATACCTGTTAGTAACCCGAAAATTTAACTGTTTTCGAGATAATCGCATTTTATAAGTCAGCTGCATAATAATTCTTAGTTTGATATTTGTGCGGTAAAGCACTGAATACCTGTAGATAAGCATAATTCATAGTTTATTATTATTAAAACAACTCAAAGATGATAATGTTACATCACAAAATGCTTTGTTATGGGTACTAAATGTCTTATTGGAGAAAATATTCTTCATCCTCTTATTTAGGGGCCGTGTCCGTATTCAGACGTTGGCCGTCATCATGTTTACAATTTTCCTTTTCTATCGCTTCTTAAGTTTCTATAATGGCGTTGTATTACTTTTTCTCTATTGTAAAATGCTGAAAACCCAAAATATGTGGTTTATGCAAGATGGTATACCACCACATTCTAGAGAGAAGGCAGTTATAACATACTTAAATACAACTTTTCTAAACGTGGGATAGATCGTGGTAGTCGTATTTCTTGGCAATGTGGTGAGATATTGATATAACTATTTAATTCATAAAAAATCCCAAAAGGATACTTAATATTCATTACGTTAATTGTTTACCCATTTTTATTAGGACAAATAGAAACTAGAGCACAGGTATTAAATAACACATATGTGTCTTGTTTCATAATACTTTTGCTACAAATCTAACCTTAAAAACTCAGCATTTTTACAAAAACATCATCGTTGGCCTAATAACCGATATTGTTATATAGTAAATACACAGGCAATTTAGTTTAGCATAATATTAGTTCCTTAGTAAATCATAATAGTCCATTTGTTTAAGATGTAATTATAGTTACTCTTGAGTTGTAACATAATCATATAAATAAGTAATGTCATCGATAGATTATTCCGTGTGTATATAAGTAACCAATGAACGAGATACGTCACAGTTTAATACATTATTTAACCTCTGCGACAAATAACATGTAGTTCCATAATATACCATAAGATTTGGATGTGTATCCAGAAGAATATATTCATCCATTATACATTATAGCCACCACGTAGCCCAGAATTTAATCCGCTTGATTTTGGTATATGGTATTTGATATATACTGCAGCAGTTTTTTTAGAACCAATGATGCTATTTAATATGAGACGATCTTTTATGGAATATATTGACAAATGAATTAAAGAAAATGGTGGACATATCGAACACTTACTTTGACAAAATGTTATGTTATTTAGTTTAACTATTTCTTAATTTAGTTTGTAAACAAAATGTTTTGACTATGACTTTAATTTAACACGAAAAGTAAAATGTTTGATGTAAAATCCTATTATTCTGTTATTTTGTCAAATCCTATTATTAATTATCCTGCTGATATATTTATTTTATTTAATATTTCGTTAATTATTAACTTAAGTTAAAGGTATTTTATACCAAAATTTAGAAGTATTAATGTTTTTGTCTATTTTTTCTTCGTATCTGCCTTAAATCAGAATTATGCAGCTGATTGATAAAATGCGACTATCTCGAAAACTGTTGAGTTTTGAAGTTATTAAAAGGTATACCTTTTTTTTGTTAAAATAATGTATCTTTAATATTTTTTATTTTAAATATCGGTAACTTAAAAAGCAAAAAAGTTAAGTGCAAATTTATACCACATATGTGGCATATGTGGCGCCCTCTGTCAGTTACATCAAAGTGTGCAACAAATTATAATTTCATATATTTAAAAGTACATAGCTGTAAATTTTTATATATAAATGTTTACAACCATGAAAGTTATAGCGAAAAATAAAATTTTAAATTTGCACTTGAACACCCTGTATCTTTCTCAATACCAACATTTTATTAAAGCATTTTGGCTTAAATCGTAATATTTCGAAGTGTAGAATCTATTATTACTTTTTGTACAATTACTTAAGGACCACCCTGTATATACAATATTCTATATATAATATATACAGGGTGGCGCACCGAAAACGAAACAGATGCATTTACTGGCAGATGATTCCTTTTAAAAAAAAAACGCTTGGACCCGTCGATTTTGTTATCGAGGGGGAAACAAAATTGGCATAAAATCACATTAACATTTGCAGCCCCCTAAGCGGGGGTGGCACCATCCCTAAAATCTTAAATGGAAAGGGGGGTCGAATGATCCATCATTTAAAAGGTCTTTCAACTCCCTTCACAATGATGTAAAATTCATGTACTTCAATTCAGTAGTTTTGGAGATTTATTGATTTAAAGTTTAAATACATCATCGTAAGAGGAGATCAATACATAGCAGCAAAGTTGTTAAAAAATAAAGAATGAACTGACCTGTGAGCCAAGTAAATGTTGAAAATGACCACCATTACTTTCCATGCAATAATAAAGATTTTGCTGAAAACGTTGCCGGACATTTTGCAATATTTGAGGAGTAATTTGATGGCACTCATTCACAATTCTTTGTCGTAAATCTTCTAAGGATGTTGGCTGAGTAGCATAGATTTTGCTTTTTAAGTAACCCCACAAAAAGAAATCCAAAGGTGATAAATCTGGCGATCTTGGGGGCCATTCAACGGCACCTCTTCTACCAATCCATTGACCTGGAAAGGTCTGATCTAAATAATGCCGAACTCTTAATGCGTAATGTGGCGGGGCACCATCCTGTTGGAACATCAACATATTCTCAACGTATCGACCATCATTCTGATTTTCAATTATATCTGTTAGCGCAGGATCTATGGCATTTTGCAGTAATTCCAAATACATTTCACCAGTCAAATTTCTAGGTAAGAAAAAAGGACCAACCAAATGATCGCCAAAAATGCCAGCCCAAACATTTAATTTTTGTGGCTGCTGTGTGTGTACCTCATGGTAAATTCTGGGATTAGAGTCCGACCAATATCGACAATTATGACGATTTACTTCGCCATTTAAAAAAAAAGGAACATTCGTCGGAAAAGCAAATGTTAAATAAAAATTGTTCATCGTTTGTAATTCGTTCACTCATAACTTTATATAACTAATTCTAATTGCTTATCAAAATCGTCTTCATTAAGTTCTTGTACAAGGTGAATTTTATACGGATGAAAATTATGGGCCTTTAGAATCCGTTGGATAGTACGTCGACTAACACCACACGAAGTTTGCAATTTGCGGGTACTTAATGTAGGATCTACAATAACTTGCCCTAAAACCCCCACTTCTGTTGCTTCGTTCCTTATAGGATTTTCAATATTACGTTTTTTATTGGCGACTGATCCAGTTTCCCGAAATTTAGCTACAAGTTCTAGAACATATTTTCGGTGCACATTATTGTTCTCGTGTCGCTCATTAAAAATTTGTGCTGTTCTATTAGCGCACTGATTATTTCCGAAAAATATTTCAATAATTTCAACCCTTTCTGCCGTGGAATATACCATGGTTAATTTATGTATAAAGCAATAAATGATATTTTAACAACAAAGATTGGTCAAATCAATCGCAAACAAATGTACTATTTCCTATTTAAAATAAGTACGTGGCATTCTCTACTTATCTTTCTTCAAGAAACAACTTTTTTTGTCACAAAGGACACTTCAATTGCTATTTTTATTATTAATAAACCATGGGCGTAATAAATAAAAGCATTTACTTATCAAGAAAATGCTTTTACTCACATTTCTTCTGAAAGAAGTACAAACTAATTTGATGTACCTATTAAAGTCTACTTTAAACTTTAAATCAATAAATCTCCACAACTACTGAATTGAATACATGAATTTTACATCATTATAAAGGGAGTTGAAAGACCTTTCAAATAATGGATCATTCGACCCCCCTTTTCATTTAAGATTTTAGGGATGATGCCACCCCCGCTTAAGGGGCTGCAAATGTTAAAGTGATTTTATGCCAATTTTGTGTCCCCCTCGAAAACAAAATCGACGGGTCCGAGCGTTTTTTCAAAAAAGGAATCATCTGCCAGTAAATGCCTCTGTTTCGTTTTCGGTGCGCCACACTGTATAATATTAAATACAAAAGGAACATTTTTATTCTCGAGAGAGGAAGAGAGAGAAAATATATCTTCTGTCTCTCTCTTACTCATTATCTTACATATCTAATGGTTTCACAGGTTTCACTCTCATGCAAATTTCCAACACCGACCGTGCGTATAGAAGTATAACTTCAATAAGCTAAAATAAATAAATATAGATTCCCGAACAAAAACTAAGTCTCATAAAAGTTCATTTTTAGTTGTTTAATAAATATTTTAATACCTCTAAAAAACTGTAAAAAACTTGCGTACTATTAAGTCAAACCTCATTTTAATGTACTTGCATTCTTTAAATAAAAACTGCCTTCTACTGGGACATTATGACTGCGGACACTGAATTCATTCGTCAAAATGAAGTGTATGTAATACGGTATTTAAATGTCAAAGTCAAAGCCTTCTCATAAAACATGTTTCTTGATATTTCTATTAAGAGATCTCTAAGTCTCTTCTCGGTCATTGGTTGTTGTCACCGTGACCATTTTGATTCAACTATTTGGGACGAGATGCTGTCAAGCACAGCTCATATACTGTACCAACTCTAAAATCCCCAGAGTTAACCAGACCTCTACAGCTTCTGTAAAGTAACATTATTTTCCCTTGGCCATGCCTATTATAGATACGATGGTGTTATATCTCGGAATTGATGAGCGCAGTAGTCGTACAACAAATCTCAACATGTGGCAGCTATCGTGCGGCGTTTTGGTGATTTTTCGATTGAGCATTGTGTTGATATGTAATTTGTGTGTATGTGTGTGTGTGTGTTTGTGCGTGTGTATGTGTAGGTGTGTGTGCGTGTATTGTTTTATCAACAAACATATAGTTAGATGCTGTCCTTACGTCACGTTCTCAGTCAGTGGATACGGAGGTGTTTATTTGGTTGTACTTTATTCACACCTGTCCTGTTGTCCTATAAATTTTTTGAACAATTCGTATTGTTCATTGGGACACATCTTGCGAAGCACAAGGATAAGATCTTAACCACTATGTCCTGCGGGGAATCCTGCTCAGTATACAGCTCTCCCGCATTTTCTCAGATTGGGACGAGTTTTTGGGTCGTTGGACAAAATAATGTACAAAAAAAAAATGTTTTATATGTTACTACTGTAAAAAAAGTAAGAATTCGTGTACTTTTGTGTAATATACAAGCAAAAAACGATTATGCTAGATAGGATATAATATATCAAAGGTAAAATGCAATAGAATATAATATAAATGTTATATAGTATAAAAAACCAGCAGTTTTTAGTATTTTATTATATAACTAAACAATCGAGATTTATAAATGGTGCCAATTTACGAAAAGGTTTAGGTAATAACGTGATCAATTTTAAGGAAAATATCTGATAAAACATCAAGCTAAACATATCGAATAATCGGTTCAAGTAAATACGTCAGTAATTCATCGTCCAAATAAAACTGACTTCTTAGTGTTGTGATTTAGCTTGAGGAAAATACTTTTCTATAGAAACCGCGAGTTCATGAAAGGTACGTAATGTCAAACATGGTAAAGAAGATATAAATGTTATATACCATAGAAAAACAGTTTTCAGCATTTTATTTTTTAAATTACTTTTAACCTATTTACTGAAGTCCAAGAACATACATGAAGAGTATTTTGTATATATGTGATTGAGGATTATTGGTTTCGGAGTCGACGTCCACTCGCTATCTTACCTTTATGGGATGATTTTGAATTTTTAATGTGAAAGTTCAAGTGGAGTGCTCCTTGTTAATACATATTACCGTTTGTTATGTAGGGATACAATCCTATTGCTGCTCTAATTTTCTAATGATATAGAATTAGTTTTTTTTAATTCATTAAATTCATACAAGAGTATTTTGTTTTCTTAATATTTTGATTATGTGAATTTTGGAAATTATTTAGAACCTTTTATGTAAACGTATTTTGCTATGTCTAATATGTGCAATAATGCAATTTTTAAGAAATATTTATTTGTTTATTACTGTAAGTCTAAGAGCCCAAGTTAGTCTATTAAACTATGAAAATATATATTTTTATTTGTTGAAAATCTTATTTTATTGTTTATTTAATTTTAGTATTTAACAATAACTTTTAAAGAAACTACTGTACAATTCGGATAGTACTTTTCTATTTTCTCTTAATATTACTGCTTCGTTGTATCACATTTTTGTCGAAGACAAAGAAAAACTAGTTATATACGAGTATCTATGTTTTCAGGAGCTGGTTGACATGCAGTTTTCTCATTTTCAGTCCTCTTTTTATGTTATATCTTTCTCCAGATATCGGCTCAGCTTGTAATGCTAAATATGTTATTAACGATGTCATTGCCAGCGATCGTTGTTGGCGTACCACCGCTCTGTACACACGCACTTTCATTAATTCTACACTTCTACCGATGGGCGCTGGAGATGGAAGACTAGAACCGATATAAAACAAGAGCTACCTCAAGAGAGAATCTAGTTATATCACAACAACTTTACTATCCCTAGGATATTGACTGAAGGCCAATCTCTTCCTCTTAAAGTGTTGATCCAGACCTGCTCCTGAACCAAGATTTAGAGTGTTGATCTGAGATGAAGTTTTGATTAGTCACCTCCCACTCCTTTCCGAATCGAGTATTGATTGCTACGTCCACCACTGACATTTGACAGTTGACATTTTATTTTGAATTGTACATAATATTACCTAAATTCTAATTTTACTTTGTGTTATTTATTTGGAATATACACTGCGCTCCAAAATTAACGCATAATTTTAAAATTCCTATTTTGAGTTGTAATGAAAAATTTTTTGTTTGTTCTTTTCTGCTTTATGGTTGTTTTAGAACATCTTAAATAAAAAACTTTTCTTTTTTTACAAAAAATGTATTGAAATTAACAATATAACATAATAAATCTAAACATCTAAACAAACAACTGATCTAAACAAACTAACATTATAAATTAAGGACGAAATTGAAATTTTTAAAGTTGAAGAAGATACTAGTACTGTGTACTAGTATCGAGTATTGTCTCCTCCGGCATTTATTACTGCTTGACAACGATCTGTGTTACTGAGAATAATCGTTCTGATTTCTTCTTGATCAATTTGATCCCAAATTTCAAGCAACGGCAAAAATAGTTCATCTAATGTGTTTGGTGCGTTAGGTAGTTGTGGTAGTCGTGTCGTAGTCGTCTGCCTATGATATGATATTCTTGCCGTGTGTGGTCTGACATTATCTTACATAAGCATGAAACTATCCACAATAAATTGTGCAATTGGCACGATATGCCCTTCTAAAATGTCTGTTATATACCTCTGCGATGTAAGCCGACCGCGATCTATTCGAACTAATTTCGTACGAGCCTCTAAATTAATCCCACCCCACACCATTACCGAGCCGCCGCCATACTGTACAGTCCCTACGGTGTTACACTGTGCGTAGCGTTTCCCATGCCTTCTATACACTAGGTTTCTCCTATATCAGAAAAAAAACAGTACCTGGATTCATCGGTGAACAATATTCTTCCCCAATCGTCATTATTCCAATCAACATGTTCTCGAGCAATCTCTGCCTTCTATGGTCTCTGGTCTACGAAGGGTCAAAAAGCGGTCTTGATTAGGAGTTTCCTTCTACGGCCTTGACCGAATCTTCTCGAGTTACTTCCAGTAACAAAAAAACGTGTTAACACTCTTGAAATGGTTGACTGGGTGACGTTAAAACGTTTAGCGAGTTCTACTTGAGTGTATCCTTCTTCGCGAAGAGTAACGATTCTAAAACAGTCACTTTCTGACAAATTTCGAATTTCTTGCTGCTGATGGTTCATTTCAAAGAAAAAAACACTTAATAAACTTGAAAAACCCCTTAAAATATTCAGCACAACGTAATCCAACCCAACTAAATTCGAAATAAAATAAAGCACAATTAGCACGTTTTTAATTTTTTTCGCAAAAAAGTCTATCCTTCTTCGCGAAGAGTAACGATTCTAAAACAGTCACTTTCTGACAAATTTCGATTTTCTTGCTGCTGATTGTTCATTTCAAAGAAAAAAACAGTTAATAAACTTGAAAAACCCCTTAAAATATTCAGCACAACGTAATCCAACCCAACTAAATTCGAAATAAAATAAAGCACAATTAGCACGTTTTTAATTTTTTTCGCAAAAACATGATAAAAACATTAGCGTTTTTTACCGTTCTTTCGATAAATTTTAAAATATATCGGGGGTAACAATATTATATTAGCACAAAAATCGAAACATTAAAATTATTTCATTTAGCAGCGTTTTTAAGGTTATGCGTTAATTTTGGAGTGTATTTTTATTTAAGTTAAACCTGTATCTTACTGAGTCTACTGTCTACAGAGCTACCCGTTACAGCTCTTATTCAATAGAACTCGCATAGTTCTATTGAATTAAAGTTTTTTAAATTCATACACTATTTTATCGACTAAGAATTAACTTTGTTTATAATTACAACTGGTACGTGAAACATACGTATAAACATATAATAACACCTACACTAACTATTGTAAAACAATATTATATTATGCATATCCACTCCTATATATGTGTATATATATATTTATATATATACATATATATATATATATATATATATATATATATATATATATTAATTATGATATATATATATATATATATATATATATATATAAATTAATTTTGATAAGCAACGTGACAGTTCAAAGTTCAAATCAGGTTAATGAATATTTAAATATTAGACAATTATCATTATAAAAAGTACGAAATATTTATATTATATTTTGAGATTATTTTATGCTTAATACTTAAGGGTTAGCAACTCTACTACACCTTTCCTTTTGAGATAAAGAAAAATTATAATTGAGGATTAGGAGATTGAGAGAAACGTTCCCTTTCTCTTTGACAAAAAAAAAGTTATCTTCACTTCCGTGTCTTTCTTGTTTATGGTTGTCTTCCATGCTTTTATATATACTATTTACAAACCTAATTTTACACACAACGGTATATTATACTCCAATCGTCAGAGACGAAAATGCCACTGAACCCCTAAAAATCATACGAACAAGCTGAATTTTGCCAAGAACATTCATTTTAATATCTCTAAAAACATGCCCAAAAGTTTACCATTTTTCCCCCGGGCTCCCCTCGAAAGGGGGTAAAAACGCAAAAAATCAATTTACCAAGAATATGTAAGCCGTAGAAAGAAATGTTTCAAATAAAAAATGTAGCTAAGATAATCATAAACAAAAAAAATGTGTATTAGCACTTTTAGTGTAGAAGCAACCATTCTCTTATTTTGTCCGATCGTCGATTTTGAATGACAGTTAGGCGCGCAAAATTAATATTCAATAAAATTTGTATCAGCTCAAAGGTAAAGATTTGATATCTTTTAATTCTAGTGTCCTATCGACAAAAATAAAAAATGCGATTTAAAGGTAAAGAGTTCGGCTTTCGTATGAAATTTTTGTATTTTGCCGAAAATGAACTCAGATTTTATACAAGTTTTAAATAAATAAACGTGGCGTGATTGTTTATGATTCTAATGAGATCAATACAATCTATACCTTTTATTGACTGGCCACTACAAAGTTTCGATTACTAGAGCCTAAACAGTCAGATTTTATAATTATGTCAGGTTCATATAATAGATCAAATGGCATTTTCTACTCATCTAAAATAAATTGGATTTGCATAAAAGCTTACGCAAGATTATTATATACTACAAACTTCTCAAAAATGCAGTGGAAATTCATTTTAAAACCACCTATTTATGGCTTGTTTGTCGTCTATATATTTTATAAAGTATTTTCTTGGTTGTTTTAAAAGCTCTTTATATTACGTTGTAGCGAATTGGCCTGCTACATAAATTCTTTTATACTCTTGGATAAAACTAACGGTAAACGGAATTTCTACAGGAAAATATTAACGGTTTTCTCTCTAAGAGTTAGTTCGATTGTGAATCTCTTGCATTTTGTAAATATTTTTTCATATTCTAAATTTGTATTCTTAAATTTTTCAACTCGCAAACACGAGTTTATATTTTATTTTAGGTCTTGACAAGGCTGTTACCTTTAACTAAAAGTTTAAGCAAACAACTTGGTTTGTTTTTATTTTAAGAAACATTCTTTTGATCAACCTAGAGCTTTTTTGTTTCTTCTGCAGTTTAACATTAATTCGAACAATAGTATAAGTTAAAAATGTTACAGTAAACGGTACAGTGGACCAGCGCGAAGCTTTATACTATGTTTTTTATATTTTTAATATTTAAATATTTACAGTTACTCAATAAATGTAAAAAAATGGCGTGTTGCACTTGGGAGTGCCATTTTTTCTATGTGCCTGTATTCACAGAAGTGAATACTTTTTATAGCCTTATTATAAAGTGAATAAATGTAATTTTACGTATGATTATTATTGAATTGTAAATAAATATATTTTTTTAGTAAGTTGTTAATACATTTTTAATATTATCTTCATTTTATTTATCACAACATTTGATTAAATTTCATTTAATTTTATTTAATTTTATTTAATTTTATTTAATTTTATTTAATTTTATTTAATTTTATTTAATTTTATTTAATTTTATTTAATTTTATTTAATTTTATTTAATTTTATTTAATTTTATTTAATTTTATTTAATTTTATTTAATTTTATTTAATTTTATTTAATTTTATTTAATTTTATTTAATTTTATTTAATTTTATTTAATTTTATTTAATTTTATTTAATTTTATTTAATTTTATTTAATTTTATTTAATTTTATTTAATTTTATTTAATTTTATTTAATTTTATTTAATTTTATTTAATTTGATTCAATTTTATTTAATTTTATTTAATTTTATTTAATTTTATTTAATTTTATTTAATTTTATTTAATTTTATTTAATTTTATTTAATTTTATTTAATTTTATTTAATTTTATTTAATTTTATTTAATTTTATTTAATTTTATTTAATTTTATTTAATTTTATTTAATTTTATTTAATTTTATTTAATTTAATTTAATTTTATTTAATTTTATTTAATTTTATTTAATTTTAGTTAATTTTATTTAATTTTATTTAATTTTATTTAATTTGATTAAAATTTATTAAATTTTATTTAATTCTATTTAATTTTATTTAATTTTATTTCATTTTGTTTAATTTTATTTCATTTTATTTAATTTTATTTAATATTATTTTATTTTTATCTGATATTATTTAATTTTGTTTAATTTTATTTATTTTTATTTAATTTTATTTAATATTATTTAATTTTATTTAGTTTTAATTATTTAATTTAATTTTACTTAATGTATTTAGTTTTATTTAATCTTATTTAATTATATTGATTTTATATAATTCATTTTAATTTTATTAGATTCGTCTTATGAAATCGATCTGCGTACAAAACCAACGTATGTACCTTCTTGCATGTAAACCAAGTAATATGAATAAAATATGTTTTTAAAGCTTTATTTAAATATTTAAAAATCTTAATCTTTTAAATGAATGTGAAAAGTGCAGTTGGTATTGTTTGAAATATTTATACTTTTGTTTTATAAATCAGAGGAAATGCTTCGGAATCCAATGGGGTTTTACTTCCAATAATTACACTCTTAATTATGTTTGAAATAGTCTTCTTATTGGCAGTACTCTCTTAAATTTCGACATGATTTCAAGGGACATGATCCAAATGTATTAATACCAACTACTTGATTAGTGCACTTTTTTTTATAATACCATAAAAAACTCGATATGTACTTACATTTTTGGGGCGCAATAATTAATACTTTTTTACTAAACGACCGTCATTAAAAGCAACTAAAAAATGTCGAGCCATCACAGTCTTAGATAGTCGGTTAGTATTAAGCAATACGCTTCCTTCATCCTAGATATCATGTAAGCGTAAATCGCACAATTCAAATCTTCTTCAAGGGCCAAAATTACTGCAAATGGCTACCATGTTCAAAAATAAATACATAATGTGCGGAGCATCTGTGAAAAACTGCCGCAAATCGTCTTGCAAATTGCTTTCATAAATGATGTACTTTCACAAATGATTTTAAATCGACCCCTTTTTTTATCCTAGACATACCTTGCAATTTCGAATAAATAGCCCACATAGCCGACGGATTCTATTGTTCAAACATTTTCTCAAGGTAAGCAAGCTCATCTCGTTTATTTGTATCTGTTACCTTTTACTCTTCCATCCATTTAATGAACCTATCGTATTCTTGTTTATGAGCGTTTACCGATTATTCTGGTATTAACTGCGATTCTGCTTTAATTTTAAGTTAACAATGTTAAAACTGATATTTAAGCAATATACAAATCAGTAATAACAATTATTCTTATGTGACAGATTGCAAGTTAATCTTTGTTTTTCTCATTTGCATAACAATGAAGGGTATACTGATGTACACCACAAATTCAACCATTTTACATTATTCTTACTGTTATTTCAATTTTTTGTAGTAATAATACATTATTTTAAAGTGTACCAATAAAAAATATAGCGTAAAGTATTCGTGGAAAACTGGTTTTTAAAACACTTGCTCTATTTCGCGCGTGTTTCTTGAAGACCTCAATATCCACTTATACTTTATTATACTGTATGCCAACACAACAGTTTATTGTGTAACAGATTTTCAAAATTTATGTTGTTATATATATATATATATATATATATATATATATATATATATATATATATATATATATATATATATATAAATACAAATAAATAAAACAAATACAAAGCTAAATGTTAGGTTAGCTTTAATTATTACAATATTGATATTAAACGGTATTATAACATATCCTGTGCTGCTATGCGTAAAATGACCAAGCTGCAGCAGAAAATTACATAAAATGTTATTTACGGTTTTGTCCATAGACGTTCTGTCATATCATGAAGTTCTTTTAGTCAATTAAAATTAACTTAACTTTTAGCTTTGTGTTTGTTTTATTTGTTTGTGTTTAAATTTAAAAAAAATCTAGCTGCAGAATCTCTAATAATGCTTTTCTTAGCATGAGGGGTTGGTCCAGCAGCTTCCTTTAGAACATTTTGACTGGTACGCCTTCCTAAAATGAACGAGATAAATTAGTATGCAGGTATATACTTATTTATTTATTTATTTAAATAAATGGCACCGTAATAAATAAAGAATGGAACAACAACCAAGAAATAAGAGCGCATATTGTTCTGAAGCTATTTTCTTGTGGCATTTTAAATTAATTACTATTTAAATGAGAATAAGCCACAATTAAAGGTTAAAATACGTTTATTGACGTTTCAGTTTCCACTTCGGAAATCGTTCTCAAAATACAAACATTAGGATTTCTCAAAATATAAACACTAATGTTTGTATTTTGAGAACAATTTCCGAAGTGGAAATTGAAACGTCAATAAACGTATTTTAACCTTTAATTGTGGCTTATTCCCATTTAAATAGTAATAAATAAGAGCGCACATCGGAAAATCTAGATCCACCTTCAACTAGATGGGGGCCTTCTTCAAGAGCCATAACCTCTCTCTTGGTATAAAAGTAAGGGTGCTGCGATGCTACGTCTTCTCTGTTCTTTTTTATGGTGTTGAATAGTTGACCATGACGAAGATATATGCAGAAAATTGGAAGCATTCGAGCTGTGGCTAAATCGGAGAACACTTCAAATCCTGTGGACCACTATCAAATCTCGAAAGTTACAATATTTCGAAAACATTGTGCGAAATAAATCTAGATGCGCCCTTCTACAAGCCATCCTGCAAGGAAAAATATTTAGAAAACGGGGTCCAGGAAGAAGAACATCCTGCAGATAAGGTAAATATTGCCATGATTATCGCCAATATTCGTGATATCAAGAAGAATATGCTCAAAAATATTATACACCTGTGAATACATAAATAGAAGCTACTAATATAATATAGTTGCTTACCTGGTGTACTAGGATTGTTGTCAAGTAACTTCCATCCTATGGTATCTATGGAAGAATTCTCTAAATTGCTTCTGCGAATTCCTCTTACCTGGTTGGTAATTATTTCTGAAGATGTATTGAAGTCTGCATTCGAAGTTGAAGCAGAAGTACTGGGCATCACCTCAATCTCAACTTCACCTTCAGAATCACTGCCCGATGAATGTCCTTGATCAACTGTATTAGGCACATACTCGCCAACTTCATTATCGGATACATCTTCATCAGATAACTCTGCTACAGATTCATCTTCTGACAAATTCTGTAGACACTCTAATAGCTCCTGCTGAGTCAAATATCGACGAGATATGATAACAGCAGAAATAATAAAAATCACAATGTAAAATTAATCAAAATACAGATTGAACATGCAATTGCAAAGAGTATACTCAAACTACATAATAACAAATATTTTCGATGTATTTTATACATAAAATAAGTAAAAACTTCCCAGAAAAGTAGAACAAAAATTAGACTACCTCGTCATTAGGACCCCATTTTTCTAGGTAGACATTTTTTTTTTTTTTTTTATTAACATTTAAGATTTTTACAATCTGTTTTGCAGTGAAAACAATAAGTAAAATTTTTTGTCTTTACATGACAGAGAGATGTAAGGTCCAGTGACCAAATCATCACGACACAAATTGGCTTTTTACCGGTAGGATGCGCACATACACTAATACGCGAGCACTAAAAGCGGCACTGATCACAATGGCTGGGTGCTGTTGAAGGCGTAACTCCCACTGCTGTAGGCTCTGTCAGGATAGGTGAGGTAGGTCCAAGGGGTCATGTCGCTTCAATCTCTTCGCTTGTTGGTTGTTGAGAAGATTGTGTGCCAGGGTATTAGGATGCACCCGCAACCTGTTTTGATATTGTTCAGAAGTTTTTTTGCACTCTTCAGAGACTGTTAGTACCTGGAGATCTCTATGTATTGCATCATTCTGGATATACCAAGGTGCATTAGCGATTGTTCTCAGAGTTTTGGATTGGAATCTTTGTATTATCATAATATTAGATTTGCTAGCTGAACCCCAGAGCTGTGAGCCATATGTCCAAATGGGTTTTATTATTGTATTGTATATCAGCAGCTTGTTGTCAATCGATAGGTGAGAGTTTTTTCCCAACATCCAGTAAAGTTTTCTGTATAAAATTCCCAATTGAAGCCTTTTCGTCCATATATGTTTGGTCCAAGTTAGACGTTTGTCAAGGTGAATACCTAAGTATTTTACGTCATGCTTTTGGGGCAAAGGATGTCCATTGAGGTTAACTTGTGGACATGTACCTCTTCTTAGAGTGAATGTAATTTGTGTAGATTTTGAGGGGTTTACTCTAATTCTCCAGAGTTTAAGCCATTCATTTGTTTTGTTCAGATGTAGTTGCAGTCTCTCTGATGCTATTATTGGGTTGCTATGAGAGGCCAAGAAAGCAGTATCATCTGCGAATGTTGCAAGCGTTAGGTTATTGCTTATTGGCAAGTCAGCCGTATATATCAGGTACAGAATCGGTCCGAGCACACTACCCTGAGGTACACCAGATAGGATGGGGTAGAGTTTTGTATAGGCTTCACTATATTTTACCAGATATCTACTTTCTGTAAGGTATGATTGAAGCAGTTTAAAGTAAGGGTAAGGTAAATTTTTCTTTAGTTTGTACAGAAGTCCTGTATGCCACACCTTGTCAAAAGCTTGAGAGGCGTCTAAAAAGGCTGCAGTAAAATATTGCTTGTTCTCGAGACTACTTCTTATTGTTGTGTATAGTCTGTGAACTTGTTCTATTGTACCATGTTGGTTACGAAAACCGAATTGATGGTCAGGTATGAGACACTTTTCGTCCAATATTGGTTTGATTTTTCGTAGTAGAAGTTTTTCGAAGACCTTAGAGATGACTGGGAGTAGACTAATCGGTCGGTATGAGTTGACATCTTTTGGTTCTTTACCAGGTTTTTGAATGAGTATAATCTGTGCCACTTTCCATTGCAGAGGGAAGTAATGCAGACTAAGCATAGCATTGAAGATCATAGTGATTATTCTGTAACAGTCATTGGTTAGTTCCTGGAGGATCTTACCCGTTATGAGGTCGAATCCCGGAGCCTTATTGGGTTGTATCTCATTCTTTATTATCTGTTTTACTTCTTTAATATTAAACTTAGACATCAACATAAATATATTCAAAATGTAATTATACTAAGTACCTGTAAAAGAGAAATTATAATCCTCAAGTAAATAATAAAGTTCCAAATCATAAATTTTGTAAAATAAATATGAATGAGTAATACTCTAGACTAATGAGGGTCGAAAATAGAAAGCAGTCAAAATGACTGCTATATGGTAGTTCTAGGTATACGTTACCATATCTTAAAAAGTAATTACGCTAAGTACCTGTAAAAGAGAAATTATAATCTTCAAATAGATCTAGGAAAAGTCATAAATTGTCAAGTTTCTAAAACATTTATGAATAGGTAATACAGAGTGTCAAAAATGAAAAGCAGTCAAAATGACCGCTCTGGTGCTTCTAGTGTTAATGGAGAATTAAATTTTTTGCAACTCAAATCCAAATTTTATGTTGTTAACATTTCCAAAAAAATGTGGACGCAATATAAAATACTCTAAATAAAATTATTTTTTTACATTTTTTATCAATACTTAAGCTTTGCCTGCCGTGGGTTTAATATAATTCATGTTATTTTCTAAAAAAATTTCATTTTGTAAACACAAATAACATCCTTAGAAAGTTAGCAAGTAAGGCTAATGACCTTAGAATTGTCGTATGGAACGCCAACGGGTGGCTTAAACATCAACAAGAACTGCAAGCAATCCTTAACACAGAAAAAATTAATTTGTGTCTTGTCTCTGAAACATATTTCACAAATCAGTCGTGGATTAGATTTAAAGGGTACAAGATATACCACACAGTACATCCTGACAATGCGGCCAAAGGAGGCAGGGCAATCATTATCAAAGATAGTATTTACCATCATGAAGAGTTTGAATATAAAATCGAGTATATTCAAGCTAGTACAGTAAACATAAAAACTAAAACTTTTGAAATAAATGTAAATTCAATATTCTGTCTACCTAAACATTTCATTAAAAAAGAGCAGTATACTGAATTCCTGAAAATCTTAGAGAAAAGGTTTATTATTGAAGGTGACTTTATGCAAAGAACACACACTCTAGAATAATCACCACTTAGGGAAAGGAGCTTTTATAAGTTATTAAAAAACATAAGTGTGAAGCACTTTTAACTGGTAGACCAACCTACTGGCCTACAGATAGAAACAAGATCCCTGATCTAATATACTTCTTTATCATTAAGAATATTTCAGCTAATTTCCTTGACATTGACGATTGTTGGGAGTTAAATTCTGATCATTTGCCCATAGCACTAACCATGGGTAACAGGATTATTAAAAAAACAAAGTAACCGTATACTAACAAACAAACTGACGAATTGGGCAAGTTTTAAACTGAGCCTTGAAGACAAAATAAATCTAAGTGTACACACAGCGTAAACCACAGAGCAATTAGATAAAGAAGCAGAATTGTTGGTAAACAATATCCAGCAAGCAGCATGGGAAAACACTCCTACACTAAAACTTAAGTTAAAAGGAAACAATTATCCAAAGAAAGTAAGAAACATCATAATTGAAAAACGAAAGCTGAGAAGAATTTGGCAAAAAACAAGGTCCCCTCAAGATAAGACTAAACTAAATCGCGCAAGTCAACAACTCAAAAGGACTATCATACAATTAAAGAATTACTCAATTAGAGCTATTTGCTGCATATCTTTAAAATAATCTTAAACCAAATGACTCTTAAAAGGATGAAGAAAGATGAGAGGAACCTATTCAATTAGAGGAAGAAATCCGGCTAACTACACCCAAAGGAGTGATGGAAGAAATAAGGGAAAATATTAATCCGAAGAAAGCTCCAAACTATGATTTAATTACGGGTGAGCTATTGAAAAATCTTTCCCGAAGAGCTATCGTAAAATTATTTAACTTAAAATATGTACCAATGATATGGAAGATGGCGGAATTCATTGTGGAAACTGCTCCTCAAAAGAATAAAACCAATTATTAAAGCAAAAATTTGATTCCGACACATCAATTCGGATTTAGAGATAAGCATTTAACAATCGACAAGAAGTATGTTCAGCTGTCTTCCTTGATGCTGCACAGGCTTTTGATAAAGTCTGGCATAAAGGTTTAATACATAAACAAAAATGTTTTTTACCCAAACAGTACTCAAAACTTTTACAATTAAATAGTACATAAAAGAACGACATTTTAGAATTAAGTAAGAAAACCACCTTTCAGACTTAAAAGGAACTAGGGCAGGTGTTTTACAAGGCAGTGTGTTGGGTCCGGTCCTATACCTACTATACACGTGTGATATACCTGTACTGAAAGACAACACAGTTGTCACCTTTGCTAATGATACAAATATCCAAGCAGTAGGAACGACTGAAGACAATAAAGAAAAAGTCTAGACCTAACTACGACATGACAGCCCTGCAACATCCGGATGTTAAAAAGCAAGTAGGGGAATATATTAACAACCAAGTTAAACAACTAAAAGAAGAAAATAACATCCAACGAGAAATCAATCACTTCGAAGAAATAATTAAGGAAACTAAACAAGATCTGCTAAAACCAAACAAAGAAACAAAGAAGAAATCTTGGATGACTCCAGAAATCCTTCACTTAATGGAACACAGAAGGTTAATTAAAGGAAATAAAGATGAATTTAAAAAAATGCAGGCTTACATCAGAAGAAAAATAAGAAAAGCTAAAGAAAAAGAAGCTGTAGAGAAATGTAAAGAAATAGAAAGACTACAAGCCAAGCATGACAATTTTAATGTACACAAAAAGGTAAAAGAAATAACGGGTACTTTTAAAAAGCGAACACAAATGAAACTCATACACACCAATGGAAAATTAATCATTGATACCCAAGAGATGAAAGACAAATGGAGAATATATTTGGAGACACTTTTTCAAGATCAAAGAACGGATTATAGGTATCCATTTTCAGAGAGGATGACGGGCCCGGACATACTTAAATCCGAGGTAGAAGAAGCAATAAAATACCTAAAAAACAGGGGGCTAAAAAGTGCGAAGAATATCGAACAATCAGCCTAATGAGCCATATGCTGAAACTGTTTCTTAGAGTCATCCATGGAAGAATTTATAAGAAGTGCGAGGAACAAATATCGGACAGACAGTTCGGCTTCATTAACGCAGTGGGTACCAGAGAGGCACTTTTCGGAGTACACGTACTGATTCAAAGATGCAGGGACGTTAACTGCGACGTATACGCGTGCTTGATCGACTATGAAAAGGCATTTGACAGAGTTCAACATCAAAAGATGATAAACATTTTAAAAGAAGCAGACCTGGACGACAAAGACCTCAGAATAATTTCAGAACTGTACTGGAATCAGACCGCATACATGAAAATTAACGGAGAAGAAACAGATCACATAAAAATACTACGTAGAGTTAGACAGGGATGTATCCTATCGCCGTTGATATTTAATATGTACTCAGAGAAAATTTTTAACGAGGCTCTTTAGGGAATAGACGAAGGCATCCTTCTAAATGGTGAAAGAGTAAACAATGTTAGATATGCCGACGACACCATGGTGATAGCAGATAGTTTAGAGGGACTTCAGAGGCTAATGGAAAGAATAAACGAGTACAGTCAACAGTACGGACTAAACATTAATACCCACAAAACGACACAAATGATTATCAGCAAGGAGAATATAAATGAAGCTCATCTATACATTAATGGGACGCAGATAGAGCGAGTAAAACAGTATTGCTACCTGGGAACTATTATAAATGAACAGTGGAGCAATGTACAGGAAATAAAGTGCTGCATAGGAAAGGCAAGAATGGTCTTTAACAAAATGAGCGCCATCTTCAAAAGTCACAACATATCCCTAGATACAAAAATGAGACATTTAAGATGCTATGTTTTCTCTGTGTTGTTGTACGGGGCGGAGGCATGGACGCTTACAGACACCGCTATTAAAAAACTTGAAGCATTTGAGATGTGGCTTTATAGAAGAATGCTGAGAATATCATGGACAGCAAGGATCACGAACAAGGAAGTTCTAGAAAAAATGAAAAAGGAACCAGAGATTGTGTTTACGATCAAACGCATAAAATTGCAATATCTGGGACACGTTATGAGAAATCAGCACCGTTACTCCCTGCTGCATTCTATATTGCAAGGTAAAGCCAAAGGTAAGCGAGGACCCAGTATAAGGAGAATATCATGACTGCGGAATTTAAGAACATGGTTTAAGAAAACCTCAACGGAGCTGTTTCGAGCCGCAGCGAGGAAGGTCATGATTGCCAATATAATTTCCAACATCCGAAACGGATAGGAACCAGAAGAAGAAGAAGGAACGACTAGTGAAGAAGCGACCAACAAGGTCCAAATAGCAGTTAACCAAATCCATAAATGGACACAAAAATCGAGAATCAGGCTCAATGAAGCTAAATCTGTCCATGTTGATTTCACTAACAAAAAAATACAATATATACCAGTTATAATCAATAATATCCAAGTACCATGGGCAGATACTGCTAAGTATTTGGGTATAACATTAGATGCAAAGCTACGCTGGAAGGCTCACGTAAAGAAAAAAGGGAATAAGTAAATATAAGGTACAAAAAAATGTATTGGCTGGTTAAAAAAAAAAACTCCACATTGTCGATGCATAATAAGTTATTACTTTACAAACAAATGCTGAGACCTGTATGGACTTGTGGATGCCCACTATGGGGATGTACTAGACCAGATAATATAACAATAATACAGAGATTTCAAAATAAAATACTAAGAAATATTGTAGATGCTCCTTGGTATGTAGCAAAAAGTGACCTCCATAAGAACCTAGGAATGAAAACTGTGGACATACTCATCAAGAAGATGGCAGGAAGTCACGAGCAACGACTTCATAGGCATGAGAATATTGAGGCAATACAGCTCCTCGATACTACTGGGCAAACTAGAAGATTGAAGAGGACAAAGCCTTTTGAACTATTCTGAGTGATAGGTGATAGTAAAAAGCAGAGCATAGTAGTGCTTGTGCGCATGTGCATGTTAGAGTAGTGCACTATCTTGTTAGTTAAGATAAGAGACGCTATGGGGTAAGCTCTTAATTTTAAGGAACAGCAGTTATTTAGGTTAAATTAAAATGGCTCATTAGTCACGTATGACCAGATTGTAATTGTAATAATAATCATCGTAGTGATAATTATGGAATAAAAAAAATAATAACATCCAACATCTTTAATGTGAAACTGTCTATCTAGACATTTCGACTAATGTAATATGACATTAAGAAAAAATGAACAATATTACAAAACTGTATCTCCAACGTCACATGTTGAGTAAACATGATATTCATAATTATTGTTTGGGGATGTTTTTGCTAAAGTATACAAGATCTAATATCGTTTCGTATCTAACATGTATGTAACATGTATTAGTATCTCCTCAGTGTAAAAGCTATGCACCTCTCGCAGTTTTTTGCAAATGTGTAAAAGCAACTATTAGTATGCAAATAAAGATAAAACGCGTTATTAAATTTTTTAATTATTACTTTGTCAAAATATTCAAAAAAAAAATAAAAGTTGGCTTTATTATATAAATTTGTTGAGGGACACCACCGAAAAACAACAGCTTAATAAAATTTGTAAAGGTCTAAATTAATAACCAGAGCTTAATATCGGACTAAAACTCCTATAAAATCCAAAACAACGGATGTTTCCCAACAACTAAAAAGTTCTAACATAATCTGCATTGTAATTTATATTCACCGAAAATTTTAGACATTTTTGAGACTTGTCAACATTGCCCGCAATCACGAGCCACCGCCCCAACAGACTTGTCCGTTAGATGAAGAGAAAGAACATGTACCGGAAAACGCGTAGAAAGAGATAGGAAATTTAGAGTAAAATTGTTACGCAGACTCCGGTGATATGGAACGTTGTCAGGGAAACCGACCGCCAACTGACATCCTGCTATCCTGATCCTGATCCTGATTCTGAGATGTGTCTTTTGACGAACACGGGAGACTGAACAGCGAAATGAAGGTGATGAGGAGAATATAAGCCGGATGTAACCGATAAGCTGAGGTAATTTATGATTAAAACAGGAATAACTGGGGTGTATTGAAGATTGGCAACAAATGTTAAAATGCTAAAGCAAAATTTAATTAGAAATAAGATTCCTTAGAATATCTTTTTCATCGGAAAATTTAACTTAATTTAGACCGACTGTAATGGAAATGAAACATGATTTTCACTTCCATCTACTTTCGATATTTATAAAGTATAAATTTACTTGTATTTAAAGTATAAAAGCGCTATAGCGTCTCGATAACTAGAAAAATATAATAGTTATACCGATGCTACTGTATATTTGTGAAAAAATGTTTATTTAAAATAAAAAAATTTTAAAACCATATTCTATTCTACATTATTATTAATTTGATTTCGTAAGCTGTCGTCTGGCAACCACTTGTTGATACTTGTCCATATTATCTACGAAAACTTTACATAAAAAGGGCGTTGCACTAGATCAAATTTAAAAGTACAAAAACGTGTACCAGTAATATAATATTTAAAAACGAGCTATGCTTAATAACAAAGATATGATAAAAGTTTTGTTCCTACAATGCAGTACTACTACCAATTATAAAACGAATTTTCCCGAAAGGGAAATTCTGTATATTTATATAACAAAGAAATTAATTATTAAAAGAAAATTAGGTCATAATAAAATGTAAAGAATATTTTAACGAAAAGTTAAAAGAAAAAGAAGCTGTATTGTATTGATGGTTAAAATTAGTATGAATGACGGAAAATTATAATTACCAACACAACAAGAAATATCACGAATAATATGAAATTTGGAGAAGGCTGAGAAACTGAGAAATAAATAAGCCTTCACCGGAATTACTAAACAGTGGCAATGACGAGGTATTATATAATAATATCATATATGAATTATCTAAAATCAAGAAGAGATTTTAATAGTTGGTTTTTTAAACACTGGCGTCCTGTTTAAGATAAAGGGAAAATGTATTTGTTAAAATGAAAGCTGCATGCAGATATTATTATACGGTAATACAAAAGTAAGTTCCGACAAGCCATTCTACAAATCTACCTATCTAATCTAAGTAAATAGACTGAGAGACATGGTGCAGTGTTTTACAAGGCTTGCGGATGCAGCAAGTGAATTAGGACTTGTGGTAAACGAGGAAAAAACCAAATATATGTTGGTTTCTAAAAACCCTCGAAATATCCAACAAAGAATTCAAATTAACAACCATACCTTTGAGCAAGTCAAAGAATTTACATATCTTGGATCGCTAGTAAACGCAACAAACACGACAAGCGACGAAATAAAAAGACGCATAACAATAGCAAACAGAACTGTTCACGACCTCCAGAGACATTTAAAAAATAAAAATATAAAACGTGCACTAAAGCTTAATATATACAGGACCTTAATAAGACCAGTTTTGATATATGGGGCTGAAACGTGGATCTTATCTCAAAATGATAAAAGGCTTCTTGGTACTTTTGAGAGAAAAATTCTTAGAAAGATTTTTGAGGCCGTAAATGAAAATGGGCTATGGCGTCGAAGATACAACTTTGAACTGTATCAGTTATACACCGATCCAGATATTGTGAAATTCGTTAAAGTGCAGAGACTTAGATGGGCTGGACACATTGCTAGGATGTCAGATCACGAATACACGAAGAGATTAACATTTTTAAAACCAGAGGGCACAAGAAGCAGAGGACGACTACGAATGAGATAGATTGATGATGTGGAAGAAGACCTACAGATTCTAGGGGTTAGAAGATGGAGGGAAGTTGCCAGGAATCGACAGGAGTGGCGACTTCTTTGTGAGCAGGCCAAGATCCACAACGGATTGTCGAGCCACTTATGATGATGATGATGATGAATCTAATTAAAAAACAAATTTCTAACATAAGGAAACGCAATATTTTATTTATATATACTCGATTCATGCTATATTTATATATTTTCTATGTATAGACTTCGGAAAGCCCAGCGATAGTTTAAGTAGGTCAATGATATGCAGTATATTGACAGATGTAGGTTAGCAGGAAAAGCATCAAGCAGTTAGATGTCAAATTTGTACACCAAACTTGTTCCTATTTCATCGACGCTTTTAGAGGCATCCTTGAAATAAAATTAATATTTTTATTGTATGTGACAATACAGACAGTGAATTCGAAAGAATTTTGGGTTAGTATTGTATTTATTATATGCCGTAAGATTA
Source organism: Diabrotica undecimpunctata (assembly GCF_040954645.1). Lineage (NCBI taxonomy): Eukaryota > Metazoa > Arthropoda > Insecta > Coleoptera > Chrysomelidae > Diabrotica > Diabrotica undecimpunctata. The sequence goes on along the minus strand of NC_092808.1, from coordinate 86,685,806 downwards.
AAGTTGCAATAAGAGTAAGGAATGATTATGAGAAAAAGATAAATCTATGGTACATGTAGTGTAAAGAAAAGTAAGTTTAATGATAAAGTCTCAAAACTGTTAGCTCCTCTGAAGAATATATAGAACGATGTTAAAAACGTTTCGTTAACAGAACGTACAGAACCTCTAATTATTTAAAATGGTGGTCTTTCTGGAAAGTATTAGCCACATCATGATGACATGCTGGATATTTAGGGTAAGGTGTTATAGCCGTAATATACGAAAGCATTATACATTTTTTTCTTAGTTTTAAGGATTATTCTCCAGCTTCATAAGAACTGAAGTTGTATGTCAACGTACAAGGCCAAAGGCTAAACTCTAAAGTTTTAAAGTTATCTTAAGGTTTGAGAAGTGTTTGGTTAACTGAGATATACACAATACATCTATAGATCAGTTCTACTCCAATTAGGACCTAGTATATATTTATTAGCATTCATAGCATTAGCTATTTTCCATATTTTCTTTAATATTGTGTTTTAAAGAAATCAAGTGATCATGGCTAAAATTTAGGTTATTTTAGTAATAAAAAAAATTTTGTAATAAAAGTGTAATACTTTAAGGAGTTTCCTGCCAGCCAGCTTATTGTATTCCTTACTTTGCGACTAAAAATCACATCCTATCAGAAAACAGAAAATGGTAGCTAGAAAATATACAGACCTTTATTGGCAAAATTTATTGTTACAAATAAATGATATTGATCATAGTATATTCAATGATCTCCTTTATATATTTTCAATATTATTTCGCGTCCTGCATATTTTTCTATAAAGTTCACAGTTTGAGTATGTTTTTCAGTGAACCAAAAATACAATTTTTACTAATAACCTATTAGAAAAAATATTAAAGGATCTCGCCCTTATCTCGAAACAACTAAGTTGAGAAACAAAGTTAACGTTAAATTAGATTATCAGTCACTTGTGTTAAATGAAGTGTTAACATACCCATTTCATCTTCAATCCACTTCACCGTTTTCGTTCTCGTTCATTTAACCTCGTGATGTAAGTAGCCTGACTAATAAATAATTAAACGCTATAGCATGTTGTCTGTTCAACCACCTGTACATTCAATCCCGTCGCTTTTGAAAGGGCTATTCAGTTACCATTCGGATGAGCAACAGTTATGTTGTTGTAAGTACTGTACATAATTAATCCCTGTTTTTTTTACAGTATATACCAAAATTCGAATTTTGAACTGCACCATTAATTGTAAAATATAAGTTAGGAAACAATTATTAATGATGATATAATTTTTTGATGCAGTTTTGTTTTTACTGTCATTGCTTACAAAAAAATTCTCAAATAATTTAAAAACGCTTAACAAAGATCAACTTTACTTTATGATCACGTCAAAGGCAATAAGCAAACTTAGCAAATGAAACAAATAACTTAATATTGTTCTGAGGCTTTTTTCTTGTGACATCTTATTGCAATTAATTATTTTTATTGGGATTAAGTCAAATTTTACTTCAAAACAAGTTTATTTGGCGTTTTAATTTCCACTTTAGAAATCGTTCTTAAAAGACCAAACATTATTAAATTAAACAAATGATGTTTGTGTTACTAGGTCAAAATTCTTCTAATTTTATTTTATCTAATTCATTCATATTGATAATCTGGACATATGAATCGCAAACTGCAGAAAGGCAACAAGTCCAAGTTTGCCAATTTTTCAGGAGAGATAAAAAACTTGGTAAACTCAAACACACTACTGGTATTAATTTTTTTGCATTTAAGGATTATGTGATTGGGCATTCTGGACTACTACAGACTTATAAAATATTTAAATATTTTAAGAGGAGAGGGTAGAGAATTTTTTTGTGTTAAGGACATGTTCCCTTTTTGCCGTAATCAAAAAACTTTAAGAAGTTCTAAGGAAAACAATCAATATATAAACAGAATATTTTATGAGAACTAATTTTAATGAAATAAAACAATGTCCTATACATGAAATAAAGCAATTAAATCATAAATTAAAACTTTGAAGTAAATTTCAGTTCAAGTTTTTAGTTTTCTTCTGCTAATGCCGGTGTAATTGGCCATGACAAAATCGGATTCCAAAAATTAATTTTTTCTTCCGGGATGTATACCAATGTTTTCTTCAGGTCTTCCATTTTCTTGTTGTTAATTGGAAGTACAATTGAATATGCTCTTCTAGTAGGAGCCTGAATTGGCTGTACTGTATTCCGTAGTTTGAATTCATCCATTATGAAGCCGCCGATGTTCATCTTACATTGAACCGTGTTAGGATTCTTTGATGAAAAAGTCATTTCTCTGTATTGTGATATGGCAAAAGCCCTTTTTTGGTTTCTTGGGACATTTTTGCCATACGAATCATCACTTAGGCAGGTTCTTTTATAAAACTGGGGCCACCATGACCTAAAGTCAATGAAATCATGAGCAGTCATTTTAATAACAGAAAATTTGCCGTCAATTTTGGATGATTTCATTATAAGCTCTTCAACCTCATTAATAGTATAATATCGTTCTTCTTGCTTTAATTTTCTTCTGATGATGCCAAAATCTCTGTCATTTGGCATAAAAGAGTGGCCCCTAACAGGAAAGGTTAGTTTGACTTCATTAAACTTTTTTATCTCACACAAGTACATCATCATGCGAATCACAGTATTATATTTATTTTGCCCTGCGCAGTTGTCCCCAAACAGATAAAGGTTTTTTACACCACTGCCAATTTTGTTTTTTATGTACCAATCTAACATAGTACAAACTTCGTTTGAGCCTTTACCCCCTTCACCTTCATGATAGATAAAAATTGTACATTCCCGTGTCGCGAGATTATGCACACCAAAAACGTTTACAGTGAGCTGTCTAAGGTAATAGGTATCTTGCACAGGAATACAAGGTAGAGATACGTTGGCCATAAAATCTATGCAGATACCAACATTTTTTTCAGGCATACTGACACACTGCGTGGTCACTTCTTTCAGTGATGCATAGAACTTTTTAGATTTACGTTTATGTACTGTTAGCTCGGCGACAGCTACTCGCTTTGCATTCTCATTCAAAACAGGACTTTTTATTTTTAAATTTAGTTCCTCACATGTAACACATGCATCTTTAACTGGTTGGGCAAAGCCAATAGAAGGGTAGTTTTCCTTGAAATATGTCGAAAAAAACTTGTAGGAGAGCCTTTTCTCAGTTCCTAATGTTGAAATAAGGAAACTATGTTCTTTTTTAATGAAGATGTCGTACATGATTTTTAAATTCATATTAGCTGAAAAATACTTTTTTTCTTTTCCTGTATAGTGATGTACTTTGGTGGGGAATGATTCTACATGGGCCCTTAATTTAGATAGTACGGACCCAGGTATTGCATTTCCTGAAACGTTTTTTCCTCTGTTGTCAGTTGCTGTTTCATTTAGTTGCAATAGATGGGACAAACGGTAACACTGCTTTGCAGTGTATCCATAGGTTTTCATAAATCCATTTTTACATACTTTTGTACGCTTTCCATTGTGTACTACATAATAAATCACACTGAAAGCCTTGGGTTTCGCGGTTGACGAACTAGACCTGGGTCTTTCCCTTGCAATCTGACTAACTTCCATAACAGATTGGATGTAAATGTCCTGTTCCGTTTTGGTTGTCATGTTATGTAGTTTGGCGAATATTTCAATCATATCTTTTTCAGTGAAAACTCCAAGGCAATTGGATTTGCAACTGAAACAACAAAAGACTTTATTGTAACAGTAATTTAGAGAAAAAGATATTGGAGATAAGTAAATGACTTTGAGGTTAGGTTTTAGTAGCCTAATATTACTTCGAAATATACACAAGATTAAAGTATCAGTAAAATCGTATTTAAACCAAAATGTACAAATTAACAACAATGAATAAAACAATATTTACCTGCAAAAATTTGAGCCTGGTTTTTTAGCTGGTACAGTTTTGCCAACCCAGTTTACATGTTCTTGTCCAGCTACTTTAGACTTCTTTATTATATTCCTTTTATATTTGTCATCATTCGTAACACCTTTTCTTTTCTTGTTTATTCCCATTCCCCATTCCTCATCTGAACCACTCATTTTAATCTAATTATTAACCACAGTGAAGACGACAACAATCATCAATAAATACAGCACAATATTGTCTGACTAAACTCAGCTGTGAGGATAGTTCGAATATTTGCCACGCAGCTCTAGCGCCGCAACTGTTTACCGCAGAAAGAAAACGTGTCCTGGACTAGTTTCTTTTCTGCAGTAAATAGAATATTGAAAGCGTTGCCATGCCAATACTAATATGCGGACGTGTTTCCTTTTTGTAGTAAACGTTGCGTTTTGCTACTGGAAACAATTTTATTAAAATACACAAAATTCGTACATATTGGACTTGTTGCCTTTCTGCAGTTTGCGATTCATATATTATACAATTTAAAGTAGATGACTTTAAAATTCCTGGGCGACTTTATTTTAAGATAGTTTTTTCGATTACATGAAATCAACTTTATCCTTAGAATACCCGTCAGAAAATAGTACTGCCAAAAGTTCTAAACTTTACTATTACTCACCATTTATTCTAAAATTACATTAAAACCTTTAAAAATCTCTAACTTAAAGAACCTTTTTCTGCAAAACAGATACACATAAATATTCATAAATTATATCATAGCTAATGAAAAGATGGAAAACCTTATACAAAAAATGAGGGTCTGTAGAGGCAGCGACATCTACGCAGAAAATGTCTTATTCTTATCTAAATTCACATAAATATTAAATAAAGGAAATTAAATGCAAACAAAACAGCCTCAGTTCAAAAAGATTATAAAGTGCACCTACTTCAATAAAGAAGTATAAAGAATCTATATTAAACTAGATTATGTAACAATAAAACACTGAAAACTTTGTTTTCAAAACTTCCACAAAATTTATTTTAAACTCTTATTACTACAGCTGTTTCGGCTGATTGCCTTTCTTAAGTGATCTATTTTTGGCATGCATTTACACTTTATAGTCTCTTATGAAATAGGTTGAGGAGGGGAGAACTGTGTGTCTCAAGTTGGTCATTCAGAATTATATATGTGTTTTTTAATTTGTTGATTTCCGTAGATTCTAACAAAGATAGCTTAAGGCCTTTATTTTGAATGTGAAGAATTTTAAATTCGTCATTAAAAGAATGATTATGATCTAGAAGGTGAAGTGCGTATGTAGAATCTGTTTTTCTATTATTGAAAGCCCTTTTATGTTCTGCTATTCGTTTATTATAATTTTTGAAATATGGAGAAGTCATGTTTGTTTTTAAGTCTGATAATTTTTAAATCTAAAAAATTTATGGATTGATTTTGTTCTGTTTCTTTTGTAAATTCAATATAACTATGAAGTGAATTAATGTACAGTAAAAATTGGTCGAGTTGTCTATTAGTTCCTGTGAAACATACCAGTACGTCGTCTACGTATTTCCATAGTGATATTGAATTTACAAAAGAAACAGAACAAAATCAATCCATAAATTTTTTAGATTTAAAAATTATCAGACTTAACAACAAACACGACTTCTCCATATTTCATAAACCTACCCATACTGACACGACTATTCACAATTCATCATCCCATCCCACACAACATAAACTGGCAGCCTATCATAGTATGTTACATAGATTAACAGAAATTACGATGTCAAAATACAATTTTGGGACAGAATTAAATATCATTAGGCAAATAGCAGTAAATAATGGATACAACGAACAAACAATTAATAAAATGTTAAATCAAAAACTACACAAGAAAGCCCTGAAATTAGTATTTCCACTACCAGAGAAAAAACCCAGTACCTTCTGCTCGATTACATATACAGGCAAAATATCAACAAAAATAGCCAAACACATAAAAAAGAACGGAATAACACCAGCTTTCAAAACATATAACAACCTAGGCAAATATATTAAAAACAACAAGAGCCAAAATAAAAAAACACTTACACAGTGGTATGTACAAACTTAAATGTGACGACTGCCCAAAAACTTTCATCGGTCAAACTGGTAGAAATTTTAATAAACGAATAGCAGAACATAAAAGGGCTTTCAATGATAGAAAAACAGATTCTACATACGCACTTCACCTTCTAGATCATAATCATTCTTTTATTGACGAATTTAAAATTCTTCACATTCAAAATAAAGGCCTTAAGCTATCTTTGTTACAATCTATGGAAATCAACAACTTAAAAAACACAGATATAATTCTGAATGACCAACTTGAGACAAACAGTTCTCCCCTCCTCAACCTATTTCATAAGAGACTATGAAGTGTAAACGCATGCCAAAAATAGATCACTTGAGAAAGACAATCAGCCGAAACAGCTGTAGTAATAAGAGTTTAAAATAAATTTTGTGAAAGTTTTAAAAACAAAGTTTTCAGTGTTTTATTGTAACATAAAATGAATTTCCATCAATTAACGGTCGAATCCATCAATTATTTAAACTAGATTAAATTAACATTTATCACATGCTCCAACTTGTAACTTTATAAACATCACATCTTTATTAATTTATATTTAAATAATTACTTTATTTTAATTTCTTTATTAATTCATTAATTCCTTTACATTTAGTTTCTTTTTTACTATTTTTTAAAGACAGACTAAATATTCTGTTCTGTGTTGACACAAAAGCTAATTCCGTCATATAGGAACATCCTATGACATATGTACTTACTTCATGCAGCCACATCCCATTTTCTGTCAATCACCTTTAATGGTGGGATTATTTTTTGTTTATAATTGAAATTTATAAAAGAATGTAGGAATTATAATATGCTTCATTTTATGGTCTGCAATATTATCTTGAGTTTATTGACCATATCCACATTTTATTGACGATTTTATTGTCCGTATTCCAAATTTTATTGGCTGAATTAATTGGCCGTATTCCAGACTTTATTGGCCATATTATGAAAATTTATTGACCATTGGAGGACCTAACCATTTAATTGGGGGTCACTCACATGGTATAACTGCAGTTCACAGGAGGACCTAACCGTCTAATTGGAAGGACACACAAGCAGCCCATTGATGTCATCGTTGCCTTAAGTATCACCCTCACTATATTTATTGTTAAGAATTGGCAGGGTTGATTTTTTAATAAATATGATTAGTTAAAATTTGTTTTATTTGCTATCAGATGGGGGTTCAGGCTTGATTCCTAGTTTAAGAAAAGACGAACTCACACTTGAGATACTGAGCAAGGCGAAGCATAGACGATAAGCTCCCGTGGTTGATTAAGGTATTATTTTTATAATAGTATTTCAATTCTCTTTGGTAGTCTTATCGTTACAAACTAACAATAACATTATTTCAAAATGGAAAAACAAGAAAATTTGCATAACCAATACAACAAAAGAAATAAGTAAAAACAAAAAACAACCAAATATATATATATATATATATATATATATATATATATATATATATATATATATATATATAAATATATATATATATATATATATATATATATATATATATATATATAAGTATATATATATATATATATATATATATATATATATATATATATATATATATATATCAATATCAATGTCAATGTCATCATGACATTGTAATATTCGCTACAAGTTTCGAAGATCCACAGACCATGATGACGCAATTATTTTGAGCTTCGGAAAAAGTAGGTCTTAAGATGAACTTGGAAAAAACAAAAATAATGACAAATACACCGAACATTAGCGAAATAACGTTGAACGACATAAATTTAGAAACAATAAGTGAGTACATTCACCTGGGACAGATAATGAAAGTTAAAAAAAAAACAAACTGCCGAAATTACCAGAAGAATAAGGTTAGCGTGGGCAGGATTTGTAAAACTGAGTTGGATCTTGAAAAGCACTAAAATAGAACAATATTTTAAAACTAGAATTTACGATCAGTGTATCCTCCCTATACTCACATATTGTTCAAATACGTGGACACTCACTTTAATAAGTCTAATATGGATAAAATAATAAAGGCACAAAGAGGAATGGAAAGTACCATACTCGGGGTGAGACTTATAGACAAAAAAACTAACAAATGGATTAGAAGCAAAACCAAAGTAAAAGACGCAGGAGAACATGCTGCCAAATTAAAATTGAGCTTCTCATGACACAATGCCCGACTAGGAGATAAAAGATGGAAACACGAAAACAACAATGGAAACCATGGTTAGGAAAGAGAAGCAGAGGAAGATAACCTTGTTGATAGCAACAAGTCCTTGTAGACACTTTGTCTCAGGACCAGCAACCTCCAGTGGAGTCTTACGTTGTCATGTTATCAATTTCAAATTGCAACTTAAACATCATAGCATATCAGATTAAATAATGTAACGTAAATTTAAATTAAAGACATTTAACGGGTTTTTACGCAAATATTTAGTGACTCGAAACATGTACACTTAGACACACTGATGATGGAATATACATTCCGAAGACGTTTTGTGATGTAGCCCGATAGGGTGTTTTAATTATATACCCTATATAAAGGATTTTTAAATAAATTTTCTGTAATACTAAATAGATCTCGTTATTTTAATGTCTATTTATCTATTTATTTAATATAAAATTAATAAAAATACGTTATTAGGGAAGGTGGAGAAAATGGTCCCGTATTTAAATATCAGAGGCAGGCAATTTAGCCATAGACCAAATTTAACTTAAGAACATGTCAATTATAATGTAATACTGTTAATATAAAGGTTGTTTGTATGGTTTAAGATGGCATCAAAGAAGAAAAAATTATCGGATAGAGGTATATAACTCCAGAATATATGATTATTTTTTTCTATGCGGAAAACGTGAATGAAAGGATTCATGTTGGTCTAAATATTATGGAAATTATGGAAGTTTTTCATAAATATTGGCGAATTTGTCCCCGAAAAACTAGAAGTAAAGATTCACCTAAACGCACCGCTAAAAATATTAAAACAAAATTTTTTCCATATATTGGGCCTTAGGTCTGTTCTTGTCTGATCTTAATGATGTAGTCGTATTAGTGACTTTTAAATCTAGCGGCCTTGCCATTTTTTATACAGATACAACATAACATGATGGACCTATTTCAAATAACACAAGGATTAAAACAGGATAATGGATCGGCACAAACATTGTTTAATTTACTACTGGAATACATAGTTAGAAAAATATTAGAAGATAAAAACAAAACACTGATCAATAAATTAGTCCAACAATCTTCGTAGCCAATATGGCATACTTTAATATGAACCAGATATTTTAATCAGGAGACGTACATCAAAGAATTAAGGTACGAATCTACAAATTCATACTCGGACCCATAGTGAGAGCTTTGAATGTGAAACTTAGGTATTGAAAACTCTGTAAGCCGCTTGGACATCTTTGAAAGAAAATTACTGAGACGAATACTATGCCATATAAATATATATATATATATATATATATATATATATATATATATATATATATATAATATTCGGAAAGATTTCCGCGGTTAGTACAATTAAAACTAGAGCTAAGATTAATACTATTATAAAAATTAATATTAAACTCACCAGTATTCCGGGTTGAACCGCGTCGACATCCATTGGGCCGAGCTTTTAACATCCTCTCTTTTGTGAAAATTAACTTATAGGTAATTAAATTGTACTAAAAAAGTTAACAAAAAACTTTTATTTATTAAAAAAGTATAATTTTTACAAAGTAGGGATAAATTTAATATTTTGTATGTCCGCCTTTGGCTGCTGTAAAAGCTTGAACACGTCGAGAAATACTCTCGATAAGACTTAAATAGTTTCCTGTAGGTGAGGATTATGATTACACTCATATATAAGGGTTTCAAGTAACTCTTTTTTATTAGTAATAATCTTTTTGTTTTTCGGAATCTCCCTTTTCAGTAGTTCCCACCCAGGGAATCATATCAGGCGAGTTGCCTGGCCAGTCAAGAACTTTAATTTTTTTTTTTGTTTTAAATAAGTAAAAATAGTCTTAGCCTTGTGGCAAGGAGCACCATCGTGCATAAATATGGGTTCTTTTTTTCCAGAAAACTATTCCTACAGCTGTGGCAAAAGTCTCTTCTCGAGTACATTCTGGTACTGATCTAGTCTCATCGTGTTTTTCACCACGTGGAGACGTCCTGTACCTTTGCCAAATACCACAGACTAGAGCATGAGTGCAAAAAATAGAGCAAATAAAGCGAAAACATAACATTTTTAGCATGTGATTTGTAACCAGGTAAATGCAAAACAATATTTTGAGCCAAGGTACTTGTTTGTTGTGGAGGCTTTTTAAACCACTGCATACAGTTATTTTTACCAAAACAAAAATCCTCATAAAGTGAGGTTTGGTCGCTGTTAACACTATCATCGTCACTATGTTCTTCACTAATAGATCAGGATTATGCTCACTAAAATTATCTTGGTTATTCCCCTGCTCATTGTCCATGTCTGAGTAATCAGAATCACTTTCATACAAAAGTCTTTCTAATTCGATTAATTCGATCCTTGTAAGTCAACGTTTTCTATCCCACGCACTACTTGTACTCGGTATAGAACTCATATTTCTTTAGTAAAGCTGCACAACTAACCTCTTGCCCTTGCTTGAAAAAAAAACCTTATTTATTTGTAAGCTGCACTTATAAACTTTTACGCAAGGACTAAAAACAAAACACTTAAAGTAGGTACAAGTTAAGCGAAATTAAACACAAAAATTTATTTTAAAATTGAAGTGTTTAAATCTAAACTAGCGCCTTCAAGCCGCCAAGCGCTTGCTTAAATATTAATCGGTAATTCCTATTTTGCAGCGTTTGGGTTTCCTTACCATCACTAAAAATTTCGTCTAAACTGTAGATATTATCATATTATTGTATCCGAGCCGCTGTTTTAAATATTCGTAACATTCGCTGTAATTTGTACCATTCGCTATAGGTTATTTTCGTAATATGAGATCAGGATTGGTCGTCTGTTCAACATTTTTATTTTTTACCGCACCTCTTGCTTCCTTGTCTTACCATTTTAGTATCTTCTATTATTTTGTTAATTACTTTGTTTAATGGTAGTAACCTTAAACTATATCTCTCAAAAATTCTCGAATTGATATCTACCTGCGATTATAGTTTATTTTCCACTTGTTCATCTACTAATGTGGTACCTATCTACTTGCTATTTAAATTTTGAGGAAAAAGTTTATAGTTATCGTTTCTTTGCCGTCACTAAAGTATTCGAGTTTTTAGCTTCATTACCAGTCGCACACTAAAATTTAATGCAATATTAATTAAAAAGACTATAACAAAAATGCCAAATAAATATTTATTGTCGGATGATATTAGAATAAACGGCTAAACTACATGTAACATAAGGTTTAATGCTCGAATAAATGAATTTTATTCAAATAAAAGGCATATATCAGGCACCGTTTTTTATTAAATCTTGCCCAAGGACTTTCGCTCCTAGAGCATTTTTAGTGTCATGTGTAATAAGCCAAAAAACGTTTTTTCAACTAAACAAAAATTAATTGACTTGACGAAAAAACTCGAAGTTTATGGTTGATAACATTGTTTTATGTAATATAACGTTTTAGACTTACTTCATCAAAATTTGGCTATATACATATATATATATATATTATATATATATATATATATATATATATATATATATATATATATATTTATATATATATATTATACACATACATACATACATATTATATATATATATATATATATATATATAAATATATAATATATATATATATATATATCTATAAAATTTCATATTTCATCAGTTGATTTCCTGTAGTAGTGTCAGTTGGATCTTCGGTCAATGCTCAATGGCCAATGTTTCATAGAATTTTGAAATGTGCAGATCACATCGCCATGATTGTGACTGCCCATCCAAGTTGACACATGTCATATGTCACTAACATTTCCGTTAAGACCAGGAGCCATTTTCTCTCCTGATGCCACCCAATATAATAATTTTTAATCTGTTTGTCTTTGTGTCGTGTTATTGTATTATTTAATGTATGACATTTTCCATATATTGATGGATAGCCCAATTTTGGCAAAGTAAGTCTTAAACGTTATGTTACAAAAAAAAATTTTATCAATCATAAACTTTGAGTTTTTTCGAAGTTATTTATTTTTCTTCAGTTGAAAAAACGTTTCTTGGCTTATTTTAGATGCCTCTAAAGATGCTCGAGGAGCAAAAGTATTTGGACAAGATTACGTAAAAAATTGTGTTCGATATCTGCCTTTTATTGATTAAAAAATAAATTACATGTATTAAACTGAATTCAGAAAATGATTTAAAATTTACAATTTATAGTTTTCAAATTTTAAACAGTTATTAATTGTTAACAGCTTAGCATCTACTTTATTCTTATATATTCATTTAATTTAGTTATCTAAACTTAAAAAGATATGACATGACTCCTTAATTTGAATCTAACTTTACAGTAATAAGTTATTGTTGCTTTTGTAGATAAACCTCAATTTCATTATTAAACTTATACAGCTAGAATATATACCTAAACATAGAATTTATTTAGAAAATTTCATTATTAGATCCAGTCACAATGACAGCACACATATGATGGCACTTGGTTGCCTGAATTAAGATTTTTGTGTTAAAATTTTTTTGAAACAGCTTATTGGATGATGATTCTCCTGATTGTCTCATTTAAACTGCAAAAAATTATTGATTGTTTCAATTTTGTGTTATACAAACTAACTCACTCTTGTGACTACCTTAAATTTAAATTTAAATGCATATGTTAAAAATTAGTATGCGTCACCATGCAACGTTTTTGGAAAACTTGGGTTTCCATGTTAAAGTGTAGTTCCGCCAAGAGGAAGCTAAAAAGGGAGTGCATATATAACGACGTTTAGACGTGTTTTAATAAAGTGCCGGATGTTTCAGAAAAGCCAACTAAAGTACAGCTAAGTGTATGATTTAAAATGTCGTTAAATACATAAATATTAAACATAAATATAAATATAAAAAAAATATTGTTAATAAAAAGTTCTGCATAATCTAAAACCTAAGATGCAACCATCATCAAAATTTTATCAGAGATATGTCTAAAATTATGAATTTCGCTGAAGAGTAAATTACATTTATATATTAAAAATATTAAAAAATATATTAAAATTGTTATTATGAAGAGTTATTTGGAATAAAAAACTATGTTTTAATATGCAATTTACATCCTTCTAATCTAAAAAAATGCAAATTTTTCCCAAATTACCGATACCGAATATTATTTTTGATTATTACATGACTCTTTCATTTAAAATTTTTTATTCTTTTTCTTTATTAAAAAAAATTAAATAAAAATTTAATGAACATTGAAGAGTTAATAAACTTTTAATTAGTTAATGTCTGCCTCGTAACATTTTATAGATTCATTTAAGTATTAAGTAAGTAACAGTAGGTAAAATGAAGAGCAATACCTCGAGAGTTGTTTTAATGGAAGTGTTACATATCGGACCATCAAGTCTCTAAAATTGTTTAGCCTCCTTAATCTACAGATTTGACACCTCTCGATTTTTTCTTGTGGGGTTACCTACAGAAAAAGATGTATCTTCAAAGGCCATTTGCAGATGTTGCTTGTTTGGAAAAAGTTATTAAAGAATGTATTCAGACTACTACTTGAACTATGGTCGGATGCGGATTGAAAAATTTTGTTATAGAACAATAACCTGTATAGTGTAGTGTATTAGTTAAGTTTTTCAAACCCAACATTAGAAAAACTATCAGCGGACAGTTTTTCTAAATGTTTTGTTACTGTCATTGACATTATTTGCCTAGTGTAAAATTTACAGATAGAAAATTAAATAGGATGTTTAATAAAGAATAATAATTCATAAACAATAATCAGAAGTGAAGGAATAATGCAAAAAAAGAAAAAAGCTTACCTGAAATACATGTCAACCAAAACGCAAGAGGCATACTATAATTACAAGACAACTAGAAACGAAACACATGCACATTGTAAAAAAAATATAAAATGATCACTGGGAACGCTTTTTGAAAGAAATGAAACATGATTTTTACGGTCTTCAAAAACAAATATGACGCTTCATAAGAGGTCAAAGAACGGAGGTAAAGGGACTTATAGAACCAAAACACATACAAAAGGATACGTGGATTGACTACCTAAATAGTCGAATAATAGTATGTTTAGCTGTATTCTTGTAAAGAATCAAACTATTAGCAACGGTTAGATCTAGTAGATGGTAAAATATTTTAAAATACCATATTTTACTCTTTAGAATAATTTTATTTTGTCTCATATTTCTGTTCAACAAATTTACAACGCCCATATCACAGTTGAATTCTTGTACAAGATATGGTCAACTTACTTCTTTTATTCGCTTTTCTTTCTTGTCATTTTTCATGGCAGTACTTTTAGGAAATTCTTCAGCGAAACTCGATTAAAACATGATTAATTTGTTATATCTCCACACTAAGCTACTTATTTCTACAGCATTGCAAATACTATCACACTCTACGCTATAGTCGGTTCACAATTTGTTGATAGCTCACTACAAGTTTAACCCTAATTAGAAAACTGAAATACAGAGAGAATAGGTAATACGATATAATAGTAAAAACCAACCTAAAACTGACGGTTTAAGACGTTTTCGACTAACCCCCCTTATATCTGAAGGAATACAATACCTTATAATCCTATTACGGGGGTATTTTGAATGGTTAGAGATGAACGACCAGTGTCGTAGAGTATATGATTAAAACATTTATTTGAACTAAATAAATATATTTTTTAAATTGTACATATGTAAATTGTATTTTTTAATAAAACTTATTTATTTTATTCAAAAATAAAAAGTTTCTTGTCATTTCTAAAAGATACATTTATTTAATTAAGGAAAAGGCGCCAAATGTCGCCTGGCAAAATTTCCAATGTGTTTTAAATGTATCCATTATTTTCGAATCGGAGAAAACTAATAAATATTTTTGAAAAATTTAAACGCAGAATGAAAGATTACATTATTACTCAGGGCAGAAAGTCCCTGAAAACTTCTACAATGTTTATTTTAATATGTTATGTAACAGGGGTGAAAATAAAAGAGAAAATATAGTATAATTTTTAATTGAAATTATTGCATGCAAAAGAAACTTTTTATTTATTCTAAAAATATTTCATTTTGCCTTTAAATTTTTCAAAAATGCTATTTAGTTTTCTCAGGATTTGAAAAAAAAAATGGGTACATTTAAAACACATTGAACATTTTGACAGGCGACATTTTGCGCCTTTCCCCTTTAATACCTTACGATTACAACTATTATTACTTACCTTATATAATTACGATTAGAAAACTATTCAAATTCAAAATAAATAGGATCAACTTCGGAATCCGAGTTATCTTGAGGGTTAATAATTAGCGGTTGTGTCTCTACGGTCGCATCAATTATGTTATCAAGATCCCACATTTTTTGTTCTTCTTCTATTACATGCCTTACTGCATCTTTCCAGTTTTGTTCTGTAATATGTTGTAAAGATTCGTATAACAATTCACGTACAGCTTGTATTTTATATAACGTATTTTTTCTAGCCACATAACTTTTCATTTGTGCCCAAATGAGTTCAATTGGATTTATTTCGCAGTGGTAGGGTGGAAGTCTAAGGACTGTAATGTTTCGCCTTTCCGCTATTTTGTCAATAACGTATTCCTTGAACTTAGATTTGTGTTACCGGGCAATTTTTAGAAGTTCTGATTTTACCATTCCATCTTCGTAAGGCAGATACTTATTCCGCAGCCAGTCAAGAATATCCTGTTTCTTCCACGCAGTCGTTGGAAGTCTTTCTACTAGTCGTGAATGATAAGGTGCATTATCTAATATTATAATTAACTTTGGTGGTATGTGTTCAATCATCTGCTCAAAATACTCTTCGAAAACATCAGCTGGCATCTCCTCGTGATAGTCTTTTGTGCTTTTGGACTGAAATTCCAACAAACCATGCTTAACAAATCCTTTTTCACTGCCAATGTGAGAAATTATTAATCTACTGCCTTTACCAGAAGGTGGGGAGATACCAGTAGACCAACCTTCCATAAAGGCTTGCCTGGAGCTTAATATATTTTTATCTGACCAAATTTTTTTAGAGTATGACCTGAGTTTACCCACGTTTCATCCTGGTAGAAGATGGGCCTTCCTTCAGCCCGGAATTTTCGTATGGATCTTAGATAATTTCTTCTCCAACATATTATCTCCTCCCGGTCAATCAAAAGTGATTTTCGGTCTGATTTCTCCCACCGGAAATTTAATTCTTTTAAAACTTGCCACAATTTAGTTCGTCCGATATGAGGCAAATCCGGGTCGTCTCTAACTTCTTGTAAAATTTTGTTTAGGTTTGGTATTTCTTTTTTGAAAAAAAATCCATGAATTTTCTTTCGAATACCATTTTTGGCAAATGCATCAATTTCAATAGGCTTTTTCCCTCTCTTTACGTGTTCGTTTGTGTTTGAGTTAGCTATACCGTGTTTTTTTCTTTCTGATAGGAACCTATATATAGTTGACTCTCCTACGCCAGTCATGTTGGCACAACTTTCGACTATGTTGCGAACAGTGTTTGTGGGATTCTGAGAAACCAGAGCATCGTGAACATTCAGGACAATAATCTTCTATCTTGGTGAATAGACAGACTTACTGACTGTACGCAACAGTACCGGTGTAAAACTTGATGATGTTGATGATGAAGCCATCACAAACAATCCAACAAAACGAGCACGAGCGAAAGGTACGTATATGTTTGTAGGTATATGGAATAAAAAATCACTCACGCACTGCATATAATTAGCAAAAAAATTTTTTTCGTTCGTAATAACTTCACCCTTTTAAGTTAAGTTCCGAATATAAACTGAACAAACGAGGCACGTGGCCAAAGCATACCCATTATATTATTAAAAATCTGGGGAATGCCATCATAATTATCTTGCAACGAATAGTAGCTTCGGATATGAATTCCAGGTTTTCTAGTAAAGTGATTAAACGCGAAGATTAGTATTGAAATATCCAAAGAGATAAGGTATTCTTATTTACAAAATTGTTAATGGTTAAATTCTTATTTTTATTAATATAATATAATTACATAACATTAGCCGTGAAAGTTTTAATTGTTTTTTTGCTAAATATATTAGTATTAAAATATTATTAATATTATATATATAACAGTATTAAAAAATATTATATTATTATTTAATGAATAAACACCTCAGGAACGCCTATGATTTACGACCGTTTTATGAGTTTGAGGCACATTTCGTACTCTCAACAATTTATGAACGGAGAATAGTTCCTCTGTCTTAATTTTTCATAGCATTTTCATCCAAAGCTCACAATTTGGAATCCTATTTCTTCTTATATATATATATATATATATATATATATATATATATATATATATATATACACAACGCAAAAGTCTAAGGATATTTTGCCAATACCAATGACAGAAATTTCATGGCCATATAAATTTGCTTGTACTATAATTGTTGATACAGACACTCACCTCTTATCAAAAAAACAATTGTAAAACTGATAGCAATACGTGTTTTAGAATGTTTTTTATAAGGGCCAAAAAAATCGACATTTTTATGTTTTGTTTATTTTTAATTTTAGTCACTTTATACCATTCTTGATTAATAGGTGAGTTAAATGTATTGTCTTTTTAGCATGCAACGACAACATTTAACTTTGAACGAGATGAATAGAGCCGTGGGCCTCCTTCAAGCTGGTATGCGACAAACTCAAGTTGCTGACCAGCTGGGTGTCTCCCAAAGCGTCGTAAGTCGTTTGTGGCGTCGGTTTAGAGACACTGGGAGTCCAGCCGAGCAACATCCAGCGTGGTCGCTCTAAGACCGTCGCTCAAGACTGATATTTAATTTTAAATGCCAGAAGGCAGTCAACAATCACTCCACCCGAGCTGGTTAATGAATTACAGCTTGCATATAATGTAACAATTAGCAGCAGTATTGTGAGGAATCGTCTCCCTGAAGCCAATCTTTTTAGTCGGCGACCACTGAGATGTCCACCCATATCTAGAGGCAATCGCGCTGCAAGATTAACCTGGTGTCAAGAGTTTCAGAATTGAACTGTCAATGACTGGGCCACAGTTTTGTTTAGTGACGAGTCTAGATATAGATTTCATCCAGATTCTCGTCGGACAAGAGTTTGGAGACGACCCGGAAATGGAGAACGATTACGACATCTTCAAGAAGTGTATGCATACAGAGGTGGTACATTAATGGTATGGGACGAAATCATGATTGACGGAAGAACTGCCCTCATTTTCCCACTTGGCTTGCTCACAAGTCAGCAATATTTGGACACTATTCTTGAACCTGTTATGCGCCCGTTTGCTGCTGCTGTTGGAGAAAATGGTTACTTTATGCATGATAACGCTCGACCACATTTTGCCTATATTGTAACAAACTGGTTGGATAACGAGGGTATTGATGTATTGCCGTGGCCAGCACAATTACTGGACTTGAATCCCATTGAGCATGTATGGGACATGCTCCAACGAAGAATTACTCCACATATGGGCAATATCTACAATGAGTTTCAATTAAAACAGCTTCTGAGAGGTCAATGGACACAACTACCTCAAGCAGACATTAACAATGTGATTCGGAGCATGAACAGTAGGTGTAGAGCTGTGATAAACCAACGTGGTGGCCATACGTTATTTTAAGTTTATATTTCGTATTTTTGACATTTTATGGTGGTATGTAAAACATGGGTGATTTGCAATATATTTTTTTTTTGATCCAATTTTCTGTTTTTTTTTTGCAATTTATGGTTTTTGACATATTAAACAACACTTTAAATTACAAACTTTGTATTACTTTTTTAAGTTGATTACAGATAAACAAAATACGTCTATTTATAAAAATATCCCTAGACTTTTGCGTTGTGTATATATATATATATATATATATATATATATATATATATATATATATATATGAAAATTACTTAGTTCTCGGGAAGAACCGCGTTGAGAATTTATTACTCGACGTTTCGGCACCCATTTTGGAGCCATTATCAAGAGTGATACGGTTCGGTTCGAGTTCGGGGGGGTCTCAATCTGACTATTCCCCTCACTCGAGACGTACCAGTATCGTGTTCTGTATTGCAAGAACTGTCTCTCGGCACTGAGGTCTCAATCTGCCTACTCCTCAGTGTCAAGTGACACTGTTTTTGTGTTTGTATTTTGTGGCTCCAAGTTGTCCAATCTCGTCAGATCCGTAAAAGACCAAAACGTCACTCGACACTGAGGAGTAGGCAGATTGAGACCTTAGTGCCGAGAGACAGTTCTTGCAATACAGAACACGATACTGGTACGTCTCGAGTGAGGGGAGTAGGCAGATTGAGACCCCGAACTCGAACCGAACCGTATCACTCTTGATAATGGCTCCAAAATGGGTGCCGAAACGTCGAGTAATAAATTCTCAACGCGGTTCTTCCCGAGAACTAAGTAATTTTCATTCATCTGACCGCGGAAATTTATCCGAACATATATATATATATATATATATATATATATATATATATATATATATATATATATATATATATATATATATATTATATATATATATATATATATATATATATATATTAAACTTAGAGCTAAGATTAATATTATTATAAAAATTAATATTAAACTCACCAGTCTTCCGGGTTGAACCGCGTCGATATCCATTTTGCCGAGCTTTCGACATCCTCTCTGATGTCTTCTTCAGGGCTTCCGAGGTCTCAGTCTCCCGAGCCCCCAGACACTACTACACTCACTAGTCACTTCTAGTTCACTCACTAGTTCACTACTACGAGTAGTAGTGTAGTAGTGAACTAGTGAGTGAACTAGAAGTGACTAGTGAGTGTAGTAGTGTCTGGGGGCTCGGGAGACTGAGACCTCGGAAGCCCTGAAGAAGACATCAGAGAGGATGTCGAAAGCTCGGCAAAATGGATATCGACGCGGTTCAACCCGGAAGACTGGTGAGTTTAATATTAATTTTTATAATAATATTAATCTTAGCTCTAAGTTTAATTGTACTAACCGCGGAAATCTTTCCGAACATATATATATATATATATATATATATATATATATATATATATATATATATATATATGTATATATATATTACTTCTCCTATCCATTCTTGTTACTCTGCAGCATCTTCGCAGGCATTCCATCTCTGTTGCTACTATCTTACTGCTGTTTTTCTTGTTTATGATCCAATTTTCAGCCCCATATGTCATAATACTTCGCACTAATGTTTTATAAATCTGTGTTTTTGTCTTGATATCTAGGTGTCTATCCCACCATACTGAGTTAAGTTGTCGGATTGCTGTTCTTGTTTGTCCTAAACTTTGTGTAATTTCTTCCTCTGTTGTTGCCTTTTTCGTGATTATAAACCCCAAGTATTTGAATTTATCCTTTCCTTTGATTGTTACGTTGTCATCAATCTGTAGATCGTCTATGTCTTCTTCACTTGTAGATAGGTACTCTGTTTTCGCGAGATTAATATCTAGGCCAGCCTTGGTATATTCTTCTTGTCGTTTCTTCATCATGTAGCTGAGGTCGTCTAATTTTTGTGCAATCACTACTTGATCGTCTGCACCTATGCACTATTCTTCACCTATTTCTTCTTACGGTTGCTAAACTATAAATACCTTGTTTGGATAGATAAGCAAGGAGAGGTATAGAAGAGTAATATTTGTCAAAATAAAACCTGTAATTCATATTACTGGGTAAAATTCTAGCCAATCTCACCACAATATTTGCTTCATGCAATGCCTAGCATTGGTAGAACACATTTGCTTATTGACCGACAGATATTGTTCCAAAGGAATTTTTTCCGAAAATGCTTCATTAAAGTGGTCAATTATTGGTCTAATTTTGTAAACTACATCGTAGTTTAAATTGTCACTGGATAAGGCATTCTCGTTATGATTGAAACAAAAAAATTGTCAGTTTTTGTTGTAGTTATTAACTAATATAGAATATTTTATTTTCTCAATTCCAATTTCTTCTGACCAACCAACATGCCCTTGTATTGCGCAAATGAACAAGGGACATATATTGTAATTCCAATAAACTGATTTATATCACTTTGTGTAATATTCAGAGGTTTGTTAGGATTTTGCTGTCATCATCATCATCATGCAACCTCTTCTGTCTACTGCTGGACATGGGTCTCTCCCATTTTCTGCCACTCCTTACGGTTCTGTGCTTCTTGTTGACATTTCGTGGATATTCGTCTAATGTCGTCCATCCGGCGTGTTGGTGGTCGTCCTCTGCTGCGGGTGTCTTTTCGTGGGCGCCATTCAATTAGTTTTCTGGTCCATCTTGGACCTATGTGACCTGCCCAATTCCATTTCAGCTTGGCTATACGTTCGACGACATCACTGATACCTGTTCTTTTCCTTAAGTCTTGATTCCTTATTTTGTCCTTTTTTGTCACGCCGAGAATTGATCTTTCCATGCACCTTTGTGCCACTCGCATTTTTAGTGCTGTTGTTTTTGTGAGCGTGAGAGTTTCTGCTCCGTATGTCATAATAGGCAGAACGCATTGGTCAAATGTTTTCCGTTTAATAGCTTTCGGGATGTTGCTCTTAAAGATGTCTCTTAGTGAACCATACGCTGCCCAAGCAAGTGTTATTCGTCGTTGAAATTCGCAGGTTTTGCTGTATGGCATATAAATTTGACTCCTTCATAATTTTGTCTAAAAGGCTACCTGTACCAGAATAAATTAAAATGTTCATGGGGATTTCTAGACGTAGGATCTTTATCATCATGGCTTATTCACTCCTGGCGGAGTGTTTGCCGCCCTTTTGGGCTCTCTGATTCATTTATTGCGGAGAATCAGTCCGCTGTTGTCTTTTTTATTATTATAGCAGCGTGTGTGACTTGGCCCTGTCTACAATTTTTCTCCATTCTTTCCGGTCCTTACAGCGCTCCTTCCAATTGTAGA
Organism: Diabrotica undecimpunctata; assembly: GCF_040954645.1. Taxonomy (NCBI): domain Eukaryota; kingdom Metazoa; phylum Arthropoda; class Insecta; order Coleoptera; family Chrysomelidae; genus Diabrotica; species Diabrotica undecimpunctata. Next base: position 86,663,778 of record NC_092808.1, on the reverse strand, counting down.
TTCTCAGCTTCTTTATATCTCCTAAGACTTGATCTCTCCATCTTGTTTTGGGTCTCCCCTTTGGTCTCTTTGTTGTTGGTCTCCATCCAGTTATTCGCTTTAGCGTAGAGTCTGGGTTAGCTCTTTCTGTGTGTCCCAGCCACCTGAGCCTTTGCGTCTTGACGAACTTGATTATGTCTTCACCCTTGATGACTTCTTTAATATCTTCATTGGTTAATCTTCTAAATTCGCCTACACTTATCCTCACCGGTCCCATTGTTCGTCGAATTATCTTTCTCTCTAAGATTTCCAACCTCATTTTATCTTTTTGTGTTAGGCACATCGTCTCTGCACCATAGGTGATCACTGGTCTGATTGCAGTCTTGTAAATTTTTAATTTGGTTTTCTTACTAATGTGCTTTTCTTTCAGGGATTTTTGGTAGTTCCAGTAGGTTTTATTACCCAGTAGGATGCGTTCATTTATTTCATCCGTTCTATCATTTCTGTCATTCACCACACTCCCAGGTATTTGAAACGGTGTACTCTTTCAAATGTATATGCACCAAGCTTAATTTCTTTCTCTATGTTCGTATTGTCTCTTGAACACTTGAGGTATTTCGTTTTGCTTTGGTTTATTACTAGCCCTCTCTTTTTTGCTTCTTTATCTAGTATTTATATTATGTTCTGCATGGTTTTTAAATCTCTAGTAACCAGTGCAATATCGTCTGCATACGCTATCAGTTGGGCTGAAGATTCGATAATCGTTCCTATAATTTTGGCTGCTCTTACTGCCCCCTCTATGGCAATGTTAAATAATGTTGTTGACAGGGAGTCTCCCTGTCTGACACCTACCTCCATTTGTACTTCATCTGACGGGCCTTCCCTTGATAAGATTCGTGCCTTGGATTCCTTCATCGTCATTTTCGTGACGATGGATATAATTTGGAAAACTCTGATTTCCTCTAAATTCCAGTTTCGGTTCGAGTAAGTTTCATTTTTTTTTTGTCTTAATTTAATGTCTCAAAATAGAAAAACATCTACTATTTTTAATCTCAAGTGTTCTTATTCATTCCGTTCAGTGGTTTAGAATTTTCATAATCAGATTCATCATATGTATCAACTTATTCGTCAGGTAATAAATCTGGGTCAACAATATCATTATCATCATCAAACCCATCTTCGTTATTCCAAACACCCATACATTTTATTAGCAAGTTTCTTGTCAGTTAGCAGTCTTTTATCTTTCCAATTCCTTTCCAACTTGAATGTTTTATCTAAACGATAAAAATAATAATAAATAAATAATACTGGATATGCATGATGTTGTCTTTAAAACAAAAATAACAAAAAACATCGTTATCAGAAAGATATGTGTAGTTCTTTATATCGCAAGGAATCAAGGATTTCCCTTACTTTATTAAGATCACGTTAAATAGGTATATTTACTCAAAATAATTTGGTAAAACTAACAAAAAAATCTGAAGCATGTGCCATTATCTAATATTGTACACTACCTAACTAACAAGATACAATACTGATTACCAACGCCGTCTATGATTGTTTAGTTTACTTACGCTGATTAATACTGCATTGTGGTGAACAACGTTATGGTCAAACTAATTCATCTTTACAACATGATGCAGTGAAGGGTTTTAATTATGTTACTTTATTACACAAATAGTAACCAGTATTGACTTGCAATAATCACTTGCACTTGTTGCTTCTGCTCATACAATGACTTTTATATAACATATAAAGCCATTAGAAAGGGAGGAGAATATATATATAATATGTAACAATAAAACACTGAAAACTTTGTTTTCAAACTTCCACAAAATTTATTTTAAATTCTTATCACTACAGCTGTTTCGGCTGATTGCCTTTCTCAAGTGATCTGTTTTTGGTATGGGTTTACACTTTATAGTCTCTAATGAAATAGGTTGAGGAGGGGAGAACTGTTTGTCTCAAGCTGGTCATTTCTCAACAGCTGGTCAACAGTTCACCCCTGCTCAACCTATTTCATTAGAGACTATAAAGTGTAAACCCATACCAAAAACAGATCACTTGATAAAGGCAATCAGCCGAAACAGCTGTAGTGATAAGAATTTAAAATAAATTTTGTGGAAGTTTGAAAACAAAGTTTTCAGTGTTTTATTGTTACATAAAATGAATTTCCATCAAGTAACGGTCGAATCCATCAATTATATATAATATATTTAATCTAAAACTCGCTGGTTTCTCCCTTTCGCATTAGGTATGTATATTACCATAGAAAAATAATAAGTGAGTGGATTATATAAAACTTTATTTAAAAACAAGTAAAACTAAAAGACAAATATACATAAACATACATACCCTTAAAAAAAGTGAAACATAAATATCTACTTTAAAAAATATTATGTGATACGAAAGACAATATTTCGTTTATAGTTGAAATGAGCTTACAAAAGATAATCGAATTAGCGTAAAAACAAAGCTGTTTTGAAAACTTAATATTACGGGACGAATTGTGGACATCACTAAACCGCTTGTCTACAAAAGAAATCACGAGTATGCTAAAATATGATACGAGAGGAACGAACCATTACTTTAACAGCTGATTGCCACATAAATATCAATGTAACGCAATAAGATGATTTCGTCTTTATGTATTATAAACTATATATATATATATATATATATATATAAATATATATATATATATATATATATATATATATATATATATATATATATATATATATATATATATATATATATATATGATTCAAATGTTAAAAATTATTATACAATATAGTAAATAAGTGTTTAAATAAACGTAAAATGTTTCATAACTTAAAGATAAATTTATAAAGACAAGATTTAATAGAGTTTAACACAGAAAAACATGAATTTGTAGGAAATATAACTAGCAATTATACAAGTACACCCGTACTTTTTATGAAACAGCAAACAATGTAATTGGTGTGTATTAGAACATGTACTTTACCACGTTTAGTAAAGGTAGCGAAATGCTATTATGTAGCGAAGACCCTTGTATTCTTGGTAGGTCATGAACAAAAGTATTGTTAATGTTGGAGCAGCCTCCACCCCTACCAGATTAAACGACTCTCTGTTACTTACTGATGAAACTCGTCTCTGGTTACTAAGTAGCCTCCATACCTACTGACTGGAACGACTGTCACCTACTGACTGGAACGACTGTCACCTACTGACTGGAACGACTGTCTGTAACTTACTGATGGTTACTGAGTGATACGGCTCTTGTGCCAAGAGTGGCTTTATATAAGCTGATGCTACGTAGGCGATAATTACCCAGCGATCTAGACTTTTAACGAAAGCCACTCATTTTTTCTTTGGCTCCTTGTTAACATACAATGTATGAAAGAACAGTCTTTTGTCTGCAACAATGTATTAAACAACCGTTAATTGTTCTTTAGCATCTGTATTTTTGTTCGCGGAATATTCTAAACGTCTATTAATATGTTACCAAGGTTTACATACCATAATGTCCATGTTGTCAAGAAGCCTGTCTACCTATACTGTCAGGAGGCATTGACAATGCTCCTTAGTACTTTGTTTTGGAATCCCTGAATAAAGTCTAAATTCCTTTTACTAGCACAACCTCACAGCTGGATGCCATATGTCCATATAAGTTTCAGAATCTGTTTATACCAAAATATTTTGTTGTAGGTTGACAGGCTGGATTTTCATTAAAATCGCATCAGTATATTCTTGTATACTTGATGTTGAGCTATTCACTTTTTGTAAAAACATGGCTCGTCCAGCGTAGCCTAGAGTCTAATGTAACACCCAAGTATTTTGAGCTATCTGAATATGGTATCTGAGTATTACTTACAATAACAGAACTGTGTTACTTTTTCTTTCCTGTAGAAATAATATGCACTGACTTCATTTTGTTTAATTTAGTTTGACAAAATTTAGTCCTGTTGTCTCAAAAGTCCGAATAGCTATGATGATTACCGACCTCCGCAGCGGAGATGGCACTTGAAGAAGAAGTCCTGTTGTTAGTCCGTTAACCTAGCTTTGTAGTTTTCTTGTTGCATTTTCATAATCTTCACCTACGACAATCATGGCAGTATTATCAGCAAAGGTAGGTATTGTGTTATGATTTAATTTAAGAATATTACTAGTGTATAGTAGGAACAGGACTGGTTCTATCACCCTATCTTGGCAGATGTGTTGTGGTTTATTATTAAGCTTCAGCAGCTCGGATAGTCTGATTAATAATACTTCTCCACTGTTCGTGGTCATCTGTTGCATATACTTTCTCAGTACACTGCTTATTAAAAAGTTTTCTCGCGATGTCTGCACATCACTGTGGAGATCTGCCGCGTTGGATTTGACTCCCAGGCCTTACTCGAACCACCAATCGCTCTATTTTGTAATCACTGTGATGGATATGACGAGAAAATTTTAAAATTCTAGAGTAAACAGAACTAGAACTTCTTCAACAATTCTAGAGCTAAACAGCTTATCCTTGGTTAACCCTAAAAAGTATATTTAAGTCCTTCGTGCCATACTTTATTAAAAGTTTACACCACGTTGAGGAAGACAGCGGAGCAAACCTTTTCTGTTAGTGAACTCCATTATATCCGCTATTCTATGGACTTGGTAAATAGTTAAATGACTTTTTTGAAACCCAAGTTAGTATGGTGTAATAAAAGCCCTATCGTCTATAATAGATTTCGGCTTTTTTAGCAATAGCCTCTCGTATAGCTTTGAAATTACAGGCAATAAGGAAATCGGACTATACGATAATACTGTATTCGGTTGCTTTCAAGGTTTAAGGATCATTATAATCTCTGCTACTTCCGAAATATGCGAGAATATACCTTAATAAGGAGCATCTATAAGATGTCTATGTCAGTTTTACTATGGCTTTGAAGCTTTTTACTAGGCAGTTATTTTAAAAGTTTTCCCCGTAATTAAATCAAACCGAGATGCTTTTCTGGGATTGACGTTTGCTTTAATTTTGTTGTACACTTTTTTAATATTGACTAGTTTAATTTTACCTTTCTTGTGTGTGACATTTTTTTACTTAAAAATGTTATCATCTTCATTTTGCTAAAATGCTTCCTTTTAATATTCAAAACTATTGACAATTATGACTAAAGCTATTAGTCACAACATACTGAAAGAAATTAAACACAATCTTAAAATATACCCCCAAAAAAATTCAATAATATAATAGTTATGGTCTATTACCTTAACCTCATTTAAAGAACTTTTAACAGATGAGAATCTACAATCCCTAGAGGATTCAAAGTTAATAGATACACTAATGTTAATAAATTGTTAATAAATTCAGTATCCCTCAGTATAATATAAGGTCATTAATACATAATAAAGGGTTACTAGAAAAAATTTTCTAACGTTACAAACGTCACATCTTGATTAATTTATATTTAAATACATTATTTATTAATTCCTTATTTTAAATTAATTAATTTATTATTAATTTATTATTAATAAAGGTTAAGGAATTAATAAATTTATTAATTCCTTAACCTTCAGTTTTGTTTTTACTATTTATTCTTCAAAAAATAGTTGGCGCCCTCTCTCTTTCTATCCGGTAGACTAAAATATTCTGTTCTATGTTGACAGAAGAGCTAATTCCATCATAGACATTTGTTCTATATATGTTCTGGCATCTGTGCTATACTTCATTGTAGTCAAAATTTTTCCCACTATTTCAGTCAATCAGCTTTTCTAACGTGCTGGGATATTTTTTTGTGTGTAGTTAAAATTTATAAAAGAAGAAAATATGAAATAAGGTTTATTTTATGTTCTGCAGAAACCTCTTTGGGGTGAGTACTTTTATTGTAACCTGTATTTTATAATTCTGACAGTATTTTCAATACTCATAACCTTATTCTTCCAAAGCCACGTTTTTGATTTTATGCATGTAGGTATCTTACAAAACCTAACTAATCTTAATAATAATTATATTTTACTTTATCCTTGCCATCGGCTATTTGTTTAATTGTAATTGTGTAAAATAATTGGCAAGGAAGTTAACCGCCTTTGATGTCTTGCTAATACACCCTTTGTTATATTCTAGTTTATAGAATAATTTGTGGAGTAATTTATTAAATTAAATGATGGATTAACCACGTATCCAACCAACTAAGACTGCAGCTATCCAAACACCTAAGACTTACCCATACAATCTGGAGGCAACAACGTGATACAGAAGAAAGCAACCCATCAATGCCATAAGGATCAATCCATTTTATTGTACCGCTATAGGCAGTATAATTTGCTTGTGCAAACTAAGTATCATTATTTTCTTTTATGCTAAATAAATATGATTAGTAAATTCATTGTTTAATTTGTAACCAACTGAATTTTCATTGTTTAATTCATAGTTTAAGACAAGACGGATTCACACTTAAGAGACTGAGCTGGGCGAAGCATAGACGATAAGCTCCCATAGTTGATTGAGGTATTATTTTATAATAGTATTTCTAATAATAATAATTCTAATAATTTTATAATAAATTTTTTTTTGGTAGTCTTATCGTTACAATTTTTTTAGATAATAATTTTCATTTGAGTATTTTAAGTTGAAAAAACATTTTAAACCAAATTTTAATGACTCACTATTTGTTTGGGTCAGACAGAGGCGATAGATATGGTGGTGTTGGTATTCTCTCGAAAAAAAATATTGCTTTTAACAACACAAAGATTTTTAAGAATATTGAAGATCTAATGACTGCCTCTCTAGCTGTTACCGTAAGTATCTCATACATACTAATAATTTATAGGACATGTGCTAAACCGAAATTAAAAACATCTGAAACAAGTTGGTCATTATTTTTAACAGCTTGGAAAAACCTTTTCTTTAGACGGGAGAGTTTAGTTGTCACCACCAACTATGAGGTTGTGATAGTACTGATAAAGTAGAAATTGATTTACTGTCAGTAATGGAAAATAGCAACTCAGTTTTTCTTAATACCGGCGAGAAAACTCACATTCCTTCATTAAGTCAAAAGAATACGTCCGCAATAGATATTTCTATTGTATCTTATAATTTAATTAGATGATGCAATTGGCAAAAAAAACCCACTTTTGGATCTAGTAATTTGCCTATATTAATTTAAATCAAAAGAAATAATTACATTATAAAAACAATTAAAAACAAATGGAAGTTAAAGAAAGCAAATTGCCACTTTTTCTAAAAATATTGACCAAGATACTAATCAAAATAGTGAAAAAGAATATGTTAAATTTATAGCAGAATAAACAAAGCAACAGAAATTTCCATATCCGAAAAGAAAACAGTGATCAATTATTCAAAATGTAATAAACTTTAGTGAAATGAATAATGTGACATGAAAAATCCAAAAGTTCTCTTTTGCGATTTAACCCTCAATTCAAATGCAATAAATAAAACAGTCAAGAACAATAACTTTGTGTTAAAAACTAATTAAAATGCGCTAACAAAATCTTGCACCAATTAGAGAAATATGGACAGAGGTAAGAAAATTTTAAAAAACAAGTATTACAAAGAACCAGTCAGTACGGTTGTAGCAGGGAAGTTGACAACAATCTATATAAACTAAGTCTTGTCACCATTAGTTGAAGAAGACAAAGCAATTTACCCTCTTCAAGCAGAAAATATCAATAAAATTGAAACGGACAGTCTATTAAAGAAATTTAGATTTAACGAATTGCAGAACAGTATTAAAAAGCACAAAAATATAGCTTTTGGTATCAGTAACATTCATTATATCATGTAATATAACCTTTCATTGTCTTGCCAAATTACCTTGCTGGAAATAATAAAATATATATGGCAAACCGCGCAGTATCCAAAAGTTAAAAAAAATACATTATGATTACAATATTGAAACCGCAAAACCATCAAAATCTAGCAGAATTCTACAGAGCTATATCACTGGCTTCCTTTGTTTTTTTGTACTATTTTTCTGTTTAATAATTAAGGATTAACTACCTTAATACAAAGCCGAAGAAATCTTTTTTGTATATTAATAGTAACATTTTAGAATTCAACCAATTTTTTTTTTAAAATAAGGTACCATACTAAAAACTACATAAGCTATTCTTGATTAAAACAATATTTTTACTTTTTGGACAGAAAAAATAGATTCAATCGCTTCCTACCTTTTTGACATTTAATTAAGGGATGATTTTTCCATTATCAAGTACTTCATCGTGGAATTAAAAGGCAATCGCAACCTATCAAAAACCCAAAAATAGCATCAAAATCTTTCGCTTTTATCGGATTGTGTGGATAAATTGATAGACATTAATAACTGTCCTCTTTTCGGTGCTTAAACGCCGATTTAAAACCCTGTTTTAGGCTTGGAACGAACCTATCTGGCAGTTTCGGAATTAAACCCCTTGTTTGTAAAGGGCTGGTAAAATATTCAAAAATACGTGTGTGTAATAATAACAGGCGGACTAATTACATTCTGTGTAAATAAAAAAGTTATGGTTGGTCAGAGTCAATAAGGATTTTTGAATCGAAATTTAAGTTAGAATTGATTTAATTGTTCCATTAAATGGCCATTAAATTAAATACTGGAATGAAACATATTAAAAATGGACACCTAAAGGAAAAGAAATTTACAAAAATTAATTATTTTCAAAACAAATTAAAATTGTATAATACTTTTATTCATTTAAAAGAAGTTATCAAAAATATGAAGATATTAAAAATAAAAGGGAAAATTTTTAGTGTGTTCAGTAAACTTTAAAACAACTAATAGGATAGTAAAGACATTTGAGAGTGACCAATGAATAAAAAAGATAATAGCTACAATGTGTGAAAATAGTGTTATTTATCATGGATTTAAAATTTAGTATGATTTTTTAATTTATTTATTTAATTTATTTTTCAAAACCTTTTATATTAAAAACGAGTTCAAAGCTTAAATTTGGCTGCAAAATTAACATTATTTACTGGTAAAATAGATACCTATATAAATTTCGTAAAATAGTCACTTTTACCAAAATTTGGTACTAACTCTACTACACCTATTAAGTTTGTTTAGTATACTGATGACTAAAAGACAATGCAACACATAGGACAAATATTTTTTTTAAATAAATTTGCAACGTCACTTTCGTCAAAAAACTAATAATGAGTGGTTCCTCCTAGATTGTCTATACACTCAGTTACTATATGGGGCATTGATCGGATTAAGTGGTCGATATCATATTTCAGATACTCTTTCATATTTTTCTTATGGCATGCCACAGGTCTAAATTTCCTGGAGGGCGTGGCAATGGATTTAGGTTTCAACCTACTATATCTCACAAATATTCAATGCAGCACTTCACCAACTTATCGTCAAGCCGTGAGAGTGCTGTTAAGTAGAACTAGAGGTGATCTGATTCCCAAACATATAGCACCCCATACAGCATAATAATGCTGAATGACGTTTAATAGCCAACCCTGTATTTTGTTTTTCATCTCGAAAACGTCTTATCCGTATGCAGCCATCAGAGTCATCTTAAGAAAACCTAGAGTCATCATGTTATTGGTCATTTCAGTTTTGTTAACTCTGAGCTCTGCACCATTCTAATCGTCGAGCCGTATGCTGTAGTGTCTAAAGCAACACCAAAGGCGAACGATAAGCTCTAAGCCTCATTCTAAATAATCTTTGATTAACTGTTCTTCTAGACTACCCTTTCTGTAGCTACAACTGAATAATCTGTTAGTTAATGTACACTATCCATTCTATATCTGAGAGCAAGAAGTCTAAGATTGTGCAAATCACGCCCTTGCAATATTCTGAGATGTCCAGACAATCCACGATGCCGATAAGTCTCATCATTGGACCACGACCTCCAAATTCTAAACACCGTTGACGCATTAGCTTTTACTATTTGCGAAATTTACCGTAAAACAAAACTTTTCTTTTTCATGTTTAGATTAATACCTTTTTAATCGCTTAAATGACGAAATTGCCGACGACCGCTAACTTTTATCGTTTTAAATTTATTAGGTAAATCAAAAACAATCCAAAATGACTAAAAATTATAAATAAACTAAAGGTACAGGTAAAGATACAAAAATAACCTTCTTTTTTATTGGCGAAAATAAAAAAAAACAAAATTTCAGTTAACGAAGAGATAGCGGGGTAAAAACTTAATCACATATATATGTTTAGATAAGACAGAGACAACCGCTAATTTTTATCGTTTTAAATTTATTAGATAAATTAAGAACAATCCAAAATGACTAAAAATTATAAATAAACTAAAGGTACAGGTAAATATACAAAAATAAACTTTTTTTTTTGCGAAAATAAAAAAAAACAAAATTTCAGTTAACGAAGAGATAGCGGGGTAAAAACTTCATATCACATATTATATATTTCTAGATAAGACAGAGAATACTTATAATCCAAATAAATAACCTTATACAAAGTGTTACATTTTTTTTTCTTATCAGTATACAGGGCGTTTCACGACGAGTTTACACCGTCTATATGTTAAAAACTACTTTTACAATATTTATGAAAATTGGTTTAGATAGGTTACAAGTTCTGACAAACTCAAAGAAAATATTTTGACAGGCATGACACTTACGGTTATACTGGAAGTAAATAGCAAGTTTATTATTTTAAATAGAACACCCTATATATTATTGCATTTTTTATTGATTTTCATTGATACTACGTAAGATTCTAGACAAAATTTGTGAAAGGTAATATAGGTTAACCCTTTACCGCATCATGTGGCACAAACCAAAAAAAATTTTTTTTTAATGTTTCAACTCAATTTTTGTCGTAGCTGTATGGTAGCCCATATCTAACACGTACTAATAGTGTATAATACGCGATATATGCGGCATAGTTCTGACGGCGGGATAGGCAGCCGTGTGCAGTTTCAAGTTCATTCTTGTTGAAATTCTGAACCACGTGAATCAGTGCTCGAAGTTATAGGCTATTTTTATTTTAAGAGGGTTTTTCTTTTTATTTTAAGATAATGACAATAAGGAGCGTATAAATTTATCAAGCAATGTCAAGGAAACTGTCATTTCTGCCACATCCTCAGATTCATCAGATGATGATACCCCTTTGGGAGAAACGAACTCTGAAAAGATCAGCAAATAATAAAAAATTTACTGGTTCTGAAAATTTACCTTCTTCAATTTTACAATTAGAAACTACGGCCCAATTTTTTAAGTTTCTCTTGCCTGGTAGTCTTATAGAGCATATCACAGACTAATCAAATTTATACTCAGTGCAACAACATCCAGATAAACCAGCTAATATAAAAAAATATAAAATAGAACAATTTATAGGAATTACTATTAACACGTCCATAATTCAACTTTCATCAACAAGACACTATTGGAATGCCAATATTGGCCACCGATCAGTTAGCCAAGTGATGAGCTGTAACATATTCAAAGAAATAAAACGTTTCTTGCATTTCAATAAAAATGATGACATGATTAAAAATGATCAGCCTGGACATGACAGATTATTCAAAATTAGTTCTGGGCCAAATCAAAAAACGGCTACTCAAGATTCCGAAAAAAGAATTTCTAGCTGTAGACACACGGATTATACCAACAAAAGTGCGAAGCCAACTAAAGCAGTATAACCCAAAAAAGCCACATAAGTGGGACTTCAAAAACTTTGTGCGGAGTAGTATTTCGGGATTCAGCTATGACTTTAATTTGTTTGCTGGTTCCGAGAGTAATATTGTACCTCTAGGAGCACTACATCTTAGAATGAGCAGTAACGTTGTTGTCAAATTAGCAGTTTCGATACCAAAACATCAACATTACAAGTTGTTTTTTAACAATTTAGTTTTTTTAATTTAAGAAAAGCTTGGTCAGTTCACTAAAAATATAACAGAAAAGTTTGCACGTAAACGCCTACAATATTAGATTACTATATTTACAAAACAATTTGTATTTTTTCAGATGTTCTAGAAACTCTAAAGGTATTCAACATATAGAGCAAATATCTTAACAAAAAACACTACTAATTACAAATCAGTAAAGACCATCAATTTAATTGCCGGGTCCATTTAAATTTTACCGACGGCTTCATTTGGTTTTCTTGTGGTGACAACCAAAATGACACTGCGTCTTGCTTGTATAGAAAATAGAAGCATCAGCACATGCGTTTATTCTATTTCTTAGTGGATGGTAGTACCTTCACTGTGCTAATTTTTAAAAAGGGATTAGTAAAAAAATATACGGGGTTCGTGGAATAATTTATACGAAGGGAGGTTGTGAATGGCGGTATTCTTAGACTATTTGTCAAAGCTCGGATATGGAGATTGATGTAATTCTTATATATTGTGTAAGATGGGGATGTGATAAATCAGGCTCAAATTATCAATGTCAGTTCGTTTATTAGGGGTTGATGGCTGTTTAAGAAAATAGCATATTTCTAGCATATTATTATTATTTTATTGTTTAATCAGTATTTTGACGTTTGTAAAGTAGATTTTATGTTTGGTTGAGATGGAATGTTGTGATAAGGCACAAAAAGGTTTGGAAATCCTAATGTTGCTTTATAAGAAGTTAGTTAACCTTAAAGAGAGCAGCCAGTCTGGCTAATGTAGCAGGAGTTACACTCAATACAGGGTATGTGATAGACAATATTAGTATATTCAAACAGGGTAAATCGAATTTTGGTCATCGAAAACAACTTTCCTACCATTTTAGTATTTTTAGGGCTATTGTAACGGGTAAGCATCTGAAGAGTTTTGTGGGCTTATTAGTGATTTATGGGAGGTACAGGAGAAAAGACTATTTTGAAGATTATTCTGTTGTGGACGAGGAATTAATCAACTATATGTTATCAAAAAAGGGCGCTAATATTTTGTCATTAAGGGCTTCTGGAATAGAATGCCCATAACTAAAGTATAGTGACGAAATAGGAGTAATAAATGAGAATGGACTTTAGTAGATTTAGAGATTTATTCTTGTATAGTGAAGGGCTTTTACTAGGTTACGTTTGTATCTGGTTGGGTGTGCAGAGTGATAATTTAAGAAAAGGTTGCTAGCCATTTCTTTCCAGTGTGTTATGCTGTGTACGAATGATTCGCATATCTAAAAAAGTCTTTCTTCAATTTAAATCTAAATTGGAGGTGAGGAAAAAAGCTATTATAAATTAATGAGGTGCTCAGAATCTTATCAGTTGTTATGTCGTCAAGTACAAAAATTGACTGAAATGGAAGGGATCGCCAGTACCATGGAAGTTTCAAAAATTTGACGATAGAATTTATTATTGAATATTAAATAATTGGTGTCGAACGTCAATTTTAATAATTTCGAGAAAGTTTTCCACGATACTGGATTGTGAGGTTAGATTTCATTTCGTGAAGGAAGTGACTACGCTAAAAAGTGGAAGATTTGCAAAGAAGGATACCATATCAAAGCTTAGTAACTCATAGTCACTTAGTAACTAATAATTATTGATGAAAATACTGAACTGAAAAGAGTTTATTATATTGTCATATATGTCATTTCTATAGTTGTCGTATGCTTGCGATATAATGTCTGTTAGGAATTGGGGTAGATTTGTATTCGAAAAATTAATTGACGGTAAAACGGGTCGCATACTCAATTGGGGTTTATGAATTTTGGGCGGACAATAGAACCGGGGAGCATTGCTATTGAAATTATAGAGAGATTCCTCGTCATAAATGAATTTTTTGTTTTTTAGTTGAATGATTGATTTATAAATTTTTTTCGTGTAGGTTGAAGGAGATTGCGGAGAAGTAGCTTATAGCATTTACTATCATCTATGAGTTGTTGGTTCAAATTTAAGTATTGAGTAACTGTTCAAATCATCAATAATTTTCTTCATATTATATAAAATAATATGATAGCCCATTTATGGAGCTTTTTGGTATTACACTGTCTTAGAGAACTTCTGCCTCTGAAGGGTACTATTTGCTTATCAACACAAAAGTTTTGTTGCATAGGTATTTTGTTGAATTTTCTTTTCAATTATTCAATAATTTCATTACGATGATCTATATTTTCAGTGCGATATTATTGTGTGAGATATTATCAGTCATGTGTAGAAATGATTTTATTTGCAAAAAAATATTTCTACCCGGTATATTTTAGTTCTTGGTAAGTTATAAATCGATACATACATACATATTCCCACAAACTGTTCTATCTTATTTTTTTAAATTCCAAAGGGGCTTATTACTATCGTTTGAAATGTTATGTTTAATGCATCGTTAAGTTAAGTTGTCATCATCGAAGCATGTTGTGCAAGCTTCATTCACTTCTTCTGTGGTACATTTCCTAACCATTGAGGTTTGCTTAATGGATATTCCTTTAAAGAAATTGTTTTCCAGGCCATGCCTCGGCGCTGAATTTGGGTTGTCTAGGAGTAGTCTAGGTTTAGGATTCCCACAGCTTCCTTGTTTTTTACTGTCTGCTATGAAACCTGAGCAATTATCAATATCGTCTAGGCAATCACCATTCACTGTCACGCGGTGGTAAATCTAAACGAATTATTAAAATTTATAACTCATTCCATCCACTGTAACATATTTAATACAATATGATGTCTTACCTTAACTACCACACTACTATAAATGTAATACAAATAAAAAAATTGGAGAAATAGAAATAAAGTTAATTATTTAATGGATGTTTACGACAATCACAATGATCTAAGAGTCCGTTAGTACACCAAACAAAAACAATTTAAAAAGTTTACCTTAATTTCACACATATAAAGTGTATTAATTCCCAACGTTTTTTAAAGATTGGCGATAGAAATATAAAACTTTAATAAAAAGATATATGTATCATATAAGTTACAATAGTTAAAGTAACTCAGTTTTAACTTGTTTGACCTAAAATCATTTATACATAAAACTGTATTATATTTGATACGCTGGTCCACAACGCTAAATCGCTAAATCCTATTTGGGTTTTATACATTTTCTAGGTCTCCAGTCCTATTATATTCAAAATATATTTACAGCATAAATACCTGTACCTTCTAAGTTACAGTTATTAGGTTATCAATCAATACAAAAAATGTAGTTTCTATTATGGAGTTTATAAACTTTGTTGTGCAGTAAAGCAGTTTACATTGGCCAAAGTATCAGTAGAATAGAGATTCGCATTTTAGAACTCCCAAAATAAATTTATAAATACAAAACAACACAAACATTTTCAATACTAACTCTGCTTTCTCCAACCATAATCAGTTAACAAATCATTCGTATTCACTTCTAGATGTCAAACATGTACACACGTGCAAAAAAAATAATAGGTTAAATATTTTGGAAACTTAGTAGAGCTATATCAAATAATATTGAAATAGTTTTGAATAAATAGGTTTTACTATTAGAGCCTTACATTTCCGTTAACATCAAATTTTAAGTTAATTTAAAGCGAAAGTTCAACTGAACTTACCCTACTAGATTCTCGATCCCATTTGTGATGTCATAAGGTGAGTTTTACTTTTAATTTTTTTACTATTTATTTTGACTTAATGTGTACTTTCTACTATTACACTTGTCAACCAGTGTTGTTACTGGACTCATTATAAGTAGTTATGCGCAGCAGTACACAATAATTTGACCGAAGGTTAATTCCTGTACCATCTCCATCTTGGCATACACTTTACATCAACCCATTTAACTTTCTCAAGGAAAACTTTTTATAATAATTGCTTCCCTTCCCTCTCCCTTTACCAGGTTTTTGTAAAATTTCAAAGTAAGGTTGGTTACCTATCTAATTTTATGTCTAAATTGTACTAAACTAAACTCTTTCAAAAACCATCTAGATGTACTTCTGATTTTAACAGATTTTCTAGTTATCTCATATATCGTTAACATCCATGAGATTTTACATAAATCGCTATAGGTATTTCTTTAAAGATTATAATTACCGATCGTATTACCGAATAGTTTCGATGCCGATTGACAGTAGGTTCGACAATACTGACACATGTCAAAAATTCTGGTCCTTTTCTCTCTTTCCAAAATGGTACCCATAAGAAAGCAATGTACTTTTGGAATCATTTTTAATAATTATTATCCTTTATGACATTGACAACCAAACCAGTTCTTTTAATTACACTCCGTAAGTAGCAATTTTTTTACATATAAATAATTTTCTGTACACTAAGTATACAGAAGTAAGTTTAGTTCTTTCTTAAAGTTGTGTATTTTTGTGTATTTTAGATTTAAATTCTCTTTATTATTTATAGTTTTTATTATGTTCTTTTAGGTGTAACTTTTTAGTGCAGCACCCAATCTTTTAAAAAAAATTAATATACGACATACACTTAATAAATAAATAAACTTACAGATGTTTAGTTTTTCCGGTCGTTGTGATTTTTTTCCTTACCTGAAACAAAATAAATAAATTATACTAAAAATATCATACGATTATTCCTTCAGTAAATAAATTATAGTAATATTATTAGATAGTGCTAATCTGAAATCTCTATATAGTAAATCTTTTCTAAATCATAAAAAGTAAATTAATAAATATTTGGTTAATAATTGAATTAAAGAACGAATTGGTATGGTATTTTAGTGACACAATAATTAAAAATGACGAAGGGGCACACATTTCGAGAAACAGTTTTAAATAGTATGCTATTATGGCAAATATTACCTTGCTTAACACGTTTAGCGCTTTG
This sequence comes from Diabrotica undecimpunctata, assembly GCF_040954645.1. NCBI lineage: Eukaryota > Metazoa > Arthropoda > Insecta > Coleoptera > Chrysomelidae > Diabrotica > Diabrotica undecimpunctata. The sequence continues at coordinate 86,647,147 of NC_092808.1, read as the reverse complement.
TGTATATAATATTATAGTATGTGCAAAAGTATGGTATAAATTCATTATTTCAGAAACAGACGACTTTTATTCGTATTTAGTAATTATAAATAAAATATATCTTTTGTCCCTTTACTTAGGGATACTAGATCTATATTATTTTTTTCGTCTCTATGAATTTCACAAGTTTTTTTTGTTCATCTAGTATTGGATTTTCCTTGCGGTTACTAAATAACGTACTGACGAAATAAGTATTATTTTCTACTAGCTCATTAGTTAAACCTACGCTTGTCCTCCGGAGGCGTGTCAGCCGGGAGCTGACAGCCGTGTCAGACGCATCAAGGAATTTGGATATCGGTCAAAATACTTGGGAATTCCAAGTTTGGCCAAATCCAAATTTCTAATTGATTCGATGCAGGGAAATTCCACTTTCGCTACGTAAAACAAAGGATTTGTTTTACATAAAAGCAGGTGGATTTTCTCTCATCGATTAGTCGAGCTTGCCTCTTCTACTGTAGACCTAGTCGGTGCTATTATTGTTCCTACTAAGTTATTGTTTTATTTTCTGATTTCCTATATACCATTTTTTTATTTTAGCATTATTTTATTACATTGATCTATATTTGTTCATGTAGTGATTGTTTGATATTTTGATTATTTTGATTGTTTATTTTTCTTGTAAGTCGTTCTTCCGTAAGTTAAGAACACTTAGAAATATTTATCTTGCTCTTCCTATTTTATATTTTGATTTGTACTTTGTCTAAGTAGTTTTTTCCAGTAAGTCAAAGAACTCTTAGAAATATTTCTCTGAATATTTTACTTATTATTTTAATTGTGCGTCTTAGCCGTTCTTTTCCGGTAAGTCAAAAGAACAGTTAGAAATATTTTCATAATCATTGTTGCATTATTATTTCCGATATTTTATCTAAGATATTTTCTTTCTTAAGTTAAGAAAATACTTAATAGATTTGTTTCTTTCATTTTCTATTTTATGCTAAGTTGTTTCTTCCGTAAGTCAAGAAACACTTATAAATATTTGTGCACAAATTTTACTATATTTGATTCTCTTGTTTATTTTCTGTTCTAAGTTGTTTCTTTCGTAAGTCAAGAAACACTTAGACATATTTCTATAATCTGTTTCATTTTTGCATTTCTCGTTTTATATTTTGAGTATTTTATTTTTCCACTCTAAGTCGTTTCTTCCGTAAGTCAAGAAACACTTAGAAATATTTCCATATTTTACTCTCACATTTACATATGTCATTTATCTATATTTCTGTCCTAAGTTGTTTCTTCCGTAAGTCAAGAAACACTTAGAAACATTTTTCTTTGCATTATATTTTTATACCATTTAATTTACTTGTTTACTAAGTTATTCCCTCCGTAAGTCAAGGAATACTTAGATCATTTTTACCTATTTGTTTTCCATTTTTGCTCTGTTACTTTGCAACTGTTCCTTGGAACCGTTACCTATAACAAATATTTGTCACTGGAACTGTTATTTATAACAGCGGGGGTATTTATCCTTTCCACCAGCGACAAACCAAAGATGGTGAATACCCGATCCAATTCCGGGGATAGGAAGAAGCCTGAAGAGCCGGCGATGGGTCCTACAGGCCCAAATGCCCCCTCTCGGCAACACGCTATTGTACCAACTATCAGCGGACTGTATACTAAGGCTATCTCCCAACAATCGATCCATAAGTTAAAGAACTACTTTAGTGGCCACTGAAATACATATATAGTATAACCACGCTTTACATCAGTGATACGACGGATAGTTCTATATGGTTCAGTACTTTGATGAAAAAAAAAGACTTTGCAATCTTGTACGACCTTCTTCACATTAAAAAGCCAAATGCTTTTAAATACGACAGAAGCTGTGATGAAACAGCAACGGCATTTTTGCAGGTTCTCATAGGTCCCTCTTTACTAAAGTTATATATTTTGGCGATAGGCTTTATGACCATCCTGAGACAAAAACCAAACCATATTCAGAGGCCAAATTAAATATTGAGTAGCCACACTATATTTGATAAATCCATCTTTCAGAAGAACTTAGATATGATGACACCAGAAGTAATGTTCACTGACACTATTAATACAATTATACCATCTCCCGAACAAAAAGTCAAATCAAAGACAAGGTGCATGGGCATGAACGAACAGATTTTTTGGCTAAACAAGACTCAAGAGAAACCTTTGTAGCGCCAAAACCATTGTGGTCACTAAATATGTTGCAAAATCAAGGTTCATAAGTCACCGATAAAGAAAAGAAATGAAGAATTTTTGACATATTCATTTAAAATATCAACTAAAAGCTGAACTTCTTAAACAGCCTACTTTTTAAGGAAACTCTTTGTTACTGAGAAAATTTTACATTTGGAGCAATAATTTAAAATGATTTCTGCTTACTAAACTAAAGATTTAGTTTTTGCCATCAAGTGCCATTCAGACGATGATCCAAAGAAATTTTTTATTTTTTCTGTATCTGTAGGAGTCCATTCATTTATTCTTTTTTGGACCAATCGTTACGTTATGTGGCCATAAAAATCATTATCAAAAATCTTGAAAAATGCCATTGTTATCCCTAATATTAACCCAAATAAAAATAAATTACAACCAGAATCATATCGTCCTATATCATTAAAATATTTTTCACGTAAAGTTATGGAAAAAAAGTTAACAAAAGATCAATGTGGAACCTAGAACATATTAATTACCTTACCATCGGACAAGCTGGCTTAAGACCAGATAGATCTACAAACTACAACATTATAGGTCTGGAAAACGTTATTCACGAAGATTTTGAAAATAATTAAAAATTTATGGCAATTTACTTTCACATACCTAAAGCATTTGATAGAGTATGGATAGACCGTGTATTGAACATTAAAAAAAATATATTTTAAATGTTGCTTGTAGATTTTGTGCTTATAAACAATTAAAATAACTTTTTAACCATTGCCTCAAGAAAACCATTTTTTCATATTTAGATAGCCTGTATTTTTTTACATTTATATTAAAGAAAAAATATTGGCTTAAGACACTTGGAGATGAAGTTAGTGTCCATTTTTAGTTAATAGTAGCTTTGTTAATAACAATTAAGAGATCTTATGGGGATCGTCTGAAGGAACGTGCTTTAAAGTTAAAATGTGCAAATTCGAAAAAGATTGCATTTTAATGAAATCGTTCATAAAAATTAAAAACGGAAATATCGTTTCCTAATTCTGGAAGTATACTTAAGTCTCTTGTGAAGGTTAAAACTGTTTTTTTTGGAGCTCTTATATTTTTGTTGTGAGCTGTTATCTTATGTACATAAATTGAATTCGCAGGACTAGACAACAACATTAATTAAATTTGACGGACTAGACAACAACAACATAAAGACTCTGTTTTAAGTATATAGGTACCAAGTGACGTTAGTGAGACAGGGAAGTAGCCTCACAACGAAAGGCGTATTAACTATGGAGTACGACAAGAAATGTCTTATCGCTCATTTTTTCCACGATTACGTGGCACGAATTTTTCAATAAGCGCTTAAACATAATGCTAAAAAGTAAAATGTGTAGAAATATATGATTATTTCATAACCTAAATCATGCTGAGTGTAGGGCGGTAATATTAGATAGCACAAAAGACCTTTAGCTTAATACTTAGCAGAAAGCGACGATCTCGACCTGCAAATTATTACCACTTAAACCAGTATCATGGCTATATTCCAAAACACCAACTGAGAGATAAACATAACAATCAACAACCCATTAGAATACTTGACAAAATTCAGATACCAAGGCTGCTGAATAACAGACAATCTAGACCCAGACGTAGGAGTTAATACAATGATAGAAATTTCAAGGGCAAGTTTTTTTAAAATAGCAGTGTTCTTGACTAAAGAACATCACTTATTGGACAAGACTTATTCACAAACACAGCTGAGAAAAAAACACAAAGGACTGAAGAAGAACATAAAAAACACAATAAGCGAAATACTGTTATGTCAAATTTTTCTTATATTAATAGGTGTAAAAAAAATCTTTTACTTATAATCGGTTCACAATTTGTCGATAGCTTACTACAAGTTTAACCCTAATTAGAGAACTGAAATACAGAGGGGATAGGTAATACGATATATTAGTAAAAACCAACCTGAAACTGACGGTTTAAGATGTTTTCGACTAACCCACCTTATATCTGAAGGAATACAATACAGCAGTCAACCTTTTAATCCGATTACGAAGGTATTTTGGTTACAGATGACCGACCAGTCTCGTAGAGTATATGATTGAAACATTTATTTGAACTAAATAAATATATTTTTTAAATTGTACTTATGTAAATTGTATTTTTGTTTTAATAAAAGTTCTTTATTTTATTCAAAAATAAAAAGTTTCTTGTCATTTGTAAAAGATACATTTATTTAATTAAGGGGAAAGGCGCCAAATGTTGCCTGGCAAAATTTCCAATGTATTTTAAATGTATCCATTATTTTCGAATCCGGAGAAAACTAATAAATGTTTTTGAAAAATTTAAACGCAGAATGAAAGATTACATTTTTACTGAGGGCAGAAAGTCCCTGAAAACTTCTACTTCTACTGAAAACTGTTTATTTAAATATGTTATGTAACAGGGGTGAAAATAAAATAGAAAATATAGTATAATTTTTAATTGAAAATATTGCATGCGAAAGAAACTTTTTATTTATTCTAATAAATATTTCATTCTACCTTTAAATTTTTCAAAAATGCTTTTTAGTTTTCTCAGGACTTATAAAAAAAATGGATACATTTAAAACACATTGAACATTTTGATAGGCGACATTTTGCGCCTTTCCCCTTTAATACCTTACGATTTTAACTACTATTACTTACCTACCTTATATAATTACGATTAGAAAACTATTCAAATTCAAAATAAATAGGATCCACTTCGGAATCCGAGTCATCCTGAGGGTTAATAATTAGCGGTTGTGTCTCTACGGTCGCCTCAATTATATTATCAAGATCCCACATTTTTTGTCCTTCTTCTATTACATGTTTTATTGTATCTTTCCAGTTTTGTTCTGTAATATGTTATAAAAACTCGGATAACAATTCACGTACAGCTTGTATTTTATATGACGTATTTTTCCTAGCCACATAAGTTTTCATTTGTGCCAAATGAGTTCAATTGGATTTATTTCGCAGTGGTAGGGTGAAAGTCTAAAGACTGTGATGTTTCGCCTTTCCGCCATTTTGTCAACTACGTATTTTTCGAACTTAGATTTGTGTTCCGGGCAATTATTAAAAGTTCTGCTTTCACCATTCCATCTTCGTAAGGCAGATACTTATTCCGCAGCCAGTCAAGAATATCCTGTTTCTTCCACGCAATCGTTGGAAGTCTTTCTACTAGTCGTGAATAATAAGGTGCATTATCTAACACTATAATTGAATTTGGTGGTAGGTGTTCAATCATCTGCTCAAAATACTCTTTTCGTCTCTATGAATTTCACAAGTTTTTTTTGATCATCTAGTATTGGATTTTCCTTGCGGTTACTAAATAACGTACTGACGAAATGAGTATTATTTTCTACTAGCTCATAAGTTAAACCTACGCTTGTCCTCCGGAGGCGTGTCAGCCGGGAGCTGACAGCCGTGTCGGACTCATCAAGGAATTTGGATATCGGTCAAAATACTTGGGAATTCCAAGTTTGGCCAAATCCAAATTTCTAATTGATTCGATGCAGGGAAATTCCACTTTCGCTACGTAAAACAAAGGATTTGTTTTACATAAAAGCAGGTGGATTTTCTCTCATCGATCAGTCGAGCTTGCTTCTTCTACTGTAGACCTAGTCGGTGCTATTATTGTTCCTACTAAGTTATTGTTTTATTTTCTGATTTTCTGAACTTAGATTTGTGTTCCGGGCAATTATTAAAAGTTCTGCTTTCACCATTCCATCTTCGTAAGGCAGCTACTTATTCCGCAGCCAGTCAAGAATATCCTGTTTCTTCCACGCAATCGTTGGAAGTCTTTCTACTAGTCGTGAATGATAAGGTGCATTATCTAATACTATAATTGAATTTGGTGGTAGGTGTTTAATCATCTGCTCAAAATACTCTTCGAAAACATCAGCTGTCATCTCCTCGTAATAGTCTTTTGTGCTTTTGGACTGAAATTCCAACAAACCATGCTTAACAAATCCTTTTTCACTGCTAATGTGAGAAAATATTAATATATTTTTATCTGACCAATTTTTTTTTTAGAGTATGTCCTGAGTTTACCCACGTTTCATCCTAATAGAAGATTTTCCTTCCTTCAGCCCGGAATTTTCGTATGGATCTTAGATAATTTCTTCTCCAACATATTATCTCCTCCCGGTCAATCAAAAGTGATTTTCGGTCTGATTTCTCCCACAGGAAATTTAATTCTTTTAAAACTAGCCACAATTTAGTTCGTCCGATATGAGTCAAATCCGGGTCGTTTGTAACTTCTTGTAAAATTTTGTTTCGGTTTGGTATTTCTTTTTTGAAAAAAAAAACATGAATTTTCCTTCGAATACCATTTTTGGAAACTTCATCAATTTCAATAGGTTTTTTCCGTCTCTTTAAGTGTTTGTTTGTGTTTGGGTTAGCTATACCGTGTTTTTTTTGTTTTTCTGATAGGAACCTACATATAGTTGACTCCCCTACGCCAGTCATGTTGGCACAAATTTCGACTATGTTGCGAACAATGTTTGTGGGATTCTGAGAAACTAGAGCATCGTGAACATTCAGGACAATAGTCTTCTCTCTTGGTAAATAGACAGACTTACTGACTGTATGCAACAGTACCGGTGTAAAATTTGATGATGTTGATGATGAAGCCATCACAAACAATCCAACAAAACGAGCATATGCTAAAGGTACGTATATGTTCGTAGGTATATGGAATAAAAAATCACTCACGTACTGCATATAATTCGCAAAAGAAATATTTGAGATGCTAATTACTGCCGTAGACGTGGAAACACCGACGAGCCGTAAATTACATGCGATCAAAAACGTACTAAACAAAAAAAATGTTTTCGTTCGTAATAACTTCACCCTTTCAAGTTAAGTTTCGAATATAAACTGAACACACGAGGCACGTGGCCAAAGCCGGCATCTTTATACCCATTATATTATTAAAAATCTGGGGAATTCCATCCTAATTATCTTGCAACGAATAGTACCTTCGGATGTGAATTTCAGGTTTTCTAGTAAAGTGATTAAACGCGAAGATTAGTATTGTAATATCCAAAGAGATAGCGTATTCTTAGTTACAAAATTGTTAATGGTTAAATTCTTATTTTTATTAATATAATATAATAACCAACATTAGCCGTGAAAGTTTTAATTGCTTTTTGCTAAATATATTAGTATTAAAACAGTATTAATATTGATAAACATTTTGGAAAGGAAAATAAATGTAAAACGCATTAATTTTAATAAATAAACACCTCAGGAACGCCTATGATGATACAAATTTTATTACCGTTTTATGACTTTCAGGCACATTTCACAACACCCTCTAATTTCATGTGAAGAAAACCGAGATTTTAATTTAAAACTACATTACAGTGTACATATTTAATAAAATATTGGCGTGAAGTTTACATATGTAATTAATCAAAGGACCCATTTTGTATGTTGTACATGTGGGACCAATCTTTTTAAACAACACATTAAATTCAATTATTTTCCAATGTTTACTATGCAAAGACCAATAACAGTGTTTAAAATAGTGCCATATTTCGAAATTCAGCTTAATATAAATTTAAAACATTAACTAAATCCCTTTATTGGAAATCTGTAATGTATTTATATAAACATAAAACTAGGATTAAAAAATATAGAGATACTCTAGTAGTATAATTTTTTTTTTTAATTTTAATAATAAAATATTATATAATATTGATATGATGCATATTATATAGTATTATAAAGATATAAAAAACCATAGCAACAAAAATTGTGTAACTGTTTTATATATAATCATAATACGTATTTTAATCAAAAATTAAATTTTAGTATTTTAAGCAATAGCTAATTTAACTATCTCTCCTTTTTTTCCTAAAAAATAGGAAATAATAAATAATTAACTATAAAACTTTTACTAAGAAAAATAACCCTAAAGTTGGTAATGTTTTTGTAACATTTAGCCCCAGTCTAGTTTGCAACAACGAAAAAAACGAATTTCAAATAACAATTTTTAATACACTTTTTGTTATCTGTTATGTCATTTATTGTTTTATTTTTTAATAAACATCCCATTTAATTTGCAATCTGTAAATTTTAAAATAGGCAAATGTTAATAACAGTAGCAATACATTTAGGCGTTTTCTTTTACTAATCTAAAGTTGGGGTTGGGAAAACTAACTACTACACATACACAATACTACACTATCCAACAGCACTTAGATTATAAAGTCTGACAGGAAGATCATATAAAAGATGCCTTCTTAAACTTTACTGGACGGGACTTCTCATTAGTAGTTGAGCCAAGACATTGGGGTGATTTTATATGTGTTCGTCATACTTCTGGGAAAAGTAGGATATTTATTCTTTAAAAGATTTTAATAGTGTTAGTTGGGTACCATGGAGCTTTCACGATAATGCTAAGTACTTTGGACTAAAAACTTTGTAGGATATAGACATTTGAGTTGAATGGTGTCCCCCCATAATTGAATTCCATAGCTCCATATCGGTTTTAAAACGACTTTGTAAATCAGCAATTTGTTGAAAACTGTTAATTGTAATTTACATCCTAGCATCCAGTATAATTTGCCAAGGTTACACAAGACCAGTAGCTTTATCTTAACAAATATATTTATCCTCCAATTCAATAGTCAGTGCTGATTGATTCCCAGATATTTTTTATCTTTTTTTTTTGTCTCAAGAACTGACTAATCAATGCCACAGTTGGACGAGTGGGGTGTAAGTGACATGGACAGATTTTAATATATTTATATTTAAATGACACCAAGTGGATCCAAGAGAATCGAACCAAGTACATTCCCCTGAGCCACATCAGATCTTATTGAATGTAGAATTGTGCTTTTGTCTTGATGCTTTACTTGAAAGTATCTATTTTAAAAGTAGGATTTGAGGCTAAGGAAAATGTTGTTCCGTAAGCTTTTTCTGATTTTGTATAATATTTCACCATGCCAAACTTTGTCAAAAGATTGAGAGATGCCTTTAAAAGCAGGAGAGCAGTATTCTTGATCTTTAAAGCATTTATATTTCTTTTTTATAACTAAATGGACTTGTTCGATGGGGACATGTTTCGCTGAATCCAAATTGACAGTTAAGAAGTTATTAATGTGCTTTCAGAATTGGTTCTGTTTTCTTAACAAGTAATTTTACCATAGCAGGGAGTAGGCTAATAGTTTCGTGGAAACTGTTAGCAGATGTTCTTGGCTTATTGATTATTATAATTTGGGCTAAATTCTACAAGTGGATAGTATTCCATCTTTAAAACAGCATTGTATATTTTTCTCAAATACCTCAGTCCCTTATGTGAGAGTTCTTTTTAATTAAAGCATTAATTAACTCGTATCCTGCAGATTTTTTTGGATTTAATATATGTATTGATCTTATGGCTTGATTAACGGTAATATTTTGAAAAGGTGGTTTTAGTTGATATGAGGTTTGCAGAAATGATTTCTCTTTATCTTCAATGTCCAAGTTATGTTCACCAGAATATAGTTGGAAATGTTTTTCTAAGTGCATGGCAAAAAGATTGTGTAGAAAGGTTTCCAAATTAAAGCCTTTTTAATTTTTTCAGCTTTCGATAAATCATAGTCAGTAGCTTCGAAAGTTGTTAAGTTGTTAAGATAGTTTTAAATTTTATTGTTTTTATTAATATTAAGTAACGTCTTGAGTTATAGGTTAGCTTGATTTACTTTAGTTTTTTTTATTTATTATAGTATATATTTATTTTAGTTTAATTCAGTAGAAGCACTAGTTTTTTGCCAGATTTTATTTATTTTTTGTTTTTCGACTATTTTTTGTTTGATTATCGAAGGCAGTTCTTGAGGTGTGCTAGTTGACACGTGGCTTAAAGTTTCGTCTTATATCGCTTGTTGTATCGATCTTGTAAAATTTTCCACTTTGTTCTCTATTTCACCATTAGTTTTTAGAGGAATATAGAGATCCAACAAGGAATCCTGATGTTGACTTACATTAGTCTAATTAGTGTATTTGCGGCCTAAGTTCGGCGCTGTGTATTATGTCAGTGCTTATAATTAAAATTGGAGAATGAATGGTCATAAAACAATTTAAGATCATAGTGTGCAAACATGCAATTTCTGTAAATTCCCTTGTAAATTCCGAAGTCAGGGATTTTAGATATGTTGGTGGGCCAATAGGTTGGTTTACCTGTTGATTTGAAGTCAAGACTTTTGTTTTCTGTTGGTATTAATGATTGTCTACCTTTTGGTGTTATTGATCTAGAGCCCCATTGTATATGTTTGGTAATATAATCACCAGCCGCAATAAATCTGTTGCCAAGTGTAGTAAACAGCTGCTCAATATTGTTCTCTAAATATTGAGTACTTGGTGGACTACATACAGCAGACGCTGTCAGTAAAACATACCAGTCCTCGCCATGCCAGCATATTTACTTCGTGATGCTTGATTGTCGACCTGATAATAATTGCGGTTCCTGTCTGTGCCGGGCCCTATGGATGGTTTAAGTAGTAGCTTATATAGTTCGAATGTTTAAAATAGCTTTGACAAGTAAGATGGTATTCAGAAACAAGCAAATAATATTATTCATTTGTTTGTAATAAAGGCTTTTCCTTTAGAGAAAAGGAGAAAGAAACCCGTTAGCATTCCAGGAAACTATGTTAAGTAACTTAATCAATGTGTTAATTTGGTTACGACAGTGGTAAGAAGATTAAGTGTTGTTCCCGTTTGTTTTATAAGACCTTTCAATATGTTTTTAAGTTCATTTATATATGAACTCTTGGTGTGCTTGTTGAAATATTTAATATTTCTTGTGGCTAATATCTTATAACCTTAGCATAATTAATAACGGGTTGTGAGTATCCAGAATTTATATGAATTGTAGGAAAACTTTGTTTTGGTCTTCTTCTTCTTGTATCCGTTTCGGATGTTGGCGACCATCATAGCAATCTGTATTTTGCAAACTGCGGCTCTGAAAAGATTTGTGGTTATTGTGTTGAACCACGTACGTAGAGTTTTTAGCCAAGAAATTCTTCGCTTTCCTGATCTCCGTTTTCCTTCTACTTTTACTTGAAGAATTAATTGCCGTGACCCTTATTGTTCGCTGTTCCTTATGATGTTACCAAAGTATTCAATTTTGGCTGTTTTTATTGTGGTTAACAACTCTTTTCCTTTTTGCATTCTTAATAAAACGTTTTGTTTTGTTTTGGTCCAAGAGTCGAATATTTTTTTTGTGCAATTATTTGTAGACCAAGCAACCTTTTAATTTGGTTATCCTTTCTTTAAATAGGCAAAGCTCAGCTAAATGGTCTAATGTGTATTTAACTCATCTCGGTCTATAGTAACAGTATTTGATTTTGTGTCCATAACGCTGGCATTTTGTACACTGTGCTATTTCTCTTTTACGGTTAATAGGTTCAGTCTTTATCCGACAGTTTAGTAGGAATTCTAAGTTGTCTATTGCTTTATTATTATTAGGTTGTTTTATGTCAATTTAAAATATAAGTAATATCGCTTTGGTTTTAAAGTGTTTTAGGGTTTATATGTTTACAACTTGTTCTTCAAAGGCATTTTTAATTTTTTTTTTTGACTGAATAGTGAATGTTTTTAAGAATATTTCTAAAGTATCATTTTTCTTTTATTGGCAGGTGTGAAATTCAAATTTCCTACCACATAAAGCTTATGTTATCATCTTGTAACTATTTGTTACTACTGTTTTTGGTGAGATCTTAACCTTAGCAAGTTTAATATTTTGGTTTCATAACCATTTTTTACTATCTGATTTAACAAGTCCCTGAGTTGTGATATGTACTTAACACGACTAATAAAAATTGGACTTCTTAGATTTGTCATGTTTTTTTCTTATTCGTATTAGTATTAGTAACTTCTTTTTTCTTTTTTTGAACTTTTTATAGTTTACCATTCGTCTGTTTGAGACTGTTGTTGTGAATGGGATGGTAATTTTATACTTGTAACTATGAGTTAGGATAATATAAACGATGACCAGTTTACCAATTGGGAAACAATAAAGGATTACCTCGTATTTGTTGTTCGTTTGACATACGTGTGTTTGCTGGATACGCCACTAGGCTACGCTGTTTTCCTTGCTGGTCATATCTAGGTATATATATGATAATTTTGTGTCATGGTATGGCATGGAATGAGATGGTCAAAGGCGTCTAAATAAAAGAATGCAGACATCAGAAAACAACCAACAAAAAAATCCTTCTCTTTTAGGACTCTGGCGAGAGGATACAGGTGCCAAGGCACTTAGATAAGGACACTATACACCGGGGTGTGTGGAGGCCGTATACACCCTGCAATGCACACCCCAACCCACTCACACAATTTAGCATGTAGGAAATAAAAGGGTAAGAATTGTGCCGGCATTTTAAAGTCCCAACGCCAAGGAAGACCCCACAAAAAAAAAAAAAAAATCGGTTGTTTTCTCTTAAATTCAGTTAGTTTTTAGTCAATTTTAATTATTAAACGTTTTAACGTAAACTCACTTTAATTCTCCATATAGAAGACCCTTCAGGCCTAGCTGATGCGGAATAGGCCCTTAAGGCGGATCGAGTGATACTGATCCTCTCGCGACACCCGAGCACTGAGGTCATGTGTGGCAAACATGGGCTCAGTGGCCGGACCCACATCGGACACCCAGCCGGCGAGGAGAACAAAATTTATTTTTGCCAAATCGGCGGCTGAGTGATCGAGCACACACTCTTTCCGAACATGAAGTCGACAGCTCAGGCTGTCGACTCCATGGACGGAACACACGCTACTTTTTCTTTTTTGTTTTAGGGACTCAAGTCCCGAAGTGCAGTCAGAGTAAAATCTATAGAATCAGTAAAGTAATTAGGGAGAAAAGCCTAGATGTGACTACCCCTACAGTTAGGTGGCATAACCACAATAATTAAAAACGGGAGTTGTCCCATTACCCAAGGCAACTCTAGTAACTTTCAAGATCATAAGCCTCCTCACGTATGTCACACGATGAGGAGGGGTGGTGGAAAAACCTGGGGGTCAGATAGGTACCACTTCGACTAGCGAAGTGTGACCGGTTTGATCTTCGGACATGTGGATCCCATGCTTAGTATGGTATACACATGTTCCTAGAGGTTGTGTTGATCTCTTAGCGTGATTGGTATGGCATTCGTATTGAAGGCCATTTCGGATGTGTGCCATTCATGGAGCTTATCAGTTATTACAATATCACAGTAAACAAGAACTGGTATGTTTTGCTTTTAATTTTGTATATAATTGATAAGAGAGCCAAGTCTTTGTCGTTAGATAGTAAAACGTAATTGATTGTTAATAATAAATGTACAACTACCATACTTTTATTTTTTCATCCGTTTATCACAATTTTGAAAACAACTTCATTTTTAAACGTTTAATAATTTTTGTATGGATATTCTTACTATATTGTTGTATAAATTTTAGTACCATCTAGACACCTATAAAATTTGTATTTATTAACATCTCTTTCACAAGAACTATATTTTCTAAAAATAATTATTATCCCTAAGATTTAATTTTCTTTTTTAAGTTTTGTTTTAAGACTTTAATTTACGTTTCTATTTTCAACTCGGCAAATTACTTTCTTAAAATCGTTAAATTCTTTAACTTACATATAAAATTAATAATAGTTAGTGGTATTGAAGCTCCACCCAACTAAAAGTTTTTGTATAAAAAAGGGATTTTATAAATAGAATTTTTTTTCTGTTTATTGCTACGTTAGGTTTTCTTACGGATCTGGATATCGCAGGTAGTACTGCTTTTCTTTAATGGATTAGAGAGATGTTTATCAACATAAACCGTTTGATGCTCTTTGGGAGACTCTTTGAAATGGTACCAGTAGTTTAAAGAGGTATAGTTTTTATCTGATTACATTCCATTTTTTATGTTTACCTTATTTGTAATTGCAGGTAATTTTGGGAATTATTTCGTCATATTTAACACGAATAAATAAGCAAAGTACGGCTCGTTGGTCAAGTGAGACCCTTCATTAGTTAATATAATCAATCCGGCTCGCCGCAATGCTTTTAGTAAAGTAAATAATTACACATAGGACAAAATGTTTTTTTTTGTGTAGCTAGAATATAATAAGGGTTACTTTTTATTTTGTTCTCAGTAAAGCATTATCGCATCTAATATTGTTTTGTATATTGTTAAGGTCAGTCCAGTTTGGACAGCTACGTAGTTAATATTGAGTGTCATACATATTACGAGTGTAGCTGTGTGTCCGACTTTTGTTTCTGTTCTATTGCTCTGTTTATAGTTTTTTTGACATTTTTAATCGTTAAATACCAAATTAAAACGTAAAAGTGATTAAGAATTACGCGCTTTTAAAGATAGTGGACTTGATGAGAAAATTATTTTTCATGCCTATAAAGAATAAACCTGCGTGTCCCATTTGTAATAAAGCTGTAGCTAAATTTAGGGAATTTACCCTTTCACGACACTTGTTGACAAAATATAACAATACGAAATAACAATATAAAACCATAACCAAAAAAAAACAGGAGCTCTATGTACAAAACTGCAAGGTCAACAAAATATTAGTCCACAACAAAACTGTTCTCAAAGATGTACGGTACAGCGAAAAAAGGGATGCATCAAGTGATATCCCAGGAAGCTGAAGAATTCTAAATAATTATATTATATACAATAATTACTCTCAACTTGTAAAAACAAAAATGAACAATTAGATCATAATAATAAAAAAAGGGCTCACAATAGGGTGTAGAAGTAAGTGACTCTTCTGAGTTCAGAAACAAAAATCTAACAAGAAGGAGTAGAAAGAGTAAAAATAGCAAATAAGGTTATATAGTAATATCACCGAAGTAATCGAAATACACAGACCTATTTATTAATAAACAGTGGATAAAGCTGCCCTTAAATGTCAAAATCTAAAGTTTCATAAAACAGCGTTAAGCGTAAAGAATATGTCACGAAATGGACTGTTGATGTGGTAAGGTTGATAAGGGGCACCTAAAAGAAAGCAGACATATGCGTAGTCTAACTTATTAATATGCCAAAGGCACCTTCTGATTCTTAATCTCAGCCCGTAGAAAGAGACTGATGAAAAAAAGGTTAGGAACTGCTTAAGGAAACAAAATCAAGACGTCAAGACGAAGAAATGTTTGTTGAAAATTGGAAAGATTGGAAGATTGGAGACGATGCACCAATCTCAGTCTTCACGTTCGAAGAGGTCTCCTACAAAGCAATAAGGGCTGCTTATTTAAATGCATATTAAAAACTTAAAAAAAAACTACCCTTAAAAAGCCCTGGACTTATCAATTCCAAATAAGAGATCTATCGAGATTTTGCGGAAATAGCTTTTCAGCATGCACTTTTCGTTCTTTTAGGATATATTTAAAATAAAAAAGCTAATTTCCTGATGCTAATGAAATTGATATGGTTTCTACTAAATACTCTAGAAAATCTACCTAAAATATAGGCAGATTAGGGATGAAATACTAACTGAAGGTTAATACATTTTTATATAAAGTATGCGTATAGAGCAAGTAATTTAACCTCAGGGGGAGTCTTATTCCTCCTCTTATAAAATCAAATTATAAATGGGCTGCTAGCTAGAGTCAGCAACAGCAGAGGTCATGTCCTGGACTATTGTGATGACATAGTCATGGTAGGCCATGGCGAATTTAATGGCACAAATAGACAGAGCATGCAACAAAAAATAATTATAGAACGGACTTCAAATGTAGGGCTTAAAATGAAACCTCAGATATACAACATCGTGACATTTATTTAGAAAAGGGGACTTAAATCCTATAAACCTAAGTGGCACAAATCTAAATCTAATAAGTAAAGTAACGTTCCTTAGCAAAATGTTAGGCTCAAGGCTTACTTGGAATGGACAGATAAACAAATAGGCGAAAGAGCGGTGATTACGATTACGTTATGGTAGCCAGACATATTAATGGAAAAATTTGGGGTTTAAAACCTGACCTTATCTAATATTATATTAGATCTACCTAAACTAAGTTTACAAAACCAACAATTAAATATGCATTAGTGGTATCGTGAAAAAGGTGCGGCAAAAAATTATTAAGACTAAACTAGGTAATATGCAAGGACTTGTTTACTTTCGTATTACAGGAGCTTTAATGTGCCACTTAAAGTTCCTGTAATTCGAAGGTAAACAAGTCTTTGCATAACAGCACCTTTGTTGTCATTACTTAATCACCCTGCTTTACACCCGGTGTAAGACGTTAATCAATATTGGGATATTATAGACTGCGACAAAAACCTGAGCTACGTAACAGTTAGATCAGTAAATAGCAACATCATAAATAAATCATGGATATCATATGGATGATGTGTTTTAAACAAATAATATCCCGAGACAAGTGTGCAGTATTTTTAAGTAAATAATTACCAATGAAAGGGGCGAGGCAGAGAAAGCACACCAATAAGTGGGCAAGGATATATCTGGTATGCAGATGATGTGTACTAGGTATCTTGGTACAGAAGAGTTGGATGTAGAAATATTTAGTATTGGTAAAAACTTTAACAAAAAAAAGCAAAAAAAAAATAACCTAGGGACTTTCGAACCAAAACAGATCGATTTATGCACAGATAGTCAAGCAGCCCTGGGTAGACCTTAAGTAAGTGAGAATATTTTTGGAGACTACCCGGTGGTAAAATACGGTACCCATCCACTACATCTGTGGAAGCTGGTAATGTTTTCCAAAATTATGAAATTCGGTATCATGAATGAATGAAAAATGCACAATAAGTCAATTGGCTGAAGTACGACAAGTTTATAGCAGGCAACTTTGTCTCAAAAACAATTATTTTTAAATTTGAAGTAATTATTACATCTGTCAAAAAACTGTCAAAGTTGAAACACGCTTTTTGAAGTTCCTTATAAATTTTTAGATATTTAAAAAGTATTAAATACAGTTCCGTAGTGGTATTCATAGAAATTAGACGTGCCTTCGGTACATCAACATTTGAGACTCCAGTAAACCGCTTATTGCTTGAATTTAATACAATTAGTATTGTGCTTTAAATTGTGAAATTTGTTGCATTCTAACAGCAATATCGTTTATTGAACCACCTACCATATGAGTGTCAATAGCGGGGGGAAACTCCCCGACCACAAAAAACCCACAAAACCAGCTATATCTGGAAATATATTCGACAGTCAAAGTGATGCCGAAATGGATATTTCTGTAAGTACTCCAATTCCAATCAATTTGATGAATAATGCAAATACAACCAATCTGAATGAGACACAACAAAAAGTAACAAAACAGGTAAGGCAAGCATTTTTATTTAATAGTAATGATCTAGGCCCATATCATGTATATATCGAGAATAGCTCTACTGAGTTTAAAGGTAAACTAAATCCTTTAAAGATTGGTGAAATTATTTTGTCTAACTTTCCATTCGCCGAAATAGAATTAGAGTCAAATGCAAAGATTATAAAACTGCTAATAACCTCATGAAAAACAAAACTCTAGAAATATTTCGTTTAAATAATTTAGATCTGTATATTCCAAAATTAATTTTACACACACAAGGAGTTATTAGGGATATAGACACAGATTTATCAGAAGAGTATATTAAAAATAGAATTAAACAGTATGATAGTCATTGCATATTTGAAATTGCAAACGTTAAAAGAATTACGCATAAAGTAGAAAAAATTGTTAATAAGGAAAAAATTGTCGAATATGTCCCTACTAAGCCTGGTATTGTGACCTTTAAATCGCAAACTTTACCTAAATATATAGTTAACAATAAGGTAATTAAAGAAGTTGAAATATATAAACAGAAACTTTTGTTATGTTTTAACTGTCTTAGATACGGC
The DNA here is from genome assembly GCF_040954645.1 of Diabrotica undecimpunctata. Taxonomy (NCBI): domain Eukaryota; kingdom Metazoa; phylum Arthropoda; class Insecta; order Coleoptera; family Chrysomelidae; genus Diabrotica; species Diabrotica undecimpunctata. Next base: position 86,629,135 of record NC_092808.1, on the reverse strand, counting down.
CACTTAGGAAATCAATGTAGGAGTTAGCCAAGATGTAACAGATGCCAAAAAAATCATAATTCAAAGAATTGTACAAAAGTTGAGTTCACACAAGTATGTTTCAGTTGTAAGGAGAATCATTTGACCACAAACTTAAGCGCATGCCCAGAATTTACACGACAAAAGTTAATAAAAGAGACGATGGGTTTAACAAACGTTAATTTTTACGATGCAAATAAACAAGTGCCTAAGAATTCATATGCTAGTGTTCTTAGGACCAATACAGCCAACAATGATACAAATTTTCCTCAAAATTCACAACCTTGGACTTCCTCCCAAGGAAATAATTTTGCTAAATTTATATTTAATCCTTACACAAACACCAGTAGGCCGAATAAATGGCAGAAACCAAATAATTCAGACCCAACTGATATAGCTAGAAAAGAAATAGTATCTACAGTTTCCATTCCAGAACATCCTGAGGGAATAGTTAAAAGTCAATTTTACCAAAAAAACTTAAAAATTGCAGATTCACGGTCAGAAGAGTTAAATTCTCCTATACTAAATGTCATTTTAGATTCGGTTCTTACAATTGTTACTTCAATTAAACAAAATAATAATTGTAATATTTCAAAAGCTGATAAAAGATAATTAGTAACCATTTTAACAAAAATCTAGCATCAAATTCGCAGACTTAAATAAAATAAATATATTACAGTTTAACTGTCGTTCAGCAGTTGCCAATAAAGAAAATTTAGAATATTTACTTCATCAGAACATCACTATAGCTCTATTATCTGAAACCTGGTTCAAACCGGGAAATATTATAATTTTAAAGACTTTAATTGTGTTCGAGCTGATCACCCTGATAGATATGGCGGTTGTGCAATCCTTTTGAAATCCAACATCATATATGAAGAAATAAATTTTCAAAATACGTATTCGTTTACATATAACTGTATTTCAATAAAAAGTTCACATTTAAAGAAACCTTTATATATAATTTCTCTATATAATGAACCCAGGAACAAAGTTTTAATTTAACAATGGATCAATTTTTTAGAAAATATACCAAAACCATTTATAATTGGAGGCGATTTTAACGCACACAATTTGGCATGGGGCTACGAAGTTGCTGATAGATTAGGTAAAGATCTTCTAGAGGCTATAGAATACTGATATTTAGAATATTTAAACGACGGATCCCCTACTCTTGCTATTTCCAATAAACCTTCTGCTGTAGACTTAACCATTTGTTCCCGAGATATTGCCTCTCATTTTCGTTGGAATACGCTACAAGAACCTTATGGATCTAATCATGTGCCAATTATTTTTTCATCACAAAGTTTCTCCGCAGCAGAAGCCACATCCAGTAGAAAACATGGAATATGGAACCTTAGCAGAGCCAATTGGATGATCTATACCAGTACTTTGAAAACAATAAAAATAACATTAATCTACGAAGAATTGTTGACAAATATAAACCAAGCAGAAAACGTCGCTATCCCAAAACATTCTTTCATTAAAGAAAAAAACAAAGGTCATATTCCGAAACCATGGTGGAACAATCATTGTCAGTTAGCAGCTGAAAATAGAAAACATGCGTTTATAAATTATAAACAGAATCCAATGCTCCAAAACCTAATGGAGTATAAACGACTAGATGCTATTGCAAAGAAAATCTTCAAACAGAAGAAAAAGAAGAATTGGATTGATTTTTGCGAAAGACTTAACTCAAGTACACCAATAAAAGATGTCTGGCAAAAAGTTAATTGTTTTAAAAACCGCAAACAAGCCAACAAAGTACCTATTGATCCCGAAGATACATGGTTGTAGGAATTCCATAGAAAAATTGCCCCGGCATGGGTTCCAAATGACGACACTGTACAAGAACATATCCAAACAGTACCCCGACAAAACCACAATTTTGACGAAAATTTTCATTTATGGGAATTGCATTGAGCCCTTGAATAAAGAAATAATACTTCTCCAGGTATTGACAATGTGTCATATTCGCTGTTATACAACTTACCTATAGAATATAAAATTTCACTAGTAAACATTTTCAACAATATTTGGAAAAATAAGACACCAGTACCACATAGTTGGAAAGAGTACCTGGTAATTCCGATTAAAAAACCTGGCAGACCAGAACGTGATCCAAGTTCTTACCGACCTATCTCCTTATCTTTATGTGTATTAAAAACATTTGAAAGAATAATTAAAAATAGATTTGAACATTGGCTAGAACACGATGGTATACTTCCAAGTTCCCAATACGGTTTTCGCAAGTCTAGGTCCACTTAAGACGCAACTACAACTCTAGTTACTTCAATTCTGCTTAATTTTACATCAAATAAGTCTACAGCAGCTGCGTTCCTTGACATTTCTGCTGCTTTTGATAATGTCAATTTAGACATTCTTTACCAAAAAATGTTGTATATTGGAATCCCTAGATCATTTGCTCTCTTTTTTAAATCTTTATATTCTAACAGACTAACTTTTTTAAAAATTAATAATGAGGAATTTTCATACCCCCGACTCACTAATATAAGATTGCCACAGGGGAGTATTTTAAGCCCGATTTTATACATGCTGTAAAACATAGATCTTGAAGCTAGTATACCAAAACCATACAAAAATTCTTCAATATGCTGATGATGTTGTTTTATACACAGCAGGAAAATTGTTAAGTACATGTAAAGATAATTTGAAAGTCACATTAGAAATCGTAAATTAGTACTACGAAGAAATAGGTTTATCAATTTCTGACAAAAAAACTGAGGTGTGTTACTTTTCACAAAAACATAAAGTTCCACAAGGCAATCTTAATGTGGGAAAGTTTAATTTCCCTATAAAAAACTGTATTAAGTATCTTGGTATCTATCTAGACAGGAAATTGTTATGGAAAGATCACATTCATCAAATTGTTTAAAAATCAGAGACTGCATTAACATTTTAAGAGCTTTCTGTAAAACAAATTGGGGAGCAGACCCAAATATTGCTTTGATGTTTTACCGTAACATGATCAGGCCGATTTTCGATTATAACTGTCATCTAAACAAACTTAAAATTCAAAAAAATAAATGCCTGAGATTATGCCTAGGTTATTTAAAATCCACTCCAGTCCAAATAATGGAAAATGAAGCGGTGGAACCTCCATTGTATTGCCAATTCCTTAGCGACAAATTCACAGTCCGAATTATGTCCAAAAATTGTAAATACCTTCAAGATCGTAATGAGCTATCAGTTTTAGACCTCACCCATAGGTACTGAAGAACTAAGAAGTCTATACGTTTGGTAGAAAAAGCTATCTATGTACGGTAAAATATAACGATATTCTCTATAAAAGCCAAATTCCGCCCTACTAAGGTGAAATGGCTAAAACACTATTTCCTAGAAAGGTTAGGATATGTTACTTAAACTCACATTTACTTTCAAATATGTTTAATATAATTATTAAAGAAAAATGGACAAATTATCAGCACATTTTTACTGATGGGTCAAAAGATGCAAATGAAACGGACTGTGCAATGTTCCACGAAAATAAAAATTACCATCACCAGTATAGCTTACCCAGTGAATGCTCAATATACACAGCAGAAATGATGACAATAATGTTTGCTCTTTAGTATGTAGTACTGAATCCTACTAGCAACTATGTTATATTTAATGACAGTAAAAGCGTGGTCGACAGATTTAACAACATTCAAACAGTCAAACACATAAACCACATTGAACTGAAAATTCTTAAAATTCTTTATGAAACTATACAATTAGGGTTAAATATAATAATTACATGGATAAAGGTCCATTCGGGAATAAAAGGCAATGAGATCGTTGACAATTTGGCTAAATCAGCATATATGCTTGGAGAAAAAGTAAACAGAAATGTAATTCCAGCGACAGATATTGACACCGTTAGTAGACAAAAACTAAAAAATAAGTGGCATTTAAACTACAGAGAATGTAAGACTGGCTTAAACTTTTATCATTGCAACACTAGAATACCCTCAATAAGATGGTTCTACACAGAATCTAATCGACATTTTATAAAGACCATTAATCGGCTGAGAGCAAGTCATGCTCTTACTCCATCTTACATGCATGGAATCGGCTTATCAAATACTCCCAATTGTACTTACGATAGGCGATCTAACACATATTATATTAGAATGTGATTTACATTATTATTAATATAAACGAACTTTATAAGGAATTAATACATTCTAAGTGTTGTTTTCCAACAAACCTTAATCTTTTAATATTTTCAAATAATATGGAAATTCTTCATTGCATTTACAAACATGTTAAAATATGTAAATATAAGTTGTAAATAGTATATAGACATAATCTGTTAATATGATTTAAAAAAAAAACAAAAAAAAGTATACCACAAAGTAAAAAAAAAACATAAAAGAAATAACAAAATAGAAAAATAACAAAAAACAAAAAAATAAATTAAAAAAAAAAGAACAAAAAAAGCTAAAAACAAAAAGAAACAAAACAAAAAAAAAGAAAACAAAAAAACAAGAAAATAAAAAAAAAATAAAAATATATCAAAAAAAAATTTATGTATCCATAAAAATATTAGGTATATGTAGTAATAACATTTGACTATGATTCTGCCATCAATAATAATTAAAAATTCAGGCGATTTTAACAATAAACACAAATAAGTCTGGCTAATAAAGCTATTTTTTAGAAAAAAAAAATTATTACACATAGTAATTATAACATTAGTAAACTATATTTGTATTTTGAGAACGATTTCAAGTGGAAATTAAAATGTCATTCAACTTACTTTAACCTTTAATTGTGGCTTATTCCCATTTAAATAGTAATTACTTTAAAATGCCACAAGAAAATAGCTTCAAAACAATTTTATTGGGGGATTTGTTGATGTCAGAAAATCAGAAAGGCAGAAATGTCCAGCATATTTCTCTTCCACTTACCACTTTTTATGTGCCAACAAGCTGATCTAGAGTATCCACTGCTCCCTTACTAGAATTGTAATCTAAAATAATTTGGGGCTTTCATGATGCAAAGTACTCATAAGAATAACATTTTTTTTCTTTTTAGGAATATAGTTAACAACAGGTATCTTGCGTGAAGTAAAAAGACGAACTATGAACGTCTTTATTCGCAATTTGTGCTTGAAGCTCTGGCTTATTTTTTCTTATAATCCCCAGCATTTTATTTTGACGTGACAACGTCTTAAATTAGGTTGTGGCTCGGAGTCATTCATGAAAAAGTGTAACGCCCGCTCACGTCTGTTACAGTGAGTCACCGAACGAGAGAGAGGCCCGCCGGACCGGCGAATGCCTTGCGTCTCTCTCCCACTCAAACATGATCGGTCCGCTGTGCGCGCAGCACTAGAGAATTAGGCGCGTTGAATCGGTGCGTGCTTCCGTGCTTGTGTCTCTCTCTTTCTCGAGCGTTCTTGGCGTTCAAGACACATTACAGCAGAAACACTTCCTTTCATTTCATATTTCTCCTATCATCGTCCTATCCTCAACAAAATCACTCAAATAGAAATTAGTTAAGTTTAAGTTTACATGTACAATGTTTTAGTAAACAAAATATATTTCTATAGTTAAAATTTGTGCAATTCTTATTTTCATTCAATTCCTTGTTCCTATTGTGCAATTTAATAATATTCATATCAATAAATATTCTACCGAGAAAAAGACGTTGTCACGTAAAATCTTCGCCCGTAAAACCGACTTTACAGGCAACCGATTTTTTTTTGTTCGTTTTAGAAGAAGTTCTAAATTGTATGATGTAAAAAAGTTATCACAAAACAAATATTGTGGCCTTTCAAATCACTACACAATACGCACATCACACGCATTCCCTGATTCTATTACGGCGCGGCACCTGCTTCCTTTTCTGTATAGGTCTGCAATTTTAGAGCATACGAACTTTTACTGTCACACAAAGCCCAAATTTGTATGCCATATTTCGCTGGTTTGCTTGGAATGTACTGTTTGAAGAGACAGCGGCCTCTAAAGACAACTATTTGCTTGTCGACGTTAACATTTTAATCAGGGTTAAAAAATTTTGGTAGATTTTCAACCCATTTTTCCTGAAGGTTCTACAAGATGTTGTACCTAGAATGGAACAGCAGAATTATCACTACTTTCTTCCTCACTCTCACTACTTGTATTGTTTTCTGTTTCTGATATGCACTCATCACTCTCTGATACGTTCGCGAACTCGCTAAGCTCATCTTCGGTTAGTGTTCTTCGATGCGACATTATCAGCATACAAACATAGACTGAAATTTGAAATAATGTAAATGAATGCGCTTGGCATATCAGTGTCCTACCAGTATACTACTTGTCTATCACCCCCACTTCCTTCTACATGACATGTCCTAAATGACATCGTCCAGCTGCACTATACATTTTTTACAAGTTATAGCTTGCAGAAACTTGTTCCTATTTATAGACGTTCTTGACGGACAAACTGTTGGGAAATATATAAAATGCTGCCAACTAAACATACGTACACAGTTAATTTTTAACGGTTTAAATAAGTCGGTCGGAAAGACCTTATATTAGGTAATCAAATAACGAAACACCAAAACGTTACGCCGCGTAATAATTTGCAAAATAGGAAATAAATTTTTCTTTTGGGTCAAATAGACCTGAACAGGACAGTAGGGTTAAGTACCAGTGAAATATTTATAGGACAGTAAAATATACTTTGTACTGACGATTAAAAAATGTATATTTTATAGATTTATGTATAAATATTGGTTATAATAAACCTTACTCAAAAATAACCTATGGAATGATAAAAAAGTGATGAAATAAAAATTTTATTATTAAATATGTAATCCTAGACAAGGTCGACAAATTTGTCCAATGTTTATAACTGTTTTAATGAATGGGTGTTGGTAATATGTATAATCAAAAAAAAATAATAGTTCAGTTTACTACAGCCTATAATATACAGGGTAATTTTTTTCTTCTAATTTAAACAAATTTTAATGGTTGAAAAATAAAAATTTTAGTGACCTATAAATCTGTACCATCCGTGAATAAGTCGATAAGTCAAATTTTCGTAAAAACAAGATATCTCAATCTTGAAATAGTTCTCTTTCAATTCCGTCAGGTGAATAAATGAGTAATTATTCAAATATGCAATAGTTTACTTGGTAGAACCCCGTGAATATTTGGATTTGACGATTTACTAGGTATCAGAACTATTCAATATTAGATAAGTCGATATACCACTTATCTAAGATTGAAGTTTTAAATATTTGTTTGAAATAATGTATCTTAACTTGACCATCCGTGTACATAATATTTAGTCCGTGAATAACTAGGTATGTAGAAATACCCACTTGGGCATGTTGCATTTTGCTTTATTTTTCTCGGTATATTCAATTACCTGTTTATCAACATAACAAAATAGTAGGGGGTTTTACATTTGAATCGGGAGTAACTAGATATTCAAGTCAAGACTAGTCCGTCAGTTTTTGTTTTAAGGTTAAGAACTAACATTCGCGCCCGTATTTTAACGACTATTAGGTTATTAGGTATTTTAACTGTTAAAAAAATGTCGCATCGTGCTAAACAAATTATGAAAAATGCTTTGGAAGTGTTTATACAGGACAATGTGTTAGAAACTCCTAGAGATATCGGTGAAAGACAAAGTTTAATACAACAGGAAAAAATAAACACTCAAAACAGTATGAATGTGATATCCGAAAGTGTTTCTACGGATGTTATTAAACCAGGTAAGCGTTTTCTGTAATTTCTTCTATTTTAACTAGCCATTTTTTTAAATACATTATTCTAATTGGGATATAAGCCACGATTTAAGTTGAAAAAAAGATTTTATTGACGTTTGAGAGTAAACTGAATGTAAGGCCAAAAATGTATAATATATGTCTGAATTGCCGATATGAATGAGCCGGATTAAATTAAATTATTAGAAGAATTGTTTTACTAAGCAAAAAAAAATTGTTTACTTTATTAATATATTGTATTTAGAAAACGATATCTGAAGTGGAAGAGGAAACGTCAATAAAATAATTTGTTTCAACTTTAATTGTGCCTTATTTCCTGATTAGAATAGTAAATTACATAAATGCCACAAAGAAATACCTTCAGATCAATATATTTTTTTATTTTCAGAGATAAATAATAAAACAGATATTTGCGCCGAGGATCGCAAGCGTTTTGAGACAGATCTTGTTGGAGTAGAGTGTGTTGCTGCGAATCCCGGTCAGTCGACAAGTACTACGTTTAATTCAACAGACCGTGACTTTAACCAGATTAGTTATGATTTCGATTCAGACGACAGCATCATTGATTCCGATTTCTTTGCAAGCATAGGATCATCTTCCGAGGAAAGTGATGATCAAGTTACAGGTAAGATCGGTAATACTTTAAATTTGTTTTATCTCAAAATATGCTTTTTTAGTTACTCGAAGGAAAAAAAGGTGCTCAGAAAAAAATAACAATAGTATCAACGATGAAAACTTGAACCACGCTCCAGAAAAAACAGCAATTTTATTCGATCTGACAACATGAAAAGATTCCTACAAGACAAAGGAAAAAGATCAAAACCATATTTCAGTGGAAAACGAGCCAAATAGCATAGAAAAAAAGAAGAAACAGGGAAAGGGAAGGACACGAAAGCAAAGACAAGAACGTAAAGAACTCAGAAATGCTGGTAAAAGTTACACTACTGAAAAAGGAAAGGTCGTAAAACCTAGAAATATGAGACCATTAAAAGCATGTCGTATGAAATGTAATGAAAGGTTTTCAGATGAAGACCGGGGTAAATGTTTTCAACATTATTGGAACTTGGGAACTCGGGATAGAAGGGCTAACTATATTGCTTCTCTAATTAACATTAATCCAAAGAAAACAGAAAAACTAGGACCAAGAAAGAAACATAGAGAATGCTCATATAAATATAGCATCATTATTGCTGGCATACAAAAGCCAATTTGTAAAACTTGCCTCACTGCAACCCTTGGCGAAACTAAAGGATTTATCGAGATAGTGGGTGAAAGAAAAAAAATACATTTTCTAAAAATATTTCTTCTGGTAGACGTGGAATTGTTCCATCAGGTAATAAACGCTCTGCGGAAGAAATTCAAAATGCCAAAGATCACATTTTGTCATTTCCTAAATACGAGAGCCACTATTGCAGAAATAGGACATCTAAAAATTACTTGTCTAGTGACTTATCTATTGCTAAAATGTATGACATGTACAAAAAAACAGTAGACAAACCCGTTTCATTTACGTTGTACAAGAACTGCTTCTACAGTTTGAACCTTGCATTTAAAAAGCCTAAACAGGATACTTGTTCTAAGTGTGATATTTTCGAAACAAAGTTAAAAGTTCTTAAGGAGGGATAGAAGAAAGAGAATTTGAGACAAGAGAGGGACAAACACCATCAGCTCGCAGATGATGCCTACAAGGCGAAACAGGTGGATAAGGAGATTGCGTCTTCTAAAGCGACGATTGCGACACTAAAAAAAGAGCATACACTTTTGATCTTCAACAGTGCTTTCCAACCCCCTTTTTAACAGCGAACATAGCCTTTTATAAGCGTCAACTGTGGACATTTAACCTTACCGTTCACGATGTAGCAACAAATGAAGTTACATGTTTCATGTGGGACGAATCAACTGCTGGAAGAGGTGGCAATCATATAGCTTTTTGTATTTATCGCCTTTTATTGGAAGTTAATGATGTGGAAAAGGTAACTTTCTACTCAGATACTTGCGGAGGCCAAAATAAAAATCAGCAAGTCGCTTTCATGTTCACTTTCACTTTCACAAAACTCCCATATCTCAAAATTATAAATCACAAATTTTTAGTAAGTGAACATACTCACATAGGGCCTGCGTAGCGCAAGCGGTAGGAGGCTTGCCACGCACGCCGGTGGTTCGGAGTTCGAATCCTACCGCCGGCAAGAACAACTAGACATTTTTAAAAATGTCTATAGGCCCCAGGTCGACTCAGCCTGAATAAAATGAGTACCTTGGGTAAAACCAGGGGTAATAATAGGCGGTTGAAGCGTAGCACTGGCCATGTTACCTTCCTTGTATACCTTAGGCCCTAGATATAGCAGACTACCCTGCTATACTCCCAAAGCCGCGATGCGGTATAAAACGGGAGACTATTATTAACATACTCACATGGAGTGTGATACAGATCATGCTCTTATACAGAAAGAAAAGAAGAGAACATATATTAAGATCAATCACCCTAATGACTGGTATAAGATGGTAAGATCCTGCAAAAGGAAGAAACCGTTCAAAGTAGTGGTAATGACACAAGAAGATTTCTTGGATTTCAGCAGTCTAGGAAAACAAGCACTAATCATTAAAAAAGTTAATACCGATGGAGAAAAGTTCCTGTGGCAGCCAGTGCAGTGGTTCCAGTATAATAGAGAAATTGGAAAAGTGAAATATAAACATAGTTTAGACGTCTCCAATCCTTTTAAATCTGTAAATTTCCGAAGAAGGGGAAAACGCGTTGTACCAAGCACATTGCCTCAAATCACAGATAAACTTCTGCCAATTAGTAAGGAGGAAAAGAAAGACCTACTTGATCTTTTGCCGCTCATCGATAAAGTTTTTCATAACTTTTACCGAAATTTGCCCACTACAGATATGCAAGACTTGGACCCTGATTTGGAAGAGTTTGATGCAGATAATTAGTAGGTTTTTTAGTTTCCTTTTCCAAATAACGTTGATGTTACTTTTTATAAAGAAATAAAGTGTAAAAAAATGTTGAATTTTTTGTCCTGGAAATTTACACTAAGCACAATAAGTCGGTAACTCAATAAGACCACCGAAATTTGGCGTAAATAAGTGGGTAAGTTAGATTTTTTTTAAAGTACGTGAAATATTCAAAGCTCAAAATTAAGTACGTTATTCGTTGCATGATTACTCACCAATGTCTATGAAAATGAAACTGAACTTAAATTTTTGACTCTTCAAAACTAATAAAATGTTTAAAATGTCCATACTGACAAGTTTGTATTTTTGATTTATCGACTTATTCACAGACGGTACAGAAATAGGACATTGACGTATAATGGGTTAAGAATAATTATATTATTATTATTTATTATATAATTTTATTTTATTTTTAATAAAAGAAGCCCCAATAAAATATTTTTTTAATACATAATAACATGACAACAGCTTTAAAGTGATGTACCAATTGACGCTCCTTCGAAATTAAAACGTTAAGGGTACCATTTACCTTTGTTGAAGAATAAAATCTTGAGAGCTGAAAATATTAACTTAAAGTAGCTTTGTTAAAAATAAAATCAATCTTTCTTTTTGATTTGTTATATTATTTGCGAAATTGAACATATTGACGGTGTGAAGTTTGCAAACTCTCACCCTGTGTAGTATCTAACTTTAATATTACCCCGTTATTAGTAGCTTTCTACAAAAAGTAACGGCATAAATTCTATTCTCCTTCAACATTCTTTCCTAAAATGTTGGATTTGCAAAAAAAGAAAATTACAAAAAAGCATGAATAAAATCAGCAAGGATTCAAGTTCAAACAGGAAATTGCAAATGGCTCAACAGTATAAAAGACGAAAAAGAGCGAAGGATATTTTCTGCGAAATTACTTCACTGATCTTTAGCAAAACGCTGGTTACTTACATTGTGTGGCAGGAAAAGTTGACTTTCATTTTGATTTCACAATGAAATCTAATACAATAGCAAAGAAAGAGTTGTCAGCCGTTTATTTAGAATGACATGTATTGTGCTTGTAAATTTTGAAATTAAAAGTGTTTGCTATTATGCTAATGTGTTATTTAAAGATTATTTTAATATATATACCGTATCGATGGACATAACCAATGAATTACAAAAAGTCCTGAAATTCGTTGATTCGTATTTCTAAATCGGTATTCTCTCAGATTACCAATTTATTTAAAAAGAGATCTGGGTATTGCAATACATAATTTAAAGGTTCTTTTACATAAAAACTTTTATCTTAAGAAATCCTTTATAAAAGGTATATATATATATATATATATATATATATATATATATATATATATATATATATATATATATATATATATATAAAAGTTTTCTCATTCTATTAAAAGTTGATCGTGCAATTTCAATGCGGCATCTTATTTCCTTTGTCTGATCAGTATCTTCTGTGATCCATGCTCCAAGGTATTTGTACGAAGATATTTGTTCAATTTCTGTATTATCTAGTACTAGCTTAACTTTGATGTTTTGTGCTTTTGTAAATATCATGAACTTGGTTTTCTTCAAATTTATTTTTAGTCCATAATTGTTGCAATATATATTATGTTGTTCAGCAAGGTGTTGCAGTTCTTCTAGTGTTCCTGCCAGAAGGACGGTGTCGTCAGCTTATCTTGTTATCAAGTGGCTCACCGTTTATTATAAGGTCCTCACTGACTTCGGCAAGCGCTAATTCTGAGATGGCTTCACTGTATAAATTGAATAACAAGGGTGATAAAATACACCCTTGGCGGACCCCACGGCGAATCTGGATATCCTCGGTTAGTTCATTTTCAATTTTCACTTTTGCTGTTTGGTTCCAATAGAGGTTACATATGATTCTAATGTCTCTACTGTCTATGTTTTTATTTAATAAAATTTCTTTAAGCCGATTATGCTGCACTCTGTCAAATGCCTTCTCAAAATCAATGAAACAGGCATACTTCCTGATTTATATCTAAGCATCTCTGCGAAAGAACACTTACTGCCAACAGTGAATCTCGTGTTCCCAGTCCTTTCCTAAATCCCATTTGTGTATTACTTATGCCTTCATCTAATTTCTTATGTATTCTATTGTGAATTACTTTTAAAAACAATTCAAGACATGACTCATTAAGGCTATGGTGCGATATTCATTGCACTCCTTTGCATTGGCTTTTTTGGGTAGCAGTATGAATGTTGATTGGAGCCATTCTTTAGGTATTATACCTATTTCTGTACTAAGAACTAATAAATATGCATAATGACGGTATTAGATTTTTTTTTTGATACAGGGCAGCGACAACCGGTTATAAGCGGTTGTCGCTGCCCTATATCAAAAGAAAAATCTAATACCGTCATTATGTTTTGTTACTTACTTCGTTTGGAGTACCAGAAACTGAATTCACTACGAATTTTGACCAGGATGAACGGCATGTGGAATGCAATTTTAGACTCACTTGCCGAGTAATTTATCCAGCTGTTTGTTTCGCAAGTTTCAGGAAACACAGTAGTAAAAATTTGAATTCGGTGTCGCTAGGTAGAAATCGTTTGGTTTCTCTTTTTGTTAATAAATATGCCTTATCAACTCAGCCACGAAGAATATGCGGATATGGTATTACATCACAAAGTGCTGCAGTTATGGAAACTGCAGCTCTTCTATGAACTGTAAGAAAGATGTTGCAAACTTAAGTTGTATTTATTCTTTTTTGCTTCAGCAGGACTTGACAAGATGTAACAGGTTGAAAAATGAAGGTAACTTACCATAACATACACAGATGACCTGCCTGCACTTGAGAGCAGACTTCATTTCCCTGCTATTTTGGTTCTTTAAAATATTGTTTCCAAGTTCCATTTTATTGCACGAGGTGCAGATGTAAATATAACCTTGTTACATATGACCATCTAGGTATTAAATATATACATATATATATATATATATATATATATATGTATATATAACTATATATATGTATATATAACTATATATATATATATATATATATATATATATATATATATATATATATATATATACATATAGGGTGGTCCTTAAGTAATTGTACAAACAGAAAGCGTAGATTCTGCAATTTAAAATATTACGATTTAAGCCAACTTGCCTTAATAAAATGTTGAGATTAAGAAAGATACAGGGTATTATAGTGGATATTTAAAATTTTATTTTTCGCTGTAACTTTTACGTTTGTAAATATTTTTGGACAAAAATTTACAATTTTATGCTTTTGAGTAGGATAAATTAAAATGTTCTACTTACTTTTGTGTAACTGATAGAAGGCCCCACATATGCCACATGTGTGGCATAAATTTGCGATTAACTTTTTTCACTTTAAGTTAGCTCTATTTGTGTTAAAAAATATTAAAGATACATTACTTTTACAAAGAAAAGGTATAATTGTTATTAACCTCAATATTCAACTGTTCTCGAGATAATCGCATTTTGCATTTTATAAGTCAGCTGCATAATAATTCTTAGTTGTGATATTTGTGAAGTAAATCACTGAATACCTGTAGATAAGCATAACTCATAGTTTATTCTTAATAAAACAATTCAAAGATGATAACGTAACATCAAAAAATGCTTCGTTATGGCTGCTAAATGTAGTATTGCAGAAAATATTATTAATTATTAAGATATTAATATAATTATTATTTAATTCATAAAAAATTATTACATTATTTACATTACGTAAATTGTTTACCCATTTTTATTAGGACAATTAAAAACTAGAGCACAGGTATTGAATAACACATATGTGTCTTGTTTCATACTACTTTTGCTACAAATATAACCTTAAAGACTCAGTATTTTTACAAAAACATCATCGTTAACCTAATAACCGATGTTGATGTAAATAAAGTAAACACACAGGCAATTTAGTTCAGCATAATATTAGTTCGTTAGTAAATCATAATAGTCGATTTGTTCGAGATGTAATTATATTTTCTCGTAAGCTGTACCGTAATCATATAAATAATTATTGTCATCGATAGGTTATTCCGTGTGTATATAAGTAACTAATGAACAAGATACATCACAGTTTAATACATTATTTAACCTCTGCGATAAATAATATGTAGTTTTATAATATACCATACGATTTGGATATGTATACAAAAAAATATATTCATCCATTATACATTATAGCCACCACCTAGCCCAGAATTTAATCCGCTTGATTTTGGTGTATGAAGCGCATTCAAACAACGAGTCTATAAGAATCTCATAAACATTTGCAACCAACTATGGGAAATAAATACTGCAGAAGTTTCTTTGGAACCAATGATGCTATTACATATGAGACGATTTTTTATGGAATATATTGACAAATGAATTAAAGAAAATGGTGAACATATTGAACACATTCTTTGACAAAAAGTTATGTGATTTAGTATAACTATTTCTTAATTTGGTTTGTAAACAACATCTTTGAATATGATTTTAATTTAACATAAAACGTAAAATGTTTGATGTAAAATCGTATTATTCTGTTATTTTGTAAAATCCCAATTATCCTACTGATATATTTATTTTATTTAATATTTCGTTAACTATTAACTTTAGTTACAGGTATTTTATATTAAAATTCAGAAGTATTTTTTTCCTTCAATCCTGGAGTAATTGCTTTAAATCAGAATTATGCAGCTAATTTTTAAAATGCGATTATCACGAAAACTGTTGAGTTTTGAAGTTATTAACAAGTATCCTTTTTTTTTGTTAAAATAATATGTCTCTAATATTTTTGTCACAAATACCGGTAACCTAAAACGCAAAAAAGTTAAGTGCAAATTTATGCCACAGATGTGGCATATGTGGCGCCTTCTATCAGCTACATTAAAATGTGCATTCAATTATAATTTTTTATATTCAATAGTACCCAGTTGTGAATTTTTTTACATAAATGTTTACAAACATAAAAGTTATAGCGAAAAATAAAATTTTTAATTTGCACTTTAACACCCTGTATCTTTCTTCCTATCATTGTTTTATTAAAGCAATTTGGTATTATTAAAGCTACTGTTTCTTTTGTACAATTACTTAAGGACTACCCTGTATATATGCTTTCTGTGGTTCTCCGGGTTTGACTCCGCGTTGAATAATTTTGGTTTTGATAAAAACCATTTTGACGACGTTTCGGCAAGCTTGCAGTTTCTATTGTCAAGTCAGGTAGTAGCAATTCTTACTGGTGCTTGAAGTTAACTTATGAAGTTAACTAAGTGAGAAGTAAAGTGAACCAAAATAAACCAAAACCTATTAATTAACTCAAATAATGTATATGAATTAAAGTGACAAAAATAACTCCAGTCATTATGGCAACGTTGGAAAAGACTTCGCCTTTTGTTGCTCATATTTTATTTTAGCCGAGGGTCATTTTTGTGCTTGAATTATTTTTGCCCTTAATAAATAAGATTAACTGTAATAATTGAAATATTTGACACTAAAAAAAATTAAAAAAACTGTTGCTACAGTTAAATATAATTTAGGAGACATTTCAAATGGTGTCTTACTGTCTAACAATAACGATAGTTTTATTTACGAAAATATTGACGACGTCTTCACGTTCATATAGATGACGGTAAAAGTAAAGAAAAGTTATACGAGAACATTTACAATAAGAAATACTAATTTTAATCTAGGGGTTTTAGAATTTTTCTCCAGTCTCTGCGAGTGTTGGGCATAGTGAACTAATTCCTTTCATTTACACATTGGAAATTTATTAACGATTATATTTAAACCGCAAATGAATCAAAGTTAGCAGTGACCTTAAGTGGGTTCCTTGTTAAATTACTTAATACTTTTCATGGTAATGTGCACTATATTCTAAAATTTATGCGACTTTTTGAAGGTGGCCTTTTGTGGCTTTAATTTCTATTTTAAACGTAGGGACAATTTATTATGTTAATGCAAAGCAATAAATATGATAAATGTGGTAGTTGATTCTGAAATTGAAATAATATCAGATAAATTTATACAGTCTAGACGCCAGGATTTTTGGCTCGCCAAAAATCTGAACCGAATAGTTTGAAACATTATGATAAATAAAATTAATAGACTATACGGAAAGTTTTTGAACAGGACAATTCCAAAAAAAAAAAATAAAAAAAAAAACAGAAAATATGGATGCAGCTAACGTTCATAATTGCCAACTTTCATCCGCCTCCCCAACTTTCAATACTTCGCATACTATTTACACACATCAAAAATGTCGAAGGAAAACTATTATTATTTTACTTTTTTTAATAAAATCTGGTTGTATTAATTTATACCATTTGATTTGAAAAATTGTTCTCTACAAATAAAGGTGCGCCATGAAAGTTAATCTGTCGATTACACTGTTTTATTAAACCAAAAGTGACAGCAGCATAAATATATGTACGATATGTACGATTAATTGCTTAAATTTGTAAAGAAACAGTGCTTCAAATTTCAAAGATAATCTGTATTCACTAGTAAAATTTTACCAAAACAAGATTACCTAAACGCAATCATAGTCATGGAGCGTCGGTATTGTTTAAATTTTACGGCTTCACCTGCCCTCCGAAGCACGATGAACGTTTCTTAGCATTTTTAGAAATGAATATGTCCTTACTATAAATAGGACCGAGTTTCCAACTCGCTCGATCTGGCTTTCAAAGCCAGATCTTGTCTCTAAGTATGTCTCGGCATTAACAATTTGGTAATGTCGCTGAAAGGCGATGATGATAAGTTTTAATCAAGATTTGATTTTCACTTCGGAAATCGATCTTCAAAATTTCAGAAATAGAAATCGAAATGTCACAATAAAAATATTTTAAACTAAAATTGTTAAAAAAAAGTTATTTAAAAATATTTCTTTATAAAGGGTAGGTATCTATCTATATAAAAGGCTATGATGACAGTGACAGGCCACCCTGTAATTCCGGTTACATAACGGCGCCATCTAGGAAAAAAATTTAACTACCATATTTTAACCATATGTATTTTGTTCTTGAAACGATACGTTTAAATAATAATACTGTATTAATGGTATATATTATTAATAATATATATATATATATATATATATATATATATATATATATATATATATATATATATATATATATATATATATATATATATATATATATATATATATATATTGTTATGATATGCAAAATCGAGAAAAATATTGGGTTGATTAAAATATTTCAAAGTTCAAAAACATTAAAATAATTCAGATAAGTAGGATTAACCAACAAACATTTCGAAGAAGGAAAGTTATTAAATTCTTGGATTACCTGTACTAAACAAAATGTAAGCTATACATAAATTATTTCTTTGTTATACTTGAGTGACCCGCATAATTTTAAGTGAAATCCAAAAACAATTGAACCGGGTTTTCCAAATACATTAATGCAGTGATTAGAGACAATAGAAGAGATTTTAGAAAGAGGTTTTTGTTAGTTTTTAAGAACTATAGAAAAATATTATTTGTAAATAAGTTTTAGGAAATTTTGTAATTAAAGGTAAAAATTTGTTTGTTATCGAAATGAAAAAATGGGGGAATTGTGACGAGTTTTGATTGGCGGAGATTGAAAAAGGTGGGATAGGTATGTAGGAATGAAAGTTTAGCTAGATTTAGGAGAGAGAAAAGATAATCAGTTGGTTTTTCAAGTCTGTAAGACGAACAGTGATTGTTCTCTGGCGGTTCCCGAGAAGTAGCAAGCAGTAGTGTTGAATGTTAGTGAGTTTTTGTGGAGTTAGTGTATCTGACAGAAGCTGAAGCAGCAAAATATTGTAAGTCATATTTTTCTACTTATATTCCAAGAGTCACTGTTTAGAACAACGAGAGATTCAGTTTATCGTAAAGAGAAGATATTCCAAGAGTCATTTTTCACTCGGGCCAACGAGAGATTCAGTTTATCGAGAGGAGAAAGGCTATCATAATTTGAATGATTTATGCTTCTGAAGGAGATCATTACGGACGATATACTTGCAACAATCTGTGGTAAGATTGCTGATTACATAGGGAGCGGTTGAGAGGAGATAATATAGTCTACAAGGAACAAGGATTTGGACCACTCATCATCAGAGAGAGATATTTTTGTTTTCTGCAGTTTTTTTCTTTTATTGATAACACAATTTTTACACTTAATTTAGAAAGGATATAAATATTTTGATTAGGAGAGTTAGAATAGTTTGGAATTTTGAGATTTCAATTAATATTGTTTGTACCATTAATTTTGATTGTTCATAATCATATCATTTAAATAATTTTAATTAATCAAAAAATTAATTAGCTAATTATTGCTTGGCGCACCAAGACTTTAAATATCACAATAACTGGCTTCCAAAACGTGGGGCTTGAAAATATCGCAGCTTTACATTTGAAGGAAGGGAAAGAGATCTGGAATAAGTACAGGTGATCCAGAGATAAAAACATATAACATTGAGGGAATTTGAATTTGAAAGTATTTTGACAATTTTTCCAGGGAATATAAATTTGATTTATTGATTGATCGTAGTTAGTGGATATTTACTGCTATTGAATTATTTGATTTTATTTTCTTTACCAATCGTACATTTAATATTTATTTTGAATTATTTGAATTTTACTGATTGCATATTTGATATTTGTCGTGAAAATTTAATACATTTGGGGAGAAATATTGTCGTGTTCTAAAACATATAGAGTGTTGTAAAATTTCACATTTGGCGGGGACAAAAACAGTAACGAAAAGAAACAACAGAGAAGAGGAAACAATTATGGATGAAGGATCGGATAATGAAGGAAATGCTACAATAATGGAGGAAAGAAAAGAAACAGGGATGCTGGAAAAATTATTAGCAATGATGCAAATACAGACACAAACAATAGAGAAAAACCAAATTGAAACATCAAAGAAAATTGATAGAAATCAACAAGAAACAAAACAGACAATGGAAGAAAACCAACGGGAAACAAGGCTAGCAATAGAACAAAAATTAGAAGAAAATGATAGAAAAATGGAAAAGCGTTTTGACAAATATGAAAATGAGGTAAAAGTCTGTTTAGAAAAAGTCAGAGAAGAAACAGAGAGGAAACTAGAGATGCAGAGAGAAGAAATAGAAACTAAAATGAAAGATATTAAGACTGTACAGAAAAAAGAATTAGAACAGTTAGAAGAAAAATTTGAAATGGCGCTACAAGAAGACAGGAAGGAAGTAGAAAGAAGATTAAAGCAAAATGAAAAACAAATGGCAGAAATTGAACTAAGAGGGATAGAGAGAAAAGAAGTTATCATCCGTGGAACAAGCGAGTCGAAAATACAATTTGGCGGGGATATTTGGAAAACACACCCAGTACCGTTTATTAAAAATTTGAAAACCAAATTACAACATATTAGATATTTTGACGAGTGCAAAGAAACAATTAGAAACCATTTGAAAGAAGGAGCAGCGTTATGGTATGAAAGCAAGGAAGATGAGTTTGAAAATTGGACAGATTTTGAAAATAAATTTCTCAACTATTTCTGGGGGAAAAATAAACAGAGAGAAATCAACCAAGAGCTACAGAATGGAAAATATCACGAAAAAATACGAATATCTGAAGAAAGATATGCTTTGCAGATATATAACAATTCAAAATATCTAGAATACAAATATTCTACCGAACAGCTGGTAGAAATGATCAGCAGACATTTTGAGGAAACGTTGGAAGATCACGTGATTTTGAGAAACTATCAAGATATTGATAGTTTGTGCCAATTCCTTCAATTAAAAGAAGCGAAAAGAAAAGAAATGAGAAATAGAAGAAAACACGACCAATATAATGGACCGGAAAGAAGGTATTCATCAAATTATGACCAGAGAAACCGACATCCCAGATCAACAAACGAATATAGACCGAGAAATTACAATAATTACAATAGACAACAAAATTACGATAACCGGAATGATACACAAAATAGAACAAATGAAAATCACAACAGGAATAGAGATGCACAAAATCCTCCAAATAGGAATACGAACGAACAAAGGGACGATAGAAATAATCAGAGATTCCAACGACAAAACAGAAGAGAGATGAATCATGTGGCAATAGAAAAGGAGGAAGAAGAAGTATTCAATGAATCCAGACAGGATTTTCAATAAGGCATCCACTAAACAAAAGTAAAAAACTCTCCGGTATATTTTGTCACCCGAGAGAGTTTATACAGTTGGCGGGAAACGAAAAACAAAATTCTAATTCCAATCTAATTTTTTTAGATGCATTTATAAAACATAAAGCGATTAAAATTCTGATTGATTCTGGATCGGAAATTTCGTTAATCAATAAAAAACTAGTAAAAGAATTAAATATGGAAAGATTTGTGTATAAGATTCTGAGGGTTGCTTTAGTGGGTGCAAATAATAAAAAATTGACGACAGTAAACGAAGGTTTAGGAGTACGGATCAGAGTGGGAGACCAATTCTATATTATGCAATGTGTGGTGATCGAAGATCTCAATCATGATATGATAGCGGGAATTGATGAATTGAGTGAAAAACATATCACCATCAATTTTTCGGAAAATCAACTGGAAATCAGAGCAGAACCAGACAACATAGAAGAAGAAAAGAAAACAGATAGGAGAAAATTTTCTGAAAGGATAAATGGACAAGAAAAACATAAAGAAATCAATATGACGGTAGAGGATAAATCGAAAGCTCAAGAAAAAAATCAATCCGAAGAGGAAAAGAGAATAAAAAAAAGAAGAAGAGTTCGAAAAGAAAGCAGGAAAAAAAGGAAATTATAAGCAGAAAAATGGAAGGAGCCGAAACATGGTGCTCGGAATACCAGATAGAAATTAAAGATAAAGAAAAAATAGAAGAAGAAATAACGGAAGAGGACAGAGAAGAAATGGCAATTATGGACGAGAATCCAGAATTTTGTGAAGAAGTAATACGGACAGTGAACACATGTGAACAAACTGAGGATGAAAGAAAAATAATATGTGGAGAAAACATGGAGAAGGAAATAGAGAAGATTTTAGAAAATTATGGAGATCTTATTAATGAAGAAAGCTGAGTGGCTAAAAATTATGAACATTCTTTTAAAGTTCAAAACTTAGAAAATTTTAAATCGAAAACATATCCAATCCCGTATAAATACAGGCAAAGCGTCGGACAGGAAATTGAAAATATGATCAAAGACAAGGTGATCGAAAGATGTGACTCTCCATATATCAACCCGATAGTATGCGTAAAAAAATCAAATGGTGATTTGCGATTATGTTTAGATGCAAGAAACATTAATTCGCACACAATCGCGCAATACGAAGCGCCTTTGAACATAGAAGCCATTTTTGGACGAATCACAGGATCACACATTTTCTCCAAAATCGATTTGAAACACAGTTTTTGGTTAATACCTTTGGCAGAAAAGTGTCGAAATTATACTGCTTTTTCTATCGACGGAGTGGTGTACCGATTTAGGGTAGTACCATTTGGACCAAGTGCATGCGCTGCTTTGGTTCGCGCATTACACACAATTTTAAATAGGCATGGAGAATTTGTTGTACATTACATAGATGATTTATTAATTTTCTCACCGGATATAACAAGCCATCTACGACATATTCATACTGTTCTCGAAGAACTTGATCAAGCCGGATTAAAATTAAATATTCAAAAGTGTCAGTTTTTCCAAAAAGAGGTATTGTATTTAGGATTCAAATTAGACACAAAAGGGATTAGTCTTGCAGAAGATAGAATCGAAGTCATAAACAACTACCCTAGGCCAACCAATTTAAAAACTTTGCGGGGATTTTTAGGAATGGTAAACTATTTCAAAAAGCTGATACCAGACCTCAGTACAAAAGAAATACCGCTAATAGCATTACTTAAGAAAAATGTCAGATGGAAATGGGGAACAGAACAAGAAATCGCTTTCAAAAATTTAAAAGGAGCATTTTCCACAGCTGTAAGAGTGCACCACCCAAGATATGAGCAACCTTTCATTCTCAGGACCGATGCTTCCATAAAAAAATTTGCAGGGGTGTTATCACAGATACAAGACGATATAGAGGTGCCAATATGTTTCGTTTCCCGTGTAACCAAAACGTATGAGAGAAAATACAGCGTTACTGAATTAGAGTTTGCCAGTGTGTTATTTTGTGTAAACAAATTACGTTTTTACCTACTTGGGCAAGATTCACCATTGAAACGGACCATGCAGCGTTGGTACACATAATGAAAAATAGGTTGGTAAATAATAGAATTCATAGGGGCATTCTTTTACTCCAAGAATATGATTTTGAATTTAAATATATCAAAGGAACGGACAATATTTTGGCTGATGCGTTGACGAGAGATGAACAATTCTGCAAAGAGGATCACAAAACTCTCCACGTAGGCATGAACATAATGAGAGAAGAAGCAGGCTTATTTTCTTTGGCCAAAATCAGGGAAAATCAGGAAGAATTGAATGAA
Source organism: Diabrotica undecimpunctata (assembly GCF_040954645.1). NCBI lineage: Eukaryota > Metazoa > Arthropoda > Insecta > Coleoptera > Chrysomelidae > Diabrotica > Diabrotica undecimpunctata. Next base: position 86,605,982 of record NC_092808.1, on the reverse strand, counting down.
AGAGAAAAGCAAAGGGCTGAACAAGAAAATAACCTATATTTTAAGAGGGTCGATGGTAAAGAACTCTATGTAATCACGGAGCAAATGGCAAAAGAAGTTTTTTTAAAGTTACACTGTGACAACGGACATATTGGAAGTAGAAAGGTGTGGCTTATGTTCAGGGAGAACTACATTTGTCGACAGGACTATACAATAGCCAAAGAGGTGACTCGAAATTGTGTGACATGTCAAAAGTGTAAAAGTAGATAGACATTAGATTAGACATAATTTTAAGTGAAATCCAAAAACAATTGAACCGGGTTTTCCAAATACATTAATGCAGTGATTAGAGACAATAGAAGAGATTTTAGAAAGAGGTTTTTGTTAGTTTTTAAGAACTATAGAAAAATATTATTTGTAAATAAGTTTTAGGAAATTTTATAATTATAGGTAAAAATTTGTTTGTTATCGAAATGAAAAAATGGGTTAATTGTGACGAGTTTTGATTGGCGGAGATTGAAAAAGGTGGGATAGGTATGTAGGAATGAAAGTTTAGCTAGATTTAGGAGAGAGAAAAGATAATCAGTTGGTTTTTCAAGTCTGTAAGACGAACAGTGATTGTTCTCTGGCGGTTCCCGAGAAGTAGCAAGCAGTAGTGTTGAATGTTAGTGAGTTTTTGTGGAGTTAGTGTATCTGACAGAAGCTGAAGCAGCAAAATATTGTAAGTCATATTTTTCTACTTATATTCCAAGAGTCACTGTTTAGGCCAACGAGAGATTCAGTTTATCGTAAAGAGAAGATATTCCAAGAGTCATTTTTCACTCCGGCCAACGAGAGATTCAGTTTATCGAGAGGAGAAAGGCTATCATAATTTGAATGATTTATGCTTTTGAAGGAGATCATTAAGGACGATATACTTGCAACAATCTGTGGTAAGATTGCTGATTACATAGGGAGCGGTTAAGAGGAGATAATATAGTCTACAAGGAACAAGGATTTGGACCACTCATCATCAGAGAGAGATATTTTTGTTTTCTGCAGTTTTTTTCTTTTATTGATAACACAATTTTTACACTTAATTTAGAAAGGATATAAATATTTTGATTAGGAGAGTTAGAATAGTTTGGAATTTTGAGATTTCAATTAATATTGTTTGTACCATTAATTTGGATTGTTCACGTACGTAGAACAAAATTTTGAGAATCGTTATATGAGATTTGTTTATTGAAAACTTTTGAGTGCGAATTTATTTCATTATTTTTATTTCAATATATAGTGTTAGATCATATGTGTTTTTTATTATTCCGGTATTCTTTGGACCTTACCTTTCACATGTAATAGCATAGATATTGAAGCACGAATTAACCCTGAGATAAAAGAATTAAAAATTGTGATAGAGTCATAATCATATCATTTAAATAATTTTAATTAATCAAAAAATTAATTAGCTAATTATTGCTTGGCGCACCAAGACTTTAAATATCACAATAATATATATATATATATATATATATATATATATATATATATATATACATCTAGCGGTTAATGTAAGCTCCGTTCTAAAACGGTATTATACTAACTCCAGTAGAATATACACCGTGTATTTTATTATCTAAGTAGCGCTTTATGTAGACTCCGACCAACACGTAGGATTAAGTGGACTCCACAAAAGTATAAACCATTTTTGGGATCCGTATTTACGATATTGCATATACTTCTAAACTCCTGCGATGTTGCCAATAATTGTATTAGTAGTAGATTTTCAAATTTTACAGCAGATACCTTCTGGAACTTGAAATTTATTTAAATATCTATCAATTTAATCATGGAGGAATTTAAGGACTATTTGGCTAATTTATGTAGTTAAATATAAATTGTTAACCGCCATATACCTTTATTTTACTTTTTAGTTTTAATAAGCAAGGCGGTAATTTATATTACTTTTATATATTTTCAAACATAAGAAAGTGTGTATTATAAACTTGGAAAAGCGAAAATCTCCGTTTTTATTAATTAGTATTTTTTATTAAAATGCATTGGCACTAAAACATTTAGTACCTACATGTACATATATCAAATAGAGTAATCGTGTAACAGTTTCTGAAATTAGAAGCCCCTTCGGTATGATTATAAAGTTTGTTACCACAAAAAATCTACTAGCATACACAGAGATGAGAGAGACCTACACAGAAGAAGATTTATTTTTAGCGAATGACAGGGCCATTTATGTAGCCAACCATTGGAAATACAAAATTTAAAGCTGTTGGTGTTCCGGACACGGAAAGTAAAGTAAGTACAAAAAGGGGTAAAAGTAAAATGAAAAAAAAAAACTAAAATACTTATATAACATGTAGACCTGAAAGTGCGCCGGAGGGTTTGAAATAAGAATTTACCTAAGGAATGAAATAAGAATTTACCTAATATAAAACAGATCTGAAAGAGAATAAAAAACAGATCAAAGAATTAATAGAGATTAAGTACATCCTTAAGTAACATATCTCAAATCCGCCTGCAGTTTTTTTGGGTAGATTGAGTAGCTCGACAGAACTGTTGCCGGTTCCAAGCCCAAATAAAGGAGGAGGGGGTCTACAGCCAGTTTCGCACCCTACTGATAGACTTTAAAACCATACAGCTCATAGAAACAGAATTATGCCTCGGGACAGGAATGATTTCATTACGACGACTAACGGGAGAAAGAGGACAACAAATTTGTGGTAAACGAGAAATACACTTCGCATCGGTGCTTTGAACGCAAAGTCTCTACAAGAGAGCAGAAAATTACAAAAGAGCTTGTAGAAAAAAAAATATAGACATGTGTGCGTTAAAAGATACAAAGAAAAAAGGAAAAGGGTCAAATTATTATAGATGACCATCTCATGATTTACAGTGGTGTTGCCAAAGAAACCAGAGCCAAAGAAGGAGTCGCTCTGTTAGTACACAAAAATTTTTTACACCAAATATAAAAATAGTAAGTGTAAAAATTATACTGGATGTTAAACCTCTGCATGTGGTAGCAATTCACTTCCAGAGAACAACAAAGATACCACCACAAGGGAAAACTTCTAGGAACACCTTCAGACTGTAATAAACGAGACCCCAAATGATAAATATATAATCATTATGGGTGATTTTAATGCCCGTGTTGGCAATGATTTAGTTCCAGCGATAAAACAGCGATATAACGAAAATATCAGAAATGAAAACGGAAACCTTCTAACGGACCTCTGCAGCAAAAACCAGATACGTAATAATAATACATTTTTCCCTCACAAAGAACAATACAAATACATTTTTGAAAACAGTAGAGGACAAAGATCTATTATAGACTATATTCTGTTGAATAGATAGCACTAACATCAGCAGAAATAGGAAGCGATCACAAATTGGTATTGTGCCGAATGAAAACACATATATGTGATAACAAAACACCGAAATACACCACAAAGATAAAAGTCGAAAGCTTACAGGATGACTCGACAAGATACCTATTCCAGAAAAGAAGAACCGAGAAAAACAGAAATACATATATCACAGAAAGTGATGAAGTCGAAGAAAGCTGAACAATACTTAAGTCTAATATCTTAGCCTCGGCCAAGAAAGTTCTCGGTAAAAGAAATATAAGTAAAGTGAAGGAAAAATGTAAAGAAAACAAAAAAGCTTACCTGAAATACATGTCAACCAAAACACAAGAGGCATAACATAATTACAAGACAATTAGAAACGTAACACATGCACTTATAAGAAAAATAAAAAATGGTCACTGGGAACGTTTTTCGAAAGAAATGGAACATAATTTTTCTCGTCTGCAAAAGGAAATATAGCGCTTCATCAGACGTCAAAGAACGGAGGTAAAGTAACTAATAGAACTAAAATACATAAAAAATGATACGTGGATTGACTACCTAAAAAAGCTATATACAGGAGAAGAACAAACGACGCTAGAACCGGAAATATCAGAAATTACAACATATAAAGAACTTAATATAAATGTACAGGAAGTTTGGAAAATACTTGAAAACCTGAGGAACAGAAAAGCAGCAGGTCAAGACGAGATACCAAACGAATACTGAAATATTGTGGAGCAGCAATGACAGAACAATTAACAATATTAATTAATAAAATTATAAAACACAATAAAATGCCGGAAGAATGGAGAAGGAGCGAACTAACTCTACTATATAAAAAAGGAGATAAAAACAGACAAAAAACTACAGAAGTATAAACTTGTTAAATACTACGCTAAAACTTACAACTAAAATTTTACAAGTGCTAATTAATCACAATATAAGTTTAGCAGATGAACAACCGGGTTTTTTAAGTGGTAGATCGTGTACAGATACAAAATTCGTTATAAAGCAAATTACTGAGAAATCACTGAAGTATAATAGACTAGCATTTCTGTGTCTGATTGACCTAAAGAAAGCGTTTGACAGAGTAAGACTGAAAGATGTAATCCATCTTCTGTATAATAGAGAAGCTCTCCTAAATATTATAAAAACTATCGAAAACATCGACCAAAACAACAAAATTGAAGTCAGAATAGAGGGACAACTTACAGAACCTATAGAAATAGGTAGCAGAATAAGACAAGGGGATTCGTTGAGATTGAGCCCCATGCTCTTCAATTTGATCATGGATCAAATCATCAAAAGCGTTAACAAACGAAGAGGATACAGAATGGGAAACAAAGAAATTAAAATACTCCGTTACGCAGATGACGCAATATTAATAGCCCAAGATGAAGATAGTCTGCAAAGATTGGTCCACAAATTTAACATAAGAGCAAAAGAATTTAATATGACAATCTCATCTCAGAAAACTAAAACCATAGTAGTCAGCACAGGACCACAGATGTAAAATAGAAATTGATGGCATTAGCAGAAACAAGACCCGACACAGCCACAACGCAAAGAATAATGGACGCGGCAGAGATGAGAGTACTGAGAAGAATTACAGGAAATACTCTGAGAAATCGAAAAGAAAATGTAACGTATAGTGTATAAATGAATGGATACAAAATAGAAAAAAAGAATGGAATAACCACATAGGTAATGGAAATAAAATACCTGGCATTATGAATTTATTATGACAATTTCATCTCAGAAAACTAAAACAATAGTAGTCAGCAAAGAACCAACTAGATGTAAAATAAAAATTGATGGCATCAGTATTGAACAAATAATGAAAATAATATACTTGAACTTTATTTTACTGTAGTTTTGAAATTTTAAACTTTCTAGTGGGTATCTTTATGTCTTTATTACCAATTGTTATTAACATGCGTTTACACAACGTTATAACGTTGTGTATTATAAAAGTATTCTATTTCTTTTTATCGTAGTAAGTCATTACTCAGACAAAATATTTTGGTGTCTTATGGTATTGGTAACTTGATTCTGTAATAAAATTCATGGCAGACGACAAGCGGTTTCATAACCACTAAACATATCTATTTCTTTATTGTTTCCGTATATATTATGTGTTACAGTTATGATATTATGTTCGGTCTAATTGTTTTAAAAACTTTGTCGCTTGTATAAGCTTTAACTTTAATAATAATTTTATAGACCTTAATCATTTAGAAGTAAATGTATATATAATTTTTTTTCTGTCACTTGGTTTAAATATAGTTCTTATTATATATATGAGCAGAAAATAACACTTATTTCAGTTCGTACGATTTGCGGTAATTTATTTAATGTTAATTCTGGAATTTCACGTTTATACTCAGTTTCTGTTGTTCCGCTTATTTATCTGAGAGATGTTACTTTTTTTTCTTGTTATTATTTCTCTTTATAAGCAATTTTACTTGTTCATTGGTGGAATAATACCTCTATGGAAGGTTATCACTTCATTTTTTGCGCGATCATCCGATACTTCTTCTGCCGATTCGTGACTTATCTCTTCCAATTTTGACGTCACGGGTCTCCTCCATTCTGCTTATGTAATTATTCCATTCTTTTTTTCTATTTTGTGTAAATTCATTTATACACTTTACGTTACATTTTCTTCTAATGTCTTCACTTCTCTTTTGATTTCTCAGCGTATTTCCTATAATTGTTCTCAGTACTCTCATCTCTGCCGTTTCCATTATTCTTTGCGTTGTGGCTGTGCCGGGTCTTGTTTCTGAAGCATATGTCATTATTTGTCTTACACTGGCTTTATAAATTGATATCATCTCAGTGTTAATGTGTCTGTTTAGCCATATAGTGTTATTAAGGCATCCTGCCAGTCTATTTGCTTTTAGTACTTGATCTCTCATTTCTTTGTCCAGGTCTCTATTAAGTTTTTTCTAATTCCACACTAATAGTCTCCTATTTGATAGTTCAGCTATTCACTCAATCGTTATAGGTTTATCAGAAAAAAATCTGTATATCCTAATAATTAATATATAGCTTATACCGCTATAGTTTGTGCACTACATTTTATCATCCCTTTTGTGTATGGGTATGCTTTTCAGCAAGTTGGTACTTGCTCTTACTTTTAAATTGACAGGTTAGCTGTTTAACTGCCTATACTGAACTTTCTTCTTCATATTGCAAATATATATAAAAATTAATAAAAACCACTCTGACATACCATTGACTGAAATATTGGAGACCCTATATTATTCAATCAATGGAAATACTAAGATCACACGGGGGGAATATTATGGGTTATTTCTGGTTTCGTCATAATTTACACTAGTAAGTAAGTAAGTTCGTGTAACCTTCTGGCCAAGGTCTAGTGTTAGGGTTTTCAGGTCGCGCAAGCGCCCCTAACATGACTTAACGACTACTTTCGTAGCCGGGACCGACGGCTTTACGTACCCTCCGAAGCACGGTGGCAGCGCAGTTAAATTAGAAATTGAAAATTTTGTTGGTGCCAGGATTCAAACCCGGGCCCTCCAGCTTGTTAAACCAGTAACACAGCCACTGAGCTACGGCTGCCACATAATTTACACTGAAAATACTAACAAGAGAGTGCTCTCACTTCCACATGTTAAAATTGATATATAGTACCAACAGATGCTAGTTATATACCATCAGTACTAATAAAATGGAAACTATTAAATTAATATCAATTTTATTTAATCAAACGTACTAACCTTAAACATGGTCATTTAAGGAAACACCTCAAAAATATTGACAAAAAATTAAAAATAGCTTAAGCGTTATACAAGTAACAGAGCAGCAAAGCTCACAGCATGAGAATATTGCCTCGTACTTTTATATAGCAATTTGTTCTCACAATTTTATAGTTTTTTGAAAAATGAACTCCGATTAGAAGATTAAAACGTCAAACAAAATGTAAAAACCTATTCATATTTTGTGATACAAAATCTTCAATTTCGATATTGAATATTCTTAATAAATGTATAATCTAATATTTAAGCCTGTTTATGTTTTACAGACTTGGAAAACACTAAACAGACAAATATTTATTCCTTTATGTACTAGGTTCTAAAAAAAGTGTACTCAAAACAAATAAATATTATCTACCAAGTGTTTTATTCCAGTTTCATATGAAAGCACCAGATATTAGATATGTATTATAAATTTCGTCATAGGTGCAAATTTGAGATAAAAACCAAATGATAGAGCATATAGTGAAATATAAATATCTTAGAATACCTGTATCGAGCGAGGATAAGATAAGGTTATTGATGAGGAAAAAAAGACCTATCGCTGAGGAAGTGAAAAAGTAATTGGCAAACGCAAATGAAATATGCATTACAATCTATCATGATACACATATATTCGTACTGCAGAAACAAGACAATTAATAAACACGTTAAGGGAATCTTAATAATAAGCAAAATTTAACTTTTAATACACAGAAGAAATAATGATATGCAGAAGAAACACAAATTAAAAAACGTTATCCACTTATTGTACGCAAGAGAGATACCTCTAGGAAAAATCAAAACGACCGAAAATATATACCAAAATAACACAATAAAAGTAAAAGTAGAAGAAGAACCAACCGACCCTAATAAAGCTGACAATGGGATAAGGCAGGGATATTTCCTGAGTCCTCTATTGTTCAACCTGATTATGGATGAAATAATAAAAAAGTAAGAACTAAAAAAAGATACCAAATGGAAGAAAAACAAATTAAAATTGCTGTGCAAACGACGCAATACTACTCTTTCAAAATGAAGATGATTTACAACGTGTGCTGCACCAATTTCATATAACTGCCAGAAAATTTAACATGTTAATTTCCCCAAAAGAGACAAAATTCATGGTTACAACAGCAAATTTACTAAGATGTTAATTGGAGCTGAAAGGTCAGATAATAGAACAAGTGATGGAGTTTAAATATCTAGCCATCACATTATCTAGCTACGGAAAGCTCGAAACTGAAGTGGAAGATCCAGTGAATAGAGCAAACAGAGCCGCAGGCTGACTAAATGAAACAATATGAAGCAATAAAACTATCGGGAAAGAAACGAAAGGCAGAATTTACAAAACAGTCATCAGACCAATGACATACGCGGCAGAAACAAGACCTGACACAGAGAGGACAAAAAGGATATTAGAAACAGCAGAGATGAAAACACTTAGAAAAATTGATGGTAAGCCACTATGGGACAGAGCTAGAAGTACAGATATACGACGTAGATGCAAGATGGAGAAGATCAAGAACTGGTTAAGAAATAGAAGAGTAGAATGGAACGATCATATAAGCCGAATGACAACAAATAGAGTAGTAAAGATGGCAAGAGACGGTCAACCCGTAGGAAGACGATCAGTAGGAAGATCACGAAAACGATGGAACGGCAACTTACTGGAGGCACATTGAAAAATGACAGTCATGTCTATATAAATAGAAGAAGAAGAAGAAAAAGATACACAGGATAAACATTAAAATTGCTGCAAGAAAGATAAAATAAATCAGTCATATTAATGTAGAATAGCAGAGGACAGAGTGTTTAGAGAAAATAATGAATCAGTCATATTAATGTAGAATAGTAGAGGAAAGAGTATTTGTCATAGCTTTGGACAAGTGCCCAATTAAAAAAAGAACACAGGTCGTTCAAAAAAGACGGAACTCTAAAAAGAAAATAGAATAGATTTAAAAAAATAAAAGCATAAACATGTCTTTTCCTACTTTTTTAATATTGAAAATACGTAAATAGAACATTGAATTAAAATGTAATCTTTGATAATCTCTGATAAACCCATCACCTAAACAGTGGCACCGATATATGTAGTTGAAATTGTTTACACTTATTTTAACTGTTTATTTTGTTATTATCTAGATATGAGTTGCGACCGATATCACAAACTTATTTATTTTTCACAAAGAGGCTCTTTAATACCTAAAATTATTACTATACAAATCTGATTCGAAATATCGTCAAAAAGTAATACACGGCATGTAAAATTTAAATTTTTAATAAACAGTAAAAGATTATGCATTACTTATGGGATTCAAAGAACGCGCGTTAAGGAAGATTGAAGTACTAATAAGATCACCGCAATCGGGCATACCCCGGGTAATGATTAATTAATTAATCGGCTAATTCTTCAGTCACCCCTTTAATATGATTTTGTCAAATTGGTCCTTTTTAGAACCAACTATTCTAATAACATATGTCTATAACTGTTAAGGGTATATCTAGAGATCAAGAAACTTTACTTTACTTAAACTTATCAGACATATGAGCTAAACACGAATGTAACTTATCTCTAGTGCAGGAAACACATATAGGGTCTAACCTAGGGTATTTGGTATATAGCTGATCGCTGAAAACCAGATCATAGATATAGACATGCTATTTCTGTCGCAAAAGAAGCAAAGAATAACTTAAAGTAAGAAAGGACAAAACCAGTCAGCCGAGAGAACATTTTAACGATGTTGAGTTTGGATCCACCATCTACATATTTAATGAAAAATAATACAACTACCGACATTGAGGATCTGAGCACAAAGCTTATTACGAAACCTGGACCAAAAACACTCTACAATGGCTTATCCTCATGATGAACAACTGTATTCAAATTATGGAGATAGCCAAAATTTAGAGACAAGCTAAAGTTGTTACCTTGCTTAAACTTGGCAAAAAAAAAGACGGGTACGAAAAATATCCGGTATCAGGGGTGGTATTTTTCAACCAATTTAAGACACCTTAAATTACAGAATATTTCTCCAAAAACTATATGATATCCCCTTAGATAACAAGCTCACTTACATTGTCTGCGTATGCCAACATAAGAGAATATTTTTTGTATCACTCACTGGTAAGAGTAGCAGATGAAGAACGGTCTCGCTTGGGGTAGCATAAAGGCACCTACACTGTATAACATTTACACAAACAAACGATCCATACCGGTAGATACCTATTATTGCACAATAAAAATAAACTATGAATAAATTTTCAGCCAAAACCCCTGAAAAACTCGTGGGTGCTCCTTCAATTTCCTCAACATAGACGTTTTCACAAAACTGAACATCCAATCTTGTCATAAAATCATTGAACTGTAGACTTCCTATAAATTCCTTGAAAATAGTTTGTATCACACCGGGTCAGTCATAGATTATTGTTTAAAACTAAAAGGTAAATTGAGGACCAGAAATAATATTCTTCGCAAGCTTGTCAGCTAAAAATGAGGCGCACGTCCTTCCGCCCTTAAAACATAGACGCTTGTACTATATGCTTCTGCTGCCAAATATACCTTGTTAGACAAATTAACCATTCTTTCTTTTTGTGCACACTACTACCCATTTTAACACAAAAATATCTATTGTAGCACTTAACCATATTTATTTTGAGATAACCTTCTATCGAGATATCACATGTAGTACACAAATAAGACCAGAACTAAAATATTAAAAAAGTTTTATACAATATATCGCAGAAGATTGAATAAAATAAAAGTAGTTTTTATTAATCAGATGCTTACATAAAATGTACAAAGACACTCACGTAAACAAAATATATTACGAAATTTCTGTAATTAAAAAAAACATCAAGTCCGGCATTGAACTAATAAAATTATATTAAATGAAAAAACAACATCTTTAAAAATACAGAAAAAATAAAATTTTCTATGCAAGCGAACATTCCATTCAATAATAAGCCCAAATCGTTTTGTATCTTCATACCTGTTTTTTAAAGAACCAGTTACATTTTAGTACGTAGTTATACCAGGTAATATGATATCCTCTGTTACACAGTGTTATGCGTATGACATTCCACTGTCTACAAACAGTAGATAAAAATAAGGAGCCCATATAAACCGTTCAGGGTATATGTTGAAAATATACGGTATAATCGCACAGTTGCCAAACTCTCAGAGCTTAGTTAAACCGATAAACGTATGGTTCAAATATACAATGAAGAAGATCTGAACGACCCCTATAATATATACACGTGAACTAAGCGATATACATTTATGATACAGAGGTAATTACGGGCTCCAAAAAATTTTGATAAATTATTAAACTCTACATGCTGATGAATCGACTGAACCAATATTACGGAATTGTCAAGTGAGCTCCGTATATCGGTATCCACTTGACCACGGAGCTCAATTGAACCTGAATTTTAACATGGGCGGAGTTCACTTAATGCCGTAGATATATATATATATATATATATATGTATATATATATATATATACATATATATGTATATATATATATATGTATGTATATATATATACATATATATATATATATATATATATATATATATATATATATATATATATATATATATATATATTGTGACGATTGGGGTTTATAGAAAATAATTTATAAGTTATATACTATATAATATTAGATATAAAAAAGTATTTGATTATTTTAAAATAAGTTATATACTAGAGAAATTTATAAAAATATATTTATGTGAGGGCATTTTAAGAAATTAGCATATAATAATTGTAAAAAGTTGTATTTTAGTAATTATAATGTGGTAGATATATGTAAGTGAGCCATGTGACTAGGCAACCAACTATACAGTGAGTGATAGACAGATATTTATACTCTGAAGTGACGTTTAAGAATATTTACGAATATAAAGTGGGGTTATAATAATATATTGTTTGAAATGTGTATTTTATTAAATTAGAGTGTTACTTACTAATTTGAATGTTTATTCTGATCTGAAAAGCCTAAATGTCAACAAAATTATCAATGGAACATTAACGAATTCTCCAGAGTGCAGAATTTGACCATTGTTTACGGTCGAACATTCTCGAAATAATGATTATGGCGGTGGATCGAACAGATATTTTTTTCGAGAACATCTATATAGAAGTTAATAGAACGAATGGAACATGATCTCTTACCAGATGGTTCTGGAATATCCAAAAGGATATAAATACCCGTGATTTGGATTCAAGATGGCAGTTTTTAGTCAGAAGTCAAGCAGTTTATTATGAAAGTTAGTAGAAGATAGATACAATTAGTTAGTGAAATCAATTGTTCACAGTTTTAGTAAGTCAGTCAAGCAGTTTAATAAGAAATATGAAAGTTAGTTGGAGATAGTCCAATTGTTTAATATAGTGAGTTAAATGAAGATTAAAAAATTATGCATATATTTAATGCACATTTATAATTATACACAAATAATTATTGAAGATTATAAAAGTATATTAGAAGAATATTGGATGGACATTGGAAGGAATTAAAATTATATTATGATTGGAGATTAGTATAAATCAACTTATAATAATTGGATATTGGTATATTGAAAAGAAGAATAAATATAAATGGTGTTTGCTGGTGGTATATAAATGCTGGTGAAGAAAAATATATCTTAAATTGGTAGAAGCTGATAATTGAAAAAATAAATTTCACAAAAACAAGGATAACCGAAATACGAAGACATTCAGTGGTGATTAGAATATATATAGTGGAAAACAGTTCATTTAGGCATTCAGTGAAAGAAAGGTACAAAATTTTGTTAATATAATTTAGTTAGTGTTATAACCATTTCAATTTTGAAGATAGTTTGTTTAAATTTTACATTGTCTATAGAATTTAATTAGTTTTATAAGAGTATCAATTTAAAGATAGTTTATTTTAAATTTACATTGGCTAGGTTAGATATATAAGTATGTGTGTTTCATAATAGTTATAATAAAGATAATTTAAAAAAGTACTTACAAGCCAATTCTTTGAGAACCGCGATAAAAACCCTATATAATATATTATTAAAAATACTCATTGCTCATCATTCAAACAAAAAACACATCATAACAATATATATATATATATATATATATATATATATGTATATATATACATATATATGTATATATATATGTATATATATATACATATATATATATATATATATATATATATATATATATATATATATATAAACTAAGGTACACTTGAAGAGTGGTGGGTTTTTCGGTCAAAGTGGAGAAATAAAAGACAAAAAAGGTGGCTACTTCATCTATTTATTGAAGACGTTTCGCTTTCTGCTCAGAAAGCATCATCAGTTCATCTTACAAAGACATGTAGCAGTCAATGATGTTGAAAATATGAACAAGCTTACGAAACAGGACATCAGAGTCAGAAGAGTCTCAGATCATACTTTATATTTACTTGGTTTACATAAAAGAAGTTTATTGTTTTAAAAATTTAACGAGTCACTGCAGATTGCCATTGAATGAACTTTCCGTCGCCAGCGACGGGTAGAATTACTACTATTGATATAAAATTCCTATCGAGCTATATCAAAGAACGTTTTCGGAACCACTATTCCATCATCGATGCTCTCTTAATATATATATATATATATATATATATATATATATATATATATATATATATATATATATATATATATATATATATATATATATATATATATATATATATATATATATATATATATATATGTATATCTACGGCATAAAGTGGATATAACAAACATAATATAGGTATACATGTAACAGAATAAATTAATAACTAAATAATTAATAATAATTATTAATTAAACATTGTAACTATTTAAAATTTTATCATTAATAGCTAAAACTAGATGCTTTTTAACATTTTTGGTCTTAAAACTTTGTCTTCGACCACTTAAATGTTGTGTACATGGAAAATGCACGTTCTACATCCATAGATGTAATTGGAGCATATTTCAGGCAAATAATAAATCTAGCCCAATTTGTTATTTCTCCGAAAGTATCTCATTTACAATATGAATATTAAATAAAAATTAAAAACCTTCATTCTTGTCAAAAACACATTTAATTTTTATAATTTAATTGACCATTACTCCTAGTGCAGATTTAATTTATTACTTTAAATTATCTAACAATTTTACTAACTTACGTAAATTGACCCATTGTTTTATTAATATGGTAACTAATAATTATAATTGTTATTGATTATGTGGGCTGTCGTTGCAATTTCGGACTTGTTTTGGCTTCTCGAATGGCTTCAGAAATATTACCATCAAATTCTGACATCACCAATCCTATTTTTCACAAGGAAACTAAATTCCTGTAGCTGGCTGTATACCATGTATCACAAAAAATTTATTAAAATCCTTTATAACAGGTATATAATTAAAAAACCCAATCGGGCTATATTATAAAGACAAAACGTTTTCGGAATACATATTCCAGCATCAGTGTCTAGGTATGTTTAAGCATCTAAATATCTGGGTAAAACCAGTTAAAAGTTGTAGTTTAAAATTAAGTTTACATTATTTGATCTTATATAGGTATTAAGATGTTAAAGTTACCAGTGGATTTAATAACATGGCAACGTACGACTTTACATGAAGTTGCTGGTCCTGAGACAAAGTGTCTACGAGGACTTGATGATAGCAACTGATCAGAGTTTTTCAGTTTTTAAATTTTTAGATCTAATGTCTTAATATATTTATTCGTATATGTTCTATCTAAATATACTTTTTTTGTAAAGAAACGTAATAAAGTTAATATTAAAAGAAACATTTAAATGACAAAATAAATCAACATGAAACTTTAAAGGAACAAAGTTACCGTGGGACAAATTATATTGTTATAAAAGAAAATTTAAATTATAGATTTTATAATAAAGTAAAATTACAAAATAAATATTAAATATACAGCTTAAGTTACCGAAAACATGTTCCTACAACTTTTAATGAGTCGATGGTAAACCGATTTGGAAAGAAATTATGTCCTTACTCTCTTAGGTTTTTAATTTTCAGGCAACGTGAGTAATTTAATTTGAATTAAAATCTGATTATACAAAGAAGATCTATTTTGGCCTGTAATTACAGCTTAAACCGTTTAAATGTTTTTATTACTTTTTTTTTTCAAAACTATTATCAAAATAAACCTATTTCTTAGTTCCAGTTACCCAATAACTATGTTTAAATTGCAATTCTTTATATTAAAAATTACTTTATATTTAAAAAACTAACGGTATGCAAGCCTAAACTTTAATTGAACTCTGTTAAATGTTTATTAAATATGAAGCTTAAGGTCGATCGATTTAGAGGAAGAATTTTGTTGGTGGCATCTGTTGTTTTTACGCTTTTGTAATAATAAACGAGAGGTTAAAAATTACTTTCTTCTTACAATTGGCATTTTTATCCTAAGTTTGTTTGAATTTTTTTTTCCAGCTGGATCAAGCAGTTCTATCCTCATGCTCGCAAGCTAATATAGTTGTTAACAGATTCGCCTCAGGAAAAATACCTTACAAATCAACCATACAAATTCGCCAAAAATGTCGTGCACTCTCTTGTTAAATATCTTGAAAATGCTCTACTGTCAAAAGAAGTAACATAAGATGCGGTTATAGATATACAGGGAGAATTTCACAAAACCTTATTAAAATGTTTTAACGCTGATTCGGCAGAAAAAGGTATACAACCTTCGGTAATCAAATGGATTCAGTCCATGCAAATTTTATCTTAATAAATATATATTATCTTCTACTTCCAATATCAGTTCACGAATATGATAATAGTAAGCGATTGCCCCAAATAAGGAAAGAGTTTTATGACCTCTCTTGTAATCGAAACGATCTGTTAAAAGTTTAAACAGGAAGTCTGCTTACGAACTTAGTCTGTATAACAATATTTATATGTCTAACAAATGGGAAAAAATGAAATCTGATGGACTTGGCCGGCTTCAAGGTTTCATAAAGAGTCATCATAAACTCAGTATTTGCCAACTGAAATGTTGCAGCTTGTCCAGGGCTACATAATCTATAAGTTGTAATGTTAAAGCATTTTTTCGCAATTTAGAGGAAGTTTTGAAGTATTTTGATGGATTTTCTGGAGGCACGACCATTGTCAATTTAAAAGAAACATCAAACACCAACCACAACTGTACAAAAGTCATCAAAGATTCTTGCACTAAGAGAGTAAATCATATTAATAAAATTACAAGCTGCGAATAAAATATATTGGTTATAACGTGCTACATTAGAAGTTCAACAGGTTTGTAAATTTTACAAAAGTAGGACTTGCTACAATACTTAACTTTTTCTCCAATGTTTCAAAAACTGCAATACCTCGTTTTATGATCTTTTTAAAAATTAATTTTGAGCATTACATGTTAAACGAAGCAACTGCTCGTACCTTAAAATTTGCACATCCCTCAGGATGGATGAACTTTGAATATCTGTAGCTTTAATGCGGCATTTTATACCGGACTCGAACAGCTCAAAACCAAAAATAAAATTACTGATTTTGGATAATCATGAAAGCCGCTTCTCTATTGATATTAAATTTAGCAAATGACAACGTAGTTAACATAAATTTCTTATTTGAGGGTTTCTTAGGATTTAGTCTCTACAACTGGAAAAAAGATTTAAACTTCATTCCTGAGGAATTCAATTAAAATAGCCTGTTGGAGCATTCATATAACCCCCAAAACCATCACAGGAGAGGCGAACGGGTTTTGCGTTGTTCCTTAATTCAAATAATATAAGGGCATGTTATAGTGCTGACGCTATTTTATTGAAACTTCTCTGATTATCCAGTTCTGCCCAAGCATACGATATGTCTGTAGATGGATCCAATATTCCCTTTTAACTTTCTTTACCTATCGCAAAATGCTACACATTTAGTTGTATACTAAATTGGCTGATTGGTCTGCTATTTTTGGGAGTACTTAGTTTTTTAGCAAAAACAGCTGAATATCACTACGTCAGCATAATCTTAAGTTTCTCTGAAAACCTCATAAAAACACTTTTGTGACAACGCTGATAAACCATTATCTGATTTTTGTGCCGTCATCATAAACTCAGTATTTGACAACCGAAATGTTTGTCCAGGGCTACATCATTAATTCGTTGTAATGTTGAAGCATTTTTTTAAATTTAGAGGAAGTTTTGAAGCGATTTGATGAATTTTCTGAAGGCACACGCATTTCCAACTTAAAAGAAATATCTAACACAACTGTACAAAAGTCAACAAACATTCTTGTATAAAATTTCTGATTTTTGATAATCATGAAAGCCAGTCCTCTATTGAGATATTGAATTTAGCAAAAGACAATGGAGTTAACATACATTTTTTGCTTGAGGGTTTTGCAGGATTGTTTTTTTAGTCTCTACAACTAGAAAAGAATTTAAACTTAATGCCTAAGGCACTCAATTGAAGTAGCCTGTTGGATAACATTCCTATATCTGTGGAGTTCTTACTTTGAGCCCCACAGCCATCACAGGAGGGGCGAACGGGTTGTGCATTGTTTCTTAATTCAAATAATGTAAGGACATGGTATAGTGCTGACGCTATTTCATTAAAACTCCTCTGATGATCGAGTTTTGCCCATGCATAGGATATAACTGTAGATGGATCCAATATTCCTTTGGAACTTTCTTTATCTATCGCAAAATGCTAAACATTTAGTTGTATACTAAATTGGCTGATTGGTCTGTTATTTTTGGGAGTACGTAGTTTTTTGGCAATAACAGCTGAATATCACTACGTCATCATAATTTTAAGTTTCGTTTAAAAGATCATAAAAACACTTTTGTTAAAACGCTAATAATCCATTATCTGATTTTTGTGCCATCATCTAATGCTTTTGTAGTTTGTCTTTAAATTGTAGACAAGTAAAACATAAGTCAGTTTTGGTACCAAAACCAATAATATACTGTCGCTTAAAAGTGTATCTGAAAACCATTCCCTAACCAGTCTTATTATATATTTTCCACAACTTTGAGACTCACTGAGAGACAAAAATGAGACTCATAGAACTTTACAGATTTCACAATTTTTTTATTAACAACTCGTTTTATATAATTTTTTTCTTTCGCTCTGTGTCCTCCATGACGTTATTTGATCATTTTATTACAATATTTGAACCTCTTGGCAATATTCTGTAAAATTATGTCTTTTTCATAAAATATCCGTAAAAGCTTGTCTACACACATTAACTATTGAACCATCCCTTCTTCTAGTCTGACATGCGCCTTAGGCATGTGGTACATCCAAATTTATTCTTGTTAGTTGACTTCGATATGTCGATGTTTGCACCGAAGTCGGCTGTTGATACGTCGGTTTTTGCATTTAGAGCTTGGATAATATATATCCAGAATATTTCATGTAAAATGTCGACATAACCCCTATCTTAAGTCTTCAGGCCGAACTGGGTGAACTACCATTAGATTTACGAAGACAGGAATTAATGCTCTCTTATGCATCGAAGCGGTACTCTTTACAATATCACCAAACCATTCGCTGCTCGAATATCCAGCGCGCAAAAACCCACATTCCCTTTTACGAAAGATGCAGACGAATCATAAATGAATTAAACATTAAAGTCCCCGAAATCTATCCTAGCAAGATGCCAACTTCCTCTCCTTGGCTAATGTCTTCTCCTTACATAAATTTGGATCTATTATCAGAAAATAAAAAAGAAAGCAATTGTCATCTAATTAATTCTAAATATCAAACGTTAATTTCTCAATTTTCTTCCTTCAAAAAGTTATTCACAGATGGATCTAAAACAGAGCGTTGTGTAGCATCTGCCTTTGTAACAAATGATGAAATAAAGAAATATAAACTAGCGGAGACGAATACTATTTTAACAGGAGAACTCTTTGCAATATATAAAGCCATATGTCATGTTACAAAATGTCCTGAAACTAATTTCTTAATAATTACTGACTCATTAAGTTCTCTAGAAATCATCTCAAAAATCTATTCTTCCCATCCTGTGGCCAAACTCATTAGACAAGAATTGCATAATCTAAACCACAGAAACATTGCTTTCCTGTGGGTGCCATCTCATGTTGGAATCACGGGAAATGATTTGGCGGATAAATATGCTCGAGAAGCCTTAGAGGAAACAACTATTGAATTCTATCCAAAAACTCCAGCGACAGATCTTAAATCATATTTCCACAGCAAAATAGTCAACATATGGAATAGCAGATGGTGTAAAAAACAGGCAAAACTACTAGAGATAAATCCAATATTTCAACCATGGTCTGATAGTTCCACCAATCGTTTTTCTCAGGTTATCATCACACGACTGCGGCTTGGTTATAGTCGCCTCACACATGGACATCTGATGACAAGGGATCCACAACCGGAGTGTTATGCTTGCGAGACCCCGCTAACAATAAAACACCTTCTAGTGGAGTGCCCGTTACACAGTGCGGAAAGGTGTAAATTCGGAATCCCGGAGAATTTGAGAGAACTATTCTTAAAGTGCGGTGCCAAAGTGATTATCCAATATCTTAAAGCAATAAACTATTTATACAAAATTTAATTGTTACACTGTTCAATTATTGTTATTACTTTTTCTTTTTTTCGCTAATAGCCTTACAGGCTGATGCGAGTTTGTAAATAAAAAAAAAAAAAAAAAAAAAAAATGTCGACATGTAACATGAAATATTTTATATAAAAATTATATTAAACAAATCAGACATGTTTGAAAATAAAACTGGTCATATCTTCTAAACCAAAAATATAAGGTAGCGCAATCTAATATCGAGATAATTCTTAAAAACTGTTCTATCGATTTCCTTAATTATAATTCTGGTAGCGGGTGGGTACTTTTCACGATCCCGGTGGAAACAGACCAACTTCAGGGATTAGCGACCCTGCCCACGCTAGCTCATGATATTCCACCATCCCACACCGTGGAATCTCATGTCCCATAACCTTTATCCTACACCCTCCATATTTATCCCTCCTAGTTCTCAACCCTGGTGAAGGGCAGCAGCGATCACCAGTACCAACGCAAGGCGCAAAAGAAATTATCTTGGTTTGGCTTGTTATTGGAATTCCGCAGGCATGACTAGGACAGTTTGAATGGCTGTGGTACTGCGGTGTTAAAAGTAACGGGATACCACAACACTACCTTTTCCCCAGAATAACTCATCTCATTATGGCAGAACAAAACAAAACAATGGCCCTCAGTCCCGTGCAGGCCTTAGATGGTCAGAGGGTGCGAAGAATCTTCCGGTGCCAAATAGATGATATCCAACGAATTTCAACAAGGAATATTAATAGTCTTTATGAACCAGGAAAACTACACAACCTTATAAAGGAAATGAATCGGCTGGAAATAAATATAATGGGAGTCAGTGAAGTCCGATGGACTGGATCTGGACAGTTTACGAAAGATAAGATTACTATGTATTACTCGTGTAGTGACCCAACAGATAGACATCACCGACATGGAGTGGCTATTGCTCTTGACAGGAATCATTCCAATTGTTCCAATGTTGTTCCAATTTCCGAACGAGTCATGTTGATCAAAATGGCAGGCAAACCAGTAAACATAAATGTGACACAAGCATATGCACCAACAGCAGATAAGTCAGAAGAAGAAATAACTAAGTTCTATAAAGATCTGGAAAAAGCAATAAGACTAACAAAGAAAGGGGACATAAACATAATAATGGGCGACTTTAACGCCAAGGTGCGGGTAAAGGAAGATATGAAGACATAATTGGAGAGTACGGCCTTGGAGTTAGAAATGAAAGAGGCTACCTGCTGTGTGAATTCTGCCAGGAGAACGGTTTTGTCGTCATGAACACATGGTTTCAGCTCCCACCTCGTAAGTTATATACTTGGAAATCACCAAGAGACCGTCCAAATCGAATAATTAAGATTTCGTAACGCTATCAAAAGAATCGCAGCATATCCAGGTGCTGATATTGCATCCGATCATAATCCGCTAATAGCAGATGTGAGGTTAAAACTAGCAAAAATTAAGAGAACAAATACAAACACCATCACGCCTATAAATATAAGAGAACTGACGAAAGACGAAAATCTGAAGAAGAGTTATGCAAATCAAATTAATGAAAGAATGCGAATAATAGAACAAAATGATGATATTGAAGAGATGGTCAATTATATTAAAGGAACGATTCTGGCAGTAAACAGGGAAGTTAAAACACAGATCAGAAAGAGAAAGCATAACGAATGGATGACGGACGAAATTAGGGATCTAATGGAAAAGCGAAGGCAACATAAACAACAACGTAATCAAGACAATACAAACAGATATACAAAGAAATTCGCCAGAAAATTAAGAAAGCAAAAGAACGTTGGATGGTGGAAAGGTGCAACGAAATAGAACAATTGCAGGAAAAAGGAGACAGTTTTGGACTACATAAGAAGATCAAAGAAATATCGAATATACACAAAAGCCACCACAGAACAGAAATAACGCAACGATAGAAACGAATACATAGAGTCAGAAGAGGAGATAGCAATGGCGTGGAAAGAATACGCAAAAAGACTTTTTAATGACGAAAGACCAACATAACCAACGCGCAAATTTTTTTCCGAAAACTTATCAGGGCCATCAATAATGCGAAGTGAAATAGAATATGCAGTTAGAACTACAAAGATGCATAAAGCAACAGGTCCAGATGAAATTAATATAGAAGCAATAAAACTACTAGACGAGGAGAATATCGAAATCTTGGTAAAGCTGTTCAATAGAATTTATGATACTGGTTACATTCCGCGAGAATGGCTGCAGTCATCCTTTGTGATGATCCCAAAAACAGCTAATGCCACAAAATGCAATAAACACCGCTTAGTCGGTTCAATGAATCACTTGCTGAAACTCTTCCTTAGAATATTACACTCAAGAATGTACAAGATACTAGAAGAACTTAGCGGGTCAACACAATTCGGTTTTAAGGGAGGACTAGGAACAAGAGAGGCAATTTTATGTTTGAACACCTTAATACAAAACTGTTTAGATCAACAAAAAGATGTCTATTTCACCTTCATCGACTACGAGAAGGCATTTGACAATGTTAAACATGATATCATGATGGAACTACTACATAGGGCCAACATTGACCAGAAAGAGATCAGAATTATTCAGAATCTATACTGGAACCAAATGGCAAAGGTGAGGATTGATCAAGAGCAATATACGGATGAATTTGAAATCCGGAAAGGTGTCCGCCAAGGCTGCATACTCTCTCCGATGCTTTTTAATTTATATGTTGAAAATATATTTGCGGAAGAATTAGAAGACACGGAATTAGGCATTAAGGTGAACGGCATACCAATTAGCAATTTACGCTATGCGGACGACACAGTGATTATAACTAATAATTTGGAAGATCAGCAGTTATTACTTGATAGGGTGAATAGCATAGGTAAAAAATATGGCCTCAAAATCAACATTTTGAAAACGAAATATATGGTCATTAGCAGAAACCCTCCAGAAAACCCGATAATATGCATAGGTGACGATCGGATAAAACGAGTGAAAACTTTTAAATACCTTGGCACCACAATCAATGACCAATCGGATTCACAACAAGAGATAAAAACCCGAATACATATGGCAAGACAAGCTTTTGTGAAATTCAGACCGCTCCTATGTAATCAAAACCTAAATTTCGAAATACGCTACAGAATGGTCAAGTGCTACATATGGTCCATCTTGCTTTATGGGATGGAAACGTGGACTTTGAAAAAAACATCTATCAACAAACTTAAAGCATTTGAAATGTGGCCATTGAAAAGAATGATGCGCATACCTTGGGTGGATAGAGTTTGAAACGATGATGTCCTTAATAGAGCCGGCGTGGAAAGAGAACTCTTTGAATTAATTAAAAAACGCAAGATTGGTTACTTTGGGCACATATTGAGAGGAGCAAAATATGAAATACCACAGTTAATCCTACAAGGAAAGATCGAAGGTAGGAGAGGAGCCGGTCGCAAACAAATATCCTGGTTAAGGAATATTAAAGAATGGACAGGAATACACAATATAGGTGAGCTGTGTCACGCCGCCAAGAACAGAATTCTAGTAATGAGTCGCCTACGCACTTTGGTGTATGGCATGTTAAGAAGAAGAGGAAAGGGTAGTAGGCTCTAAATATTTTAGAATAATTGGGTGTATCCAAAAGCCCCATATCCTAAATTTTTAGATATTTATTATGTCAAGCTTTTTTAAAACGTCTAATTAAAATTCTTAAAGAATTATTCTGTATAATTAATAAAAATTAAAAAACCGGTGTCAAAAATGGGGAGAATGTCCAGAAAAAATTAATCAAACTGTTCAATATAGTCAGACGTTTCTTATCTAAGTCAGTAATTTAATAATGTAAAAGCTAAAAATTAAGACTTATCAGAATTAGAAAAATCCTGCTATATCTCTAATATTTCTTACCTTAAAATCCACGTAATTGATCTTGTTAAACTCAAATTAGCAACACTCAATCGCCTTTTAACGATTTGTTCACTAAGTTTACGTTGTTCTCATTCCTTACACTGCTTTTAATCTTTATAATGAGTTTTTAGCGCTAATGACACTAAGAAGTTTTAAGATAAAGAATTTATTTTCGGGAACTTGTTACCGATTGTAAAGTATAAACTCTCGTCCCTATAAAAATGTGCTCACCTGCTACCTAATAAAGAAAAAAAGCTGAAAAAATCAATCAAATATACAGATATTTGAAGGTTCTAAAGGTATATGAGGGGTAGCTGATGAAAAATCCGTGAAGACGTATAGCTAGCTGACTTTGTTTTGTTTTTTTTTTTAACAATCTTAAAATGAAAAACATAGTCTTTTGCATATAAAAAGTTTATTATACATTCTAGAAAAAAATGTTTTAAATAAAAGTTGTAGACCATAAAAAGTTCTTAATTTAGAATTTTTTTTTAATTTAATAAATAATTAATTTACTGAGATAATTATAAAAAACACTTATTTTTTTAGTAATTTATAAATGCTAATAACTTTATTTTTCGTATAACACATGTAATATGACTACTTAAAATTATCGCAGTTAATAAATTATTAAAGTATCCCAAAATTCACGCAGATCACGCTTGCCCAAACAGTTACTTTAGAGGTATTTTGTAATTCGAAATCAATTTTTCAACGCTCTTATTATAAGGTTTTTAAAAACACTTCATTATTTTGTTAAATTTGTTATTAAGAAAAAGTCAGAAAAAGGTCTGACTTATTAGCTCTTAAACATTGATATTTTTATTATTTTTTATGTCACATGGTTCTAAGTAAGCTCAATAAAGAGCTGGAATAAAGCACACTTTTCAAAAAAAATCAGAATCTTCTATAAACAATAACAAGAAAATAGCTGAAATATTGCAGCGGAAGGTTCTCCCCTCCACTTTTCAGTGGCCATATTTTACAAGTACCATCGTTTTAATGGATTACAACTTTTTACTTTTTCACTGAGTATGCCATATTTCAGTTGGATTATACAATTTAGATCTTTTTTACAAATTTTTAAGTTTCAGCTCTTAATGTTAATAACCAATGGAAAAATATGCTATAAGGTTTCCTATTGATCATGAAGATTCCGGTTTTTATTAAAAAGTGTGTATTTTCACCAGCTTTTTAATGGTCCTACATGCAAGTGTATGACATAAAAAATGTCAAAGTTGTTATAATTGTTTATACGCTAAAAAGTTATACCTATTTTAAACAGTTTTTTAATAATACATTTAATACAATTGTAAGATGTTTTTAATATACCTTAAAAACGAAGTCTCAAAGAATCGATTGCGATTTACAAAATACCTCTACAAGGATGGTTTAGGTAAGTACGGTTGTTTAAATATTCGCACTTCGGGAAAATCAAATTGAATAACTTATGAGCTATTTAGTCGATTTATTTGAAATTTAGCATACTTTAATAACTCATTAAATGCCACAATTTTCAATAGTTATATTACATGTTATGATTTTATATTAAAATATTATAATTAAATATAAATTATTGTTGTATGATGTAATATAAAATATATTTAAATTTATAAATTAATGGAAAAATAGGGGATTTTTGAAATTACCTCGGTCAATTCTTTGTGTATTTTAATTTTGAAACTTTCAGTAGTAAAAAACCGGTTTATTATCTATACCTTTTTTTTTATTTATTTTCCTGTAAAATTTATAAAAAAACGTGTTTTAAGCAAAAACCATTTTTTTTTTAAATTTGTATGTATTATTTTATACTTTTATTCTACTAAAATTAGCAGAACGTGTTCACATCATTGTCATCAGCTACCCCTCATATACCGTTTACAAACTTTAAATACTTGTATAAGATTTTTTCAATTTTTTTTCTTGACTTTCTGGACCAGTCTAATGTAAAAAACTGTAAGGAAATTACGTAAAAATTTAATACAGATATTTCAAGGTTCTAAAATCTTTATAAATGGTAGGTGATCAGCAATCCATGTTAATAACTTTGTTTTTTGCATAAAGACATATATATCTACTTTAATTTATGGCAATTAATGAGTTATTAAAGTGAGCTAAATATAACCCAGATAGATCAAATAGTTTGTTTGCTATAATAGGTTATTAATCTGTTTATTCCGGAGAGCGTATATTTAAACAACAATCTACTTGCCCAAACAACTACTCTACAGGTATTTTGTAAACTGCAATCCATTATTTAAAGCTTCAGTTTAAGTGTAAATTAAAAACACTTTAAACACAATAATTTTTTTTTATTAAAAAACAGTTTAAAAAAGACTTTTTAGCGTATAAACATTTACAATAACTTTGGTATTGTTTATAACACATGTTTATATGTAAGCACAATCAAAAGTTGATAAAAAACACAGTTAAAAAAACAAAACCTTCTATAATCTAGGTAGGAAGCCAAATAGCATTTTATTCTTAAAACCATACTTCCGTTGAACAGCTGAAAATTAAAATCATTTTAAATTAAGATCTATATTATGTGATATGTGAACTAAAATTATATTATAGATGCCATATACAGTGAAGAAGTAAAAAGTTATAAATTGAAATTTCAAATTGAAGCGCGGTGTCAAAATTTTAAATATCTTGGCTTCTATCGCACGTATAACGCTCATTTTTTTAACTGGGGTACCTTAACAAAATAGTAAGAATTGTTCTATTTTCATATCTCGGAAAATCCTCGAAAAATAATCTAATTAGATTTTTTCATAAAAACGTTATTGAATTTTATTATTATTTCGTAAGAAATATTTAAATTTTATTGATAAGTGTATATAATATTAATTATAAATTGTTCAAATATATTTATTCCTTTTATTTAATTTTTAATTTTTTTTTTTTTTAAAAATAAATATTTTTATTATAATTGGATTACCTAATAGGTATAAATATTATTTTTGTAGTTTACCCCTCCACTTTTCCGTGGCAGTATTTTACAAGTACCATCATTTTAACAAGTTATACCTTTTTACTTCTTCTCGGCATATACCATCTATGAAATAGATAATAAAATTTGGATCTTTATTTATAATTTGTTTACTTAGCTCTTAATGTTAGTAAATATAAGAAATATGATTTAAAAAAAATTATCTTCTTTTCTAGTGTTATTTTTATCTTCTAGTGGTCATAGAAGGTTTTGTTTTATTATAAAAGTGTACTTTTTCACTAGTGTTTAATTGAGCCTACTAATAAGCGTGTTATAACAAATTAATATAATTGTTTATGAGCTAAACATTTAGTCCTTTTACTAACTATATTTTAATAACAAATTTAATAAAAGATTTTATATATATATATATATATATATATAATATATATCTATATATATATATATATATATATATATATATATATATATATATATGTATGTATATAGTAAACTCTTAAATATTGGGGAAATCTGCAAGAAAGACTAATGAGTATCAATTGTTTCGCCGAACGTTTTCGCCAAAAAGAATTAATTTGGCTTCTTCAGGGCTGAAAGAGTATAATTTATAATTAGCTATTAGCTATAAGCTTTAATATTATCTATTAAAAACATTATTTATCTTACCGTAACTTAGAATTGTAGAGTTAAAATATTAAAAAACTTTTCTAGTAACAACATAATGGTGTTTTTTGTTACTATGTGCAAAAAAAAGTTTTTTTAACGTTGGAAATGTATGGTAGCTTTGAACTTAAATCGTAAAGGTTTACCCAAGGTTAATCGAAAAACCGAATGTAACTACATTTAAAAGGAGCTAATTCTTTGAATTGTCGGCAATAAATTTTTGATTGTTAGAAAGTTTAAATGTGAGGTTCTGTTTTAGCCAGAACGCATGTGCTAAAAAATTCAGTAGTTCTTTTGAATCTTTATGTCGTTAAGGTTCATTGGTAAAACCGAAAGAAATTAAATCCCAGTATAAGGAAATATTATTTTAGATTTTCTTTTTTAATTATATTTATCATGAACTATAAATGCATCATCCAAATTCTACAGGTAATCATTGATGCTGCCCTATGCCAAAGTGTTCCTGTCACTGTAACTACAACGATCATCCAAAAGGTATCAGATAAACAACATTGCTGTTTTTCCAAAGGCTACGAAAGTATCTTCCTATTACACCACCACTGAAATAAAAGTACTCAAAGGGACCTATCTAATTGAGTTACTGTCAGTATATGAACTATGAACCTATAATGAAGTTTATACGAATTGCAAAACAAAATTTAAAGAAGAACCACTAGCATTATCAACATTTAAGACTGATACTATTTCAAAGAAAAACAACTTTTAAAAGGTTAATAGTTTAACCCCTAAATTTGAACAAAATTCCGATGAACTACAGAAATTAGCACAGGAAAAAGAAATATTTCAGTCCATCCTCCCAATAAAAATGGACCACAGCCACAAAAATTGACTCCACCGATATATATCCTGGTAGCAATCATTCTAATTTTTGGTTTTCTGAACTGAAAAAAAGGAAAAGATGAGCAGAATCCAATCACAGCAGAAGATATCCCTGACCAAAGCCAAGAGTCCTCAGGAACAGTAGACAGAGTTTTGTTCATCTCTCACAAAACTTCCTCAGAGGATGGAGAAATTACGATACATTAACTCCGATTGCCAGTGATATTGTAGTATAATAGTCCAGTTTATCAGCAGTTTCGACAAAAATTGCAAATAGGTCGTCATCAATTATTAATTTCCTATAAATACTGAAAATTTCTGTTTTAAAGTCAGTTGTAATTTGATTAAATAAACTGCTGTTTATCTGTTAGTTGTACTTTTAATAGGGGACTTTTAAAAAAATACCTTCGGGAATGACAGGGAGTGACAAACCTTAAGTTGCTGCTTGAGATATATTACGGACCTAATTAAATAAAAAATACTATTTTTGACCAAAAAATTATTTAAAAAGAATGATGACATGGAACACACTTAAGATCATGAAGAGCCTTAATGTGAACTAACAGAAAAGTCACCAGAAACTATTCGACAGAAAAAGACAGGTTTTGATATTTTAGTTTTAATAAAAATAATATATGTAGGTATCTTTTTATTCACCTTCAAACTTCAATATTATTATTTAGGCAATGCTAATATTACAGTAAAATCAATAAAGTAATAATTGATAAGAAATCCAGACAGAATTTGGTATCAAAACTCGCAAAATCCACACTTTAAAACCTAGCAATTTTTAACATAAAAATGCTTTGTCTTTATTTAAAACCACAGTTCTATGCTATAATTCCATGTAAATCTATTGATTATAAATAAAACAAAAATTACCAACCGCGTGAACTTGGTTTTGCACCCTCCACTTTTCTTTTCACTGTGCTGTACAATTTTCTGGAGCGCAGATTGTAGATTTTACAATTTTTGGTTTTACCCCCAATAGGACACATAAAAAGGTTATAAAGTTTAATAATTAATTAATGCTCAATTTTATAATAAAACACTCAAAAACTCTAGAAATGCCAATAAATAACATCTGTTTCCACTCTTAATGTTTTGCTATAAAATAAAAATTGTATGCCATACTTTCCTTATACAATTTAAATTTATTCTTTTCGTATATGAACAGAATATAAAACTTTGCGAAACAATGCATTATTGAACAATAAGTAAGACGAATAGTGCAATATAACACAGCGTATATTTTATACGTACTACATTTTTCGGTATGTAGAGTGTTCTATTTACAGCTTAAACGTGACTAAGAAAATATTAAAATAAAATTAGAAAAATGTGCAAAATTTATTTTTTTTTAATTTTCCCGAGATAGTTATGCTTTAAACTGGTATGCTCTTTTAATTTTAATTTTAAACAAGGAAAGACAATTTTTATATATTTATATTTTGTCGCTATGATGTGAAAAAATAGAAACTGGGACAACAAACCAATGGCAAAGTAAATGGAATAACTTCCAATAACCAATTCCAATAACCATTCCAATGGAATAACTAATCAAAATGAAAAGAAATTAAACCATCTATAAAAAAATTGAAAGCAAAATACGAATCAGGATAACCAGGTTAGAATTGATTGGTTATGTTAAAATGTAGAACACTTAAATTGTATGTCATACTTTCCTTATACAATTTAAATTGTATTGCAAGAAAATTTATCCCAGAAACATTCTTTCCCAGAAAAATCTTTTCAAATATTTGTAGCTGAAAACTGTAACATGAAAAATATTGTAAACTTTCTTAAAGTTAGTCAACTTGTTCATGAATGGTAAATGAATTAAGTAATTGTAGGTTAATCTCCTAACGTTAATAACCATAATATTTGATACGACTGAAATCATAAATAAAAATTTTAAAAAAATGAGAAGAAAATTCAACAAACAGTTGGTTTGTTAGATTAGTTCACATACATATATTCTGTCGCGCTCAAAACAAGTTTAGATATTATAAATTTATTACTCAAAAGAAGAGGAGGAAGAAGAAAAGTTGATAATGTCAAATCTAAATAAAAGAAATAAAAATAAAATAGAAGTAAAAATTTTTTTCATGTCGTAATACAGAAGGTGCTTTTAAATTAACAGTCGAAAGAAGACTGTTTTAAGATAAAGAAAAGTTTCGATAATATTTTAGACTTTCCAGGGATTTATTTGGAACTCTTACAATTTATAAGGTATGATATTATATCAAAATACAATTATAATTTTAGTATAGATGTGTACGCAGTGAGCTCAGCTGAACGATTGCGTTCTTGGCCTTCTTTATTTTTTGCCTCCACCCTTGCTTGTCTGTGGCTGATCTGCTCCATACACAGACTTCTAAAAGGGCTTGTGTGTCGCTGTTTACTGTGTCTTCCCAGCGCTTTCTTGGCTTTCCAACCGGTCTTTTTTCCTAGATTCTAGCATTTAGTGCGGTTTTTGGTAGCCTATCCTCTCCCATTCTTATCACATGTTCGGTCCATTGCAATCTTTGTATTCTAATAAAGTCTGAAAGTAGTGCTTCCTTATAAAGTTGATAAAGCTTCTTGTTGTATCGACTTCTAAAGTTTTCCTTACAGGTCCTAGTATTCTCCTCAGTAGTTTTCTTTCGAATGTATCGAGTTTGCTTTTGCGTGTTTCTTTTAGGACCCATGCTTTACTGTCAGAGCATGCTATTGGTCGAATCAGGGTTTTATAGATTCTTATCTTTGTATTTCGGTGGATTAGACCGGAATATATGGGAGAAGGCAAAATAAGCTCTGTTTACCTGCGTTATTCTCTTCCGTATTTCTCCGTCTTCTAAGTTCTAGTTACGCTAGACATCTAAGATGTCCAGCGTAATTTAAAATTTAAAAAATAAACATTTTTTTTTAATTAATATTTTTAAAATTAATTTTTATTTAACTAAAAAAATGGTTTCTATATTCCCACAGTCCCACAATAAATTACTTAAGTAAGTGGTTCATATAATATACACAGTATAACCAAAATAATAATTGTCGAGTCGGCGGACTAAAGCACATAAGTCAAAATTTGTCAAATTTGGTTTTCTACATAAATGATCGCATTTCGGCCCGACTCATCAACTGACCAAAGCACATAAGTCAATCTACTTCCTTTATAACCATACTGAAAATTGTACCTTTTCAACATACACTTACATTACAGTTCTACTACCGACTAAATCACATAACTCGACTTATGTTATAAGGTACCTAAACGAAATGGCGTCTGTATATATGACTTATGTTATAATGAAATTGTAAGATATGTAATTCACCTAATAAACTCAAGCATATTATACACAAATCGTAGTTGATTCTACAAGGTCAAACGTTCTTTAATCTCAGATAAACACAGGTCTCAGCTGTAGTCTCACATACATTTTGTGTGCGAATGTGGTGATATTGCATATTGAACATTGTTTAGCTAAGTTATAATAGTTATCGTTAAACAGCGGCATGTTGGGACAAAGAGCCAGACGTTTGGTTAAAATGTGTTTATCTAAAGGAAATAACGAAAGTAAGTATTTTTATTAGTTTGTAATTATTATGTACGTGTGTTTGTATTTCTTGGGTTACTAATGAATGAATCATGCAGCAATAGAATGCTAAGAAAACATTGTACAATTATTCAGTACACAGGTTAAATCACAGGATACAAAACTACATAATTCCGTAAGGCAATTTTAAATATTTTTCGTTCAAATATTTTTTATAATAATACTATACAATACATAATAATTATTTCTTTCGCATAAACATCTCATATTATGATTGTTAGTGCCATGTCGATTTTTAATTTACAACTTCTAAAAGGAATGATTTTATTTTAGAAAATTTACAATAGGTATTTTTTTATATTTTAGCTCTCGTTTAACTCTAGAAAAATTTACTATTGGATATGTTTGTCGTTTCTTATAAATTTTGAACTGAGAAGTCTTTTACATTGATAATAATTATATCGTAGCAGAAATTTGTAGGGTTGTTTGTTAACAGGGTATGCCGATATCTTATAATTATTTTTTTTGTTTTAGGAGGAGAAACAGAAGAAACCTCATCAAGTGGTTTTGCTAAATGTATTGAAGAAGGAGAAACAGAAGACACCTCATCAGGTGTTTTTACTGAATGTATTGAAGAAAGTATTGAAGGAGGAGAAACAGAAGAAACCTCATCAGGTGGTTTTACTGAATGTATTGAAGGAGGAGAAATAGAAGAAACTTCATCCGGTGTTTTTACTAAATGTAATGAAGAAAGTGACTTTTCTAGTGATAATTCGACAAACGATCCTCAGTATCAACCGTCGGCCGATGACTCAACGTCTTCAGATGAAGAAACCGTGGAACAGCCCTTACATCCGCCACAACTTAGCACTAACCCTACACAATCACGTATATTGAAAAAAGAAAAAAAATTTAAACGTAACTTAGGTCTGGAATATAAAACGCTTAAAGGGAAAGTAATACCCGCGAGTCGAGTTAAAGGGTTAACAATATGTCGAATGAAATGCAAAGAACGATTATCAGCTGAGATACGGCAAGCTATATTTACAGAGTACTGGAAATTGGGATCATATTCCAAACGTGCAGCATTTATGGGATCATTAATGGAAATTCAAGATAAAACTACAGCAAGACAGCGCACATTTGGTCCAAAAAAGGAAAAGTTTAGACTGAAAACTTACAAATATTTTTTGCTTGTCAATGGTAGTCGTCAACCAGTTTGTCGAGGTTGTTTATTAAAGATTTTGGATGAAACTGACAACTTTATAAAGACAGTGGCATTAAAAAAAAGCATCTGTTGCTTGTACACAGACTGATGATATGCGTGGCATTAATTTCACACCCAAACATAAAATTTCAGATGAAAAACGAGAGGAGATAAAAACTCATATAAAATCATTTCCATCCTATGAAAGCCATTATACAAGAAACACTACTTCGAAGAAATATTTACCATCCCATTTAACATTACGAAGAATGCATGAACTGTACAAACAATGCCACCAAAATCCAGTTTCTATCAAGATCTATGGACAAGAATTCCACAAAATAAAACCATCATTTAAAAAGCCTAGAATTGACACTTGTTGCACTTGTGATAAATTTCACATGCAAATACAACTTTGTACAGATAAACAATCTAAAGCCGAACTTGTTGGTGAACACGACAGGCATAAAATATCAGCAGATCAGGCATATCAGGAGAAAAGATTTGATACACAACTAAGTAAAGATGACATTAAGTTCCTCAGTTGCTTTTTATAAAAGACAATTGTGGACTTACAACCTAACAATACATGACAACAGAACTGGAAAAGCCTTGTGCTATGTGTGGTACGAAACCATTGCTGCTCGAGGGGCTAACCAAATTGCCTCCTGTTTATACAAACATTTGCAGACCTCCTTATCGCCAACCGTAAAACACGTCATCTTCTACTCTGACACATGTGCTGGTCAAAATAGAAACTCCCACGTAAGTGCAATGTTCACATGGGTTCTACAAACACTCAATATCGATACAATAGACCATAAGTTT
The DNA here is from genome assembly GCF_040954645.1 of Diabrotica undecimpunctata. Lineage (NCBI taxonomy): Eukaryota > Metazoa > Arthropoda > Insecta > Coleoptera > Chrysomelidae > Diabrotica > Diabrotica undecimpunctata. Next base: position 86,572,394 of record NC_092808.1, on the reverse strand, counting down.
ATGATACCGGGGCATAGTCATCTAGAAGTGGACACCGACCATAGCATAATTGAAAAGAAAAAGAAAAAAACCGAAATACAGATTTACCATCCCCATGACTGGATGCAGCTAATAAAATCTAGCAGTCCCAAATTTGATGTAGTTCATATGAAGATAACAGACTTTTTAGATTTTTCTTCTCTTCTTAAAGGTCCGTTGGTTCAAAGACATAAAGATGTAAATAATGAACAATTTAAATGGCTACAGACAAAGTGGTTAAGGTACGAAAAAGATTTTGGTGTTATTTTATTCAAAGATTGCTGACACAGAGATGTGCCATTTAAATCCTTAAATCTGAAACGTAGAGGATCTGCTGACATCCCTGATACAATATTCGTAATTTCTAATTAGCCAATGCCAATTTCTAAGGAGAAAAGAAACGACTTGTTGTCACTGCTGCCTTTGATACCAGATATTTTTCACCAATTTTATAAAGATATACCTTTAACAGAAAATTTGCGTAACACAGATCCAGATATTGTGGTAGATGATCAAGAACCCGAATTTTAAACAAACTATGTTAATAATATGTATAATTCTGTAGAAAACTTAAACACATAAGTCATTCTGTTGTATTGAACCAATGAACATAAGTCAAATAAAATACTTTCCAACTGTTTTGTATTATGTTTTATTGTAGGAATAGTTTGAAGCCAAGAAAGTAACTTATAACACACAAAAATTATTTGTTACCTAATTGTCAATAAATCACAAATTACTTTTTTGTGTATCCTGAAAAGTAACCTATTTTGACTTATGTGCTTTATTCCGCAGACCCGAGAATTATTTTAGATAAAATTTAAAGATACTTTACTATTTCCCCTCAATAATAATCAATTAGAAAAAGTTAAATTTTCTAATTGCTTATTTGAGTTCCTCAACTATGAGTAACTTGAATTGTCGCCCGTAAGCACTATACTTACATTATGAATTATCCGATTTTTCATATATGTCTATTACAATACACATTTTGTGCATTTGCAACATATTTTTTTGTACTTGTTATCAACATGGCTTGTTATTAACTGCGGGTAATTTGAGGTTCCATTTAGTAATTATAATACTGTTTCGTAAAAATATTCAAGCGGCTATAGTGTGTCAACCATCTTTGCTTCTAGTTTTGCTCCCAGATAACTGGTACCTACATTTGTAATCGAACGTTGGGACGTCATGACTACTTGGTGCATTATGTATAATCGTTTTTTTTTGTCTTTCTAATTGTACAACGTAGATTTGTGTTTTGTGTATTGTGTGTTGTATATGTATTCTATATAAGATTGTAGGCCTCTTATTACTCCGCTAGTTTGGTATATTCTTGTTGTTGACTCATCCTTTTTAGTATTGATATCTTACTTAACAAAAATGTGTACCCAACCCTTTAGCAGAATGTAGCAGGCTTTGGTTGCCAGTGCTAAAATAAGAAGTCAACAACAAGAATTTATCAACAATGGCAAAGTAACAGGATGCCGAAAAATATCACCTACCATCTTAGACATAATACACACACAACACAGAAAACACAATTCTAGGTTGCACAATTTACGTTACATAATCACAATTACGATACAATTTACACAGACATGTAACAGAAAAAAGACACAAAATATTCAGAATTTAGTATTGCTAGGGTAAAAACTCTACCCTCAGATTTTTCAGATATTAACATGCTGCTGCCTTCAAGAACGAGGATAATTATGTTAATTTTAAAACGACATGACCTAGTAACAAATAACTTTGGTCATGAATTTTCAAAGAATTTTTTTTAATAAAATTTTGTTGAGAAAGATTTTTGATTTGGAAGTCAAAACGTCAAATACTGGTTAGTTAAAAATGTGATTTTAATTAGAACCAATAGTTGTGGTTTGATCTCATATAAACATATTATTTCAATTAGATATGCTACAAGAATAGTTCCAGAACCCTACAAAAAAAACTAATATCACTTTTTAATTCAGTGAAAACGGTACTATAAGAATCAATCAATATAACTTTTGGGAAAAAGTATTGCATAATTTTTTTTTTTTTTTTTTATTTAAACAAATATACCCGCATCAACCACTAAGGGTTATTAGCGGGGGGACATACACAAACAGTAAGATACATATTGTTGCATAAAAAAAATATTTTTTACAATCTGGTATATAGCTTAGTCATTTTAAGATAACTTAATAAAGACTGTAAATTTGACGTTAGTATACTTTTTAAATTATCACTAAGGGCACACGCGATTCTTTCGTTCTGGTACACTGGACACTCAACAATTATATGTTTCACTGACAACTGAGTATTGCACTTGGTACACAACGGAGCAGCCTCCTGGTTGAAGATATGCTTGTGTGTAAGGAAAGTATGTCCTATTCGGAGTCGGTTAATGATGACTTGGTCTTTTCTATTATTTGGTAAGATGATTTTGGTTCCTACTTGACTTAGACATTCTTTGAGTTTATTAGCAGTGTGATCCCAAGTAGTTTGCCACGCTCTGTATACGTGGGCTTTGATATTTACTTTGTGATCAGTCCAAGGCATTTGATTTATGATAGCAATACTTTGGTCGGTGGTTGCATTGCTTGCCAGAGAGTCCACTTCCTCATTACCACTTATTCCCATATGGGAAGGTACCCAGATAAAGGAAATATCTTTTTGTTGAGTCTGTAGATAAGATAACTCTTCTTTGATCTTGAGAAGTATGGCGTGAGTTGTATATAGCTGTTTTATTCCAAGTAATGCGCTCATTGAATCGGTGATGATAACAAATTTGCTTTCATTGATAGAACAACATTTTTTCACGGCCTGATGAATTGCCGTAAGTTCTCCGGTATATATAGAACAATTTGTTGGGATTCGTATGGTAGACTTGACGTTTTCGTAGATGTAGGCTGCAGCATGTCCTTCATGACATTTGGAAGCATCAGTGAAGATTTGATGGGTTGTTGGGTATTTGGATATTACATTTTTATAAGCTTGCTGTATAAGGAAAGGATGTGTGGAATGTTTCGGGAGTTCTTTTAAAGACGTGTCTATTTTTGGATGTTTAATCATCCAAGGAGGAACATTTACATGAATAGGCATAGTAAGACTGAACTGTTCTAAATTAAGACCAATACGTTTTATTCGTTCGGGAAATGGTAGTTTTTTTATTGCAATGTTTCTGTAAAGATCGGACGTTATATTTGTTCTGCAAAGTATTGTTGAGTAGGTTACGTTGCTGTTGTTTGCTGAAATTCTGGCAACGTAATTTAGTGATAGGAGTTGCCTTCGTTAGCTTAAGGACAGTTCATTAGCCAAAACTTGTAAGCTACTTACTGGACTAGTTCTTGTGGCACCTAAAACTAATCTCAAGCACATATTTTGAATGTAGTCAAGTTTTTTTAAAGATGTTTTGTTAGCAGTATCGTAGCATAAACAGCCGTAGTCTAGTTTACTTCGTATTAGTGATCTATATAGAGTAAGTAAGGTTGTTGTATCTGCCCCCCAAGAGGTATTTGACAGCATCTTTAGTAGATTAATTCTGGATTGGCAAGAACGTTGCAGATTGGTGATGTGGGTTTCCCAGTTTAAGTTACGTTCAAAAGAAAGTCCTAAGAAATTTATTTCTTCTGCTTGTTTCAAAACAACTCCATTTAGTGTTAATTGAACATTAGGATAATTTTTTCTTTTGCTAAAAATTAAATAACGTGTCTTTTCACTAGAGAATATAAAACCCGTGTTTTGCGACCAGCTTTCAATTGTGTGTAAGGTAGTTTGCAGTATATGTGTTCCCAGAGTTACATTGTTTGTTCTTAGATAAATGACTAAGTCATCTGCATATAGGCTAGTAAATACAGGTAGTTTTATTTGATGTATAATACTATTTATTGCAACTAGAAAAAGAGTAGGACTTAGAGTAGATCCTTGTGGAGTGCCGTTTTGAAGTACCCGTCTGGAGGATGTAAATCCATTGGTTCTGACTCGAAAAGTTCGTGTTTCTAGAAAATTCTTAATAAAGGACAACATGTGCCCTTGAACATCCCATTCTTGAAGTGTTTTTAGTATAAGATGTCTCCATGTTGTGTCAAACGCTTTTCTTATGTCAAAAAACACGGCAATAAGTTTTTGGTTGTGCAGAAAGGATTCATGTATACTTGATTCAAGTGTTATTAGATTGTCTGTTGTGGATCTACCCGTACGAAATCCACTTTGTCTGATACTTATTAGGTTATTGTTTTCGAGGTACCATTTAAGACGATAATTAAGGATTTTTTCTAAAAGTTTGCAGGTACAACACGTAAGTGATATTGGACGATAGGAATTTGGATCGTCTTTTGGTTTATTATATTTAAGGATTGGAATTATAGTTGCTTGCGACCATAGATCAGGAAAGTCATGATGAATAAAAATATTATTAAAAATATCAACTAATATTAGCTTTGCATTCAGAGGAAGATTTCGTAAGAAAAGAGGGTGGATATCATCAGGTCCTGGACTCGAATTTTTAGCACTTAAACAAAATTCTAATTCTTGAAGACTTACTGGTTTGTTTATTGGATTGCCACTCTCTGTGATTTGTATATTTGAAGACTCCGTTAGTTTTTTGTGCTCTAGAAAGGATAGGCTGTAATTAGAATCACTAGAATTACGTTCGTATATATCTGCTAGTATTTCTGGAATATCTTCTTTGTTTGAATGCATTTGGTTATTATATGATAGAGTATCTATACCTCGAAAGTATTTTGTACCTTTTATTTTACGGACTTTGTTCCATATGTTGCCCAAGGGAGTGGAAGGATTTATTGAAGAAACGTACTTTTTCCAACTTTCTCGTTTTGCTTTTTTGATTAATTGTCTGCTTTGAGCTCTGAGATTTTTAAACCTTAAAAGGTTTTCGATAGTTTTATGTTTCTTGTAAACGTTAAAAGCGTGTTTAGACAAAGTGAGTGCTTGTGCAATTTCGTTATTCCACCAAGGAACTGGCTGCCTTTGACTCGATTTTGTTTTTCCCACTGCGATTGTTGCTGCAGAAATAATAATGTTATTAAATATTTCCAGGTTTTGGTTTGCGTTATTGGTTAAATTATATTTGTTTGTTTGTTCTTCTATCAGTGTTCGATATAAATTCCAGTCAGCTGACTTTATTTTCCATGTCTGGTGAATTGGAAAAGTTGATTTATCATTAGTGTTTATGGTTATCGTGATAGGGAAGTGATCACTATCATATAAATACCCCAATGTGTCCCAATATAATAAAGGAGCTAGCGACGGACTGCATAAAGAGAGATCTATGGCAGAAAATGTACCATTGTATGAATTGAACCTAGTAGATTTGCCAGTGTTTAGTAAGACTAAATTTAAATTATCAATGAGATTATTTAGGAGATTGCCACATTTGTCGGTTTTGTTACTTCCCCAAGTACTGTTGTGACAGTTAAAATCGCCTAATATTATTTTTGGGTGTGGAATTTGGTTTAAAACATTGCTTAGTTCAGTTATGTCTAAATCAGTAGGATGAGGTAAGTATACATTGCAAATATTGATTTTCATTTTGTGGGTGACTGACACTGCAACTATTTCGAGATTTGTTTGTAGTTGTATTTCAGTTGACTCTATGTCATCCCTTACAAAAATTGCTGTTCCGCCGCTTGAGTGATCTGCAACTCGGTTTCTTAGAAAAGGAACATAATTTTTTAATGTCACACTTTGGTGCTTGAAATGGGTCTCTTCTAGGCATATGACTAAAGGAAGATATTCGTGTATAAGAAGCTTAATGGATTCTATATGTGTAAAATAACCGTTGGGGTTCCACTGTAATATGAATGTGCTGGCCATTAACTCTTTATGTGTTAACTATTTATTGTTGAGAACTTGATTCTTGGTCAGTTTCGTCAGTAGAAGAAGGACTGTTGAAAAGCAGTTTCTTCTTCAATCTGGTGATATTGTTTTTTAAAGTTTTATTTTGTATTTGGGAATATATAAAGTTTAAAATTTCTTTTATTTCTTGGCTTTCATTTGAATAATTTTTAACAATGACTTCAGGATGTTTTGAGTGAAGGGAATTTGCCAGAAAATCACATATTTCATGAAAAGTAAGTGTAAAGGAAGGGTTTCTATTTTCAATTTTTTCTTTAATTTGATTTAGAATAATTGATATATCTTCTTGGGTTTTAGGCTTTTTCTTAGGTTTTTGAGTATCGGGAGGAGGTAGGTTATTTTCAAGAATTTCAGGAGAGGATATTTGTCTTTTAGTTGCAGGAGTAATTTTAGTGCTTTTTCTATCGCTTTCAATTACTAAGGAATTATCTTGGAATATTTTTGGTTGATTCAAGATTTGTAATTCATTGTTTGTTTGTGAGGAAGTGGTTTGGTCTTTTGTAGCTGATGCGTGATTTTGTATGGTATTGGGTTCTGGTTCCATTAATGTTTCGGTATCTTCTTGGTATTGGTTTCGTGGTTGATCTTGTAGCTGATTATATTTTTCATTGGTAGAGTTATGTATATTCACGTGGTGGTCAGTTTCCATTTGATTAATTGAGTTGCTTGATGATGATAAAGAAGGACAGTCAGAGTCTTGATGTCCGACAATCTTGCATCTGGAGCAGTTTAAACCATCTATGGAAATGTATAGTCGATATGATGTATTGTCGAATGAGATTAGAAATGAGTCAGGAATTGATGCATTTTCTAAAGGACTTATGAACATTTGCCTCCTAAAGCTGAGTACGTGGCTGTATTCTGAGTCTTGCATGCCTACTCGTAGAAACGTCATGTTGGAGGCGGATTTTATACCCATAGTTTTTAAGTGCTCTTCAATTAAGCTATTAGGTATCGTAGGACATACATTAGATATGATGAGTCTCTGGGCGGGGGTTATAAGTCTTCTTACTTCAATCTGGTTACCATCAATATTTATATATTTGTGGGAGCTAAGAAATTGATCAACTACATATTTAGAGGAGAGGTAGATGCAGATGCGGTTGTTTGATATTTTGGATGCCCAAACAACATTTTTGGGCTGTACTATTGATCCAACAGCTTTTATATATTCGAAAACTTTTATTCCTTGTATGGTTGAAAGTATAATACCTTGGTCTTTTGAAGGATATTTGAAACTATTTAATGCATTGGAGTAAGATATATGTGACGTAGTGGGTATATTTCGTGAGGTAGTAGCTGATTCCGGTTCATCCATCTTCCCGCTGAGAATTTACGTACATTGGCACAGAGGATCTAAAGCCGGACTTGGCCACTTAATAAAATTAAACAGCAGCCTAGCCTAATTACTTGTTAGTAGCAAGAACCAGCAAAAACTTGTTGTCAATAATCGATAAGTTGAATTGAAATCGATAAAATATTTTGCCTTTTAAACTTCTGATTTTAAGGTTATTAATAATGCAGTTTTGTACTCACAGAATTCTACGATTTTCAGTACACTGTCACATTTAACTTTGAACAGGATTTTGATTTTAATATTATTCACTAATTACACGTTCAGAACTAAAGAAATAATAGTTTAAATATTTAAATTTTTAAGAGAAACTTTGAAATGCGTCTAAACACTTTGACAGTTTTTTGACAATCCTCTTGCATAATTTATTGTTGTTAAATAACCCATTAATCTCCAAGGAATGAAAAACAACTATTTTTTCGAATTTTTTATTGAAACTAGTTAAAAATGCCTCAACTAAGATATGTTTATAATTTTTTTACAAAAAAATTAACAATAACATCAAAAAAATTGGTAAATACTGTTATACGTAAAATATATTTATTATTTTATATGAAACGTTTCGAAACATTCGGAATGGAGATGAATTTTACATTTTTTGCATAAATATATAGTATGACTTTTGCATAACCTACATTTCTTTCGTGCACTTGTATCGTGCCTTCTAATCAAATGACCAATATTGTCAAATCTTACATCGCCAGGCAAACTAACTTTGGAGGGATACTGCTAGAAGTGATCGAAATTGTAGTTGTGACTTTTTACTATCATTTTCAATATTGTAAATCTTTCAGCTGTTTACGACTGTACTATCAATAGGATTCATAAATAGAGGCCACCACCATTTCTTCCCTCTTATTATGATTCGGTAATTAACAATGCCATGTTCGTGGAAATCCACACAACCCATAAACATATTGCATTCGGCTACTACATTAGGCTAAGATACAAGAATATTTTTGTGTTCTTTTCGACTGTATCGTTTTCTTTGAACAACAGGTAGTAATGTGCAGTTATTTGTTATTACCGTACCAGCTGAATTTTATCATTTCATTTCACGAGTAAAACTTTAGACACAGTATCAAATGCAGACTGGAATTTTCCCCGTGTCGTCTTTTTGAACGTTTTGCTATTCTGTAATGAACACCTTTGCAGTGCAGTTTTCTCTTATAGTATATGTGGCAAAGAAGCCTAGATTCTGCGGTATTGCAAAAAGAGCATAAAAAAAGAAATTGTCGAAAAATACTCGCTGTTCTTGGGGTTTGTCAACTACAGAAAGTAACTCTAAAACTACCTTTGTTCCCAAACTATTACCCGAATCAAAATTATTTGTTGTTTTCCTTCATATGGGTTAAGTTTTAAATACACTTATTAGGGTAATATTAACTGCTTTAGCTTAAAAAGTTTAGCTTAAAAAGTAAAATTGTGACAATGATGATTTTTAACGAACGTGGTTTCTCGCTAGATTAAAGAAATGATCATATGAGGAAGAATACTGTAAACAAAGTTCCATAAGATTCCATATAGAAAAAGCCCCTTGAAGAAAAAAAAAAGTATTAAAACCCTAGAATATTCAAGACGACATTGAAAAAACTAAAATATCTAGTGAAGTTTGAAACTTCAGAAAATATAATACACATAAAACATGTTGTTGACAGTTTAAATACAAATTGTAATTAAGATTTTAAACTTTATAGTTGTCATTTTTTTAAAATATTATAAACAAGTTGGTGCACGAATGAAGGTATTTTAATGAAGTGTAACGTTGGTGACAGCGGTGCAATCAAAAAGATATTAAGTAATTGTTAACGGTTAAGACTATTATTTCCACTGAAATTGATAAAGAAATGGGTACGCCCGAACCACCGCTTGGTTCTTAAAAGACCAAGAAGAAAAAGGAGAGGCGTTTATAAGTAGAAGTAGGAATTATAAATGGTTTATCTTAAATTCACAAAACTTAAGTTAAAAGTAAGTCAAATCAATATTAGAGCAGATAATTTAACAGAACAACAGAATGATTTAGAAAAGAAAATAAAACAATTTAAAAACCGATTTAAGAAATCCATTAATGCAAGATCAAAACGATTTAAACCAACAACAAAAAGATTTAAAATTAACTTTAGAAAGACAAATAGTCGAATTAGAACAAAATTAGTACTCAAGATTCTTTATCTAATATTGTTTCAGTAACTAAAGTTGAATCTTAACAAGTAGCTAAATAATCTTCGAAAATTAAACCAGGTACAATTAAAACTAGCGAGATTTTAAAACCACCCACATTCGATGGCCAAACAGCATAGAAAACTTATCGTTTTTACTTCGAAGCTGCAGCTAGAGCAAATGGCTAAACTGAGAAAGAAATGGCAGCTTCCTTGGTAGTGTCGCTTCAAGACAGGCAGCAACCATCTTGCAATTTATTCCCCAGAATGTACCCAGTTATACCTCTCTTGTTCAAGCTTTAGAGAAAAGATATAGCTAGCAGCATCTAAAAAAGTTTTTTGAAAGTCAGCTAAAAGTTTAATATCAAGACCATAAAGAAAGCCTGCAAGAATATAAAGCCGATACTAAAAGATTATTGCATTTGGCCTATTCTTAGGCAAATAGAAATTTTCTGGAACAAATTGGTAAGCCGGAATTATTGTAATATACATGGACTACAAGATGTCAAAATGCAACAAGCATCTTCGATTAAAATAACACCACAAAATGGTAGATGAAGCACCAATCTCAGACCAGGTGTATAAAGAGGTAAAAAACATTTCCAGATCTGGCATAAAATTATAGGTGGAGCTTTCCTCATACGCCGAAGACTTTCATGGAATGGTTGAGAAACCATGACGTTACTGTCCTGCGTTATCCTGGAAATAGTCCTGATCACAGAATAGAAAATCTATGGCCAAGAATAAAATAATTAGGATCGCGCCAAAATCCTAGCCACAAGAGGGAACGAAAAAATTAGAATTATTCACTACTGATTTAGTCATTACGCCAAAAAATTTGACTTGTCTTGTATCTATGGCTATCTGACTATCGTATATAACTTCGAGTATACTTTCTCCCTTTCTTTGTGTAAAAACACAAAGTTGTTTACCAAAATTTTGACCTTTTTCCTTTATGTCTTATATAGGGCATTATATTTGCAGGCGCCACGGATTGCTAAAACTGTATACTTTTAAATCTTAAGTCAATTACTGTTATTGTTGACGGTCTCGATCTTTTTTTGTATCTGCTAACTCTTAAATCTTAGGTGTGGTAAACATTGTCATTATATCGATGGATAAAAAAAGTACCTGGCTAATCGAGAAGGCTAGTTCTAAAAATTGTTTCAGCATGTAGAGAGTCGAATTTCATCTAACTTTTACATCCGGGTTTATTTGCACAATTTTCCCTTCAGGAAGGCCAGCATCGGTTGGTATTTATCAAATTTGATCATTTTCCTTCACACATCTTCCTATTACCACTTTGGACATCGGAACGTCAAATGAACTTATTTTACAGTAAAATTGTGGCCTATTCCGATTAAAAACACGTATTTTACTACATACCTTGTTTCATAAATCCTTAATCAATACGGTTAAGGTCTGAACTTTTGGATATTTAAAAAGTAAGCGAATCCATCTCATCAAAATTTTTGATTGATTTTAATAGGTACTTCTTCCAAATATCCTGGTAATGCGCTTAGCGGGAACTCGAAATAAGTTTAAGCAGTTGAATATATCACCTCTTTCTGTGCATTGCATCGATAATCTCTTATTTTGTATTTCGTCCTTTTTGGAGGCTCACTTCCATCCAAAAATGACATTATACACTGAAAAATGATACTATGTACTTGTCTACCGTAAACCATGATAAATGGAAATAATTGTTAATCGACTGTTTGGTCAATTCTATTAAGGCTATTTTCTATACAACGCCTTGGAATAGCTGCACTATTCATGTCACCTTTTGTAACGTTATAAACGTCACATCTTTATTAATTTATATTTAAATTATTATTTTATTTGAATTTCTTTATTAATTTATTAATTCCTTTACCTTTAGTTTCTTGTTTACTATTTTTTCTTCAAAAAGTAGTTGGCGCCCTCTCCCTTTCTATCCGCTAGTAAATATTCTGTTCTATGTCGACAGAAGAACTAACTCCATCATAGGCATACGTTCTACGACATCTGTACTAAACTTCATTGTAATTCCTCCCTACCTTCTGTCAATCACCTTATCTAAACGTAGTGGGAATATTCTTTTTTGCCTGTTTATGAAATTTATAAAAGAAGGCAAAAATTATTATAATCTTCATTTTATGGTCTGCAGAATTCTCTTGGGGTGAATACTTTCATTGTAATCTATATTCTATAATTCTGACAGCATTTTCAATATTCATAACCTCACTTCTTTTAAAGCCACGTTTTTAATTCTATGCATGTAGGAATCTAACAAAAATTAACTAACTTTAATATTAATTCTATTTCTCTTTATCCTTGCCATCTGCTATTTGTTTAATTGTAATTTTTGTAAAATAATTGGCAAGGATATTAAACCTCTTTGATGTTTCTCTAATATAGGCTGTTTAATATTCTAGTTTACTGGAAGTTTATTGGAGAATTTACTAAATATTTTATTGGAGAATTGGAGAATTTACTGAATATTTTATTGGAGAATTTATTAAAGATTTGATTGTATTTACTAAATATTTTATGGGATATTTGTAGTATTTTATATGGAATAACTGCAGCTGTATAGGGCCTACCCACATGCTCTGAAGACCACATAGCACATATATTTAGAAACAAGCAGCCCATTGATGCCACAAGTATCAATTACAAATTTATTTAATGTAAAGCGTTAGGCAGAGTTGTTTTTGCTATTTAAATATTATTTTTTTTATGTTAAATAAATATGATTAGTATTTAGACAAAATCATTGTCTTATTTGTTACCAGACAAGACGGATTCATACTTGAGAGACTCAGCTAGGCAAAGCATAGAAGATAAGCTCCCATGATTGATTGAGGTATTATTTTTATAATAGTATTTTAATTCTCTTTGGTAGTCTTATCGTTACACATTGTTAAAATTATCAATAATTGTCTGAAAGTCTAATTTGTTCCTACAAAACGTATTCTTATAATCATACAGTATTTTTGTAAAACAATATTAAATTAACCTTAAATTAAATTAAGTAAATTTTTATTCACTGCTTTAAGTTTTAAAATTTTAAATGTTGATTAACAATTAATTTAATTCAAATGTGAAACAATTTTTTTACAACAGTATAGATGTAAGAAGTATCTTGGAAATTGTCCTATATTATGAGAATCGCTACCTTGAAAGCACTAATACCGTCACCGTATACGAAGTAGAGACAACTTTTGGACGTAACTCGAACCGACAGTTCTGTTAGTGATCTCCTATTTCAAAAGCTACGTTACTGCATTTATACTAGAATCGAGTTCCTTATTTTATATAGACACGGAATGTCAACATAGAAAGCAAACACAAAACTTCGATTGTCGTGTGAGTTTGCAGTTCGCATTCACCAAACGGAAGTTTCAGAGAGACTTCAAACTTATAAAAGTTTTGATATTTGATTCCCTCATTGATTCGCATCCGAGTTTTCATTTTGTAAACTAGAATCTTTATGCAATTGATATTTGTTTATTTTTAGACTACATGTTCAAAGTTTTCCACTAAATTTAAAAAATTAATATTGTAATACATTGTATTAATTATTAAAATATTATTGTATTAATATATTGAGAAACGTGTGAAGTGAGTGTGAATATTTTTTAGCTTCCAAATATCCAAATATTGGTTATTCTGGTATTCCTGTACTAAATTATATGTTATTAAATTATATATATATATATATATATATATATATATATATCTATTTATTATATATATACATATATATATATATATATATATATATATATATATATATATATATATATATTGATTATGATTTAAACTTAAGTTATTGTTCGTTATATATATTATATTATTTATGTAAGAGATACTTACAGAATAAGCCAATATAGCCACAACATAAAGATACAAAAAGCAAATATCAAACCACTTCGGATCGAGTGGAAATAAAAATCATAAATTTGTATTTATTAATTAATTTCATTTTTTATTATAATCCAAATTCTAATATATACAAGTCAATAGAATCTTCAACAGTCCTAAAACAGATAAAATATTTAAGTCATTTATTCACAAAGTAAGAAGTTTCAATTTGTTAGTAAACATACAGTTAACATGGATAGAGCTCGGAAAATAAAACGTGTTAGTAGATGAAATAGGATATAGCTCATAAATAAGAGTTCAGAATGATATAATCTTTAATGGACAGGTAATCTGAAGACAATTCTCAGTGATTCAATATCAAAAGTGCTTTCAGATAGCTTTAAAATTAAATAAAAGCAAAATAAAAGCAACTAATTCATGTTAAAATTGGTGTATGTCAAATTTGTTAGTAAAAATTTTAATATTTAAATTATCATTTTTGTTGTAGAAATTATATGTCAAAAGAAAGCTTAAATTCTCTAGTATTTGTTTCAATTCATTTCAAAAGTCAATATAGTTCTCAAGATTTAACAATTTATTAAAATTTAAAATATTTTTTATTTTAATCATAAATGTCAAAAATATACAAAAATCCTGTCAGATCTTTAAAAACATTGTCAAAATGCTTGGAGATCTGGTAAGCAATGAAAAATAAGTGAATAGAAAATCAATAGTTACGAGGAAGTCCAGAAAATTTTTGATTTTTCAGCAAGCAAAATTTTTCAAAAGTATTTTAAAACCTTAAAAAAGTCTAATTTGTTCCTACAAAACGTATTCTTATAATCATACAGTATTTTTGTAAAACAATATTAAATTAACCTTAAATTAAATTAAGTAAATTTTTATTCACTGCTTTAAGTTTTAAAATTTTAAATGTTGATTAACAATTAATTTAATTCAAATGTGAAACAATTTTTTTACAACAGTATAGATGTAAGAAGTATCTTGGAAATTGTCCTATATTATGAGAATCGCTACCTTGAAAGCACTAATACCGTCACCGTATACGAAGTAGAGACAACTTTTGGACGTAACTCGAACCGACAGTTCTGTTAGTGATCTCCTATTTCAAAAGCTACGTTACTGCATTTATACTAGAATCGAGTTCCTTATTTTATATAGACACGGAATGTCAACATAGAAAGCAAACACAAAACTTCGATTGTCGTGTGAGTTTGCAGTTCGCATTCACCAAACGGAAGTTTCAGAGAGACTTCAAACTTATAAAAGTTTTGATATTTGATTCCCTCATTGATTCGCATCCGAGTTTTCATTTTGTAAACTAGAATCTTTATGCAATTGATATTTGTTTATTTTTAGACTACATGTTCAAAGTTTTCCACTAAATTTAAAAAATTAATATTGTAATACATTGTATTAATTATTAAAATATTATTGTATTAATATATTGAGAAACGTGTGAAGTGAGTGTGAATATTTTTTAGCTTCCAAATATCCAAATATTGGTTATTCTGGTATTCCTGTACTAAATTATATGTTATTAAATTATATATATATATATATATATATATATATATATATATATATATATATATCTATTTATTATATATATACATATATATATATATATATATATATATATATATATATTGATTATGATTTAAACTTAAGTTATTGTTCGTTATATATATTATATTATTTATGTAAGAGATACTTACAGAATAAGCCAATATAGCCACAACATAAAGATACAAAAAGCAAATATCAAACCACTTCGGATCGAGTGGAAATAAAAATCATAAATTTGTATTTATTAATTAATTTCATTTTTTATTATAATCCAAATTCTAATATATACAAGTCAATAGAATCTTCAACAGTCCTAAAACAGATAAAATATTTAAGTCATTTATTCACAAAGTAAGAAGTTTCAATTTGTTAGTAAACATACAGTTAACATGGATAGAGCTCGGAAAATAAAACGTGTTAGTAGATGAAATAGGATATAGCTCATAAATAAGAGTTCAGAATGATATAATCTTTAATGGACAGGTAATCTGAAGACAATTCTCAGTGATTCAATATCAAAAGTGCTTTCAGATAGCTTTAAAATTAAATAAAAGCAAAATAAAAGCAACTAATTCATGTTAAAATTGGTGTATGTCAAATTTGTTAGTAAAAATTTTAATATTTAAATTATCATTTTTGTTGTAGAAATTATATGTCAAAAGAAAGCTTAAATTCTCTAGTATTTGTTTCAATTCATTTCAAAAGTCAATATAGTTCTCAAGATTTAACAATTTATTAAAATTTAAAATATTTTTTATTTTAATCATAAATGTCAAAAATATACAAAAATCCTGTCAGATCTTTAAAAACATTGTCAAAATGCTTGGAGATCTGGTAAGCAATGAAAAATAAGTGAATAGAAAATCAATAGTTACGAGGAAGTCCAGAAAATTTTTGATTTTTCAGCAAGCAAAATTTTTCAAAAGTATTTTAAAACCTTAAAAAAGTCCTGAATTATAACAAAGTATATTCAAATAACCTTGCCGATAAGAAACCATCGTTTCTGATTAAATTTTAGCAAAGCCTGCAGATTAACAGTATATTTTCCGATAAGGGAATTGTTAGCAGTCATCATAAAGAGGTCAACAGCTACCAGAAAGGTGAGTTTTTCCACTCATTTGAATTCTCGCTGAATAAAGAGACCGTTTGGTGTTTATTTTGACTGAAGATCATTTAAAATTCATTTTGGGTACTTATAAATATTTCTCAACCATTGGAGAGATAATTCTGATAGTTTTGCGGCCCTAATCCATTAGAAGACGTCACTGAAAGATGCAATCTTTGTTATTGAAGATTTCCATAAAATTTTCAGAGAAGGGATTATCTGAAAGACGAAAGTGAACTTTAATAAAGTTAAACGCAAGTTTTGAAATTTCTTTAGAAATAATCTTACTTTTTTAAACAGCCTATATCATTCTAAATCATCTTTGTTTAAAAAAAAAATATAATTTGAAGTCAAGTTCACAAAAATTTTATTATCGCTTTTGTAATATTAACCAAATATAATTCGCCGTTTCTTTTGCTTACTAAAATCATTAAACAAAACAGTTAATCGATATTAAACTAAAAATTGAAGGATTATAAACCTTTGTTTTCGCTCTAAAAAGATAGTAAGTGAGGTTGTAAATACTTTGACAAACAAACACGTATTAGATCAAGTATTTCTTGTTGCAACTTCACAAAACACTAATTTCATAAACTTCCTTCAATATTGTATTACGTCATAAATCTAAATCCATTCATATTAGTATTAAACGGTTAAGTATTGGCTTATTTATTGGAAGAATCTTAAATAATTTTTTATATATTATACAAGATATCGTTGTGTAATATTTAATTGATCACTTGTGAATAATTGCACAGTACATTAAAAATAAAACTTCTTGTGTGGTGATTTTTGCTTTATATAATTTTGTATTTCTTTATCAAGCACTACAGGTCACAGAACTCGCTTGAGTTAAGAGTCTGCATGTTCTAAGAAAAATAAGTAAAAATTCAAATTCAAAATACAGCACGTTTCTTTCTATACTTTAGATAAACAAACGAAATTTTCTTTTATCAATAATAGAAAAGATTCACTTTGCATAAAAAAAACAGTATCCTGTGAGATTTAGAGAATACAAGGTGAGTAGAATAAATGTTTGTCAAGTTTTTTTTTTATATTTTCAGGCGTTCAATAAATTTTATTAAAAGCATTTCTAAATTTATCAATATTACAAATTAATCAACTTAAAAAAAAAAATTTATTTTTATCTTCATAAAGCTAGCCGGTAAATAAGAGCAACTTGTAGTTTTCTTACATCACATTCACATATCATAACAATATATTATATATATATATATATATATATATATATATATATATATATATATATATATATATATATATATATATATATATATATATTGTTATGATGTATTATGTGTGAATGATGAGCAATGAGTGTTTTTTACTAATATATATATATATATATATATATATAGGGTTTTTATCGCTACTCTTAAAGAATTAGTTTGTAATGAAATTCTTATGAAACTAATTAAATTATATAGACAATGTAAAATTTAAACAAACTATCTTTAAAACTGAAATAATTATGACACTAACTAAATTATATTAACAAAATTTTGTACCTTTCTGTCACTAAATGCCTAAATGAACTATTTTCCACTATATAGATTTTAATCACCACTCAATGTCTTCGTTCTCAGCCTCGGTTATCCTTGTTTTTGTGAAATTCCTTTTTCCTATTATCAGCTTCCACCAATTTAAAATATTTTTCTTCTTAATGGCATTTATATAAATATAATACTTAATAATACTTATAAATATATTATATTATATTATATAATTTTAATTTTCAATTAATACTTCTTCCATTATCCAATCACCATTTATACATAACATAATTTTTAATCTTCAATAATATTATCTTTGTACTGTTTCTTAATCTTCATTTAACTCACTATATTGAACAATTGGACCTTCTGACTGACTATCTTGAAACTTACTGAACAATTGACTGTAACTAAATGTGTCTGTCTTCTAACTAACTTTCTTACTAACTGACTGGCCATTTTTGAATCCAAATCATCGAGTATTTATACCTTTTCAATGTTCCAGAACCATCTGGCAAGAAATCCTATTCGATTTGCTCTATTTCCTACATATCTGAATTTTCTGGAATAGTCCATTTCGCAAACAGGTCATCTTCTGTGATCTAGAGAATTCTTTACTTTTCTATCGAGAATTTTATCGACATTTAGGCTTTTCAGATCAGAATATAAACTTAAATCAGTAACTATATGTAAACTAAACATTTTAAACTAACATATAACCCTATTTCACATTCGCAATTATTAATTTCTGTAACTGTCACTTATTCCGAGTAGGTATATTTGGTTTGTAGGTGTATTTGGCATTCACATGGCTCACTTAAATATATTTACAATATTATAATTATTAAAATAAAGCTTTTTACACTTATTATATGCTAATTTCTTAATAATACCCTCATATAAATAATTTTTATAAAATTCTCTAGTATATAACTTACTAAAAATTATTTTTTCTCCGTTTTACATTTAAACACTATTTTTCCTTCTCCCATGTTCAATATCATTTCAATATATATATATATATATATATATATATATATATATATATATATATATATATATATATATATATATATATATATTGTTATGGATCAGTTTATCGATCAGAAATAGAATAAAGAGTTTTTTTATTATTTTAATATACCGCGGGCATATAAGTTAAAATACAACCCTGTACTTATTTGTAATAGACCATAAGAGAAAACATTGTTCCGTGAAAGACTGAGTGAATAGTGAAAGGACAATGGAACCCGTAATTATAGATTTAAGAATAAACTTGTAATTGTATTTTGCCGTGGGCATTTTTCGAAAGTAAATAAGAATTAGATTTAAATATGAGATAACAAGAATTTGGAAACTTATTTCTGTTGAAAAAGGCAAAATTGTTAATGGTTTCTAAAAAGTAATTTGAGTGAAAGTAGTTTATTTGTTTTAAATATTATGTTGGAAATTTTCTAAATCGAAAATAAGTGGGAAAGATGAATGCTTATGATTGGTTAAAAAGGAATGATGGGGAATAAGAGAGTTGAGAAGGTTGTCTGGGGAGATTGAAAAGAATTATTATGTTACTGGCAGACCAGAAGAGAAGACGTGTTTTCGTGTAGTCAATCTGAGTACCAGTGTTTTCTTTTGTTAGTGAAAAAGGTGGAAGCTGAGAGCAGATCAAAATCGAGAAGATTAATACCTCTTTTGAGTCTGCATAGTCCACGAGATATAATTGAGAAAGAAAGGAGAATTTGTGAAAAAAGAGTACCGGTCAAAAGAGGCTTGGGCTTGTGTTTTCGGAGGAGTAGTTTGCTGGTATGCGGTTTGGATCAATGCTGAGAAGGGGAAAGATTTGATGGTAGCCGGACATAATCAATCAAGGAAGGAACTGTGGTTTGATCGAGAGGAGACATCATTGGTGTAAAAAATAAAGGTCAGTCAAATAATTTGAATGAAAGAAAATTTTAAGATATTCTAAAGATAAAATCAAATATAAGCATACGAACTAAGATTCCAAGTTTCAAAGACTTATATTTTTGTGAATAAATTATATTTTTGTATGGTCATTTTTTTAGTAGATATTATTATAAAACAGATCAATAGATAGTTTGTAATTAAAATTAAATTTAGAGTATAGGAGTTTGTTGGGAAAGATAATTGCCCACAAAAGTTATTTATTAATATTCATCGTATTGCTTATTGAAAATAAATAATAATTTGTGTGCATATTTATGTTGTTTTAATGTTAGTTCCGTTTCCTGTTTTATCCCGATTATGAGCAACTAGGAGATACTGAACCCACTAGAAGAGATATATAAAGTAAACTGATTAAAGTAAAATTAAAAAGGCACCCTGAGAATTTTTAATAGTAATTGATTTGTATGACTCTGCATAAATTAGTAAATTAATTAATTAAATAATTGGATTAATTAAATTAGTGTTAATTATTAATAAAACATCATAAAGCAGACCACAACAACATGGCGAGCCAACGTGGGGCTTAAAAGTATCTCTAGTTGTGAATTTGAAGGATCAGAAACGGAAAACAGGTGGTTGAGAGAATTTATTTGCCCGTCGGAAAGAATTTGATATATTTATTTGAAAATTTATGAAATATTATTTGAGTTATTTTATCTAGGTACAATTTTACATTTATTCTATTTTTGATTGATTTAATTTTTTGATGAATTTAAAATTTATGTGATAAATTGATAATATTTGGGATAAGAGGAAAAGTTTTCGTCTTTACAACATTACTCGAATTTCGTATTTGGCGGGGATATTATTGCACAAATTTCAAAGCTTCATATTTGGCGGGGATAAATAATCGAACGAACATGTCGACCACAAGGAGTCAAAGCAAAACGCAAGAAAGGAAAGAGGATAAGATAAAAGAGAAAACAATTATTAATGAAGGAAATGCTACAATAATGGAGGAAAGAAAAGAAACAAGGATGTTAGAAAAATTATTAGCTATGATGCAAATACAGACACAACAAATACAAGAATCGTCACAAAAAATGGATAGAAATAACAGAAATATAGAGCAGCGTTTGGACAAATATGAAAATGATGTAAAAGTCTGTTTAGAAAAAGTCAGAGAAGAAACAGAGAGGAAACTAGAGATGCAAAGAGAAGAAGTAGAAACTAAAATGAAAGATATTAAGACTGTCCAGAAAAAGGAATTAGATCAGTTAGAAGAAAAATTTGAAATGGCGCTACAAGAAGACAGGAAAGAAGTAGAAAGGAGATTAAAGCAAAATGAAAAACAAATTGAGGATATCAAAAAACAACGAGAGACGGGAGACAGAAGAGAAGTACTCATCCAAAGTCCGGGTGACATAAAAATACAGTTTGGCGGGGACGTAAAAAAATTACATCCAGTAATTTTCATCAACAATTTAAAAAAGAAAGTACGACATATCGGTAATTTCGAAACAGCAAAGGAAACGATAAGGAACCATCTTAAAGATGAGGCAAGTTTATGGTTTGATAGCAAAGAAGAAGAATTGCAAAATTGGCAAACATTTGAACAAAAATTTCTGAATTATCTCTGGGGGAAAATACAACAGATAGAGATAAACAAGGAATTACAAAATGGGAGATACCAGGATAGTATAGGTATATCAGAAAAAACATATGCCCTACAACTATACAACAATGCAAGACACTTACATTACAACTATTCGTCCGAACAGCTAGTGGAACTAATAGCCAGACATTTTGAAGATACCTTAGAAGATCACATAACTCTACAAAACTACAAAGATATTGCCAGTTTATGTCAATTCTTACAAATACGAGAAGCAAAATTAAGAGAAAGAAAAATGAGGAGAACGCAATAAAATTATAGACAACGAGAAAATCAAGACTATAGAGATAGAGGACAAAACTTTAGGAGAGAGTACACAAGAAGAGAATTTGTCCCGAGGAGGGAAAACGAAAGTAGAGACAATGGAAGAGTAAACTATGAACAAAGAAATCGGCAATGGAACGAAAACGGATATCGAGAGAACCAGAATAGAAACAACACTCGCACATATCAGGAAAACCGAAATAATAATAGAACGAATGAACCGGAAAATCGCGGAAACCGATACGGGTCCGAGAGACCAAGAGAAAATAGAAGAGCGGTCAAAAACACACACATATAGGAATATGAGGATGAGAGACAAAGCGACAGAAGTAGAAGCGAACAAGAACAGCAAGCGTTTTTTCACGAAGGCGCTCACTAAAGACAAAGAAACAAACAGGAATTTTTTGTCACCCGAAGGAATTTATTAAATTGGCAGAAAATAAGGACAAAATAAGTGGAACAAATTTGAAATTTGTAGATGGTTTTATCAACGAGACACCGATTAAAATTATGATTGATACTGGATCGGAAATTACACTGATCAACAGAAAACTAATAGAGGAAGTTAATTTAACGAATTTGATTTACAAAATTCCCAAGGTAAATTTAGTGGGCGCAAATAAACGGACTTTGGCAACGATAAATGAAGGAATACGAATAAAAGTATGATTGGATAAGAAATTTTATGCACTACAATGTGTTGTGATGCCAAACATGTCGCATGATGTGATCGTAGGAGTGGATGAATTGGCAGAAAAACATGTGGTGATAGATTTCAAAAATAACACGATGAAAATCACAGAGGAAAAAGAAAAAGAACAGGACAGTAAGGAAATGGAAAAGGAAAATAAGAAACGGAAAAATGATTTAGACAAAGAACAAACGGTGGAAATGAATTTGGCAATGAAGCAAGGACAGAGAAGAAAGAGGAGATTGGCAAAAGAAAGTGAAAAGTGGGTTTCCTCAAAAGAAGAGATGAGCCCAGAAGAAGAAAAAGAAGAAAGATTAACAAAAGAAGACGAAAAAGGTACAATTGACACAGTGATATTTGAAGAAGTATGCGAAATGGAGGAGGCAGAATACAAAATAAATATGTGTAAAGAAATTGAGGAAAAAGAAAGAAAATTGATATGTGAAGAAGAAAAGGAAAAGGAATTGCGTGTAATATTGAGAAAGTATGAAGATTTAATAAATGAAGAAAACAGAGTAGCCAAAAAGTATGAACATTAATTTGAGGTTAAAGGCTTAGGAAATTTTCGATCGAAAACTTATCCGATCCCATATAAATACCGACAGGAGGTGAAAGGAGAAATTAACAAAATGTTAGAAGATCAAATCATAGATAGATGTGACTCGCCGTACACCAACCCAATCGTGATTGTGAAAAAAAGCAGTGGAGAATTGAGGCTCTGTTTGGATGCCCGGAATATAAATCAACACACGGCATCTCAATATGAATCACCTCTCAACATCGAAGCTATTTTTGGAAGAATTACGGGAATACACATGTTTTCTAAAATTGATTTGAAACATAGTTTTTGGTTAATACCGTTAGCAGAAAGATGTAGAAATTACACCGCTTTCTCAATCGATGGTATTGTATACCGATTTAAAGTAGTACCTTTTGGATTACAAAGTACGTGTGCAGCATTGGTAAGAGCTCCCCATACAATATTAAATAAATATGAAGATTTCATAGTGCACTACATCGACGACTTACTCATTTTTTCACCAGATACATCAAGTCATTTGGAACACATAAAGATTATTTTGGGAGAATTGAACAAGGCCGGATTAAAACTGAATATTGAAAAATGTCAATTTTTTCAAAAAGAAGTGATATATTTGGGATTTAAATTGGACACACAAACAGTTAATTTAGCCGAGGACCGGGTAAAACTCATAGATGAATACCCAAGACCAAAGAATTTAAAAACATTGAGAGGTTTTCTCGGGACGATCAACCATTTTAAAAAACTAATTCCTGATTTAAGCCAGAAGGAAATTCCTCTGATCAAATTATTGAAGAAGGGTGTTAAATAGAAGTGGAAAGAAGAACAAGAGAAAGCTTTTCAAATTGTAAAAGAGGAATTCTCGAAAGGAATGAAAATATATCATCCCATGTACAATTTGCCTTTCATACTACGAACTGATGCATCCATACCAAAATTTGCGGGAGTTTTGTCGCAAATACAAAACAATCAAGAAGTGCCGATTTGTTTTATTTCCCGGGTGACAAAAACACACGAAAGAAAATACAGTGTGACTGAACTAGAGTTTGCTAGCGTACTTTTCTGTGTAAATAAGTTAAGATTTTATCTGTTGGGAGCAAAATTCACAATCGAAACTGATCATGCAGCTTTGGTACATATAATTAAAAATCGTCTGGTTAACAATCGTATACATAGAGGCATTTTGTTACTACAGGAGTATGACTTTGAGTTTCGATATATAAAAGGAAAAGACAACATTATAGCCGACGCTCTCACAAGGGATAAAGACTCGGGGAAAAAGGAAGTAATTGCTTTTCATGTAGGACTGAACATTTTGACACAAGAGGAAGGTGTATTTTCGTTAAACGAAATTAGAACAAATCAAGAAGACCTGGAAGAAAGAGAAAAAAGAAGAGCGGAGAGTGAAAACGGTATATTTTTCAAACGAATTGATGGAAAGGAACTATACGTGATATCACAGACATTGGCAGAAATGATCATACAGAAATTACACGAGGACAATGGACATATCGACAGCAGGAAGGTTTGGCTGGTTTTTCGCGAAAACTATATATGCCGAAAAGATTACCGGATTGCTAAAGAAGTTACCCAAAGATGTGAAACATGTCAAAAATATAAAAGCAGAAATTTCCGAAATGAAAATGTGGCTAAATATATTGTATCCCACCAAAAATTAGACATTGTAGCAATAGATATGTTAAGTGATCTGATAATGACCACGCAGAGGAACAAACATATTTTGGTGATGGTAGATATTTTTTCGAAATATGTAAAGCTATACACATGCCGTACGACAAAGGGGGAAGAAATTATGAGAAAGATAGACAATTTTATAGCCACCGTAGGAACACCAAGGGAGGGCCTGCGTAGCGCAAGCGGTAGGATGCTTGACTCGCAAGCCGGTGGTCCGGGGTTCGAATCCCACCGCCGGCAAGAACATCTAGACATTTTAAAAATGTCTATAGGCCCCAGGTCGACTCAGCCTGAATAAAAATGAGTACCTTGGGTAAAACCAGGGGTAATAATAGACGGTTGAAGCGTAGCACTGGCCATGTTACCTTCCTTGTATACCGTAGGCCCTAGATATAGCAGACTACCCTGCTATACTCCCAAAGCCGCGACAGCGGTATAAAACGGGAGACTATTATTATTAGGAACACCAAGGAAAATTCTTTTAGACAATGCTACGTATTTCCGGAGTGACCGATTCAAGAGACAGACAGGGGAATAGGGACAAATTTTGTCAGTATCCGACATCCTAAAAGTAATCCGTCAGAACGTTTTATACAAGAGACTACAAAATTCCTCCGCATTGCTGCCATTGGACAACATCGACGATGGGATAGGAAAGTGGCAGAAATCGAAAACTACTTGAACACCACTCCAAGTACGGTGACAAAAGAGACGCCGGAATATGTCATGAAGGGTATTATGCCAGTACGGCCATAGGAAGAACCGGAGCAGAGAGAGTATCAAATAGTATTGGAAACTGTTCGAAGGAGGCTGCAGCGCAGTAATGAAAAATATCTCCAAAGGCAAATCCAGAATAGAAAACGAAGACCAGTGACTTTCCAGAAGGGAGAAAAGGTGCTTGTAAGGGAGTTACGAGTATCAAATCTCACGGGGGACGTGTGTGCAAAGCTAATGCCTATTTTCGAGGGTCCATACATCATACAAAATAAAAATGGAATATACAGCTATGTTCTTAGACATGTAGAATCAGAAAAGATACGAGGAGTTTACAATATCCAGGATGTGTACAAATACCATGAATAAAAATAAGAGTATAAATTTTAAGATGGAGTAATAAAAATTTAGGATAGGATAAAATGACTACAAAACAAAAATTTTGTGTTGAGAGAAAATAATATTTTTTTTGGTTACACTTAAAAAAAAAAATTTGTATCTAAAAACAAGGCGGGGATTTGTTATGGATCAGTTTATCGATCAGAAATAGTATAAAGAGTTTTTTTATTATTTTAATATACCGCGGGCATATAAGTTAAAATACAACCCTGTACTTATTTGTAATAGACCATAAGAGAAAACATTGTTCCGTGAAAGACTGAGTGAATAGTGAAAGGACAATGGAACCCGTAATTATAGATTTAAGAATAAACTTGTAATTGTATTTTGCCGTGGGCATTTTTCGAAAGTAAATAAGAATTAGATTTAGAGATGAGATAACAAGAATTTGGAAACTTATTTCTGTTAAAAAAGGCAAAATTGTTAATGGTTTCTGAAAAGTAATTTGAGTGAAAGTAGTAGTTTTAAATATTATGTTGGAAATTTTTTAAATCGAAAATAAGAGGGAAACATGAATGCTTATGATTGGTTACAAAGGAATGATGGGGAATGAGAGAGTTGAGAAGGTTGTCTGGGGAGATTGAAAAGAATTATTATGTTACCGGCAGACCAGAAGAGAAGACGTGTTTTCGTGTAGTCAATCTGAGTACCAGTGTTTTCTTTTGTTAGTGAAAAAGGTGGAAGCTGAGAGCAGATCAAAAGCGAGAAGATTAATACCTCTTTTGAGTCTGCATAGTCCACGAGATATAATTAAGAAAGAAAGGAGAATTTGTGAAAAAAGAGTACCGGTCAAAAGAGGCTTGGGCTTTTGTTTTCGGAGGAGTAGTTTGCTGGTATGCGGTTTGGATCGATGCTGAGAACGGGAAAGATTTGATAGTAGCCGAACATAATCAATCAAGGAAGGAACTGTGGTTTGATCGAGAGGAGACATCATTGGTGTAAAAAGTAAAGGTCAGTCAAATAATTTGAATGAAAGAAAATTTTAAGATATTCTAAAGATAAAATCAAATATAAGCATACGAACTAAGATTCCAAGTTTCAAAGAGTTATTTTTTTGTGAATAAATTATATTTTTGTATGGTCATTTTTTTAGTAGATATTATTATAAAACAGATCAATAGATAGTTTGTAATTAAGATTAAATTTAGAGTATAGGAGTATAAAGATAATTGCCCACAAAAGTTATTTATTAATATTCATCGTATTGCTTATTGAAAATAAATAATAATTTGTGTGCATATTTATGTTGTTTTAATGTTAGTTCCGTTTCCTGTTCTATCCCGATTATGAGCAACTAGGAGATACTGAACCCACTAGAAGAGATATATAAAGTAAACTGATTAAAGTAAAATTAAAAAGGCACCCTGAGAATTTTTAATAGTAATTGATTTATATGACTTTGTATATATATATATATATATATATATATATATATATACATATATATATATATATGTATATATATAATATATTTATATATATATATATATATATCCCTTCCCTCACGTACCCACACAATCGTGTGAGATGGTTTTGAATGGATGTAAAACTGCTAAATCCTAAAATCTAGCGTTCAGTACGAACGACGATGGTTGTGTAGGTTCAGTGAATTATGAATGTTCTTGGGAAAAATACTTTTTTAAAAACTGAACTTCACAATTAAAACTTTTATTTCGACTTACAAAGATTTTAGTAACAACAATAATAATTTAAATCAGACTATAATTTTAAATCAGACTTTTAATTAATCAGACTGAAAAATATTGATTTTAACATGGTGTTTTTATAATTTATTAATTGCTGATCTTGCTGTTCAATACGTCGCAATTTAGTCCAGAATGTTCAAGCGGTAGCCCCGTGTTGGAATCCACGTGGTGGAACTTACTGGATGGTAGCGGTCATTGTACTGTAACTACTCCATCCCCTGAAGAAGTTTTGTGAGGGACGAACAGAACTGTTGAGTTGGCCTCTTCTGGAGTTTCGTCGCTAGAGTTGGGTTTTTTTGTTATTTGTTTTATACCTGTAACATATATAGAGGCAGATTATTGTAATAAAGATATATAAAGG
The DNA here is from genome assembly GCF_040954645.1 of Diabrotica undecimpunctata. NCBI lineage: Eukaryota > Metazoa > Arthropoda > Insecta > Coleoptera > Chrysomelidae > Diabrotica > Diabrotica undecimpunctata. Next base: position 86,544,992 of record NC_092808.1, on the reverse strand, counting down.
AGTCATCCAAAAATGGTTATGGCTATGGTTCCATAATTTCGGATTAATTGTCTCTAGATGTTCATCTTCTTTAGAGAATTGATGATTCAAATCCTTAATGATTTGAATTTAATCGCTGTTTGAATATCTATGGTCCTTATTTTGGGAAGCATTAGCGGTTGCTCTGGGATGGTTGTCCTTGAATTTATGTAACTCTGGATTGGGGTTTTGAATTTGTATCTGGGCGGAAGATTGATGAGATAAGTTTGGACGGATAAGTTAAGATTAATAAGATAGGACAAGAAAATGAAGGATAAATATAATACACGAAAAAGGTAATGGCTAAGTCCATTTTGAACTGCTGTGGTCTTTGCGTCGTACTGGTTTCAATTCTGTCAAATTCTTCTTTTATTGGTAGTAGTTTGAAAAAGTATATGAAATCGTGTGTACTAGTATGAATCTTTGCTTGTCCCAGGTTGAGGGGAATTAGTCCTGGGTTGTCTTTCAGGTCCTTGATCTTCTCTTCTTCTCTCATCGTCAGGGTGATCCTGTGCGGACGGTTTAGAATTAGTTTTTGATTTAGGTTGATGTTTTATGTTTTTCTTGTGAACTGTAGTTTTTGATGTTTTTACAGTCACTTTGTTATTTCTTTTTATATGTTTTGCGGAATATCGCGGAAGTAATTTATTTCTGGTAACTGTTTTTCGTGTATAGATTTTTGTGCTCGGTTTATACGTAATAGGGTCTTGTCTTGATTTATTTCTATTTTCAATGACTTTATTTTTATTCTCTTGTATTTGCTGGTTTACTTCCTTGTATAATTCCTTTGTTATCTCTCTATGATTTTGGATATAATTGTTCAGTATTACTTTCTGTATGTCAACGTCAAAGGGATCTTTTGCGTCGATATGTCCGTTTAATATGTCGATGGGTCTTAACTTCGTTGCTGAATGTATGGAATTATTGTACCCAATTATAGCGTATAGCATTTGTTCTTTAATCGAGAGCTTTGCTTTGGTGTTCCTTAGGATTCGAAGATGTTCAATTAACGTAGAATGAAATCTCTCAATCATCCCGTTGGATTGCGGATTCTCTGGTGTTGTATAGTGGATTGAGATTTTATGAGAGTCTACAAATTCTTGTATTACTCTATTTTTAAATTCCGTACCATTATCGGCTACTATCATTGTTGGGAGTCCATGATGTGTTATAAAAATCAATAGGGCGTTGAGTACATTGATTGCATTTCCTCCATTTATTGGGTAGGCTTGCCCATACTTCGAAAATGCGTCTATTATGGTTAGAAACTTCTGTCCATCAGACTGGAATAAATCAATGTGAACTATTTCCAGTGGTTTAGTGGGAGTTGGTGTAACCATAAATTTTGGTTTGGGAGGAAGTCTGTCGTATTTATTTTCTTGACATATATCGCAAAAGTTTATGATATCTTCTATGTCCTTCTTCATATTAGGCCAGTAATATCGTTTCCTTATTTGACTTTCTGTTTCAGCTATTCCTCTATGGTTCGTTTTTCCTTCGTGATAGTTTTTTATAATCTCTTTTTGTTGTTCTTCTAGGTTAACGTCTTCCAATAAAAGATTGCACTTTACTAAGTCATATGCGTTGTGTTTAAAAGTTTTCCTGATAATTTCGCAAATTTCTGCAAAAATTTCTTCTTCTGCTTCAAATAAAATTGCATACTTCTTATTCGGGTTGAGATGTTCCTTAAAAATTTTTATGGTATCAGCTTTTAACTGATCTTTCGACAGCTGGATATGATAACGTCTTTTATTCGGAAAGGTTTGTATAATTGCTGGAGGTCGTGGATTGTAGTTGACGATTTTGACTATAATTTGGTTATTGTAGAAGTTAAGTGGTTTTTCCGAAATAGGTATACCAAGAATTGGGTTTTCTACTGCTGTATGTATTGTTTCATTTCCGTCTTCGTCCATGTTTTGATCTTCGTTTTCAACAATATCTTCTGGGATGTTTGCTGGAATTAATTCTGTTGCTTTTTCTTCTAAAATCTCGTCGATTATTCGATCTGCATCTGGATTATTAGTCGTTGACCATCCATCGTCTTCCATGTCTACTAAATCATCGAAGACTTCCTTAATTTGTGAATCGATGTCCTTAGTTTCCTTTGTGTATATTTCGATTCGAGAGAGTGCGTCCGCATTTGTATTAGCTTTGCCTTTTTTGTAAATTACTTCGTAGTCAAATTCTTCTAATTTTAATCTCCAACCTACTAGTTTGGAGTTGGGTTCCTTTAGGGAGAATAGATATTGCAAAGGACGGTGGTCTGAAAGTATTTTAAATTTTCTTCCAAATAGGTAAGGTCGAAAATACTTAGTTGCCCACACCATTGCTAACATTTCCTTTTCTATTTTGGAGTACTTGGTTTCGGTTTCATTTAGTGTCCTGGAAGCAAAGGCAATTGGTTTATCACTGCCAACTGGTCCTTGGGAAAGTACTGCACCGATAGCGAAGTTGCTGGCATCTGTTGTGAGGTTAAACGGTTTGGAAAAATCTGGATATTGCAATAACGGCTCATTCATTAATAATTTCCTGCACGTTTCAAAGCATTCTACGAATTCGGGTGTATGTTCGATCTTTGCATCTTTTTTCAGGCATCTTGTTAGAGGTTTCGTGATTTTTGCGAAGTCTCGAATAAACTTTCTGTAATATCCCAGTAGTCCAAGAAATCCTCTTATTTCTTTTGCTGTTTTCGGTATTGGATATTTTTCTATTGCTTCAATTTTCGCTGGATTCGGTTTTATGCCTTCTTGTGTGACTACGTGTCCTAAAAAATTAACTTGCTTCTTTAAGAATTCGCATTTGTCAACTTGGATTTTTAGTCGGGCTTCTCTTAATCGTTGAAATACCTTTGTGAGATTTACTATGTGTTCCTGTAGTGATGTTGAATATACTATTACGTCGTCCATATAGACGAGGCATATTTCTCCTTGAAGTCCCTTCAATACGTTGTCCATCATACGTTGGAACGTGGACGGAGCGTTCTTAAGTCCAAACGGCATTCTTAAATATTCATAGTGTCCATTTTCCACATTAAATGCTGTTTTGGGAATGTCTTCTTCAGCTATCTCGATTTGGTGAAATCCGCTTGCTAAGTCGAGGGTCGTAAAATATTGACATCTTCCCAATTTGTCCAAAATATCGCTAATGTGAAGAATTTTGTATCGGTCGTCAATTGTCTTCTCGTTGACCTTTCTATAATCTACCACTATTCTCCACTTTATTTTACCGGATGAATCTGGTTTCTTGGCCACGACCCAAATAGGCGAGGACCATGGCGATTGACTTGGTCGAATGATCCCTTGCTCTAACATTGAAGAGATTTGTTTCTTTACTTCTTCCTTGTGCACATACGGATACCGGTATGATTTCGTATATACAGGCTCTTCATCCTTGGTTCTGATGTGGTGTTTAACTTCGTTAGTAAAGCTGAGAGGAGTGTCTGGTTGGTGAAATATATCGGAGAATTTTCGGCATAGGTGGCGAACTTGTTCCTCTTCTTCTTCGTTAAGATGTTCGGTTTTAATTAAGTCGTCGATATCTTGTCTGTAGTCTGGTCCGGGGGTTGTTTCCATGGAATATATATGGAAATCTTGAATGTCTATTTTATTGCTTTCGAGTGGTTCCATAAGAGAAAGATGAATGGGTTCTGACGTGAAGTTGGCAATTTCGGTCCAGGCGAGGTGGTTCTCGGCGTTAGTAAGGGCTTCTCGTACTACGACGCCTTGTACTTTTTGGGTAGGAATAATGATGGTTCCTTTTTTTTCTTTGACAGGAATTTTTACTTGGCTAATAGAATTTGCTTCCAAATGAATGGAATAAAATTGTGTTTTATTTGTTTCGTAATATTTAATGGGGATTGTAGAATCTTTTGTAACTAGAAGCGATTTAGGGAAGTTTAATTGGGCTTCGAAGAGTTTTAGATTGTCGAGGCCAATAAGACCATCGAAAGTTTTGTGAAACTTAAAGAGGTAAAATTTCATTTTGCTGTCAGAATTAAATTCTGAAAATGAAGGAATTTCGGCACAATATTTTTGGGAATAGTTTTGAAAAATTGATGTGACGACAAAGGGTTCATGTTTTATGTAACTTGGAAAATATGAAGAAGCTATTTCTGGATTAAGAAATGACTTTGTAGATCCTGTATCGATTAAAAGTCGTAAAGAAGGCTTAGAAATTTCGATGTAGGGTAGCTCCTTCTTGTCGGGAAATGAATGAAGTTCAATTACGTTCCGATTGCTTCTGGTGGGTCCTCTCGAAAATTTACGTTTTCTTCGTATTCGGTTGGTTGATTTTCGTAAGTATCTTGTAGAAAATTGTCGTATTCAGGTTCGTAGTAATCGTTGTAGTTGGCATTCTCTTCTTGCTCATCTCCGTGGCATTGTATATTGTAAAGTTCTTCTACGGTGAATTTTGGCTGTGCTCGGTTATTTGGTGTAAAATTTTGACGGCCTCTGGTTGTGGTTTCTGATATTACACTCATAGGTGTTTGTCTAGACTGTTTTGACTGTCCAGGTTTGGGTGCCCATACATTTGACTGGTTCTGGGTCCTGAATGCTGGAGGGTTTGAATTTTGTCTAAATTGATCGAAGTTTTGTTGCCGATGTGGTTGCTGAAACTGATTCTGCGGATAGAATTGTCTCATTGGTTGCTGCCATCGTGGAGGTGCAAAATTTGTCTGCTGGTACAATGGTTTCTGGATTTGTACAGGCATCTGCTGTCTCTGAGGTCGGCGTTCTTGATAATTTTCACTTCTTCCTGATGTTGAAGGTTGACTTATTTGATTTTTTTGAAGATATCGAACATTATTTTCTTCCTGTACGTATTGTATTGCCGTGGCTAAACTTCCTGGTCTCATTGCTCTGATAACAGAGCCCATTGGTTCTCGTAGGCCTGCTAAGAATGTTGTAAGAGCTTGTTGACGGAAAAATTCTTGTTTGCTCCTTTTAATATCGGCATTTATGGTATGTAATTCTAGGTAATTATTAATACAGCTTAAAAGTCCCATAATTTTTTCGTAAAAATGCATAATAGATTCTGTTGAGCCTTGTCTTAAATTTACTAGATCCCTTGTAAGCGAATTTTCGTCTCTCTGGTCTCCAAAATTTTGAATTAATGCGTTTTTTATTTCATCCCAAGTTTCGCATCCATATACAGATATAACTTCTTTGGCTCTACCTGTTAATTTACTGATAATACCATGAAGCAAAAATTTGTTTTGTATACTAGCTGCATTAAGTCTGTCATAATAATGGTTTAGAAGTATTGTAGAAACTTTAATAAATTCATGTAATTTATTTGGATTTCCGTCAAAATTTGGAAGAATGCATAAATTTTTAACGTCAAATTGTGGAACTGCCATATTTTAAAAATTTTTAATATAATATATAGTCAATAGTCAAATAGGTATAGTAATTTTCAATAATCAATATATAAATATATCAATCTTAATCTACTTATTTTCTATCTATTAATCTCTATGTTTATTAATATATAGTATTTATTAAGCTATTCAATTTTGTCTAAATCTGACTCTTAAGTCAATCTAAGGACTTAGAGGAGATATTTTTAAATTACTTTAATCTTTGTGTTAATCTATTCAAATCTTTGTTTTATTTATCTTCTAATTTAGCTCTGATTCAATCTAAGGACTCAGAGGAGTCTGATTTATTAAGAATTCTTTCAAAATCTAATCTTCTTAATTCTAAGTAATAATAAAATCGCTTACAGGATAAAGACGATGCCGATGTGCATTCCTTTGCTCCTGAAGGCTTCTTCTAACTTCTAATTCTCTAATTCCCTCGGGTGAACTCTGCAGACGGTTTCCCTGGGGCTGGTTCTTGGAACAGTGGACAAACACTTAAAAGTGACGAGGATCTATAAAGACTCTTCCACTTCCGTACTGACTCTGCGCCAATTATGAATGTTCTTGGGAAAAATACTTTTTTAAAAACTGAACTTCACAATTAAAACTTTTATTTCGACTTACAAAGATTTTAGTAACAACAATAATAATTTAAATCAGACTATAATTTTAAATCAGACTTTTAATTAATCAGACTGAAAAATATTGATTTTAACATGGTGTTTTTATAATTTATTAATTGCTGATCTTGCTGTTCAATACGTCGCAATTTAGTCCAGAATGTTCAAGCGGTAGCCCCGTGTTGGAATCCACGTGGTGGAACTTACTGGATGGTAGCGGTCATTGTACTGTAACTAGTGTTATGCTTTGCGCTGCCTGATACGATTGTTGGATTTATTTTGTTTTAACAGTCACAGCTTGTCTTGTAACAATGGCGAGTCGTCAATTCCGTAAGAAATGTAAGTAACTTTGTGTTATTAAAAAATGTCAATAATAAAATGTAAATGCATGTAGATTACTACTACATCTGTATAGAAAGCACCTACATATACACATTTAAAAAATGATATTATAATCTCAAAATATCCAATTACATTACTACCAACACAATTGTGTGGGTTGGATTATCATTATTGTCCTTATCTCTTTTTGCAGATTTTGACTTTAACAAACCAGAAGATATCGAAGAGGCAATGAACATTATTTATGAAGATTCAGAACTAGAAGGCTTTAGTGATGACTCAGATTCTGACCCGGTGTGGAGTATTGAGCCAAATAGCCTTCGCAAAAGCCTCGGAGACAGCGAATCCTCGGATTCTGACCAAGAAGGAGAAGATACTCGTGACAATTTCCTAATTCACAACAAAAACCCGTGTTCACAAAATGACGTTGAGGCTTCTGGTCCTTCAGGTGTAACTGCAGCTCCCATATTTGATCAACCACACACCACTGGAAACCGTAGTTCTAAAATGGAAAAGCCTTCATTTCGGTGGAGCAAACGTTCATTTCAGGGCATCGAGAATAAACCAAATAAAAAAGATTTTCTAGGTAATCGAACAGATGTAATTGTTCAGAGTCTAATGCACTACATATTTTGAAAAGTATTTTCCAGATAGCCATTTCCAGCAGGCAGCTACGTATACGAATATATATTGTTTGTCTAAGAAAGGTACAGAACTTAATACAACACCATCTGAAATAATGAAACTCTATGGTGCCCATCTTGTTTTTGGATATATACCTTATATACACCAGATAATAAATTTGGAAGAGGAGACAGTGAACAGTTTTATTGCAGTGAACAAAACATGGTTGCTGTTAAATGGCGGGATACCAAATCCATTGCTATGTTGTCAAATGCGTCAGGGATTAAACCAGAACAAAGTGTCAGAAGGTGGTGTAAGACAGAAAAACAATACGTAGACGTCAAATGCCCTGAAATAGTAAGAACTTACAATATTAATATGGGTGGAGTAGACATCTGCGACCAGCAACTTGAATATTATAGAACCTGGATAAAAACCAGAAAGTGGACATTAAAAGTCATACTTCATTTTTTAGATTTAGTCGTAGTAAATGCTTGGGTGGAATACCGCGAATATTGCCGGTCAAATAATATTCCAAAATCTAAAATACGAGATCTTTATACATTTAGAATGGAAGTCGTTAAAAGTTTATTATCGTCACCTAAAGGAAAAAGATCAAATGAAGAACTGAAAGAACAGGTTGATGAAGAAGAAACACAAGACGAAACACAAATCAGGCCACAAAATTATCGAGCTCCACAACCAGCTGAAGATAAAAGGTTAGATGGTTACGAACATTGGCCAAATATTGACCACTTAACTGCAGCAAGATTTTGCAGAAGGTCGGGTTGTAAAAGCAGAACCCGTGTTAGATGTCTTAAATGTGATGTTTACCTATGTCTCACCAAAGCCAAAACTGTTTTAGGAAATTTCATACCAAATAATATGTGTTCTAATGTATTAATATTTTATACAGTTTTAGTAAAATAAAGCCCAACCTACACAATTGTGTGGGTATTTTATTTCTAAACACCCTGTATAAAGAATTATTTTATTATTTTTCCTGTGCTATTTAAGACATAAGAACATAGAGTACAACGTTTCCAAATATTTGTTGAAAATTTTTTGTTGCCGTGCTGAAAGGGATATAAATATATATATATATATATATATATATATATATATATATATATATATATATATATATATATATTCTGAAAGGTTTTCGCGATTAATACAATTAACCTAGAGCTAAGATTATTACTATTACAGGAATTAATATTAAACTCAACATTCTTTCGGGCTGAACCGCGTCGATTTTCATTGTACCGAGCTTTCGACATCCTCTTCGATGTCTTCTTCAGGGCTTTCGAGGTCTCAGTCTCCTGAGCCCCTGCAAACTACAACACTGATCACTAATTAATACATTACTGGCACTGAGAATAGAGGACCGTTCATTTATACCGTCGATGGTGACGTTGTTTGGGTGGAAGTTGGCGGGAGGTTAGCGTGGGGATTGGAATAAAAGAAACAGAAGATTTGTTAATATGAGCAGTTTTTAATTTGTAAATTTTTTAAATGTTAGGTTAAAACGGCTTCGACAAGGTTAATTCATGCCAAATAATTAAATCAATTTTATTTTTAAAATTAATTAATCGAACATAAAGTTACCTTATTTATTGATATAATTATTATCGGTTCAATAATTGATTATCTACAATAATTGTAGTAGTTCAAAACCATTTTATTTTAATATTTTATTTATCTTGGTATTATAATTATTTCTAAGGTATTGGGTAAGATGTATTGAATGCAATAAATATTTTAAAGCATCGCTTACTTTTAAATTACATTTACTGTATAATTAGTTCTATGAAGATTTTTTAAGGGACCTAGAAAATTAAATATCGAAGCTTACGTAAACTTTTAACATATCTAACAATAAAACACTTTTGCTTTTAAAACTTCCACAAAATTTATTATAATTTACTATGACTAAAGCTATTTCGGCAGAGTGCCGTTCTCAAGTGAGCTATTTTTGGCATGCGTTTACATTTTATAGTCTGTAACCGAATAAGTTGAGGAGTGGAGAACTGTTTGTCCCAAGTTGGTCATTTAGAATTATATCTCTTTTTAAATTGGTTGTTTTCATAGATTATAACAAATATAGCTTAAGGCCTGAATATGAAGAATTTGAAATTAGTCATTATTAATTCATATTAAGAACCTATGTTAAAAACCCACAACCTCCTAAATTATACTCTTTTAAACTACACAAACCTAATCACTCAATAAGTGTTGAGTGATTAGGATCACAAAAAAACTGTTAATTATTTTAAACTCTAATTTCACTATTTGGGAGAGTGAGTCATCGTTTGAGGGCGTAGAAGTGGGGAAAGACGTATGAAAATCCAGTGGCGTACACTCACTTTTATTTCAACGTTAATTATATTATATTGTTTAAATATTATTGTTCAAAATAGGCCACAATATATTTATCTGCAGGTTTTTACTAAAGTTTCCATCTCTATATCCAAAGAACGTTTTCAAAGATATAAATTATAGTTATACTTATTTTATTTGTTTATTATTTTATATTTATATATTTTTATATTATTTTCTTTTTTTTTTCTTAACTTTAAAAACGGTCTCTGTACTAGAGATCGAAACGTCAGTAAAATAAACATGTAAATAGATGTATTGTGGCTTATTTCCAACATTCTCCCTAAAAATACGGAATGCCACAAGCAAAAAGCCACAGAAAAATAAATATTGCTACCATTTGTGTATTTGAAAACGATCTAAATAAATAAAATAAAATAAAAAATAAAATAAAAAAAAATAAAAAATAAAATAAAAAATAAAATAAAAAATAAAATAAAATTCTATAAAAACAAAATCAAAATAATTTTGGATGTAACAAAACATTGTACTATTATATTTAAACACAAACACTATACACACTTAATATGTTCTTCTCGTTTTTTTTTTGTTTTTGGTTTTTTTATGCTGATGTCCACTAAACTATTAGAAAATATTATTCGCTGTCTAAATCTGAAGATGCAGTGCTGCTATCGCTGTCATTATCTTCACCTGGTGTAATTATAATTGGCTCTAGTAAAACTTTGATATGAGTGTCAAGTTCCCACATACGATAGTCTTCTTTAATTATGTGGCCTATACATTTAGCCCATTTCTCTGGAGTTACATGGAGGATTGCTTGAATCAAAAGTTCCCTTACTTCGTTTAATTTGAGCGTTTTGTTATTGCGTGCTACTTTTCCTTTCACTTGCGCCCAGATAAGTTCAATGGGATCAAGTTCGCAATGATAAGTTGGTAGACGTAGAACTTTGACACCATAATCTTTTGCAGTTTCATCCACAACATATTTAAGATATTCACTTTTCCTTAACCGTGCAATGTCAAGTTGTTGAATTTTGAGCATTGATTCTTCGTATGCAATCCCCTGTTCTGTAAGCCATTCTTGAATTCTCCCTTTTCGCCATGCCGTCGTCGGTAATTGTTCTAGTCTGCGGCTATGATATGGCGCATTGTCCATAACAACCACAGACCCAGATTCCAATTTTGATAAGATTCTCTTATACCAGCGCTCAAATACTTCGGAAGTCATTTCTTTATGATAATCACCTGTTTTTTTTTGACTCAAATTGAAGCAAACCATTATCAAAGAACCCAGTATCACTTCCTATATGGGTGATAATTAAACGCCGTCCTTTCCTGATGAAGCTTTTAATCCTGTAGACCAGCCTTCTATAAATGCTTCGCGTTTACTTTTGACATTTAAATCTTGCCAAACTTTTCCAACTGTATCACCTTCGTTAATCCAGGTTTCATCCAAATAATATATTTTGAATCCAGTGCTGCGAATTTTTCGTATTTCTTCTAAATATTTTCTTTTCCACCGAATAATTTCATTTTTTTCTAATAGCATACTTTTTCTGTTGCGTTTTAGAAAGTTCATTTCGCGCATGGTTCTGATTAAGACCCTATGAGATATCTTGGGTAAAGAGTTATCGTTTTTGAGCTCTTGAGAAATTTTTTTCAGTGTTGGAATTTCACTCACACAAAATAAAATGAATGAATTTTTTGACGTATAATATTCCTTGTCTCGTCATCGAAAACAATGCTTTTCCTTCTTCTTATGGTGCCGTGCACATATAGTGCGTTGGCGAATTATCTTAAGGTCAGACGTCTGTCTTTTGCGGCATGCAAAAGTTCGCCAGTGTTAGTTACGCCTTAATGCTTTTCCTACCTCTAGTTTTTCCTTTTTCTTGCTTATTATTTTCCGATGTATTTTTAAGTACACGATAAATACAGCTAACGGATACTTTTGTTAAACTGCTACAAATGTCGACCGCTTGGCTAACATTTAATGCCATTTTCTGCCGACAATTCCTTCATAAACGTTTCGTATCATTACCTTCCCTTCGGACGTTAACATTTTCCGTCTCTTTTGCGGCTTTTCATTTTTGGAATCAACATCAGAATTTTGCTGTCTTCTCTTGGAACAACTCGGTTTTTCGTCCATTGTATTTCAATAATCTGTGTATATACTATATATACAATAATTTTAACAATTGTGTATAAGAATATAACTAAAAATTTACTATAAAACGACAAACTATAACACTCTTATTATCAATAACACGTTTTATCAATACTACAATACAGTATTGTTAAAACAGTATTAACAACAATAAGTTTACAAACTTATCACCTAAAATATACTCACAAAATACCCATAGAAACGCCCATGTAAAAGAACCATTCCTCCGGCGAAAAAATAATAAAAACTAGTTTTATGGCATGTCTGGGTCCAAATTGTAAAACGGAATTTCCTCGCTAATTCCAACATTGCCAAACGATTGAAAAATAATGTTTTAAAATATCGATTTTTATTTTATAAATTTAAATATGTAACGAAACGGGACATATAAATAAAATTTATTTTATTACAAGTTTGTGCTTAATTTTTACTATTGAAAAAATCATGTTTTTTGTATTTTTATGATGGTAATAATCGCTGCGTGGAAGAATACAGGTTTTGTATGACCATAATTACTACTTGTGAACAAGAATTGGCTACACTGTACGACAACTTCTGGTCAAGTCTACTATAGAGAAGCACAAATAAATATACTGCTTTATATATTCTGTAATTTCTTATGAGGAAACGCAAATTGCAATCGAGAAAACAGGCAGTTTTCGAGGGCCGCTGTGTACATTTAAATTTGGGGATATTCGGCGTTTAAACTATGAAATCACTCTTCTGAATTGAAGGTTTCTACTATAGAACATATCAAACATCTATTTATCTGTTTTTTTTTTGTCTATTTTCAATAAATGTTTTTCAGTAGTATTTCTAATGAAGAAACTTTTTTTCTCTTTGGACCATAACATTACAAAATCAGTCATTACATCTGAAATTTTACTCTCGAAATATCTTCTCGATATTTGAGTATGGATAATCTAGAAACAAAGATTTTAAAACATCCCGTATTTGCAACGCAACCAAACTCTCAGTCGAAAAATGGTAAGCAATGTTATTGGAGCAACAATTTTGACTGGAAAATTGAAAGAAGAAGACGTACTGTTGCCACGTATTCTAATGATCCCGACAAATATGCTGTTCGAATTCAAACGTTTACAGTTCCCGGTGCAACTCACTTTCGCAATGACTATCAATAAAGAACAAGGACAATCGTGGCAAGTGTGTGGATTAAATTTAATGAATCCATAATTTATTTCAGTAAATATTGAATTAAATTGAAACGCTGCAATATTACAATTTTTTCAAAATGAACAAAATCAATAAAATAATTTAAAATGATTTAAATATTTATGTAATGTCTGTCTTTCAAATTTATTTTAGTTGGTGCCATAGCAACGTGGGTAGGGTACAGCTAGTAGTATATATGCACGGTGATAGGGTTTAAATAAATAAATAATATGACATAAATTGAATTGTGTATTGTATGTTGAATTAAATATAGTGGTTTCCGTCAATTTACTTATGAGGAATCTATTATAATATTAGAAGGCTGCTGAAACCTAACTTTAAAATATTTTACCAACTAACGCAGTTTGTTAAGTAAATTACTTTATTTTCTCTTGCGGTTGTGCTTTCAGGACTGTTAATTAAGTTACGATACCTACTGTGGTTTTATTAAATTAAAGCTACTAAATAATTTAAAGGATAAATAAATGTATGTAAATATTTAGGGATAAATTTCAGGGGAAGTTTGTCGGTAATACTTGGTTTGGTTTACTGCGAATCAAATATAATTGCTCTCAAACCAAGGAAAACTAAGGCTGTGTTTTATTTTTTTTTATGTTTTTAGATAAATATTATTAAGTACATTTTACCTATTATTTATTTCAATTTAAAAAATAGGTACTTTATATAAGGTCTTATCTGTCTTTTATATAATATAATAAAATGTAACAAATCGTTTTGAAATGCGATAATACACGCCGAGTGTGACGTTTGAACTAAACAGAAGGACAGTTAGAACAACAATCATACTCCTGTCAAACGTCAGAGGATCCAATTGATAGAGAAATAGCAATAAAAGCAACAAAGATAACAAAGAACGTTAAATCTTATGGAAGTCGAATAAAAACTTAAAATAAGAAGCGTAATTACGAAACAGGAGTTCTAAAATATATAATGTCAGGAATGAAACAGTATACGTTGAATATCCTGATAGCGCAGGATTCGAAGCAGAACAAAGAAAGAAAAACAACGATAGACAATAAGTTTTTTTAAATAGTGTCGGAAAAGGAAAGTTGCTAAGAACAGAGTTCATATGTATTTATAGGTTACAAAGCGCCGTAGTGTATGATAAACCACGTTGACATGGGTCTTGACAACTAACTTTATGTCCATGGTAATGCCTCGTTGGTAAAAAGAGTTTACACGGCAAATATTTGCTGGCTAGCGAACACGATGGTTTAAAAGGGGATAAATTTAACCAATTTTATCAAACTATTTTTTTAATAGAGGCGTGAGACAGGGTGAAAGAATATTACAACTTTTCAATCAGGCTCTGAAAGATATTTTTAAAAGATTAGAATGGGAAGAAAAAGGTATAAAATTTGTGGACAACGCTTGAACCATCTAAAGTACGCTGATGACATCGCATTAATAACCTACAAAAAAAAAATTATTTAAAATAATGAAAGAACTGGACGTAGAAGCTGGAAAGATAGGCCTTAATATAAATTACAGCAAGACCAAAATCATAACAAATACAGATGAAGACATCATACTGAGGATCGGACAAGATGAAATAGAACAAGTTCAGGATTATATATATCTGGGTCAAACTATAAAACTTAACAAAGAAAACCAAAGAGCAGAGATAAAAAGACGAGTTAGACTGGCATGGTCAGCATTTGGCAAACTAAGCTACATTCTTAAAAACAAAAGATATCCACAGCATCTTAAGACCAAAGTATACAATCAATGCGTACTCCCTGTTCTCACGTATGGTTCCCAAACGTAGACATTTACAAAAGCAAATATGGATAAAATCATAAAAACCTAAAGAGCAATGGAAATACAAATGTTGCACATAAGACTACAAGTGTATAGGAGGTGTTCCAGAAATGAACATATCATTTTAAAATACAAAATAAAAATATAGTTCTTTACACTTTTCTTAGTGTAGAATAAGTAAAATATTCACTAATATCAAGTTTGCTAGCCGACTTAACGGCGCCACAGCCTCTTAAATAGTTTTCACACCTAAATACAAGAGGGGCAATCTACACTTTTACGCACCAAATTTTATTTTATTAGTTAGTTCTCACAGATCGCCCTTGAGGCATCGGAATTTAAATTCACTCTCAATTCACGTATAAAATATTTCTCTACGCCGAAATCGGGCATTTTTTCTCATAAATACGGTTTTTCTCTTTTACGTGTGATAAAGAAAGAATTATTTGATACTGTACTGTCAGCTACGGTCGTTTTGAACCTCTTTAATCTAAAAATAGTTAATTATAAGTCGATAAACTTGAAGTGATTTTATTTCTCTGGAGCAATATTTGCTCACCTTAACAATCCCTATCCTTCAACGGTCACTGAAGAACCAAACCTATGGAGATACATCCATTCACAAGTCCTTTGAAGTAAGGCTTGGAATCAAAAGATTTCCAACCCTCGAATATAGGGAGCTGTTTACAAGGCTCCCACTTATTCGTGGTCCTATCGAGCACAGATTATTTGATGAAACAGGACTGAAGAAAGAAAAGGATTACACACGCCGGAGAGCAACAGGAAGAAAGAATAATGGTTTCTCGTCCCTAGAAGAAAGATTGCACAAGTTGACCTTCGTTCAAGATTAGACACGTGTGTTTTGTGAAAAGTGCGTTATGTGCTGGTAAGCGACAGCGGTAATTAAATTGGATACTTGAAAAACATTTGGTGAGGTTAAAACTCTTTCTATATATTTCTATAATCACTGCATGCACATAATTTATATTGGTAGATATTTGTCTTGACTTTTATTTGTTTATTAATATTTACATTAACTAATGGCTTTGATTTGACATCAGATCTTTCTTCTCAATATCGCTAAAGATAGCTGACAATTGTTTATTATACAGATTGTCTCACAGCCCGCTCTCACGAATAATATTTGTTTATCACTCTAGTAAAAATACTCTATTAAAATTAAAATCGCGTCTTAGTTGAAAAAGACATTTACACTAAACAAAATCATTCACTCTTATTTCTCGCTCAGCATATATTTGCAAATAAATTCACTTTTAAATAAAAAATGGAAGCTTTAAAGAAAAAGCGCAAATCACTTCAAGCATCAATTACACGTATCTCAGAATGGTTTATAGCCAATAAAGATACAGAAAACGAAATACTTGATTTTGAAAATAGGAAAGAAAAACTTTTTAATTTTTTCACACAATACGAACAAATTCAATTAGAAATCGAACAGACTGATGACAGCGACCAACAATCAGCTGATCGAGCAAATGTTGAAGAAAAATACTTCAACACACTCAAAGATTTGCAAAGAAAAATAATAGAATTAAATTTAACAGAAAATAAAGCACCTAGCTCAAATAATAATGCTGTTTCCAGTGCGAGGCTGCCTGAAATTAGCATGAAAACCTTTACCGGCAATTTCTCAGAATTCAATGAAATCTTTCAACTATTTGAAACTCTGATCACAAACAATTCAAGTTTAAATAATGTACAAAAGTTTATATATTTAAAATCCTTCCTCAAAGGAGAACCTTTAAACTTAATTAGCAGTATCGAAGTAGTAGATGCAAATTTTGCTATCGCTATAAAAACCCTAAAAGAAAGATATGATGACAAATCACGAGTGATTAGTACTCTTATAAAAAAGCTGTTAAAGTCTCAATCTCTAGGTAAATGCACTCCTCAGGTACTAAGAGATTTTCTTGTACACACGAAGCAAACGCTTCAAGCTCTTAGTAATCTCGAAGTTCCAATTGAACATTGGGACCTCCTTTTAATAGAAATATTTTTAGAAAAAATAGATTTTGCTTCTCACAAGGCTTTTGAATATAAAGTAGGTTCTAAGAATGTTCCAACACTCAAACACTTTTTTGAATTTCTAGAAAAAAGATGTGATGTTTTAGAGAAACTTAATTACACTGAAACTCAGTCAAAGTTTAATAATAAAGTCACTCAAAAAACTGCTCATATTTCTACTATAAATAATAATAAATCTAGCTATGAAAATTGCATATTTTGTAAACAAACTGGTCATAAAATATATCAGTGTAACTTATTTAAAGACACAAATTCTCGAGAAAGGTTTAATTTTGTAAAGCAAGCACAGCTTTGCAGAAACTGTTTTGGCACTAAGCATTTTACTGATAAATGCATCTCTAAATACACATGTAAAATTTGCAATAAAAAGCACAATACACTTCTGCATGGAGAAAATAATTTTTCTCACACTCATGAAAATAATTTATTCTCTCCCACTCGAAGCAATCAAAGTGCTTCAAATTCACATGATGGTAATCAAAGTCACGCCAATAGGCAACAATCACGCTTTAATGCACCACAAACCTCTCAATCCTCCGCAAGTATACAGGGTGATTCACAAACTCGCCATAGTTCACCACATATCTCTCAAAGTCATTTTCATGCTCCTCAAAGGAGTAATAATGCCCAAGTTACTCAAAGAATTAATTCTATACATTCATATAATGAATCACCAAACACTTCTACTCACTTAAGCACTCAGACAAATGAATATTGTCTACTCTCAGACACACAAAGTCAAAATTCATCTTGCATCTCTTCTCTCTCCACTTTCAATCCAAAAAACGAAGTTTTGCTAGCCACAGCGCTGGTAACAATTTACTCTAAAAGTGGACAACCTGTACACTTAAGATGTCTTCTCGATAATGGATCTCAATCGAGCTTTGCAACAAAAGATTTAGTAAATAAACTAAATTACTCTACCACTAATAAAAGATTACAAGTTTCCACAATCTCTCAAAATTGTTCCATCTCAAATGAAATGGTAAACATTGAATTTTTCCCATATAAAAACAATGATATGAAATTTGAAGTATCATGTGCAGTTTTGGATAATATTACGTGTAAAATACCTCAGGTACCTCTAGATCGTAGCAAAATAAAAATACCAGCTGGCATAAAGCTCAGTGATCCCTCTTACTCCTCCCCAGGGAGAATCGATCTCTTATTAGGTGCAGAAATTTACTGTGATCTATTAAAGGATGGTTTAATTCATATTGGAGCAGGTCTTCCAGTGCTTCAAAACACTCATTTAGGATATGTCATGTTCGGTTACTTATCTCCACAAGTTTCATCTAAGAAAAAGATGCACTCTCACTCAAACTGTAACTATTCACACTCGAATCATATTTCTTTATTTGTTCAATCTCACACTGAAGAAGAAAATATAAATAATCTTCTCCAAAGGTTTTGGGACATTGAAGAAGTTCCCGAAATAAAGCATTTAAGTCCTGATGATGAAAAGGCTGAGAAAATATTTAAAGCCACAACACAAATCCAACCGAATGGACAGTTCCAAGTAGATTTACCCCTATGCACGCCTAATGAAAATAATAAATTGGGCGACTCTTTCCAAATGGCGCGAAGGCGATTTCTAAATTTGGAGAACAAATTCTCAAAAAATGATTCTCTTTACAAACAATATAAATCTTTTATAGATGAGTATGTTGAATTAGGACATGCAAAATATGTTCC
The DNA here is from genome assembly GCF_040954645.1 of Diabrotica undecimpunctata. Lineage (NCBI taxonomy): Eukaryota > Metazoa > Arthropoda > Insecta > Coleoptera > Chrysomelidae > Diabrotica > Diabrotica undecimpunctata. The sequence continues at coordinate 86,526,823 of NC_092808.1, read as the reverse complement.
GTTCTCTCTGCAGAATGTACACTCAGAAAACAAATATTTCTTGCCTCACCACAGTGTAGAAAAAGACACTTCTCTCACAACTCGTTTGCGCGTAGTTTTTGACGCATCCATGAAAACCACTTCTGGTTTTAGCCTTAATGATATTATGTTAAAGGGTTATACCACACAACCAGAACTATTTGACACTTTAGTCAGCTTTAGACTCTTCAAGTATGTATTCACATCTGATATAAAAAAGATGTTTAGACAAATCAGAATAAACCCCAACCAAACTTTCTTATTAAATATTTTGTGGCGCAACTCTCCCTCGGAGCCGTTAAAATGTATACAATTGGAAACGGTTACCTATGGAACGAAACCAGCTACCTTCCTTAGCACACGATGTTTAATTGAACTCGCAAACATGCATAAGGAAGAATATTCTCTCGCTCATGATATGCTCATTAATTTTTGCTATATTGATGACATACTATATGGTACAAATAGTATTGAAACACTCACACTTGCGCATGAGCAAATCACTGCACTGCTACAAAAGGCAGGCATATCTCTTCACAAATGGTGTTCAAATTCACCACAATTTTTAGAAAATATTTCACAATTTTCAACTGACTCTACGTATGTTATATCTTCAGAAAATCATTCCAATAAAATATTAGGTCTTTGTTGGGACTCTAAATTAGATAGTTTCTCTATTTCAGTACCAGAAATCGAAATAAAAGATTCCTACACTAAGAGACAAGTGCTCTCGATAATCGCAAGTTTTTTCGACCCCAAGGGATTAATTAATCCTGTAATAGTAACTGCAAAAATAATAATGCAAAAAATTTGGCTTTCAAAAATTCAGTGGAATTAAAGTTTAGAATCTACACTCTTGAATGAATGGTTAAATTTTCTTAAACATATTTCAGCACTAAAACATTTAAAAATTCACAGACCTTTTTTTTATTGAAAATTATGTATGTAGTATACAAATCCACGCATTTTCCGACGCTAGTGAGAAGGCATACGTCAGCTGCATATATATTAGAGTTACTTATAGCTCAAGGAATGTCTCTTCCACACTCATCACCTCTAAAAGTAGGGTAGCTCCAATAAAAACATTAACTTTGCCTAAGTTAGAACTTATGGGTGCTGTTTTATGCAGCAAACTCACTAAAAGAATAGTTGAAATTCTAAATAATAAATTAACTCAAATAGACTCAATAAACTGCTGGACGGACTCAGAAATCGTACTTGCTTGGTTAGGCTCACATAGCTCGAGATGGTCACAGTTTGTTGCAAATAGAGTTTCTGAAATACAAGGAAACCCACAATTTAAGTGGCGATATATAAAGTCAAAACAAAACCCCGCAGATATTGCGTCAAGAGGCATGTTTGCTCCTGAACTTCTAAACTCAAAATTTTGGTTTCAAGGTCCCTCATTTCTACTTAATTATAACTTAGATTTAACTTCTTATGATTCAAAACCAAATGTAAGTAAAATACCCGAGGAAAAGAAAATAGTTCATCTAGCACAAGAAAGTCCAATAAGTTTCATTGAAAATAATTTATCTCTCAAATTTTTAAACTTCTCAAAACTACAACGCAGTATCACACTTATTCTCAGGTACATTCACAATTTCAAGTTTCCAAATGAAAAATATGTTGGACCCTTCTCTGTTTCAGAATTAAAAAATGCTGAAAATTTAATAATAAAACTTTTGCAAAAGGCACACTTTTTTCGAGAATTTTCTTGTCTTAAAAATAAGGAGATAATTTCAAATAGAACAATTTTAAAACTCAACCCATTCATAGATAATCAGCAAATGATTCGTGTAGGTGGTCGTCTAAGGTACTCAGACGTCCCATATGAACAGAAGTACCCATTACTTCTACCCTCTCATAATCACATAGTAAAATTAATGCTGCATAGAGAACATATAAGATTATGTCATGCAGGCCCTCAAAATACTCTTTCCAATTTTCGTTTAAGATATTGGTGTCTAAATGGTCTCAAAGAAACTAAAAGGATAATTAATAAGTGTCACGATTGTTTTAAATTTAAAGCAAAGACAGCCACACAGTTAATGGCTGATTTACCACGGGAACGTTCATGTTTCTCCCCTCCATTTACCAATGTTGGTCTAGACTTTGGTGGTCCATTTCTTATAAAAAGCTCCAATTTAAGAAAGGCTCCAAAAATAAAATCCTACATAGCGTTGTTCGTATGTATGGTTACTCGTGCAGTGCACATCGAATTAGTCACAGGTCTCTCTACCGAAAGTTTCTTACTTGCTTTAAAAATATTCATCAGTAGGAGAAGCTGTCCACAAATTATCTACTCAGATAACGCCACTAATTTTCTAGGAGCTAGAAATCAGTTGAGGGAAGTTGCACTATTTCTTAAACAAAAGGAAACCTTTGAGTCCATATTCAATTTTCTCTCCTCTTCTGAAATCCAATGGAAATTTATTGTAGCCCATTCTCCGCATCATGGTGGAATTTGGGAGGCAGCCATAAAAAGTGCCAAATATCACATTTTAAGGCTTTTAGGCAATACCACTTTAACTTTTGAAGCCTTTAGCACAGTTCTCGCACAAATAGAAGCAGTACTAAACTCACGCCCTCTTTGTGCTATGTCAAATGATCCAAATGACTTTAACACATTGTCTCCAGGACATTTCCTAATAGGAAAACCAATTACGTCATTTCCTGAAGAGATAGTGACGGAAAAACCTGACAATAAATTAACAATTTGGCAAAACTACATGAAGATTCAGCAATCATTTGCCAAACGCTGGAAAATTGATTACCTTAATCAACTTCAGAATCGCCCCAAGTGGTTAACACCACAGAAGAATCTTGAAGTTAACGACTTAGTTCTATTAAAGGAAGATAAAGTTCCACCCCTACACTGGCCATTGGCAAGAATTGTTGAATTGTTTACTGGTAAGGACGATAAGGTCCGTAGTGTTAAAATAAAGACTAGAGATGGATATTTTAACAGACCCATTACAAAACTCTGTCCTCTTCCTGTGGACAAAGTAGAAAATTAAAATTTTAAATTTTGTCACATTTATATGTATTACTCTAGTTTAGGAATAGTTATTTCTTAAATTACATTTAAGTTAAGTTTGCTTACTTTCTCAAATCACTCTTTCTTTCGTTTTGAAGTAAATACTTCAACGCGGGCAGTCTATGTTCCAGAAATGAACATATCATTTTAAAATACAAAATAAAAATATAGTTCTTTACACTTTTCTTAGTGTAGAATAAGTAAAATATTCACTAATATCAAGTTTGCTAGTCGACTTAACGGCGCCACAGCCTCTTAAATAGTTTTCACACCTAAATACAAGAGGGGCAATCTACACTTTTACGCACCAAATTTTATTTTATTAGTTAGTTCTCACAGATCGCCCTTGAGGCATCGAAATTTAAATTCACTCTCAATTCACGTATAAAATATTTCTCTACGCCGAAATCGGGCATTTTTTCTCATAAATACGGTTTTTCTCTTTTACGTGTGATAAAGAAAGAATTATTTGATACTGTACTGTCAGCTACGGTCGTTTTGAACCTCTTTAATCTAAAAATAGTTAATTATAAGTCGATAAACTTGAAGTGATTTTATTTCTCTGGAGCAATATTTGCTCACCTTAACAATCCTTATCCTTCAACGGTCACTGAAGAACCAAACCTATGGAGATACATCCATTCACAAGTCCTTTGAAGTAAGGCTTGGAATCAAAAGATTTCCAACCCTCGAATATAGGGAGCCGTTTACAAGGCTCCCACTCAGGAGGGAAAACAAAAGTAAGGGATGTTAGACAAGAAGTTGCAAAATTGAAAAGGAGATTTGCCAGACACAATATAAGACAAAAAGAAGGCCGATGGAACCAAAATTCTTATAAGTTGGAGACCGTGGGAATATAAACGAAGCAGAGGAACGCCCCAAATTAGATGGGCAGATGATATCAAGAAGCACGTGGGCTCTAGGTGGATGACTGTAGCGACAGACAGAGAAGAATGGAAAAGGATCGGGGAGGCCTATGTCCAAAGATGGACCGAAGAAAGCTAATTAAATAGATTAGATTAAAATTTTTAAAGACATTTCTAAGTACCTTTAAGATTTTAAAAATTTATTTATAACGTCGGAACACCATTTTCTATATTTATTTATTCGAATTCGTTAGCCCTAAAATTATCAAAAAAAAATCTAATTTAAGAAAAGCTCTACCGGTAAAACTGAAACTGCAAATACCACTTCAATATTCGATATAGAGTCTTCAAATCACCCATAAGTAAATTTGTAGAAGTTTTGGATGCAGTATTAGAACTCTAAAATAATTTATTCAGGTAAGTAAAAAAATTATTTACTCAAACGTGGTATTATTGCAGTATTAGAATTTTACATTAGAAGATTATATTTAAAGTTTTGTTTTATTTTAGCACTGTTAAAGATTTTACAAACACTTATATTATCACAATGTTTCTTGAATAAATCTAAATTTAAATTTACTTTGTTATGTCTACGATTAAGTATGTATTTTAAGTATTTGGAGAGCGAACTGCGACAACTAAGAAGAACGATATAGTTGTTATTTTCTAATAGTTGTAGTGTATAGCTGAAATGTTTTTAAGACTGACTATTAAAGAAAACCTTTAGTGAGAAGTCGTAAAATGGATTAATAAATAATACAGGTGTGTAGAAAGATTTGATATAAATTATTATTTAATGTTGTTTTTTAGACCCATCCTCAAAGGCATTAAATAAATAAGATTTTTTTAAATATATTTTAAATATATAAGTGTCTTATTCATAATGTACTAAAGTTTTTAAAAGACATTGAACAAATCTTGAATTTTTATGATAATGAAATAGGTTATAAGCCGTAACACCGAGAAAATAAGAAAGATAACAAATCAGTTACACATGTGGCAACATCATTTTTTGTAGGTCCTTAAGCTGACTAATTTTATAGATGCACACAATGAAGAAATTGCAATATCACTGCAACTGTATACCGAATTTAAGGAAAAACAAAACTATTTGTAAAATTATCTCCTGAAACGTCCAAGCGCCTATATAATGTGACCAATTCTTCTTCTTCATGTGCCTTGTCCGTTCCGAACGTTGGCAATAAACATGCCTATTCTGACTTTGTTTACGGCAGATCTGAATAGTTCAGCAGATGACAATCCGAACCATTGCCGCAAGTTTAGAAGCCACAAGTGTCTTCTCCTCCCTGGACCCCTTCTGCTGTCTATTTTCCTTTGAACGATCAGTTGTAGTACTCTATATTTATTATGTCTCATAACGTGACCCAAGTATTCCAACTTTCTTTTCTTTATACTTATTCCTACTTCTCTCTCTTTACCTATCCGGCGTAGTACTTCTTCGTTAGTCACGTGTTCAGTCCAGGATATACGTAATATTCGTCGGTAAGCCCACATTTCGAAGGCCTCTACTTTTTTTATCAATGTTGCGGTCATTGTCCACGCCTCCATACCATATAACAAAAACCGGGAATACATAACATTTCAGAAGTCGAATTTTGAGAGGTAGGGTGAGGCATTTAGAGGTGAAAATTTGCTTCATGCTAGTGAACGATGCTCTTGCCTTTTCTACTCTTATACGTATTTCCTTCGCTTGATCCCAATTTGAGTTAACTGTTGTTCCCAAGTAGATGTACGAATCCACGTGTTCAATTCTTTCATTGTCTAATATCAGTTGCTGTGGTGGTTGTTGGGTTTTGCTTACTAGCATCCATTTGGTTTTTGTAATATTTAGTCTGAGTCCGTATTGTGCACTTGTTTTTTGTATCTTACTCATTAGGCAACTTAGTTCCTCCATGCTACTTGCTAGAATCACAGTGTCATGAGCATACCTTATGTTATTAATTATTTCTCCATTTATCTTTATGCCTTCTGTGCTTTCCTCCAGCGCTGTCTTAAATACTTCTTCTGAGTATATATTAAAGACAATAGGAGACAAGATACAGCCCTTTGTTACCCCTTTCTTGATCTCAATTTTATTGGTCAATGTAGATCCTACTTTCACTTTAGCTGTTTGGCCCCAATAGAGACTCGCTATTGTTCGAATGTCTCTGTAGTCGACTCCGATCTTATGGAGAACTTCAATTATCTTTTCGTGCTTTACGTTATCGAATGCTTTTGCGTAGTCTATAAAGCATATGTACACGTCTTTGTTCATATCTCTGCAGCGCTGGATGAGTACCTGCAGACTAAAAAGTGCTTCTCTTGTCCCAAGAGAATTCCGAAACCCAAACTGCAAATCTCCAATGTTATCCTCGCATTTTTTGCTTATTCTGTTGTAAATAACCTTGGTGTATGCCTTCGAAATGTGGTTAATTAGACTTATCATCCGATGTTGATCACAAGACTTTGCTTTTGGTTTTTTCGGTATGGCAACAAAAGTTGACTCTAGCCAGTCTTCAGGAAACTCCCCGCTGCTATAAATATTGTTCAAGAGTCTGACGAGTGAGTCTAGAAATTGACTGTTTGTTTCGCATAGCATTTTCAATACTTTCCCGTATACGTTATCGTTGCCTGGTGTTTTGTTATTTTTAAGACGTTTTATAGCATTCTCCACTTCTGATTTTAGAATAGACGCGCCAGTATCATCATTGCTCAGTGTATACCCACTAGGACGGTCATCATTAAACAGTTGTTCCACATAAGTTTCCCAGATTCTAACTATTTTGTCGGGGTCTAGTTGTAGATTTCCATTATCATCGCATAGCCCTTTCGATAAAATATTGTAACTTTTCTTTATTGTGAGTTCCTTTATCTTCTTATGCATATTGTGATAGACGTATACCTTTTCGCACTGTTCGATTTCTTCGCATCTCTCCGAGAACCATTTCTCTTTAGTTTTTCTTATCTCAGCTCTAATTCGTCTATGGGTTTCGCGGTATTTGGCAGTATCTTTAATTTTATATATCCGTCTCTCTTCCATCATGTCAAGGATTTCTGCAGTCATCCAGTCTTTCTTTTTTCTCTTATCAAGTAGTAAAAACTTAGTGCTTGAAGTCCTAATCTCTTCTTTAATTTCACTCCACTTTTCCAGCGGTTCATTGTTATTTTTAAGGATTTTTGATATTTCGGTATTTAAATTCTCCTGCATCTGTTGTTTAATATTATTGTTGGAAAGCTTCCTAATATCTAGCGTTTCGGGCCTGTTCTTTACATTTGGCTTTTTTAACTTTACTTCAAACTTACATACCACCGGATTGTGGTCTGATGCTACGTCCGCACCCTGGTAAGTTTGTGGGTCCGCACCCGGGTAAAATGTGACCAATAATAATATAAAATTGGCAACAGGTCTTGTCATACTACCACCTACCGCATCACGTCAATCAGATAGTAAAATCAGACAAAAGTAAAAAATATAATTTCCGCAAAAATTAAAAAGAAATGTCAGAATATATTTACTTGGACTTTTCTACAACCAGCCTACGTTCCTAAAAGTGAATATTATTCAGTGACAAGAATAACGTGACGAGAAATTGATCATTTTTCTATGCTACTATTGACATTTTTGCGACCTTTTACCTTTTGTTAAAAACACAGTATTATAGATAGATACATTTGATTTCAACAAAAAATGTTATGCTATGTTTATATTAATGTTACAGTTATTGAAAGCAGTATGCTTAAGAAGATTTTATCAAAAAAGTTTTTAATTTTATCAAAACAACCTTCTATCCCACATCAACATAAAATAATTTATACTATTGAATACTAACAACATATTAGTTTAGCTTCCTGACTTTCGTAGCGGAAAGCTTTGAAAATACTTTAACCGTAATAATTTAATATTGTATAAAGTATATATGTATTTGGGTGTTTATGTCTGTCAATATCAACGCCTGGTGATCCAAGCAAATATCTGAAGAGGAGTAAGAATTGGGTTTAATAATACAAATTAAATATTATAATATTCAACATGTTTTTGGATGCTCTCAAAATAGATACAGGGCAACAGGTTAAATAGATGATAACCATACAGATAATATAACAAAACAAATGACTCCATATATTTACATATTATACTTAAAATTACTTTAGTCATTATACTCTATTGACTGGGCGTTGGCCAAATCGTTGATTAACTAGTGGTTTTACGCATTTAAACTAGTTTTTTACACAACATGTGCTGGTAAAGGTTATTTTGATATTTTGGGGTTGGGCAAATCATTGAATAACTACTCTCTGCATTTATACAAGTTTTTACCGCAAAATCTCAAGCTGAGGGTTTTTTTAATAGTTTGGGGTAATTTTAAGAATATCTTGTCTTTATTGTTTGGATTTACAAAATAGACTATATTAGTGAACAGATTTTAAATATTCTATATTTTTTTGTGTGATGAAAGATGAAAGTAAGTTTATGTCTATGACCGTCAGATATTAGAAGTGTCTTTATTGTTGATAAGATAAATAAAAAAGCTGGTCTAACAATTTGCACCATACTGTCGTATTTTGAGATATGCCTTTCTCAAAAATAAAGTAAGATAATACAACACTTCTGTGTAGAATAATGCAATATTTTGAGTTATTTCAGTCTTATAAAGAAGTTAAGAATATTTTTAAAATGAATTTTAGTATATTTTTGAGTTGATGTCAGTATTTTGGAAAATTAGTAGAACTTTTTGAATTTTAGATCCACAATTCTACAATTATTTCGCCCTGTTTCTCCTTCTCTATCCTTTATACTTCGTAAGGATGTGGTGACGTTATGGTATTTGAAGAATGGTTGTTATCCATTCTTTTCTCTCCTGGGTGCGGTGTGATGTCTCAGACATAGAGTAACCGGTAGCGCACTTTATTTGGTCTGATCATCGGAGTGGTAATCTTCCTCGGGTTCTTTTACCATCTACCTTGCCTTCAACCACCAACCTTTCCATGCCTTCCATTAGTCTGGTAATGTGTACGATATGCTGTACAGGGTATGCGCATCATTCTACGATATACCCACATTTCAAAGGCCTTTATACGTCGTGAGTCGGACTTTTTAATGGTCCAAATTTCTGACGCATAGGTAGCGATAGGAAAAATAAGCGTTCTTACTAGGCGCAGTTTCGTGTTCCTGGTTATGTTAGTATCTTTCCAGATTTTAGTAAGTTTGACCGTTGCTGATCTGTCCATTGTAAGGCGTCGAAGTATCTCTTCTTCGCATCCACCATTGTTTGTGCTAGCAAAACCTAAGTAATTGAAACGGTTTACCACTTCAAATCCCGCTACGTTTCGTATTTCCGGCTGGTTATTTCTAATTCGATCGATTATCATCACCTTGGTCTTCTGTACATTAATTTTAAGTTCATATTCACGACTAATAGTATCTAGTCTGTTTATGATGTATTTAAGGTCATTTATTGATGATGCTAGTACTAAAGTGTCGTCAGCATAGCGGAGATTGCAGATTTTTAGGCATCGGACTGATATTCCTTCTTGCCATCCGTCGAATACAATGCGCATGATGTGTTCGCTATATATATTAAATAACGTGGGAGAGATAATACATCCTTGACGAACACCGGCTTTTAGTTTAAAATTATCGGAGTATAGGTTGTTGACTCTTACGTTTGCTGTGTTGTTGATATACAGTTGTTTTAGTAGGTATATTAGATGTTCGGGGGTACCCATTTCTCTCAGTATTCCCCACATTTTATACCACTTTACATTATCAAACGCTTTTATGTAGTCGACGAAGCACAAATATGTTTTTAGATTAAATTCTCTAGATTTTTCTATAATTTCTCTATGATTGAGAATGTGTTCTCGTGTTCCTCTTCCAGGGACCAATCCACATTGTCTTGTGTTCTTGTGGGATCTATGGTATTGATTTTATCTCTCGGTAATTATAGTTAGCAGAATATATAGTGGTACGTTACAGGGCCTGTTACGTTAAAAAAAATAAACCCAATTTTGAGCCGATGATGCTAAATAGAGAAAATACACCTGGCAATCAATTTGGACTGAAGATCAATAGAAAGAAAACTAAATTTATGGTGATCAGTAAAACGAACATTCAACATATCGACCTGAATATTGAAGCCGAACGTATTGAAAGAGTACACCGATTTAAATATCTAAGATATACAGTAAATGATAAGTGGGGCCCAGACGCAGAGATTAAGATCCGAATTGAAATAACCAGATCCAAATTCATCAAAATGAGAAAGCTTTTAAGCAACCGCCACCTAAGTGTTAACCTCCGATGGCGCGCAACGAAATGCTACGCACTCTCTACGCTACTTTACGGAGTTGAAGAGTGGCTGTATCGAGGCATACTGAGAATACCTTAGACAGACAGAGTGACCAACACAGAGGTATTAAGACGAATGGGTAACGAGGTGAAATTTTTAACCACTGTTAAAAGGAGGACAGCGTCATACCTGGGCCATGTGTTCTGTAATGATAAGTACAGTCTGCTACAACTTATCGTGGAAGGCAAGATTGAAGGTAGAAGAGGTTTGGACAAAAAGAAGAAATCCTGACTGAGAAACTTTTTAACAAAAAATGACTACCCATTTTCATTTATAAACAACGAATTTCGCATGATAGAACAAAGAACAAAACAACACACGAAATTTAGAAACACTCACAAGATGAACTCAATATCATAACAACATTTAAAACAACCAACACATTTTGATTTCTATTCTGTCCAAAACCAAATTAAATACTACATAAGGGAGATCAAAGATTAATTTTTATTAATAAGAAAATTATTTTTTACCATATTTGCAAGCGGGCGGAGTTTAAAGAGTTTGTCATAAGCATCTACTTTGGAGTTATCTGAGTATAAATCACATTATCTGAGTAAATCTTTCCCGTATCATGGCATTATAAACTGCTTTATTTGGCATGTCAGGCTGGTTGTCCCAAACATGTCGCTTTCTAGGTTTGCAGTCGTATCTGCTCGCTATCAGTTAATTTTACTATTAAGTTTAAATTTTTTTGGGGATATCGCCTCTCTTTTTTCCTGCTTTTCAAAATTCTCATTTTCTATAGTTTCTTCGTCTGTATTTTGTTCGAATGTATCATATGAAAGAGCTTCGTCGTTCTCACCATCTCTATATTTTTTAAATCAAATTTTCACTTTGGACAGAAGTTGATGGCCAGTTAGATTGTCCAAAGTGCCTTCCTCATCCTTATTTCCAGAATCCTCATCCGATAATTCACTGGCATCCACAGAATCAATAAAGATTTCATCTGCATCATCTGTATATGCAATTCTATTGCTTCTTGTATAGTTAAACCTCGTTTCGAAATAAATAAAGAGTATTAATACTTATTTCAAGGTTGAAAAGGGCACGTACTCCAGAGAGCCTAGCGTTACATATTATGTAACTCTACAGTTCAAAGCTGTTTTTATCAAACATACTCAAAGTATTCTATAAATTTTCACAGACGACAACAAAAAAGTATTGTTTAACAGTGTTGTAAAAATATCATGCATTTTACTCTAAAAATAAGATTTTAGTAATACTTATTCAAAACGAATGTTATGCTCCATGATAGTTGCTAAATTATATCTGATTCAGACTGCAGTTACTCACTAACTAAAACAACTATCAGCGTTTACACCGCCATATACGTGATTATAGCCAAACTGAAACTTAGTGTACAGTTTTTTAATTACCTCTGCAAGCGTTACATAAAAGTAACACTAGGTCATAATGAGTTAACATGCCTAACCATAACTTTTGCCAATAACATCAGCGCAATACTAAGTGCGTTATCTTTTAATTTTGTAAAATGACATACATAACCTCGTGAAACTTTAACAAAAATCTTTTAAATAATCTTTTTTTGAAACGGTTTCCGGAGTGAAAATCAAAACGTAAAATTTTCAGCTAATATGTAATTATCATCATAATCAATTGTGACTTAATTCCATATAAACACAATATTTACTCGGTAAGATAGTTTCGAAACAAATTCAGATTTCTGCTTTAATCTGGAGCCTTCTAAAAATTGCAAGACATGACCAGACGATGATAAAGATGTTAAAGAAGTTAAAGAAGACATGGGGAATCTAAAATTTGCATTCCACGACATGTCTATTCATCTAGGCAGAAATCCTAACGAATTTGTTTCTCGTACTCATACAGAGTAGATCCGAATAAAATGAAAAAGACAGAAAAGATTTGATTTCACGTTCAAAGCGTCTATGTATCTATTGATACGTATTTCGACTTAATAAGTCTCATCAGAATAGTTATTCATAGCCGTTCTTAACGTGAAAATCAATTTTCTCTGTCTTATTAGAAGTAACAATAACATGACTTCGTTATGGACGCAATAGCGACATCTGATAGAAAAATCGGTAAGATAGTTTCGAAACAAATTCAGATTTCTGCTTTAATCTGGAGCCTTCTAAAACTTGCAAGACATGACCAGACGATGATAAAGATGTTAAAGAAGTTAAAGAAGACATGGGGAATCTAAAATTTGCATTCCACGACATGTCTATTCATCTAGGCAGAAATCCTAACGAATTTGTTTCTCGTACTCATACAGAGTAGATCCGAATAAAATGAAAAAGACAGAAAAGATTTGATTTCACGTTCAAAGCGTCTATGTATCTATTGATACGTATTTCGACTTAATAAGTCTCATCAGAATAGTTATTCATAGCCGTTCTTAACGTGAAAATCAATTTTCTCTGTCTTATTAGAAGTAACAATAACATGACTTCGTTATGGACGCAATAGCGACATCTGATAGAAAAATCGGTAAGATAGTTTCGAAACAAATTCAGATTTCTGCTTTAATCTGGAGCCTTCTAAAAATTGCAAGACATGACCAGACGATGATAAAGATGTTAAAGAAGTTAAAGAAGACATGGGGAATCTAAAATTTGCATTCCACGACATGTCTATTCATCTAGGCAGAAATCCTAACGAATTTGTTTCTCGTACTCATACAGAGTAGATCCGAATAAAATTTTTCTATCAGATGTCGCTATTGCGTCCATAACGAAGTCATGTTATTGTTACTTCTAATAAGACAGAGAAAATTGATTTTCACGTTAAGAACGGCTATGAATAACTATTCTGATGAGACTTATTAAGTCGAAATACGTATCAATAGATACATAGACGCTTTGAACGTGAAATCAAATCTTTTCTGTCTTTTTCACAATATTTACTATTAGTGAGTCAATAACATATCGAGAATATAATCGTTTATATTTTAAACTAGCATACATTTAAATTTCAAGATTTTGGCTAATATTGAGAGTAAACTAAATGTAAGACCAAATACTTACCGTGTCGGGATGTATCATAACCGTTTTTTCCTAATTTTTTTCTCACGACCTACGACGGGATAACTAACACGAGAATTTTATCATTGCATGTAATTGTTTTCTTTTAAGAAAAATTACATTTAATTTTTCTGATGGGTATTCTTAAGCTAAAGTTGATTTCATAATCGAATAAACTATCTTTCAATAAAGTACTCCCAGCAATGCTACTCAAAAATATTAACAATATTATTTGAATATATGTCTGCTCAAATATTAGAAGAACTTTTTTTTTTCAAGTAAAAAAAAAATTATTTAATTTCTGTCTCTTAAATATGTCTCGTATTTTAAAAATGATTTTGAAAGTGAAACTCAAAACGACAAAATAAACTTATTTTAAAGTTAAATTGTGGCTTATTCTCAATAAAATTGGTAAATTGTATTAAGATCTCAGAGAAAATGGCAGAAGAACACAGTTATTTATTAATAATTATATATATATATATATATATATATATATATATATATATATATATATATATATATATATATATATATATAGAAAATTATTTATTTTTCCTATTCCTTTTATTATTCATTTCTTTTTAAATACACGGTTTGAAATAATCACAAGTATGAAATAATAAAAATCCAATGTATCAGAATTAAAAAAAAAAATTGTTTTGATACTTAAAATTGAGTTGAAAAACATTAAGTGGATTAACTTAAACCATTTTGTTATCTAATAATATGACTCAAAACTAAATTAAGCGATAAATTGTTAGTATTAAATTTAAAAAATAAAATTATTCTGTCTTTCCTAATTAATATGTATGGTGTATGTATACGAATTTTCATATGGAAATGGCAAAGCTACCCGACAAGAATATCAACTGCGCGTTTCTGGCCGGCGGTTACCAAATGACAACTTTCTCTAATTTGTTTAGTTTCCATATAGCACATGGAGAACTCCCAACAGGAAAATAAAATGAAACTAATGAAATGCAACTTATATGTGTGTGGACCAACTTATTATAAATACAGTGCTAAACAACTGTTTTTGCAAATAAACAAAATATTAAATAAGTATCCAACCTAACTATTTGCAGAAAATTGAAAGATACTGTGCTAATGTTTATTTAGTAATAAGTCTCAGTTTACAAGGGATGGTAAGGAGAAACTTGTACTGGTAATATTTTGCATACCATATTGACTATCACTTATAGGGAGTTGAAACTGGGGACAGAAATTACTGGGCTGGAAATAGGGTAGGCAAACAAACCTAAAGGTCTGCGAACGGTTACTCTTGGTTTGATTGGAGAGCTAGGTCGTAAGTAAGTGAATAAAAGAGAGACTGAAAAGGGTTAACTATAAAGAAAGAATTTAAAAAAAATACTTACATAGATTTTCCGGGCAACATACACAAGAAGGGTTCCTAAACTATTTAAATTGGTCCATTTAAAAGAATCTTCTTGCTGGATGGAAAGAAGGGCTTTTCTTTCCTAAAAAGTATTAAAAGGGGAATATTTTAAAGCAAATAGTTCTACACTTGGTTTAGAGAGAATTATTACATATTTATTATTACTTCACAATAAAAGGTATTTCAAATAATATTAACAATATATAAAAACAAACTTACAATGGCGCTATTTGTAAAGATTTACAACAAGCTCCATACGTTGAGGACACCATAGAAATTTAAATTAATATTAAAATGAAAATATCTAGATTTTTCAACGGAGCTTACTTTGAGATTTACGTTCAAATTCAAACAAAACAATTCAAAATTATGGTTATGTACCAAATGTCCGAAAGAGATATTATTAACTGTCATATGTCGAAATAAAATATTAAAACTTTTTGAAATTTTTAAAATTATTTGCATTTAACCCTTATCCAGAAAAGGTGTGTCCATCGGACACACTTATAGATATGTTACTGTATATTTCGAAAAGCACAGTATATTATTACATCAAAAATTAGGATTTTGTCTACTTTAAAGTAAACTTATTGGAGACAACAACTCAATATTTTGAACTAATCAAAATAAACTATAAAAAATAAAATTATTTTTACTAATGTAACCGGACAGTGTGTGTCCGGCGGACACAATATGCTACTGGATGCGGTTTCGCCACTGATCATCAATATTTATCGACTATCGGTCACATGAAGTACCAATCAAGTCTGACTAGTCATTCAGTTGCATTTTTGCTAGCCTAGAGTGCAGTTTACTTTGTTATTTTTCATATTTTCGTAGTCCTGTAGTTTCGGGTAAGTTTTTCAATTTATTTTACTGATGTTTATTCCTTACGTAGAAATATCTTCACGTTGTAGTTTTTACAGATCTACTAAACTATATATAAAATAGTAAATATGGCCAAAAGAAAGTTAACCGTAACGGAGCTTGAAGATATAATTGAGAACTTGTCTGATTTTGATAAAGACGAACACTGCGTAGCGGATTTAGCCGTGAAATCCGAATCAGATGATGATTATTTGTGAAGCTAGTGAAGAGGAGGATGAGCAAATATCAGAGAAAAATCCATGTTAGTATAAAATAAAACGTAGATATCGACTAGAATACTTTATAATAAAATTTCAGCTGTTGAAGAACACATCAGAAACAGTCAACCAGAAATGTATGCCGCAAAAGATAAAACTGAGTGGTTATCACAACCTTTTCCGACTGGACGAACACAAATTCAGAAAATGGTAAAAGGACCATTACACAGAGCTCAACTTCTACCTGGAACACTCATTGAAGAACCAATAGATACATTTCGCTTATATTTGACTGAAAATATTGTGAATGACATTTTCCGTTACACCAATCTAGAGGCTCATGGTGTATTGTAAAATAAACCATGGAAGTCCTGTGATAGAATTGAAATGTATGCTTTCTTTGGCCTCCTGTTCACCGCCGGGCATTTAAAATCAATCAAACTATGCAAGTTATGAAGCTTTATGGAATTCACTTTATGGACCACAGATTTTTCGAGCCACTATGGGTATAAATCAGTTCAAGGAGGTTTTGCGTTTCATTCGTTTCGACGACAAAACGACAAGATCCGAGAGACGCAAAAAAGATAAACTGGCTGCTATACGCGATATATGGGATAAAATATTGGAAAATTTGAAAAAGCATTATTTGCCAACACGAAATATAACAATCGACGAGCAGTTGATACCTTATCGTGGAAGATGTCCGTTCAAATAGTATAATTCCTCAAAACCCGACAAGTATGGGATGAAAATATGGTGGGCATGTGACTCAGAAACTTTTTATCCTCTAAATGCGATTTCATATCTCGGCAAAGAAGGTAAAAGAAAAGACCTCACTAAGCGAACCTTATTATCGAACCAAGAGGAACTTAACATTTGATAACTATTTTACGGACTTAGATATGGCTTATAATATGCTATCCAACAAACCGTTGGACTTTTGCATATTTTATGAATATGTTGGATGTATGCTGTCTAGCATCTTATGTTATTTGGATCAACTTGCATCCAAAATGGAACATAAAAAGACACAAAAAAAACGTCTATTTATAATTGAAACAGCAGAACAACTTATAAAGCCCCATATTATCCAAATCAACCAGATCCCTTATAGCGAATTTTGCAGGAGAAGCAACTGCCACAAAATGCTGCAACTCAGTCAACACACAAAAGAAGATGTTACCTATGTCCATCAAAAAAACAAGAACACAAAATTAAACGTGTAATAGTTGCAGTAAGAACGTTTGTAATGAATACAGCAGTCTTTCCTAATTAATATGTATGGTGTATGTATACGAATTTTCATATGGAAATGGCAAAGCTACCCGACAAGAATATCAACTGCGCGTTTCTGGCCGGCGGTTACCAAATGACAACTTTCTCTAATTTGTTTAGTTTCCATATAGCACATGGAGAACTCCCAACAGGAAAATAAAATGAAACTAATGAAATGCAACTTATATGTGTGTGGACCAACTTATTATAAATACAGTGCTAAACAACTGTTTTTGCAAATAAACAAAATATTAAATAAGTATCCAACCTAACTATTTGCAGAAAATTGAAAGATACTGTGCTAATGTTTATTTAGTAATAAGTCTCAGTTTACAAGGGATGGTAAGGAGAAACTTGTACTGGTAATATTTTGCATACCATATTGACTATCACTTATAGGGAGTTGAAACTGGGGACAGAAATTACTGGGCTGGAAATAGGGTAGGCAAACAAACCTAAAGGTCTGCGAACGGTTACTCTTGGTTTGATTGGAGAGCTAGGTCGTAAGTAAGTGAATAAAAGAGAGACTGAAAAGGGTTAACTATAAAGAAAGAATTTAAAAAAAATACTTACATAGATTTTCTGGGCAACATACACAAGAAGGGTTCCTAAACTATTTAAATTGGTCCATTTAAAAGAATCTTCTTGCTGGATGGAAAGAAGGGCTTTTCTTTCCTAAAAAGTATTAAAAGGGGAATATTTTAAAGCAAATAGTTCTACACTTGGTTTAGAGAGAATTATTACATATTTATTATTACTTCACAATAAAAGGTATTTCAAATAATATTAACAATATATAAAAACAAACTTACAATGGCGCTATTTGTAAAGATTTACAACAAGCTCCATACGTTGAGGACACCATAGAAATTTAAATTAATATTAAAATGAAAATATCTAGATTTTTCAACGGAGCTTACTTTGAGATTTACGTTCAAATTCAAACAAAACAATTCAAAATTATGGTTATGTACCAAATGTCCGAAAGAGATATTATTAACTGTCATATGTCGAAATAAAATATTAAAACTTTTTGAAATTTTTAAAATTATTTGCATTTAACCCTTATCCAGAAAAGGTGTGTCCATCGGACACACTTATAGATATGTTACTGTATATTTCGAAAAGCACAGTATATTATTACATCAAAAATTAGGATTTTGTCTACTTTAAAGTAAACTTATTGGAGACAACAACTCAATATTTTGAACTAATCAAAATAAACTATAAAAAATAAAATTATTTTTACTAACGTAACCGGACAGTGTGTGTCCGGCGGACACAATATGCTACTGGATGCGGTTTCGCCACTGATCATCAATATTTATCGACTATCGGTCACATGAAGTACCAATCAAGTCTGACTAGTCATTCAGTTGCATTTTTGCTAGCCTAGAGTGCAGTTTACTTTGTTATTTTTCATATTTTCGTAGTCCTGTAGTTTCGGGTAAGTTTTTCAATTTATTTTACTGATGTTTATTCCTTACGTAGAAATATCTTCACGTTGTAGTTTTTACAGATCTACTAAACTATATATAAAATAGTAAATATGGCCAAAAGAAAGTTAACCGTAACGGAGCTTAAAGATATAATTGAGAACTTGTCTGATTTTGATAAAGACGAACACTGCGTAGCGGATTTAGCCGTGAAATCCGAATCAGATGATGATTATTTGTGAAGCTAGTGAAGAGGAGGATGAGCAAATATCAGAGAAAAATCCATGTTAGTATAAAATAAAACGTAGATATCGACTAGAATACTTTATAATAAAATTTCAGCTGTTGAAGAACACATCAGAAACAGTCAACCAGAAATGTATGCCGCAAAAGATAAAACTGAGTGGTTATCACAACCTTTTCCGACTGGACGAACACAAATTCAGAAAATGGTAAAAGGACCATTACACAGAGCTCAACTTCTACCTGGAACACTCATTGAAGAACCAATAGATACATTTCGCTTATATTTGACTGAAAATATTGTGAATGACATTTTCCGTTACACCAATCTAGAGGCTCATGGTGTATTGTAAAATAAACCATGGAAGTCCTGTGATAGAATTGAAATGTATGCTTTCTTTGGCCTCCTGTTCACCGCCGGGCATTTAAAATCAATCAAACTATGCAAGTTATGAAGCTTTATGGAATTCACTTTATGGACCACAGATTTTTCGAGCCACTATGGGTATAAATCAGTTCAAGGAGGTTTTGCGTTTCATTCGTTTCGACGACAAAACGACAAGATCCGAGAGACGCAAAAAAGATAAACTGGCTGCTATACGCGATATATGGGATAAAATATTGGAAAATTTGAAAAAGCATTATTTGCCAACACGAAATATAACAATCGACGAGCAGTTGATACCTTATCGTGGAAGATGTCCGTTCAAATAGTATAATTCCTCAAAACCCGACAAGTATGGGATGAAAATATGGTGGGCATGTGACTCAGAAACTTTTTATCCTCTAAATGCGATTTCATATCTCGGCAAAGAAGGTAAAAGAAAAGACCTCACTAAGCGAACCTTATTATCGAACCAAGAGGAACATAACATTTGATAACTATTTTACGGACTTAGATATGGCTTATAATATGCTATCCAACAAACCGTTGGACTTTCGCATATTTTATGAATATGTTGGATGTATGCTGTCTAGCATCTTATGTTATTTGGATCAACTTGCATCCAAAATGGAACATAAAAAGACACAAAAAAAACGTCTATTTATAATTGAAACAGCAGAACAACTTATAAAGCCCCATATTATCCAAATCAACCAGATCCCTTATAGCGAATTTTGCAGGAGAAGCAACTGCCACAAAATGCTGCAACTCAGTCAACACACAAAAGAAGATGTTACCTATGTCCATCAAAAAAACAAGAACACAAAATTAAACGTGTAATAGTTGCAGTAAGAACGTTTGTAATGAATACAGCAGTGTAAAACGTGAGTGATTATTATAGGTTTAGATATGGATTGTTTTTTAAATTTTTATAAAGCAAGCACTTAATAATTATTACTTTATTAGTTAGAAATAAACATTCAAAAGATTTGATACACATTTTATTAATTATAACATGAAATGCCGTAATATTGTTGCCGTGTGTCCGATGGACACACTCTGTCCTACTACGTTAGAAAAAATAAGTGTCCGGATAAGGGTTAAAAGAAGAATAATATGACAATTAGCCAATCCATAGAACTTATAATTTCCTTTATTTATAATTCTTAAGTTTGTCACGAAAGTAGTTTGTTTAACAAAAAGTACTTAATATTACTCTGGTTGATGTATTTCCTTCAAGAAAGATTTTGGGCTTGGAAATGGATCCAAAACACTGCAAGCAACACACAACTGTGCCCCACTCAAATTGGAAATTGGTCTTAAATGACGGGGGAACACAAAAAGATAATTTTTTGAAAGTTGTAAGCTGGATTCGGGCTTCGGCTTATCATGGATGACAAAAAACAGCAATCTTCAAAACTTGGCCACTTAATTTTTTCCCAAAACCATGGGGACCTCTCAAATGGTCGGAAACGCCGTCTTACAAATCTCTCAGATTAAACACAGCACGAATAAATCGGTGATTACCTCGACAAAAAACTGCCAGATCGCATTTTGAGTAAAATTCACCTTTCAAATTAAAAGAATTTGCCGGCTTTGAAGACTACACACACAAGCTATTTCTTCCGAATTTCAATCCCAACTTAACTTGACTTCGACTTCATTCTTCATCCCGCTTCTCTGGTTATCTACCACCCCTCTTGACCAGTTCTCGCTGCAAGCCAATCAGAAATTTTTCAATTACGCTTTTTAAGCGATTATGGACCTTAAGGGTGCTGGGCTTTCAGAATTATAGAAGTAAAAACCTACTTATGACAATTATTAAACCGCGAAGTTAAAATTTTTTTTAGATGCGTTGCAAACACTTTTATAAACAAAAACTAAAGGAATTTTTAGATATAGAAAGAGGCGTACCTAGTAAATCTTATACATTAAATATTCGATAGTTATAAGGAAACTAATATGGTACAAACTTATAAATTTTCATGTATATGCATACCAAAAACTGTTTAAACTTAAGCAAATACATTTATGTTGACAGGTTGCTTCCAGAGTAACACAGTACAAAAAGATTTATTTAAAGGACATAAATGTGCGAAATTAATATAGGGACACCGTATGGATACTACTAATTTTTGATGTTATTAGTATACCGTACCTTTCAGGTAGTCTATAGTAGTTGTCGAAATTTTTATTCCACTCGGAGAATATAACTTTGTACTTCAAGCAAAAAGTTATGCAATCCTTCATTGTGAACAAGAAATTGTGCCGTAATGGTAATAGATGCCAAGTTATCGTAAATACATGGCAACGAAAAATCTAATGAACTAGCTTGATCAGCTACATAATACACTTTCGACCGCAAAAACGCCTGAATCCAAACATAACATAACTCCCACTAGACCAATTAAGTTAGATTTTTACTCAACACTATATGGGACTGACAGTTGAAATGTGTGGTATGAGATAATAGAAAAGACTCTGTAACTTTATAAACGTCACATCTCTATTAATTTATATTTAAATAATTATTTCATTATAATTTGTTTATTAATTTATTAATTTCTTTATCTTCATTTTAATTTTTACTATTTTTTATTTATAAAAATAGTTGGCGCCCTATGTTTTTTCTTTTTTCCTCTGTCTTTATTATCTCTCTCTTTCTGTCACGTAGAATAAAGATTCGCCCTCTCTCTTTTTGTTCGGCAGACTATTTTGTTCCGTGTTGACAGACAAGCTAGTTTCATGATATCTATAGCAACATCCTATGACATCTGTGCTAACTTCATTCAGTCTCCCACTTTCTGTCAAAACAACTTTTCTGTAGTGGGATTATTTTTTGCCTCTTTTTGAAATTTATAAAAGAAGGCAAAAATTATTATAAGACTCATTTTTATGGTCTGTAAATTCTCTTGGGGTAAGTAGTTTCATTGTGATATTTATTCTATAATTCTGACCACATTTCCAATATTTGTAACCTTACTTTCTTTCGAATGCACATTTTTTTTCTGATATATGCATTAGGACTCTTTAACAAAATTTAACTAAGTAGTAACATTCTTATTTCATTTTATCCTTGCCATACGCTATTTGTTTAAGTGTAATTTTGTAAGATGGCAAGGAAGTTAAACCTTTCTTTTTGATGTGTTTCTAATGCAAGTTGTTCCCTATCTTTTAGTTTATTGGACGTATCAAAACTTTATTGGTTTACTGGACAGTTTACTGGACATTTTATTGGTTTATTGGACATATCAAAATTTTATTGGTTTTATTGGCATAGGTATTTGGATTTCAACAATTAGTCAGGACATACAGCCACGTGTGACTGCAGCTCTCCAGAAGCCACAAATTCTAATTGGAGGACCCAACAGCTAGAACACACAAGCAGCCCATCGAAGCAATAAGTAACACTTATTAACTGTTAAGCTTTGGCAGGGTTAATTATTGTTTTTTTATTCATTTAAATAAATATGTTTGGTTAAAATTTGTCTTATTTGCTATCAACTGAGAACTCAGGTTCAATCCCTAGTTTAAGACAAGACGAACTCACCCTTGAGATACTGAGCTAGGCAAGGTATAGACGATAAGCTCCCATGGTTGATTGAGGTATTATTATTACAATAGTACTTCAATTCTCTTTGGTAGTCTCATCGTTACAACTCATCTGGGGATTCATAATTTTTTTAGTGAAAATATGTTTAAATAAACAATTAAAACGCCAAATTTGTTATTTTGTTCATAACTTTTAGATATAACGTATAGATAGCCTAGAATAGATAGCTTATTTAGAGATATGCTAGATTAAAATCGGATAATAAACAAAAAAGTAATTGCAAAATAAACAACAAAATCACTGTTTATAAATATTGTTAATAGCTTTTTTATTATTTATTAAAACTTGTTTAAATTTTCCTTAACTCAAGGGTGTTGTTCTGATTAAATTTTGTGCAAGAAATATGGCAGATCACCTAAATAGCTTCTGCGAAAATTAATTTGTTTATAAGATTTTTGAAAAGTAAACTAAATTCCAAGGCCGGTCAAGATAATTTGACTGAGTGTATCTTAATAATCCGGTGCTTATTATCTTTGTTAAGACGTATTTTATTAACCTAAGGGAAAATGCTTGAAAAATTACATTTACGTACACAAAATGATTTAATAATTAATAGCACTTTTTAAGCCTTAAGAAAATTTACAAAAGCTCCCTATAATTTAGTTTATCGCCTGATATATTTAGAAAGGATGTTAACAACACAACATTAAAAATAAAAAAAACTTCAACTTTTAGAAGCCAAGATAGCCATTTTCTCAATCACTCTTGCCCTAATTAACAACATTAAGGGCTGAAATTAATCAACCTTTATGAGAAAACAACTTTTATTTGCCAAAAAAAAAAAATTTGAAAATTGTTTAAACAGAAGTGTTTTAAACAAAAAGTAATTTTCGTTCTGAGTAGAGTTAAAGGAGTGGGACTAGCCGAATAAAATTTCAATCACGCTCTTAAAAAAATACAACACAATTATATGATCGAGCTCTTGATAAAAAATGACTCGGGTTCTATTTGACTAAATTTGCACTTTCTTTTTTTAATCTGGGTACAACGTTAAAATAATAAGATTTATCGTATTTTTAATGCAAAATTTTCCAAAACAAAGCAGCTAACAACTATTGTTTTTCCAAGCATTTTCTTAAGTTTGCTTTCTATTTATTTTTATTATTTATTAATTTAAAATATAATTTTATTAGAAAAATAATATAATAAACAGTATTAAATTGTTATTAATAAACAATTTTTTCTAATACCCTTAATAAATTTAAACAAATCAGTTGTATAATAGGCATTAAAAAATATTTTAAAAAAAAATATGTATTTACTTATATAATCTTACTTGAAATAGTACTATTATAATAAAAGTGGATGTTGCTAAGAGAAAATGATGGTCAAAAATGGTTTAAGCAATTATTTTGAGACATGTTGTAAACTATTAAATTGTTTTTGACAGTAACAAGTTTATTTAGAATAATTGGCTCATTCTAAACAAAAATGTTCGTAACTTTTCTCTTAAATGCATCGTTTTCGTGTTATAAACAATTTAAGATCTTTAAAAGCAAGGAAATATCCATTTTCAAGGCCCGATAACTCAGTTAAAAATTAATATTTTAAGTTAAGAAAACTTAAAATTAAACCTAAAACTCACTTTTACAAAATTTTGAAGAGTTTTTAATAATAACTTTATAGCAACTCATTGTTTTTTAGTTTTGTGACAGACATCGCTCAGCAACTGTATTATAAATAATATACGGTGTCGAAACCACAAATAAGATATTTAATAAGTTATAGTTTATTATAATATGATACTATGTATACGATTTTTTGTTCTTAAAATAATTTTTTAATATTTAATAAAAAACTAAATACTCTAAATTAAAAACTCCTACTACTTAAAACTAAACTCTTAATACTAAAAAATTGATTTGTTCAAATGTATTACAAGTATTAATAAAAATTGTTTATAAATAACAATCTAATACTGTTTATGAATAATATTTATTTAATCCGACTATATTTTAAATAAATAAATACAAAAATAACATTAAAAAGCGACTTAAGAAAAGGTTTGTACATCCAGTAGTTATCAACTGATTTGTTTTGGATAATTTTGCAATAAAAAGACGATATATTATAATTTTAACGGTGTATCCCGATTTAAAAAGAAAACATCGTGAAACTATTTTGGATATTTTGTAGAACGCTGTTGGAACTTTATTCGGCTAGCCCCACTCCATTTACTCTAGTTGGAACGAAACAACTTTTTTTACAACACTCCTGTTTAAACAACTTTTAATAATTTTGTTTGCTAAAAGTTTTGTTTAAAAACTAAACTAAACTAAAAACTTTAAAGCCTTTTCTTACAGAAATTGGTCAATTTTAGCCCTTAATATTAGTAATTAACGAAACAGTGATTTAAAAAATCAGTTATCTTGGCTCCTAAAGGCCGCAGGACCATTTTTTGGTTATGTATTTTAACTAGCTTTCCGAATATTTCCTGCGATTTATACTTAATTCTACGGAGTTATTGTAAATGTTTATAACCTTCAAAGCTGCTATTGATTATTTATTAAATCATTTACGTACATAAATGTATTTTTTTAAACTTCTTTTTTACATAGGTTATGAATATACACATTAACAAAGACAATAACGCCCGAATTATTGAGATACATTTAGTCAAATTATCTGGACTGGCCTTAGAAATAAGGTCATTTTTCACACAATTCAAACAGGATAGGTTTCACTTAAATAAATTTTATTCAAAGATAGAAAGAAAAAAACCATATTCAAAAACAGCGGTTTTGTTGTTCATATATTCTATTAACTGCATCTTTTTTATCTCTGAAAAAATTGTATGTTGACGTTAGATCTCTAAATGGGCAAGTTTTAATGTATCAGCATAATAATGAGTTTGGCAGCTTGATTGTTTATTTATACATATTTGCACTAAAAATTGTTGAATCCCTAGACGAGGGTCTTTTTGTATTATCTCCTACTACAAATTTCAACTGTCACACCTATGTATACAGTTATGACAAAAAAATCCTAATTTGTACCAACTTAATTGATCTACAATGAAAAATGAAACCCGGTCCAATTCATGCTCAAGTATATATTAAACTGACATGCGCTAATAGAGCTAAATTACCTAGGAAAATTAAACACGAACCAGCTTAGCACTATAACAGACGCCCTTATTGTACATGCGCTATTTATAGACCAGGGAACCAACCGTTTTCCCATGACACTCGTAGATACAGGTATCTAACAACTGATTTTGATAAATTTGGTAATAATAACATGTAAAAACAAGATATGCAAACGATTAAACGTAATTTTTTTACTTAAAAATAATAAAAGATAAGATTTTTGTATAAAAACGATTTTATCTACAATGGCATAAACTATTATCTCTACAAGCTATTAGCTCTGAAAGCACCAAATTTGAAAAAAGGGTTATTTTATCAAATTAAACCAGTTAACGATTAAAAATTTTGTGTTAAATATTGCAAGATAGGTTTGCAAAAGTACTGTGATTTAGACCTTATAACCAATTAAAATAACTCAGACATTTGGCTAAGCCAAAGCCATTATGTAAAAAAAAACTCAGATACAATAACATTGAGGAAGTTAATTTTATTTATTCGCCATGTTGGCATTTTTACAAATAATTAAAAAACTTAACGTACTACGACCCTTAACACCCGCAAGCCTTTTTTTTTACAAATTCACCTGGGCTTTATTTATAAACAATAAGCAATTTAAAAAAAGATTAAGAGTTCAAGTTTATGCATAAAGATTTAAAAATGATTCCTTTAAAAATGACCCGTCCATAATGCGTCAAAAGTAAAGAGTTTTTAATATTTCAAAAACTGAACTCATAAATTCAAATTTATAAAAGTCACAATATCTCCGGTTTTAATCAACGAATATTGTTTTTTTTTTAATTTTGGATAATAGATATCATGGACCCTAAAAATGCATTCAACAAATTTGTTGTTCATTACAATGGTTACTTATTTCATCTTAATGTATTTGATTAACTAATCATTTATATGACATAAAGTAAAAAAAGAAAAAATGTTATTGAATTTAATCAAAACAAAAGATTTTTCTTGACGGAGAATCAAAACCTGGTCTCTTGCGTGGCAGACGAAGATATTGACCTCTATATATTATCGATAAGTATACTAAGAATTGATATTACCAACGTAGAAATACATTTGACAGACTTAAAATATATGTTTAGGAACAAAATTATTTATTTTTTTTTTGTTAACTTTTATTTTAATGGTTATTCTGTTATTGGGGGTAAAGATGAATCCAAAAATTTATGTCATTAAAATCGGTACAGCCGTTCTTGGGTTATAAATGATCAAACATGATTTACGTGTTTGTTTTACAGTATGGATTATAGTAAAAATATATTGCATCTATTACTATCTAGTAGAATAAGGTTACTGATGTATTTTATTTTCAAATCATCAATCGGACAATCGTATAAAAATTTTTCAATTTTAATTAATTTTATAATTCTTAACACTCCTTAACCATTTGACAAATGTAGAATATTTATATTTCCCACTAATTCTCATATGAGAGTTTTCACAACACATAAATTTCGGTGGCCTTAATTACTTTTTAATGAATTAACGGCAGATGTCAGGTTTTTACACTGCTGCTGCGATTCATACATCATTTTAGGCGAGTTGCAGTCGACATATTTCAAATATTTTGTAAGTTATTTGGTTTAGTGTTTTATTAAAGGGCGATAAAATACATTTTTATTTTCGATTTAATTGGTCTACAAATGATCAATTACATAATATCACATTGTAATTAAATAGTTATTTGTACATTAATACAGTTTTGAAAAATGCTTATATAATATATAAGCATATATAACATATAATGCTATATATATATATATATATATATATATATATATATATGAAAATTACTGAGTCACTCGACACTGGCTAGTAGGCAGATTGAGACCTCAGTGCCGAGAGACAGTTCTTGCAATATAGAACACGATACTGGTACGTCTCGAGTGAGGGGAGTAGGCAGATTGAGACCCCGAACTCGAACCGAACCGTATCCCTCTTGATAATGGCTCCAAAATGGGTGCCGAAACGTCGAGTTTTAAATTCTCAACGCGGTTCTTCCCGAGAACTCAGTAATTTTCATTTATCTGACCGCGGAAACTTATCCGAACATTTCATATATATATATATATATATATATATATATATATATATATATATATATATATATATATATATATATATATATATATATATATATATATATATATAATATATAGTGATTCTTTTAGAGGTACTTTTCTTTGGTGGGCATTTGATTGGAGCTCATGCATAAATACTCTCAAACTGAGATTTTGCTTTTGTTCAGTATTGTTTGACATTTCATGATGAAAAGACTTAGCCCGGTACAACGTCAAGAAATTATTAAGTTGTATTTTGAAAATGGGAGTTCTGTGAGGATTGTGTTTCGTTCGCTTAGAACAGTTTATGGTCCACATAATCGGCCTAACGAACGTACAATTCGCTTTACGATTAGTAAGTTTGAAACCCAGTTTTCATTATTGGCTAATACGCGACCAAATAGACCACATTCAGCACGTACTGAAGAAAATATAGCGGCAATAACGGATAGGGTACTCGTACATAATGAAGAGTTGATTCGTCGCCATTCTCAACAGGTTGGATTGTCATATGCAACAACTTGGCGTATTTTACGTAAGGATCTTGGTTTAAAAGCATACAAAATTCAATTAGTGCACGAGCTGAAGCTGATCGACCTTCCGAGTTGTCACCGTTTCAGTCGATGGGTTCTTGATGAGCTTTCATAAGATGCACTGTTTTCGAGAAAAATTTTGTTTTCAGACGAGGCCCACTTTTGGCTTAATGGATACGTTAATAAACAAAATGCCCGTATTTGGGGTAATGAACAACCCAAAGAGGTTCAAGAGTTGACATTACGCCCTGAAAAAAACAGCTGTTTAGTGTGGTTTATGGGTTGGTACATATTTCTTTAAAACAGAGGCCGACCAGAATGTTACTGTGAATGGAGGCCGTTATCGTGCCATGATAATAAACTATTTGGTATCTTAAATTGAAGCTGGTAGTCTCGGTGACATTTGGTTCCAACAAGATGGCTACACTTGCCATACAGCCCGTGAAAGCATGGCTTTACTGCGAGAATGAGTCGGTAAACAAAATATTTCACGCTTTGGACCATTGAAATTGGCCGCCTACATCCTGTGACATCTCACCTCTAGACTCTTTCATTTGGGCTATATAAAGTCCAAAGTCTACATGAATAAACCAGATACGATTGAGGCATTGGAGGCTAAAATTACTCGAATCTTTGAGAATTGGAGAATTGGAACTTCAAAATGAACCAACTTAATCGTAGTCATTGCCAACATTTAAAAGAAATTATCTTTAAGAAGTAAATATTTTCAAATAAAATTTACTTTTTCATTGTTTTTTCTTGTTGAAAAAAGTACCTCTAAATGAATCACCCTTTATATATATATATATATATATATATATATATATATATATATATATATATATATATATATATATATTATATATATATATATATATATATATATATATATATATATATATATATATATATTATATATATATATATATATATATATATATATATATATATATATAGAAAAGAAATTTAATCTTTGCAGATTAGTTAAATAGTAAACTCTTAAATATTGGGGAAATCTGCAAGAAATACTCTAATGTGTATCAATTGTTTCGCCGAACGTTTTCGCCAAAGAGAATTAATTTGGCTTCTTCAGTGCTGAAAGAGAATAAATTATAATTAGCTACCATATATTATCTATTAAAACATTATTGATCTTACCGTAACTTAGAATTGTAGAGTTAGAATATTAAAAAACTTTGCTAGTAACATAGTGGTGTTTTTTGTTACTATGTGCAAAAAAAGTTTTTTTATAAGAATTGAAATGTATGGTAGCTTCGAACTTGACACGTAAAGGCTTACCCAAGGTTAATCGAAAAACCCAATGCAACTACATTTAAAAGGAGGTAATTCTTTGAAATGTCGGCAATAACTAAATTTTTGATTTTTAGATAGTTAAAAGTGAGGTTCTGTTTAAGCCAGAACGCAAGCGCTGACAACTTCATTATAGTTGGTATGAATCTTTATGTCGTTAAGGTTCATTGGTAAAAAACGAATGAATTTAAATCCCAGTAAAGGGAACTATTATTTTGATTTTCTTTATTTAATTATATTATATTGTTCATGTATTATTGAATCTTATTGAGACGTATCTAAGAAAAGCAAGTGAATGTTATATATTTTTTGTTAATGAAAATTAATTATAAAGGTATGTTAGTTGTTAATGGATATATCAGTCAAGTTAGTAATCTGTGATATAGTATTGTTCTTGGTATCTGATTTAAGTAACAGGTGGTATATATCGCTTAGATTCTTGATGTCACTCTTAACATTAATGGACAACGTTCGGCGAAACAATTGATACACATTAGAGTATTTCTTGCAGATTTCCCCAATATTTAAGAGTTTACTATATAAGGGAAAGTAGCCTAATTTCGGATACCATTTACAATTAGTGTCATATTTTTCACCTAATAACACATTTTAAACTTTTATCTACTCAAGAGTACTTGCAGAGTAATATAGAAACTAATTTTATTATCATAGACAATTTATTGAAAATCTTTTTTACAAAAAATATTGTTCAATAAAATTAGTGCTTTTGTATGTCAAAAATTTTAGGGCTCCTAATTTCGGATACCCTATCCGAAATTAAGACACCATTTTGTTCATCATAAGAATAGTTACACATCTTGACAAAAGTCGTAAATATAGGTTTTCTTCTTATCAGCATTGGCGCACATCTCATGACACCACTTGAAGCACTTTATACACCTTATCCACTTCTCACCGTGTGTATCTTCGGAATATAAACTGTCACAAAACATACATTCTGTGTCTCCATCTTCATCGTCTACATCCATATCAGAATCATCATCCAAAATAAGGTCATCACCAGGATGTGAAGTGTCACTACTACTCGATTCGACTCGAAAAAAACTCGAGTTTTTTTTTCTGTTGACTTGATTTAATTCGTTGCTTATTTTTGGTTTCTTTTCTTTCAAAGACTTTTTTCTTTCTTGTTCGGCTACACTTCGTTCAAGTTCATCTTTATAAGGTGTACTAGTTATTATCCAACTAGAACCTTTTCGAGGATTTTTTTGTTTGTTTGTTTGTGAGGTATAACTGCAAGAAAGCAGTGGACTAATATCCTCAGCTCTTATCATAGTTGCCGTAGTTTCAGTTGCATTTCCATTGGATGATTTATTTGTTAAGTTATGTTTTGGAGGTGTTCTTTCGATAATGCTTTGTGGTTCTGGTCTTGACTGACCTCTTGTTGGTAATACTTCCCCATGATTTTGATTTATGGGTGGTGGTGTTCTTTCTCTTTGTCTCTCCATTATAAAATCGTGATCAAAAAAGTTATTTTTATTAAAAGGATATATTCCAGATTTGCGAAAACCATTCGAGGAAATTTCTGCAGTAGCACTTTTCAAATATGCCGGGCACATAAGCTTACAAATTTGATACGAGTTTATGGTGCGTCCAGGATTTTGCCTTAACCACATCTCAATTTGTTGCGAATAATATGTTTTAAATGGTGACATAAAAGACAAATCTAGAGGTTGTAGTTTGTGTGAACTGTGCGGCGGGATACACAAAATTGTAACGAAATTTGCACGTCCTGCTTCTATCACATCTATATTTCTTGTGTGGCTGTAGTGACCATCAAGAATAAGCAGCACTGGGTCTTCACGGGATGGTTTCACGTGAGCTACGAAATGCTGTAGCCATTGGGAAAAAATGTGCTGCTGAATCCAACCTGATGGATGGCAAGCTGCAATAGAGCCAGGCGGCGATCCATCTAATAATTCCACTTTCATGTTCTTTCTTGGAAACACGAATAATGGAGGGACAAACCCACCAGCAGCATTCATACAAAATACAACAGTAACTAATGCGCCTCTTTCAGTCGCGGTAACAGATCCAACCTGTTTTTTTCCTTTTAATGTTATAACACGAGTATTCTTGGACTGAACCGTTGTTATGCCGCTTTCATCAACGTTATAAACTCTTGCGGGGTTGAAGTTAACTTTTTCCATTGACGTTTCTAAAAGATCATAGAATCTGCTGACATTTTCTGGGGTAAATCCCTTAATTCGGGCTTTCGAGATTCCTTGTGGTTTTCTAAGGGACAAAACTGCGTTTCGCCTCATAAATCCCCTTAACCATTTTTTACCGGCAGATTCGGCATGGGCAAATGGATGACGAAGACCATTTCGTAAAGCTATTTGATATGCAAGTCTCTTGATATCAGCGGTCCCAATTCCGTAAAATCGCCGGTCCATTTCTAGGCAATACGAGACTAAATCTGCTTCCATTTCTGCAGAAAGTACTGGTCTTCTTCCAATTTTAACAGCAACCAACTGCTCCGGAGTTTTATTTTCTTGCTTAACATAATCTTCCAGAGTTGATTTCGGAACAGCAAATAACTTCGAGGCTTTAAGATACCCCATTTCCTTTCCCCTGACGGCACGGATAGCACGTATCATTCGGTCTGGATCCCATTGTTTATGTTTTTTACTTGTTTTTGGCATTTTCTTCTGAAAAGAAACAAAAGTTTTTATGCTAACATGATCATCAATTTAAGGTTCCTAATTTAGGATATCCGA
This sequence comes from Diabrotica undecimpunctata, assembly GCF_040954645.1. NCBI lineage: Eukaryota > Metazoa > Arthropoda > Insecta > Coleoptera > Chrysomelidae > Diabrotica > Diabrotica undecimpunctata. Next base: position 86,494,356 of record NC_092808.1, on the reverse strand, counting down.
AATTATGGGACTTGTACTATCCGAAATTAGGAATTTTTTATTTTTAAGGTTAGGGCTCTCTAATTTATATGTGATTAAAATCTACTTTAAATTAGTAGCAAAATCAAATAAAACAGGTTTCTAGCTTACCCCTGCCAAAAGATCAAACTTCAAACAGGAATAAAAACACGAAAAAATAGGCTTTGAAATACGACCGAAAAAAAACTGCACAATAACGTTTGGTGGTTTCGGCACTGCCATCTAACGGGGAGCAGCTCTACTACCTAAACAATTTAAGATAATGTTCTCTGTGGTATTCAGCGTGACATACGTATAGGTTTCTGTTCGCAAATAAAGAAACTTTTTTAGATCCGAAATTAAGACACTATCCGAAATTAGGCTACTTTCCTCTATATATATATATATATATATATATATATATATATATATATATAGAGTAACTAAACCTGCATACTTCTTACCGTCTTAGAAGTACGTCTAAAAAAATAACAGAAAATGACGAAAAAAAATTACTTTAAAAAACAATATATATATATATATATATATATATATATATATATATATATATATATATATATATATATATATATATATATATATATTATGAAAAAAATAGTTAAACAAATCTATTGTTTTTCGATAAACAATATTTTTGAATTTCTTAAGTATGCAACGATGACGGTTTTCTTCTTCTTCTGTTTTTGTATGGCTTCGCTGCGAGGCGATTCGCCCGCACTATTTGTTAGCGACCGTGATGTAAGCTGGTTCTAAACCATATCAGGGCCGCTGAAATTTGCGTAAGGTGGTAGTAGTTTTTTCTAAATTTTTAAATTTGAAGTTAGGTAGAGGTAGTTATAAACACATATTGTAAACAAATGGTAATGAAAGGGTTACATATTACACAATAAACAGGACGCCACATAGGAGAAACTAAAAGGCAAAAACATTGAATTAAAGTTGAGCATCATAAATTACAAATTAGTTTTATTATAGTCAAGAAACTGTAAGGTTTCACTGACTGACTTTTCATTAGGGGATATTAAGATTGTATCTATTGAGATTGGTGTTTGGAATTCCATTGAAATAAAAATTTAATATAATTTCATGTTAGGAATAACATTATTGGGACAGTCAAATAAAATGTGATTTAAATCCTCCACTGCTCCGCATTTACATGCCGGACTGACTATTATTTTAATTTTAAAAAGATGTTGTTTAGTTAAGCAATGACGTGTTCTCATTCTGGTGATTGTGGTGATATGTCTTCTGTTTGTAAATGTTAGGGTTGAGAACCATGCCTTAAAGGAAAAAGAGATTTGGATTCTCGTATATTGGTAGTTTTTCTTCTGCAGTATTGTTCCCCAATTGATTTTAAATTTATCAATAATTTTTTCCTTTGTGGAGAATAGAATATCTTGGCAATCTAATAACATATCTAAGGGAATATTAGGAATCTCATGGAATCCATGAGATTAAAATGTCAAAACTCTTCTTAATTGCTGATGAGATGAGATTTTTTGTTTTGAGAGAGATTGAGTCATCACAAGCTGAGATTATAAGATTTTTTATTGAAGCTGTAGCATTTAGAATATCAGAGAAGACAACAGCCTTCTTGATGCATTTAGATATTAAAACTTTAATTGCTTTGTAAACTGCTACATTTTCGGCTTTTGTTACAGATATCTCATTATAAATTTCACCAGATTTCATGACTGAAAAATTTACGTACGTGGTTTAACACAATAACCACAAATCTTTTCAGAGTCGCAGTTTGCAAAATGCAGATTGTCACGATGGTCGTCAACATCCTAAACGGATAGGAACTACAAGAAGAAGAAGATGGTTTAATAAGACCGACAACGTTTGCCATAAATAATTATAATCCATTTGGTTTTTTAATTTTAATATACCAATAAGAATAAAAATTTTTACTTTATTGTAAATTTTTTTAGCTACTATGGTATACAGCCAACTCTCAGAATTTTCCCATTTTAAGTCCTAACTAAATTACTTTTAAAATATTACCTTAAATAATATACTATTGTTAATTGTTAAATTACAAACTAAATGGGGTTATAATAACCAACTTATTTATAGGGTAATTATTAGTTCAAAACTCATTCCTGCAATTGCCAGATATTTTCACTTGACCTATAAACGATGTTTTTCAACCGTATAATAGGCAATGTAACTAACACTGCCACACATAACTATAATACAGCAGTTATATTAGTTAATAGTTTGGAAACCAACGACTGAAAACAAATTATGAGACATTGAAATAAATTTATACGACGTTTTATGGTAGTAAAGTCGTGTAAGTATCAGTAGCGGCTATACCATAGGACCACATGCGGGTGCTCAAATAAAATGACGTGAAAAAACCATACAATTATTAATTTTATTAATTTCTTTTTCTATGATGGGAAAAATGTGTGATATATTATAGCTGTTGACAGGTAACAAAATATCACTTTTAATGAAATTTCTCATGACTTTGTTCCCTGTAATAATAGTATAATATTTAATCAGCTTGTAATTATTATTAATAAACGTGAAGTTTGCGACACGACCCGTAGGGGAGTGGCTTAAATAACTCGTGTGAATAATATCTATTATAAGCGACTTAAAAAACTATAATTTGTCCACGAATGCTAGATATTTATAAAAATAATTTTGTATTGAGGTAAATACATATATTATTTTTACGAAAAATAATATTAACATTAATTTATAACTGATTAAAATTTAATATTATTTATTTAAGTTAATTGTCATATTTAAACAATTTGTTAGGTTAAAGCAGTAATAGAAATTAAATACCAATAATTAATACTTTGATCATTTGTAAATGTTTTTATTGATTACAAAAGAATTAGAATTATGAACTTCTATGTATGTATGGAGTTTAATTTTGTTTAGCTGTATCATTTTTGTTTTCTGTTAAATTGTCTATGTAGATTTCTATAAAACAAGACGTTTCAAAGTATTTATGTCAAGGCCTGCATCAACGAGTAGAATTCCAGAAGGTCTGAGAAAACTATGCCCAAAATACTTTTCTGGAGTTGGTATTTTTAAAAAAGAAGCAGTATCTTTATTCATTTTACTAAATTTATCAATAGCAGTTCTTTGGGAAGTGTGTTTACCCTTCTGATAGTAAATAAATAGGAAATCACTTGTAATATAACTAGGACGACTGCTTATTACTTCTTGCATATTTTATAAAAACTATCAGCAACTCTTAATTTTCGAGGCATATTGGTTTTGGTTTTAGACACATTTACAAAATAAGCTGATTTGAGGGCTTCAAGGAACTGATTGTTCTCAATATTTTGTCATTCCAAGGCGTCTGCAAACTTCTGCTTTACAGATGTCATCATTAGTTATACTAGATTCAAGATAGTTAACGTTGTTTTCTCTCATGTATTACTACAACCGATAAGGTAAATGAATAATGTTGATTCTGTCTACCACCATTATTTTCGTCTTTACTATATTAATTTCAAAACCAAATTTATTGCTTTCCCACTTAAGTGTTCGCAGGAGATCTAGCATTTCTTCTTAATTTGGTGACATAAGAGTAGTGTCATCAGCGAATCTGGACGGCCAATAAAACTTAGATCGAACAAATTTCTTTGGTGGCGAGAAGAAACAATGTAAGCGTGCAAGTGCAACAAACTTAAGTTTGCGAATGTGACGTAGTGTTTAACGCAGGTGGGCGGACTGTTTCTACCAGTGGCGGGCGGAAAAAGGTAAATTTAAAATAATTTTTTACAAGTATATCCAATTAAGTTAACAATTTATCTTTTAATTTTTATTTTCATAGTTCTTAATCATTATGAAGTTTATAGTCAGTTGTACTCGAAAAAAAAATGAGCAAAATATTAGGAGTACTTTAATAAATAACAAATTGCTCAATACTTACAATTTATTAACATTACCCCGAAGGAAAGGTTTTGATAACACAAAAAATACGTAGTTTATTTTAACTAATTAAGTAATATTATTTATTTGTCTAAACAAGCAGTTAGATAGTCAGTTATGATTCCTCGCATGATTCTAAGATCTCTATTCCTGAATTTGAATCACAATCTTTATCCTCAGAAAAGCTTTTCTTCGGATAAACCAGTATTAACAACAAATTCCGTAAGTGGTCCAGCGTAGTGTCTAACAAATATGTTCTTTTGAAAATAACACTTCTTCTGAAAATTTAGTTTTTGCTATATTTTCAACATCATTTATATTAAATGGTGTATCATGAGTTGTGACTCTACCTTTTATCAATGCTCATATTTTTTCGATAGGGTTTAACTCCGTATGATAGGGGGGCAAGTGAAGACCTTGATGTCCATGATGTTCAATTTTAAAATATAATACATATACAGATGGAAAAAATGTTTAAAATTATCGTAAAAATTATTTTAGAGGATTTTTCGGCGCATTAAAATAAAAATAATCATTGTATATTTTTGCTGAGCGACCTTTATCTCGTTATTAGTTTCGTAGACAGTCGTTAATAAGCTTTTTATAAAATTTTTGTCAAAAATAGAATTTGATTTATTATGAAATTTTAAAAGTAATTATGGCTTACATTACTGTTATTGTTACAACAATTAACTTTTTAATTAGAAACATGCACCTGATTTAAAAAATCACACGCATATTAACGCACACAGCGTTAGGTACAAATCCAGTCTCTTCTCCAGCCTGAACAATAATCAGCCATTTGCCCTTAGAAATCGGTTTCTTTAAAGTTTTTGGTGATATGGTGCAGTATGGCTGATGTCACCTGCAGATTGTTCGAGATGATTTGAAGAGTATCTGTTCAAAAGTATGATGGTTTTATTTGTTCCTATCTTTTTAGGAGCTTCATTGTTAAGTAACTATTATTAATAACTAAAATAAACGCAGTGTAGATACCCTAAATGAATAATACACTAATTACTGCTACCACTATACTAAGCACTAATGTAAAAAAAATTAATAAAATATCCAGCACGATCAAATCAACATATCAAACACTCCCTGGGATACGTACGTCAAACTACGACACTAGCACAGTACACTGGTCGTTTCCATGATAACACTAGTAAACACGATTCACTGCGCATCGTCGAAGTATGAGACATATTCCCAAACTTAAGTCTGTTGCAGCCAAACGGCACAGCATTAATGCTGTGGGGTGTTTGGTCACTGCCACTGCATAGATGGCTGCCGTAATCGTTGCCGTCTTTTCGAAGCAAACGGTACCAAATGAAACCGCGCACACACATCGATCTTTGTCGATCGACCAGAGGACCAGTTGCGTTTTTTGCACACTCAATGTACGTCGCTTCTTATTGCTACGTAGTTCTGTGTTGTTAATTGTGATTTTGTGTACTTCACCTAACAAACCTTTGAGGATTAAAAAACGCCATCGAGTAAATGTCTTCTAGAGTGCGTGCAAAGCATCGTAGACAAAAATTCGATCGTCCGTTCAAATTCAATGTGTGTGCGCCTATCCTTACTCCACCGACCATCCTTCCGAAGCCAATTCCGTTTTACAATTATCTATTAACGAATTGACATCTGAAAACTGGACTCTTATTTCATGGTCTATGGTCAGCCTTAACCATATAATTGTAAAATTGTAAGATTGTTACTGTTGTATATACTAATAGATAATCAAATAGGATTTTCTTGCAGAACAATTATTGTCTATAACATTAATTAGAAGACGTGCAGTTTGAGACTCTCCATTGTTTCCAAAGAAACATTATCTACGTAACATATGCGCAAAGTAATTTTATCTGGTATATCAATGTGGTATTGATACCACACCTATGCAAGCTCCTCAAAGCCAGTTCAGCATGGTGGGTCGTACCGAAAATATCGCAAAAGTTTAAAGTCATATACTTGACTATAGTAGGTAAAGCATCAAATCTAAGACCAAAGTCATATATACCGATAAGCCTATCTTTTTTTCTATTAAAAACGCTGAAAGGGCCTCTTAATAGGTACCTCAGAGACAAAGTGCTAAAAGATAATCCTCTAAGCAATCGTCAATATGCATACCAACCTGGTAAATCTACGGACTCGGCGTTGTCAATGGAAGACAAAGAGATAGCAATGGCCGCTTTTTTAAAAATAAAAAGGGCATTTAATAATGTTACCACCAGATGTTTGATATGGGCTATGAGTAGACGAGGCGCATCTGCGGTGATATGCAAATGGATAAAGGCATCCTTGGAGAATAGGATAGTAATGTCCACTTTGAGTAAAGCAACCATTAAAGCAAAATTAGGTAGAGGCTGTCCACAAGGAATTCTGTCCCCTCTAGTTTGGGCCACCTTGGTAGACGATCTCTCTTTTATTGTCTAGGATATGCTGACGATACAGCAATCGTTGTCAGGGGCAGGTTTGCCAGATGGTGTCTAAGAGAAAGCAAGTAGCCCTAAATATAGTTGATGACTGGTGTAAAGAAGAGAGACTAATAGTCAATGCTCAGAAACACAAATCGTAAACTTCACAAAAAAAACAGCACTACAATACCTAAAACCACTGGTTCTGGGAGGAACAGAGATTTGATGTGCCAAAGAAACAAAATACCTTGGGTTGTATTTTAATCATAGGCTTACATGGAATACTCATGTTCCAAAAACCACACAGAAAGCTACTATGTCCCTGTGCAGATGGAATTAGGGATTTAACCCCAAAATGACTCTATGATTATACACAAGGGTTATTTGACCAATGATAACCTATGTATCGGTGACGTGGTCACCTGGCCAGCATGCCTGTGTATTACGGGGGCCATAAAAACAACTCCTACTGCTGCGTTGGAATGCATGGTGCTGACAACCGAAAGCTAATCAAGGAGCTAAAAGTTGATATTGTGATGGGACAACATATCGATGCAACAGCTAGGAAATATAGCTTTAATAATAAGTTCACAATTAAGACACCAGGCAGGGAAGACTGGAATAAAGGTACAAGTTGCTGCTACCTAGTACACGAATGGCTAAAAAACATCGAAAGGTGTGGGAGCCGGCACAGTGGGGACAAATAAAGGTATATCTAAGGCGGTAACAGTTTTTTAGGTTGAAATAACTGCAATCCGTCACTGCGTGAAAGAATTAGAAGGGCAGAAAAGAATGTTCCATTCAGTTGCCATCTTTATAGGTAGTCAGGCAGCACTTGTACTTAATTCTGTAGAGGTCAATTCTAAGCTCGTATGGGATTGTGAGTATATCCTAAGTAAACTTAGTAAGGTTACGGTAGCATGGGTACCGGGGCACGAGGGTCATAAGGGCAGATAAAATCGCCAAACAAGGCTCATCAATGCTATTCATTGTACCGGAACCCTTCAGCGGCGTTGCAAACACAGTAACAAAAACAACTATAACGAAATGGGTAACTCACAAATCTCTGGAATTGTAGAGAAATTCACCAGGACAAAGACAGTCGAAACAGTTCATTACAGAATATTCGCCAAAATTTACGGCAGACCTAATAAGCAAAGACAGGAAAACAGTCAACGCCATAGTAGGTCTTCTAATAGAGCACTATAAGCTGAATAGGCACTTGAAGCTGATGGGATTATCAAATTGTGACCTGTGCAGGAACAGCAGAGCACATTCTATGTTAGTGTGACAGTCCGGCAAATGTGCGGTTCTTTGCATTAGCAGAACAAAATACACCGGCAAATAGGTACATGGAAGGTATAGTCTCGGGCTATTAGATTTTTAAAAAGTGTCAGGCTAGAGAATGTCATCTAGGACTAGAGGATCATAATAGACCTGAAAAGGTCGCAGTGGAATAGACGAAAAGGCCATTAATCTATCTCCCTTAATCTATATATCTATTCTTTGGCATTTTGAAAATTCCAAGTCATACACATTGTAATTCCTAATTTATTTCCTTAAAATACAGTAATACGTCCCAGATGCTTACCTATTTTGTCTCGTGTATTGTCTGGTTGGGATGATTTATCAGAATCCGGTAATACTTAACTATGGTTTGTTTTTTAACCAGGAGTAATTCAAATTTACCGCGCCGTAATGCTTGTTTGTAATTGGTCTAACCACAGGCAAGTTTACTCCACTAAATTAAGAAATTTTGACACTAATGACATTTATGGAATTTTAAAATTCAAAATTTATATCGACAATTTTTTGTATTTTCTGCGTTATTCCTTTAATTTTTAGATTTTTGTTTGCATGTTTATAAAAAAAAACAATTATTTTCAGAACTATTTAGCGAATTATTATTGCTATTAAGATAACAATATGGATTCAATGCCAAGTACCTACTAGTGGTAATTATCCTTCCCCACTTAAAAAACGCCGAGTAGATTTGGGTCATTTATCATCAAATGAAAAACAATGCATTATAAACATGTACAAACAAATCAAAATTGATAATCCTGGAAAAAAATAACAGCCATGGTAGCAAAAATAAAATAGGCAACAGGTTAGTTTTGCAGAATAGTTATTGTTAAAATCAAGACTTAGTAATGTGGTAATTTTAGGTGTTGCGAATTCAACTATTTACAAAACAATTAAGGAATATAAGCAGAATGCAACAGTGATGAACAAGATGTCCTATAAATTCTAAACAATATGTATGAACATAAGTCTATACCTGTATATTTGAAAAATGGGCAATCCCATAAAAACTGGTTATATTTTATATTCCTATAAAGTAGCATAAAATATTTTTTGTTTAAGTTAATGCGCTGATGAAATATTGTAAATTCCATTGGATTTTAGATATAATTTTATCACGAATATATCGCTTTCGTATACGTTCCGGACGATTTCCTTCTACAATGTGATAAATAAACTCTAAAAATTCTTCAACTTCTTCATAACAATCCGACATTTTTTATTGTAATTAGAAAAACTAAATAATATATATTGGAAGTGAATTGGAAAAAATTATTAAAGAATTATTATTCAAACATAAACAAACAAAGTTAGCAATCGATTACTGGATTACCGCAAGGCCGAGATAATCAACCAAAAAAGAAGATGTATTTGGTGACTTTTCTAGTAACTTTCTTGGGTGTAAATCTGTCTTTTTACTTTACTCCTCCTGGTTAAAAAACAAAGCTTACTAATATTTCTATACTTTTCTGAATCATTTTTAATTAGATTTTGTAAAAGATATACTATAAGATGTCAAATATTTGAAAATAGGGAGAAACAGTAAAAAAAAAGAAATATATGCAAAATATGCTACAAATATTTAATTGTCTTAGAAGTCCGGTCTCTAAGCAACCAATCTAATCTCTTTATTGTCATCCTTATGAGCAAACTGCAGATCGACTATATCGTCAAGAAAAACAATTGAAAACAGAGTTGGGAAATATAAAAAACTAGTGTGATGTACCTACCTACCTAATGTCAATATAATAATGAGGAAAATAGAAAAACGATGCGTTGAAGTCCTTAACCATCATTAATGCCAACACACTGCGTATATTACAACAGAAAAATAAGAAGAAACATCTGTGTTGCAAAATCCAATCTGTTACTTACAGAATGCTAGAGAGTAATAGATGGACTCTGGAGAGGAACAGAATGTATAGAGAAATAGATATGAAACCTGTAACTTTGAGAGCCAGACGAACGACAGAGATAATATATAGATAAGGGAAGGTAGTGCTCTGAAAGCGTCGTTAGCTTTACAGCGACCATCTCACTTTTGAAGTACGGTACGTGGACGGTCAACTACGCACAAGTAGTAGATGGTGGTTTTAGTTGGTAGGCAGGATAACAAGAAGGGATCTGCTTGCAGGACCTCCTTCTTCTTAGCGGAAATATGCTTAGATGTACTTCTCTGTCCTGAATCTGGTACATGCCAGATATCCCTAGAAATCGTTAACCTGGTACGGTTTTTAGAAATTTCTACTCTCACAGAGAGAAAAAAATTAAGTTAGGTAAATATAATATAAATACAGTATTCTTAATTTTTTTATATTTAATAATTTAGCAATCTTCTTATTGATAAAATTATTCTACGCATTTAAAAGCTTGATTAGAAAAAAGCTTAATTTTCTCATTATGAGTTCAAATCTTAGTTGTGTTTAATAATATTGTATAAAGAAAGAGAAGAATTCGCCAATATGTTTTAAACTTTAGAAATGTTAAAAGAAGAAGTAATTTAAGTGTAATGAGTGCCTTTATTGCTACTTCTATTCACGCTCCTTTTGTTGGTCGGAATTTTTCTCATTCAGTCAACATTCTAAGTAAAGAAATAAATGGACTCTTGCAATGTTTGAATTATGCATAATGAATTATACAGGGTATCCTATATTGAATTTGACGTTGGCGAAGGCGTAATACATTACATTAAAATAAAATGGTTGCGCTCAAAATCCGTTTTCGTTATACGTTATACACGTTATTCGTTATATAAGGTGTTTTGATTTTTTCGAGATATATTAAAAATTAATTCGATTTAAGTAAAATTTAGAATCCTATTACGATTTAGGATACATAGTAATCAAATATAATTAATTTACCATTGATATAAGGTTGCTTTACTTACAACAACATGTATTCGTTAATACAATTATATTTTTTTTCTACTTATACAAGTTTTAGGTCAAAAACATAAAACGACATTCAATGTTACACTAAAATGACTTTTGTTAAATTTAAAATTGCCCCTTTTTTGAATAAATAAACTTATTTTTTACGTCTGTATTTATTTTTTTCAAAAAATTTACTTGAATTTAATGTCCAAATCAAGCCAAGTCAAGCATTGTTGACAAGTTCTTTATAAATCACAAGTTATATCTTTAAAATGACACATAATATTTATATATCCAGGAGTAGTTTTTATTCTCGCAGTACTACGCAGATTTATTGCAAACTATCCAAATAGTACGAACATAATATTTAATTTACAGATTAACTTGATTATAAAGCACCACAAACTAATACTATAGGTCCACTGTTGTATATACTGTATAATCTCCTCAAGTCTCCAATTAAAATAAAAAAACTACAGATACTTTTTCAGACAGCACACAGAATTTGGATACATCCACAAAAGAATTACTGAAATATACGACAACGGTTGCGTTTCGATTTAATTTAAGTCTCTTACCACTCCCTAACACGTGTTTCTGGGTCTACCCGTCATCAGAGAGAGTTTGTAAGAAGACTCAAACTAATTCAAAACGCACCGACTACTCTGGCAATTATAGAAAAAACAATTACCAAAGTATGCTACTAGAGACCTCTAGTGAGGAAATATGAAGTTAAATGTGTCGATAGCAATTAAAGTAAATTGTGTACCCAAGCTTAATCAAGCCATTCAGAGCGATGCTGGGAAGAGACTTAAATTAAATCGAAACGCAACCGTCTTCGTATATTTATCGTCCTTACTCGACGCAATGAGTACAAGAATGATGGTAATTTATATGGGTAAATGGTTGATGCATAGTGGAATATAAATATTCCCAGCATCGCTCTGAGTGGCTTGATTAAGCTTGGGTATACAATTTACTTTAATTGCTATCGACACATTTAACTTCATATTTCCTCACTAGAGGTCTCTAGTAGCATACTTTGGTAATTGTTTTTCCTATAATTGCCAGAGTAGTCGGTGCGTTTTGATTTAGTTTGAGTCTTCTTACAAACTCTCTCTGATGACGGGTGGACCCAGAAACACGTGTTAGGGAGTGGTAAGAGACTTAAATTAAATCAAAACGCAACCGTCTTCGTATATTTATCATCCTTACTCGACGCAATGAGTACAAGAATGATGGTAATTTATATGGGTAAATTGTTGATGCATAGTGGAATATAAATATTCCCAGCATCGCTCCGAATGGCTTGATTAAGCTTGGGTATACAATTTACTTTAATTGCTATCGACACATTTAACTTCATATTTCCTCACTAGAGGTCTCTAGTAGTAAACTTTGGTAATTGTTTTTCCTATAATTGCCAGAGTAGTCGGTGCGTTTTGATTTAGTTTGAATCTTCTTAAAAACTCTCTCCGATGACGGGTAGACCCAGAAACACGTGTTAAGGAGTGGTAGGAGACTTAAATTAAATCAAAACGCAACCGTCTTCGTATATTTATCGTCCTTACTCGTCGCAGTGAGTACAAGAATGATGGTAATTTATATGGGTAAATTGTTGATGCATAGTGGAATATAAATATTCCCAGCATCGCTCTTAATGGCTTGATTAAGCTTGGGTATACAATTTACTTTAATTGCTGTCGACACATTTAACTTCATATTTCCTCACTAGAGGTCTCTAGTAGCATACTTTGGTAATTGTTTTTCCTATAATTGCCAGAGTAGTCGGTGCGTTTTGATTTAGTTTGAGTCTTTTTACAAACTCTCTCTGATGACGGGTAGACCCAGAAACACGTGTTACGGAGTGGTAAGAGACTTAAATTAAATCGAAACGCAACCGTCTTCGTATATTTATCGTCCTTACTCGACGCAATGAGTACAAGAATGATGGTAATTTATATGGGTAAATTGTTGATGCATAGTGGAATATAAATATTCCCAGCATCGCTCTGAATGGCTTGATTAAGCTTGGGTATACAATTTACTTTAATTGCTATCGACACATTTAATTAATGAAATGCTGTGACAAGTTGTCAAGGAAGACCAATGACTGAAAAATTAATTTTAATGAAACACATTCAGTACAAGCTAACTTAATAAATAAAATAATCAAAACAAAGCCAGTTATAGTAAAATATAAGTAGAAAAGTATATAAAACATGCAAAACATCTAGAAACTCAAAATACTAAGCTAGGATAAAAATTTTAAGTCAGAAACAAAACAAATAAACTAAAAATTAAATACAAATTGTTTTTTTCCTTTTTGCGTGCTTTATCCACATTCAGACGTTGGCCGTCATCATGATAAAAATGTCCTTAAACATTTCTCTATCAGCTACTGCCCAAAATAATTATTCTACTATGGAACTCCATCATTACCTAATATTACGCCGCCGTAAAAGTTTCTGTCGACCAATTCATTTTTTCTTATTATATGGAAGAATGAATGTGTTTTTTCTAAACTTTATGATGTTTATAGGCAAACGTTCTGACTTTATTATTTTACGAACATCTTCATTGGAAGTGTGCGAAACCCACAATATTTTTAGGAGCGGTCGATAACACCACAATTCAATTGGTTTTAATTAATTTAGTATTGTGGTTTTTAAGTACATGTCTGACAACCATATAATAGTATAGACTACATAATAACATAAACTGGTTTCCAGGTCATAAAATCATTACACGATATATTGATACTAGTAATTATATCTTCATCAGAATCACAATTTACCTTTAACCAGCAGTTTCCAAGGTATTTAAAATAGTTTACACGTTGCATCAATTTTTTTCACTGACTGGATTTATAATATCTGTAAATCTACTTCGCCTAGTCTTACTGCCCTTATTATTGTTCTGAAGCTATTTTAAACAAAATTTAAAACCCACAGTATGGTGGAGATATGTAGATTATGTATTCTTCATATGGTCTCATGGATCAGAGCTCGTGAACGCATTTTTGAATGATATAAAAAAAAAGAAGAGACAATAACATTTACCATGGAAAAGCAATATATTAACACACTACCGTTCCTGGATGTTTTAATCTCGAAGAACGATACTGGATATGAGACTTAGGTGTATAGAAAACCAACACACACCGACAGATATTTAAATTTCAAATTAAATCACAATATTAATATTAAAAGAAAATCATTAAATCCTTATATGATAGAGCCAAAGTTACTTGTTCTAACAAAAATTTGTTCTTGGAAGAAAAACATTTGTTAACATCTATTTTATGAAAAAATGATTATACTTTATCGTTTATAAATAAGGAATTTTCAACAATCGACCAAATACAACAAAACAACTAAGAACAAGATCCTACAGCACACACAAGGAATAATAGGAGAAAAATAACAATACCATACATAAAAGAATTATCTTTTAGAAGAAGAAAAACTTAAAAGGATAGGAAATAAATTCAATATTTCAACAATATTTAAAACAACAAAGACCTTGAGATCTATTTTGTCTAAAACCGAACTTATGGCGAAAGTTTCTGGCGATATTTCAAAAGTTTCTGGTGACATCGCATCATTAGAGAACAAAGTTTCCGGCGACATCGCTTCTTTAAAAAGCAAAGTTGCTAACGAGATTTCTTCTCTGGAAAGCAAAGTTTCTGCTAAAATCTCTAAAGTCACTTCTGAGATGTCTGCCCTGGACGATAGAATGTCTTCGTTAAAAGATCAAGTTGCTGCCGATATGTTGGCCTTCGAAGAAAAGATATGGAAAGAGATGGAAAGGAAGATGGAGAAAACAGGGACAGCAGAGAGAGGATACAAGGCAATTACAATAGAGACAAAAGAAAGCGAGACGAAATGTAAGTTGGAAACACGGCCGAACTTTGAAGGAAGTGGAGGTTCTGTTCATGTTAAAGTCCCAACTTTCGACGGAAAATCATTATGGAACAACTACATGAAACAGTTCGAATCAGCCGCAAGAGCGAATGAATGGTCTGAAAAAGAAAAGGCTGTAAACTTAACTATCGCTCTTCGAGGAGATGCCTTAGATGTGCTCCAGACCATAGCCGTAGAGGATACGGATGATTTCGAACAACTTAAGAAGAGGTTAAATGTGCGATATGGCCACGAATATTTGGAGAATGTATATCAGTCGCAGCTTAAAAATCGAAGAGAGAAGAAAGATGAGGCTCTTCAAGAATATGAGGTAGATATTGCCAGATTAGTACGATCGCTTATCCAACAGCTCCCGAAGACATGATGGAAAAATTGACCGTTCAAACATTTATTGATGGTCTTCGTGATCATGAAATTCAGAGAACACTGCGATTAGCTCGTCACAAGACGAGGTAAGTCTGAAAGCTGAGTTGATGTCTTATCTGCCGCCCTCGAATACGAGTCAGCTACGCAGGCCTCTGGCGGTTACAGTAAAGTTAGGACTGTAAAAGAGGAAGGAGATGGAGATAAACTTGACCAGCACGTTAATATGATGAAAAGTATTACATGCAGGAAAACAAAGACCATAAAATCAAGAAACTCACCATCAGGAAAACTAGAACGAGTCGCCCTTAGGGGGACAGCTTTGACCCGGAACTTTTCCAAGGACCCTCTCATACTAATAGCTTCTTTAAAATGTCGTGAAGATAGTGTATATGTAGATTGAGAAATAAATGGTAGAAGGCATACGTTGTTGGTGCATACCGGAGCGACCAGAACCATTATACGCCCGACAGTTATAAACAGCCGTAAGAAACTGTTACCAACGAGGTTGCGACTTCGGACCGCTACAGGTGAAAATGCCAACATTTATGGAGAAATCCAGGTACAATTGGGAATTAAAGCAGAAAAGTTCGTCCATACTGTTATAGTTGCTGACATCGAAGAGGACGTTATATTAGGAATGGATGTAATGAATATGCATGGATTCCAATTGGATTTTAAGAATAAGATAATCAAATTTGGCAACGAGGAGGTATTTCTTCATCCACATAATAACAACACTGTGCAAGCAGCCATTAAGGAAGATACAGTCGGGCCTGCAAGAAGCGAAACAATCATAGTAGCGCGACTACAGGGAATTCTAGACGAAGGGACACCTGTTATGATGGAGCCTTCGAACTACGACGATGAGGTTGGTCGTGGAATCATAATTGGAAAGGAATTGGTGACTTCGGCTACAGAAATTTCTGTGAAAATTATCAATGTCAACGACTACCCAGTGACCATCAAGAAAGAGACAAAAGTAGGAACTTGTGTACCTGTGACATCCATAATCCGTCAGGCGACAACATCTGATAATTCTAACGAAAAATTCGACCAAATGGTTGCAGTTGCAGGACAGTCTCTAAATCAGATGGAGAAAAGGAAATTAAGGGAATTTCTTCGGCAGTATCGTGATATTTTCGTACCGAAAGGAGAAAAGACGGGAAGAACTACCGTTGTTAAGCATAAAATTGATACTGGTAATGCTAAGCCAATTCGTCAAACAGCTCGACGATTACCACAGGCGAAATAAGAGGAAGCCGAAACGATTGTTCAGTAAATGAAGAAAGACGGGATGATAGAATTTTCTACGAGCCCATGGGTCTCTCCGGTGGTCCTGGTTAAGAAGAAAGACGGAACGACGAGGTTCTGTGTGGATAACCGTTTGCCGAACAACGTTACCAAGAAAGATAGTTATCCTCTGCCTTGGATCGACGATGCATTGGACACATTGGCTGGAAGTAAATTGTTTTCTACTTTGGATTTGAAGTCTGGATACTGGCAGGTAGAAATGGACACAGTAGATAAAGAGAAGACAGCCTTCACCACAGGATCTGGATTATGGCAATTCACCGTTATGCCATTTGGACTCTGTAATGCTCCTGCGACATTTGAGAGGCTTATGGAAAATGTGTTGAGGGGGTTATCTTGGAAAACATGCCTGGTTTACCTAGATGACATAATCGTCTTGGAGGAGACATTTGGAGATAATCTGAAGAATTTAGAAAACGTTTTTAATCGATTTAAAGCTGCCCGATTGATGTTAAACCCCAAGAAGTGCCAGCTATTTCAAGGTAGTCAATTATCTGGGTCATATAGTCAGTAAAGAAGGAGTCTTTATGGATATAGGAATAAGGGAAAAATCGATTCCATTAAGGAATGGCCAGTACCAACGGACAAACATCAAGTAAGAAGTTTTCTTGGACTATGTACTTACTACCGGAGGTTTATTAAGAAGTTTGCAGATATCGCTAAGCCATTAACGCGACTTACAGAGGAAGCAAGAGACTACCGCTCGAATACAGACTGCCAAAATGCTTTTGAGACCTTAAAAAAGCATTTAATCACTGCACCAATTTTAGGGGATGTAATGTGGGAATTACCGACCAAACCGACCATGCTGCCCTTAAGTGGTTTATGCAGTTTAAGAATCCAGAGGGTCAGATAGCCAGATGGATCCAACGACTCCAAGAATACGATTTCAAGATTGAGCACCGGGCCGGAGTTAGCCACAGAAACGCTGATTTTCTTTCCAGAAGGCCATGCCCAGCAGAGTATTCCCACTGCAACAAAACGGAATCCAAGGAAGAAGCAGTGCTAAGAACAACGATGGTCAACGACGACTGGACGCCTACTAAGATCAGGGAAGAACAAGAAAGAGATCCAGTTATACAGAAAATTCGAAAATGGAAAGAGGAAAACCGTCGACCACCTTGGCAAGAAATATCAAACCTATGCTCAGTATTTAAGGCGTATTGGGCCCAGTGGGACTCATTTATCCTGAAAGATGGCTTGCTCAAACGAGTACTGGAAAATGATGACGGTTCAGAGAAGAGAAGACAGTTGGTGATCCCAAGAAACAGAATAGCCGAAGTACTTTGTCAGTTACACGACAGTCCATCAGGAGGGCATTTTGGTGTAAAGAAAACCCTTCAGCGAATTCGGGAACGGTTTTATTGGATGAACAGTTCCGACGACGTAAAAGACTGGTATAAGAAATGTACTATTTGTGCTACGAGTAACGGGCCTTACCGAAAAAGGAGAGCTCCTATGAGACAATAGAATGTTGGAAGCCCATTTGAAAGAATAGCTTTGGACATCGCTGGGCCATTTCCAAAAAGTGAAAATGCAGGCAAGTACATGTTGGTAGTAATGGATTACTTCATTAAGTGGGTCGAGATTTACGCACTTCCAGACCAGAAGGCCGCCACCGTTGCAAATAAGTTGATCCAAGAATATATCAGCCGATTTGGAGTGCCTTTGGAGATCCATAGTGACCAAGGCAGGAACTTTATTTGTATTTAAGTATGTTCTAACTGCCTTCTCTCTAGTATGTGGTGGTGTACCATCTTGCATAAACCACATATATTGAGTTTTCAGCATTTTACGATAGATAGAAGCGATAGAAAAGGGAAATTGTAAACATGATGACGGCCAACGTCTGAATACGGACACGGCACCTAAAGAAGAAGATGAAGTACACATGTATACATGTATCAACTTACTTACTGTAAGTCGATAAAACCTCACCAGCTACAGGGGGTCATCTAAGATGCCCCATTTTCAGTTTTTAATAATCAACAAGTTAACAGTCTATTGCATTTACCTTGATGAATACCATGAGGATTATTTTTTAATACGGATGTCCTTCCAATGTTTTTATATGGTCATAAAATGTTTTTAACAACTTTTTATGTAAGTAGTAAAAAACCAACGTGTTATTTCTATATATTTAAATTTTAACTTACTTGTTTTTTTAATATTGGTATTTTTACTCTCTCTTTTACTAAACTGATGATGGAATGATTTAATTCCGAAAATATCTTCTTTAAAATAAAAAATTTTAAGCTTTTAATAAGCATTTTTTATACCTTAATACACACGAACACCACGTGCTTACTATTGGTATACCTGTGCATGATTCATTTTGCTTTATTTTAATTCTTTCTCATTAATACTAAATATTACATTAAATAAATAAATATATATTATACATATATATATATATATATATATATATATATATATATATATATATATATATATATATATATATATATATATATATATATATATATATATATATATTTATTATTATATTTATTAACATTAGTTTTTGTGCGATCAAATTTTTCGAAAGTTATGTGTCCAGTTTATCCAGAAACGATTCTAGTAAATATTCTAGGATCTCTCAATCTAGGAATTGCTGATGAAAAATTATAGAGAATGGTATGGTAATCGTAAAGAATAAAATAGGTATATAAATATAGGTATAGAGAAAGCTTTATAAACAATAAATTATCATAAAAGAGCGTTTCATTAAAATACTTAATTACATGGTGTTCTATTTAAGAAAACTCTGTATACTTAGACCAACTCTCCATACAAAAATTAAATATTTAGCTATATTATTAATTTTAGACAATAGCAGACTATTTTAAAAATCTTTCTAAATTATGTTTTGATATAAAACATCGACAATTCTACAGGGTGGTAATTTTGTTACGGCATTATTAAAAAACTTAATTTAGCTTTAAACTATCTCGTATACACTTACAAACCTCAGAATAAAAAACGAGAATATAGGAGGAGTATAAAAATGCAAAAAATGTACAGGGTGTTTCTATTAAAACGGAATAATTTTGTCCCACCCAATCAATATGGGTGGTGCTGTATATTTTAAAATATTTTTAGAGTATGGTCCTAACCATAAAACAATAAAAACTTTTGATTTTAACAGTTCTATGGAATTTATTATCACTTACTAGACGTAACTACAGCTGTTTTGATAGACTGTCTTTTTCAACTGATACATTTTTGGTATAAGTTTACACTTTATAGTCTGTAACTCAGTTGTAACAGTGAGAAATCTTTATATCAAGTTAGCTATTTAGAATTATGTCTGTATTTGTTATTTATTAATGATAATTGATATTAAAAAGACAGGTTACGTTTAAAATATCTTGTGATCTTTTAAACGTAAAGAATTTAAAATTCTCCATTCAAAGAATGATAATGGTCTAGAAGATAAAGTGCGTACGTAGAATCTGTTTTTCTATTATATTGAAAAAGTTGTATTTTATTAATTTTATTTTTATTTATAATAAATGTTGTAATTTTTAAAATATGTGGTTCGTTGTTTAATTTAATATATACCTCAGCTAGCTCAATTTAAATGACATTTCTGTACTCCAATAATAATTTACAAGTCAAATTGTTTCTCTTACTCTCTGGAACAAATTCTGGATATCTCTGCTGTGGAAACTGTGGAAAAACTAAAATTCTAATTAGACGAGTTAAAAAAAAACTCCCGACCTATTCCACAGTTTCAGGGCTCCCCTTCGTCGAAAAATCCTCGTCGGCCTCCCCAAAAAAAAACCTATTATCCGTTGCTGACAGTAACCAACGTTCTTTTTCTTTTCGTCTTCTATTTTTTTTAAACCATAAAACTGTCCTGTTCTGACACATTTGTCAATCCACATTAATTTCTCATAATCACTTTAATCACATCTAAATTGGGAATTTATAAAAATAAAATGTTTAGATATAAAACTTAATCTATTACAATGCTAATACAATTTATTCTTTTCATCTCCACATCATTGTAATTTCTTATTTAACAAAACCCCTATTAATTTAGCTCCCACAGACTTGCTTGACAGTTTATTTTCTGACGTTTTTTTAAAATTTCTATGTTTAAATATTTTTCAAGAATTCTTCTTTTTTTGTTCTTTTTAAGGTTTAGACGATTCACCTATACACTAGGCAACTATACTATTCAGAAATTATTAACACTATACCAGGTAAGTCAAAATTAATTTATTTAACAATTTACTAATCTTTTTCTCTCTTTTATTTCAGAGTCGAACCCACATTGTGATGGCTTCATGAAATTCATGAACAACAAACTCATATAAAAATCCATTTAAGTTGTATCCTTTTTAACATATTGAAATCATTTCAACTTCCCCCCAATTTGGATTTTGTTCAGTGCTAACTATCAGCACTTACTAAATCTAAATTCTTACCGGTAAACTTAAATATTTTATTAATATTAACATAACAATAAACTGACTTTTATTAATAAGCATATCTTTTGAATATTTTTTTTTATAATTTACTCTATGACAAATACAGAATTCTCCAAACAAAATCTACAAATCTTTCACTAATTATATCAACTTCAGAATCAAATTTCCAAGTACTTTCCCAATTTCTTTACTTCTTTTCCTGTACTATTTATTTCTTGTACTATTTTCGTAGAAATTCTTATAATTGTTGCCCTATATACTATTTCATATACTATTTCAGTATCTTTATTCATTGCCGCATTATTATTTATTCTTTTTATATCCGCATATAATATTCATTTCATCATCTCTACATATAACTCTCTATATTTCATATTTCAATATTTCATATAATTCTATTTTTCATCTTATTTTCGCATATACTATTTATCATTATAATATTTCCTATTTCCCAATTTCTACAAAATATCGATTTGTCCATAGTATTTTGCTCATTTATTTATACTTGTAACTCCTATAAATCTACTTGAAAATAAATCAACCTTTTTTGTTTATATAAATTCATCATTATTCTGTACATCTGTTCCTAATAAATTATTTAATTATCAAATTTATCTCAAGATATGCTTATTTATTAATTATCCTTCTATTTTCAAAACTTATATCTTATAATACCAAATTCGTCATAATATTGCCTACCCTTGTATGTTTATTCATAATACTTATAAATTCCCTCTATATTAAATATCCCTCTAATTTTATTAGTTTCTGGATGTCTTAGTTCATAACTGTTTACCCCATGTTCAGTACTAATGACATAAGGTCCTTCAAATGGCAAAAGTAATTTTCCACACAGATTTTCATCCCTTTTAGGCACCTGTAGTGACCTGATAAGTACCTTCTCCCCTTTTTCAAAAGTAACTCTTTTCTTTCTCTTCTTATTGATTCTATTTACATAACGATTAGCATTTCTTATTAAATTTTGGTTCACCTTCTTCATTACTTCTTGAATGTCCCCTGTATTACTGATTTCCCAGGGTCTTTCTGGATACTTTCCAGACATTAGGAAATATGGGCATTGTTTGGTGATTCCATGTGGTGTCTCATTTAAAAATCTTTCAACTTGTGGCAAATTTTCCTGCCATAAATAATGTTGTCTAGCACACAAAATTCTTAAGAATTTTACCACCTCTTTGACGTATCTTTCTGCAGGATTAGATGCGGGTCTTCTGATACTAATGAAATTTAATTGGATTTTCTTTTCTTCACAAACTCTTTTTAATCTTGGACTTTCAAAATATGTGGCATGATCTAAGATAATTGTTTCTGGAGTACCTACTTCCTCTATGTATTTTTCTAGATAGTATTTTACGGTTTTTACATTTGTCCTTTCGCTGGGATATAACTTTACAAATTTTGTATGTATGTCAATCATTATAAAAATATTTTTGCAACCCTGTTCACTTATGGCTAAATTACTGACAAAATCGATAGCAACTAATTTTAAAGGTCTCTCTGCAACTATGGATTTTGCTACATTAACATTGTGGAAATTCTTCTTCTTTGCTAACTGACAAATGGTACAACTTTTAGTGATGTTTTTCGCCATGGATATATCTTTACTTGTAAAATAATTTTCCTTAAACAACATCCATAATTTTCTGCTCCCTATATGACCATATTCAGCATGTAGATCTCTCATGATTTCTTCTGCTAATTTTTTGATTACGACATAAACTTCTATGGTTTCCAACTTCTTACACCATACTCCATTGATGTTGATTGCTCTCTTCTTTTCTGCTTCTTCCAATCTTCTCTGATCTTCCAAGATTCTTTCTAACGAATACAGCCCTTCTTCATTCTTCATTCTGTTGATTCCAATTTGATATTTTCTTCCTTCACTTCTTTGTTGTGCTTCTCTGCTTAGTATATCTGCTCCAATGTTTGACTTGCCTGGAGTATGTATAATTTCGAAGTCATATTCTTGTAACAAAAGGCTCCATCTATGAATTCTGTTGTTGGCAAACCTGTTTTTAAACAAAGTTGTCAGAGCAGAATGATCCGTTTCCAATACAAAATGTGCTCCTAACAAAAAAATCTTAATTTGGTAACACAGTAGATCACACTTGCCATTTCTAGTTCCGTTGCTGAATATCTTTTTTCAAAATCTTTGGTTACCCTAGATACGAAACTTATAGGAACTTCCTTTTCTTCTTGTTGTTGTAGCAACACTCCAGCTAATCTCTCACATGATGCATCCGTTCTTAGTATAAACTCCTTATCATACTGCGGATGATACACTTGCAAATTAGTTGTAAAAATTTGTTTTAATTGTAAAAAAGCTGTATTTTTTTCTGGAGTCCATTCCCATTTCTGGTTCTTTTTTAACAGTTCTATTAGTGGCACTTCCATCCTACTTAGGTCTAGAATTAATCGTTTAAAATAATTCAATATTCCTAAGAAACCTCTGAGTGTTTTGAGATTATGTGGTGTGGCAAATTCTTTAATCGTTTGTATCCTTTCTGGATCCATACTGACTCCTTGTGTATTGAGCACATATGCTAGATATTTTACTTCTTTTTGGTAAAAAGAGCATTTTTCCAAATTTAATTTTAAACCTGCTGTTTCTAACTCCTCCATTAATGTTTTTAGGTGATCCTGATGTGACAACTCATCTTCAGAAAATACCAAGATGTCGTCTATGTAGTGGAGAATGAACCTTTCATATTTGTTCAGAATGGAATGCAAAGTTCTGACCAGTGCTGCACATGAACTCTGGAGTCCAAATGGTACCACAAAGAATTGGTACACAATACCATCCACCATGAATGCTGTATAACATCTGCTTTCTTTGGCTAATGGAATAAGCCAAAAGCTATGCCGAAGGTCCAACTTTGAAAAGACTTTAGCTTTAGTGATTCTTCCAAAAATACCCTCAACATTCATTGGACTCTCATATTGTTTTCTCGTATAGCTGTTGATATTACGAGCATCCAGGCATATCCTGATTTCTCCTGATTTTTTTCTTACACATGTGATGGCACTAATATAAGGAGAATTACTTCTTTCTATTATTCCATCCCTCAGCATTTTATCCAGCTCTCGGTACACCTTATTCTTTAATTTGTACGGAATGGGATATTTCTTCATTTTATAATTCTTGATTTCTTTGTTCATTTCCAATTTATGTACATATTGTTTTGCCACACACACACCTCTTTATTGAATAACCTCTGATGTTCCTTTAACAAACTTCTTATCTTCATTTCATGTTCCTTTGGCACTAAAATAATTTCTTCTGAACTGTTTACTTGACAAATCTGAAATTTTTGTTTATTCAAAATCTCTTCTTTATTTAATTTACAAAATTTAAACTTCTGAACTGTTTACTTGACAAATCTGAAATTTTTGTTTATTCAAAATCTCTTCTTTATTTAATTTACAAAATTTAATAGATTATTGATCAATTTGTAAAGTTTGATTGACATAGTTAATAATCATTTTATGTTTTTCCATTTCATCATTTCCCAATACTATCTCAAAATTTAAGTGATCTACCACTAACATTTGTATTTCATACATTTTATTTCCCAATTTTACATTACAGATTATAGAACTATTAGTATTATATAATTTTTTATTATTCGCCCCTATTAATGATAATTTATTTGTTTTTAACACCATAATATTGTCCTTATTTAAACTATTTACAATGTTTTTGTTGATTAGAGTTACTTCTGAACTTGTATCTAATAATAACTTGTATACTGAATCTTGTATGTACCCTTCAATAAACTTTAAAGTATTAGTGTTATTATTTTTATTTAATTCCCCAGTATCTCTAATAAACTCCCTTGGATGTTTATACTTTGATAAGTAGACAATATTATGCACATATGAGCGGTCTAAACAAAATTTCTCCCTTCTGCATCAACACTTGCTTCCCCCCTATTCTCCTCT
Organism: Diabrotica undecimpunctata; assembly: GCF_040954645.1. Taxonomy (NCBI): domain Eukaryota; kingdom Metazoa; phylum Arthropoda; class Insecta; order Coleoptera; family Chrysomelidae; genus Diabrotica; species Diabrotica undecimpunctata. The sequence continues at coordinate 86,469,835 of NC_092808.1, read as the reverse complement.
GTTCTAACTACATTCACCTGTCTTCTCTCCTCATTTCCCCCCCTATTATATCTTGGATTCCCTTCTCTGTAAACTTCCCTATTTCTCATCTCCTGTGGATAATTTCCCTGGTTCTCTCTCCAATTATTGCCTCTGTTATTTCCTTGTCTCCAGTTATTCCCTCTATCATTGTTTGGATTCCCTTGTCTACGTTCCCAGTTATATCTTCCGATATCTCTCCTGACATTGTTCATATTCTCTCCCCTATTTGTAAAATCCCTGCTTCTATTTTGTCTCTCAAATTCTCTTTCCCTATAAGTATTCCCTCGATTCACATATCCCTGTCTATTTGCTGTGTTATTCCTATATGTCCCTTGCTCTTGTCCATTTCGATTCTGCGTCCCTACACTCCTCTCAATCCTCTGAAGATATCCTGTTAGACTTTCCATCGTCTTTATATTGTGGAGAGCTATTGTTTCCGCCATGTTATGGTTATATTGCCTGGCGATGTATAGGACAATCTCCTCTTCTCGCATAGCCGGTTCTAAGTATTGTGCTGTCTGGAATAACTGCATTGCGTACAGATTGTAGTTGGTACTTTTTTCATAATTGAATTTCCCAAAATACAACCTCTCCCTGAAACTAGCCTGTTGGTTTTCTCCCCAAAAATAGTTAATAAACTTTGCCTCAAATTCCTGCACATTATTTATGGAATTTTCATTATTGTAAAACCATAATAATGGCATGCCCACTAACATGTTTCGAATATTCAATTTCATTTCTATCGGATCCCTTACATTATTTACCTTATTTTTGATGATATCTACAAATATTCTAGGATGTAAGTGATTCAGGTTTCCGTCAAACTTAATTCCCCCATCATTATAACTCGGCATCACAGTACTCACTCCCCTTGTTTCTCCTAGATTTGATTCCAAACGCCGAATCTCCTCACTTGCATTTTTAAATTTCTCTCTCAATTCCTCAACTTGTCCCTGTAATACTCTATCTCCCTTTTCTGCCTGATTTGCATGCCTACCCATTTCCAGTTCCAAATTCTGCAATCCCATCTTTATATTGTTTTTGATAATGGTAAGTTTTTCCTCATGATCCTGAGTTTGCTTTTAACACTTTCTACCTCCCTAACAATCTCTTTATTCTGCTTATTAACTTCTTTGTTTATTTCCCTTGGTAAATTCTCTTGAATGGATGTTCCCAACTCTACAAATCTGCTCCCAATTTCCTGTCCTATTTCCGCTCTAATTATGGCCTTTTCTCTGGATATCTCCTCCTGTACATTCCTCTTAAAATTCTCACTTTCTCCTCTGACCTGTTCTACTTTCTCTTCTAAACCTTGGGTACCTTGGGTAATGTGTAGCATCTCTTCCCTGACTATCTTCACTTCTTCTTTGATTTCTTCCCTCATTTTAATTAACTCTCCCCTAAGTTCTAATTTAATATTATTTTCCATTTTGTTCATATCCCCCCTAATATTGTTAATATTACTATCCATTTTGTGCATATCCCCCCTAATTATGATATGCATAATTATGATCCATCTGTTGTAGCATCCGCATTATTTGCCTCATATCCCTCTGTGTCATCCCTGACTCTCCAACATCTCCTTCCCTGCGTCTCTCCTCCTGCACTCTACTTTCATCTTCACTTTCATCACGTCTATCTCTCACTGTCTCATCCAACTCCTCTCTCAAACTATCTGTTAGACTTCCCTATCTATCACCTTGTCCTGCTTCTTGTATGCCTTGCTCTAAATATACTACAACTTCTCCTGATCCTCCTCTGCTTTCTTTATCTACCTGTATATCCTGTTGTTCCTGTTCTAACACCTGTTCTCCTTTACTCTCTTTCGGTACGACTTCTTTTCCATTTCTTAAAGTCATTCGGTCTGCCATTTTATCCTAATATCTATTTATTCTCAAATTTAACTTTAACTGCCCCAGAATCTTTGCAACACTAATCACACTAATTTATTTTTACTCTAATCTGTGTAATATTAATAATTCTGCTTAAAAACACCTTTATTTCTGTTTTCCGAGAGGCCCCACGTTGGGCGCCAATTGAAAAAGTTGTATTTTATTAATTTTATTTTTATTTATAATAAATGTTGTAATTTTAAAAATGTGGTTCGTTGTTTAATTTAATATATACCTCAGCTAGCTCAATTTAAATGACATTTCTGTACTCCAATAATAATTTATAAGTCAAATTGTTTCTCTTACTCTCTGGAACAAATTCTGGATATCTCTGCTGTGGAAACTGTGGAAAAACTAAAATTCTAATTAGACGAGTTAAAAAAAAACTCCCAACCTATTCCACAGTTTCAGCTCTCCTTCGTCGAAAAATCCTCGTCGGCCTCCCCAAAAAAAACCCTATTATCCGTTGCTGACAGCAACCAATGTTCTTTTTCTTTTCGTCTTCTATTTTTTTTAAACCATAAAACTGTCCTGTTCTGACACATTTGTCAATCCACATTAATTTCTCATAATCACTTTAATCACATCTAATTTGGGAATTTATAAAAAAAAAATGTTCAGATATAAAACTTATTCTATTATAATCGAACAGAAGGTACTGTGTTTTTCCTCTGGTGGAAATATTAGTTTCACGGATTAGGTAGTTTTTGTTTAAAATTTTATTTATTGTTTCTTTGTTGTACCCATTATTTACTGCAATTTGCTTAATAATATTCAATTCTATCTCGAAGTTGTTTTGTAACATGCTATGGTAGGCTGCCAATTTATGTTGTGTGGGATGGGATGATAAATTGCAAAAAGCGGTAAAGAATGGGTACAACGAATAAACAATAAATAAAATTTTAAATCAAAAATCGTTAAATAACGGATAACAAGTAACGGTCGAATCTATCACTTAGTATATTAATATGCTCTAACTTTCACCGTAATGTTTTTTTTTGTATCTCTTACGACAAATGAGTAATTAGACTTCTTCGCACTAATGCCGCACCCTGCACGCATCAGTGACCTATGTCTTTGTACTATTTAATATTTTGTTACTAAAAAATGTTCAATAACAAAAGAAGCTTCGATTGAATGACATGTTTTATTAAAATCGTTTTTCCATTTATCTTGTGATATTTTAAATATTGTTTGTAGATTCAAATATGACAAAGAAATTTAATCAAAGTGTATCTTTTATATCCAAAAAAGAGAAGGATAATTTTCCAGGCAGGCAATAAATATGTTCGTGAATACCATACATATCCTCCAGGTAGAAATTACAAAGCTATTTTGTTTTGTTAAGGGAAGGTATGTGAAGGAATACAACACAAAAATATTTCTGTTCTTGGGAAATAAATTTCCAAGAAAATTCTTTGATATTGTGGCTGTTATTATAATTAGTATTTTTTCAATCTGGATTAGGTATAATATTTTGGTTGATTATGGTCACATATTTTGTATTTTATTATTTATGTGTCATTCCGGCTTATACGTATTCGTTTATAATTTACACAATATTAACCAAATTTGATACTGTAGAAAATCAAGATCTTTACAAAAAGTCAACAGCAAGCAAAAGTAGAAACAGTAAAAATAACGGTTGGCAAGTTACATACAAGTAGGTTGTTTAACTCTTTTAACCCTTTGCGGACCAAATTAAGTATTAAATAAAAAACTGAAAAGTTATTACAAGTTAGGGATATAGTGATACAAGAGAGAACGTCAAGTATCAAACCAAATTAAGTATTAAATAAAAAACTGAAAAGTTATTACAAGTTAGGGATACAGTGACACAAAAGAGAACGTCAAGTGTCAATTAATTTTTTTATATAAGGGGTGTTTTAGTTTGGAGGTGGTTCCATGGTGGAACCACTGGTACTGATTATATCTCAATTTTTATAACATGATAATAAATATTCATAAAGAAGGTAAGTTTACTTTATTTTTTATGATATTCCAAAAAACAATTGATTTTTTCAGATAAACATAGTCACACCTTACATACAGTGCAATGCCACCTCGTTCGATGGGGTTTTTTTCTTGTACTTCATCGTGCACATCTTACTTTGGTTCCATGTATTAGCATATGCTACCACTTGTTGATGCGTATTTCAATGGGAACGCAGATTTTAAATTTATTTACCTCAGAATCGGACGATTTTTTTCCTTTCCGAGTAAGCGAATGAGTACCCATAAATCCTGCAGAAACTGCTAATCGAAATTCTTTTAAGAAAAGTATTGATGCATTACCAGATCGTTTTTTAAAAACAATGAAGGCATTAACAACCGTTAAGTCAACACAATGCCAGAAGAAGTTAAATGTTAAATCGAAACGCAACCATTTTCGTATATAAAATGCCAGAATATTCTATGCCACCATTTCTTGGACTTGCGGTTAATTTCGTAACAAGATTTGAACATATCTGACTTGTCGACATATCCCATATATTTGTTGTAAACTTTGACCAAACTTTGGCAAGTAACGTTTTGTTTGTAGCCACCCTTTTATTTCTTTGAAATAAGTTGAGCATCTGTAGGATCATGAAAATTACTCATAATGTGAACTGCTCTGTTATCCATCCATTTCACAGCAAGTATACCAACATCACTTATCGTCCATTGAGTGTCTCTCCTTTCCACGGTTTTTTCCTCTAGAAAATTACATTCTTACAAATATTTAGTATTAGCTTTTACTGTTCCACACCCATATATATACTTGGACCTAAGTTGTTCCAAGAGATCATACGAAGTAAAATAATTGTCCATAAATATTTTGTGGCATTTACCAGCACCAGCAAGACTGCTTGTGAGGTCTTTTACAACGCGTGCACCTAAGCCTTTTTCAGGTAAGTTTTTAACTTTACCAGTGTAGTCTTAAAATTCTGAAACAAAACCAGATTCATTAGCATGAATTCAAACTTTGTAGCCCCGCTTTACAGGCTTCTTAGGCATATACTGGCGTAAAATGCTTCTACCTTTAAATCTAATCACTGACTCAGCTATTGACTGGCATTTACTTGGCTTGTAATATCGAATGAAATTGTCAGACAACCTTTCGAGCATTGGTCGTACTTTATATAGTTTGTCGTAGCCAACTTCACCTTTCTTCGATTCAAGACTGTCATCATTTATATGAATATGTCCCAGTAACCAACTGAATCGATTGCGAGACATATAAGGTGTAATAAAACCATCACGTAGATCTGTCCTCGAGGACCAATAATCCTTGTAGCTTGGTAAATGCTTTATTCGCCTCAGAATGTTCATTCCCAAGAAACACTTCATTTCTTCACGATTAGTGGTAGTAAATTTGTTGGCATTTATCTGGTTCATTTGGGTTGCCTAGAGATTTGTTTGAAACACTTATATATCTAACAGCTCCTTTGATAATAACAACATGAACAACAAGCAGTTGCTTTCATCAAGTCCTCGTAGACACATCGTCTCAGGACCAGCTACTTCATGTGAAGTCATACGCCGACATGTTACCACATCCACTGATAACTTTAACATCATAATTTTTAACACCATATAATGTAAACTAAATTCAAACATACAATTTTTAACGGGTTTTTACTCACATATTTAGTGGCTCAATACATGTATACTTAGACACTGATGATGGAACATGAATTCCGAAAACGTTTTGTGATATAGCCCGATTACCTTTTATAAAGCATTTTTTATTAAATTTTTTAAGATATATGGTATACAACAAACTATAGGAACTTAGATTCCTTGTAGATGTAATAATTGTGTTATTAATATTCATAAGTCGATTTTTTTAATGTTGAATTCACGAGAGTAACTTTAAAGTGTTTAATAAAAGGTAATAAGACTAATAAGTAAAAGTTTATCCATATATTCTTTTTAATATACTGTTACGTAAAAATATGAGTCATATTAAAAACCTGTAAACATCTTGTTTATTCACGTATGTGTTTTAGATTTTACGAGATCCTTTGATTAGCTGGCAGAAATTTACCTGAGACGGAACTTTCCAGAAACCGGTCAGACGATGACCCGGATTTACCTTCTAGTATAAATCAGAGGGATTCTCCTGAATTCTAGGCCAGTTAAACAAATTCACAACAATACAAAACGGTTGAAGAAAAATATTGTACGTAACACGATCCAAAAGTAATTTTACTCGCAGGATCAAACCTCCTACTTCCTTCTCACCAAACTTCCTACTCATCTCGTAAAATATCACTTTCGGAACTTGTTACGTAAATTACTATTTTGTTAATTTGGTTCTTAATTATTACAAAAACAATAGCTTCAATAGTCGGTTTTTAGAAAACTAATAATAACTTTTCTAAAAAATAAACAAAAAACTTAATTTTGAGTTACAAAAGGGACAATATCCATAATATGTATTCATCTATAAAAATGTAAGTTTCACTCAACAGTTATTGTAAAATAGAAATTTTTTATCCCAGAAAGCTTTTATCTACAACGGTATTATGCGTAAACTATTAGGTCTACATAATTATAATCAAGGCTTATTCTATAATATATATATATATATATATATATATATATATATATATATATATATATATATATATATATATATATATATGTCAACATTTCGAATAAACAATTTAACTTCCTATATGTTATAGAATAAGCAAGCCAAATATATGTATTGCTTATTCTATAACATATAGGAAGTTAAATTGTTTATTCGAAATGTTGACATTTTCACACGAACTAAAAAAAAAATACAATGTCTTACGTCCCTTACAATTCGAGTTAGCCCTTTTTATATCTCGATTTTTCCCCTTACTAAACTGAATTATTTTGAATTTTAATAAGAAATAAATTTAAATTTATAAAAGTCGCAATATCTCCGATTCTAATCAACGAAAATCGATATTTTTTCTAAGAAGCTTCTATACTAAATTTTTTCTCTATACTAAAATGCTAAGGCGAGCGTCATAAAACTAGCACCACAATATGTTGCCGTCACGGGTATCGTCACAAAATAGCGGTTCTTCACATCGCTTAACTACTCTTAATCAATCCGCTTTAAATTATCATTTGCAGATTAAATGAAAAACTACAATAAAGAAATTGATAATAAAAGATTCGATTCGCAACGAGTTTCAAAATTTAAAAGTCATAAATGTCATCCATTTATTAGCAACATTGAATCATCTGTTTAAATTTTTATGACATTTCCCCTTTTGAAATAATTTCATACAAATACAATTATTAGTTTTAAACATCTTATTCAGTTTATACAATAATTAAATTTATTATTAAATGATATTTAACTCTATTTTACTATTAATTTAATAATTCGTCTAAATTTGACAGTATTGTCAGAAGTAAACAACGTATGCTTTGTTAATTTATTACTAGGTGGCATTAGGAGTAAACATAATAATTTATTAAATTATTTTAATAGAATATAATTTGTTAAGAATATAAATAATAAATAAATAATAAAGTTACTTTCAATTCAATTTTAAAAATATTATTTAAATTTTAATAATACAGAAAACATAGTTCAAAGCTTGGCGCTAGTCTACTGTACATATTTTGTTTAGTACGGGGTATCTTGTTGCGTAGATTATGAAAATAAATTTAGCAATTTTGTGAATTGTTTATTTAACCCAGTTATTTATTTATACAAATTCTTTGGAAAAGTGTTCAAGACTTATTTAAATATTTTATTTGGATTATTCAAAATATGACCTTATTTAGTTTTAAATCTTTTATTTAATTATAATATATTAGGTATTATATATTAGATAATTATAATATGGCTTTAGTTCCACATCTTTTATATTCTCAAACTCAAATTGTCTGATTCAATATTGTCAAGTTCTGAGAATGCACTTGTCTGAAAAACAACATGTTTTTGGGAAAATATTTATCAACCCCAAAACACTTCAGGGTCATTAAGAAAACGTACCTGTCCTTTGTGTAGAAAGTTTAAAATGACATCTTAAGCTTAATTTATTGCCATGCACGGAGATCCTAAGAACAAAGAAACCACCCTAATCGACTTTCGTACACATACGTATTTTCTTTCGTATGATCGGCCGCTCTGCAACAACTTGTCGTCGCGAAAGCATCAAATCAGCATCAAGTGTGCGTCACGACTAACCTTAGACTCCGAGCGGTGCCCCAGCTACAGACGCAGCATTTATAAAAGGTAAGTGAATCTTATATGAATGAAAGAAAGAAGGAAAAACAAGAACGATAACTCCATGTATAAAACATTACAGCGAGAGATACAGAGAAAGATCAGAGAAGCCAAACAGAAAGAACTGGAGAAAAAATGCCAAGAAATCGAAATTCTCCAAAGTAAATACGACGACTTCAACGTGCATAAGAAGGTAAGAGAAATTACAGGTAAATGTAAAAACAGAAGAATAAGTAAACTTGTTAATGACAATGGAGAGATAATCGTGGACAAAGAGAGTATCAATGATACCTGGAAAAATTACATAAGAAATTTATTTTTTGATGAGAGAGAGAACCAGCCCCCAATACCTACGGAAACAGGACCACCTATACTAGTGGCAGAAATAAGAGCAGCCATAATATCACTAAAAGAAGGTAGAGCTCCAGGACCAGACGGAGTACAATCTGAATTTCTTAAACTTCTTGATGATGAATCTTTAAGAGTACTATGTAAAATCTTCAATAATATCTATGACACATACAATATCCCAAAAGATTGGCTACTTTCAGAATTTATTACCTTACCAAAGAAACAGGGAGCAAAAAAGTGCGGAGAATATAGGCTAATAAGTCTAATGAGCCATACATTAAAACTTTTTCTTAAAATTATACATCGTAGAATATACAAGCTATGCGAAGAGAGAATACAAGACACACAGTTTGGATTCATGAAGGGCGTAGGTACAAGAGATGCACTGTTTAGTCTACAAGTATTATTTCAAAGATGCAGAGATATGACTTGCGATATTTACACCTGCTTTGTGGACTACCAAAAAGCATTTGATACAGTTCAACACCAAAAAATGATGGATATTCTAACAAAAGCCCAAATGGATGATAAAGATCGGCGTATAGTACAAAATTTATACTGGAACCAATCAGCCACAATAAGAACGAATTTTGGAGGTGAACCAACGGAAATGATCCAGATTCTACGAGGCGTTAGACAAGGTTGTATACTTTCACCTATATTATTTAATCTATATTCAGAGAAAATATTTAGTGAAGCCTTGGAAAAATGCGAACATGGACTACTTCTAAATGGAGAACGCCTAAACAACATCCGATATGCAGACGACACCGTTATTTTTGCAGACAGTTTGAACAGTTTACAGCAACTGATAAACAAAGTAAATGAAGTAAGTGAAAGATTTGGACTTCAAGTCAATATAACAAAAACTAAATTTATGATCATCAGCAAAAATAAAGTTAGAGACGCTCAACTACTTATCAATAATACACCAGTGGACCGAGTAAAACAGTATAACTATCTTGGAACAACAGTAAATAAACAATGGGATCACTCACAGGAAATAAAATGTAGAATAGAGAAGGCTAGGAGTGCATTCAATAACATGGCCAAACTCTTTAAAAGCCACAATCTTAATCTGGAGATAAAAGTAAGGCTCCTACGATGTTATATCTTCTCAATATTGTATTACGGAGTTGAATCCTGGACACTAACTGAAGCAATGGAGAAAAAACTTGAAGCCTTCGAGATGTGGCTATACAGGCGAATTCTAAGGATATCATGGACAGACAAGATAACCAACGAGACCGTATTACGAAGAGTGAGCAAAGAAAGAGAGGTGATGTATACCATTAAAAGGAGAAAGTTGGAATATCTCGGACATATAATGAGAAACAGCACTAAATACAGATTACTGAAGGTAATCCTACAGGGTAAAGTATTCGGAAAGCGAGGAATTGGGAGAAGGAGAATATCATGGTTGAAGAACCTGAGAAAATGGTTCTCCACAACAACAACGAATCTATTTAGAGCATCAGTCAATAAAATAATTATAGCCAGAATGATTGCCAATATTCGGAACGAATAGGCACTGAAAGAAGAAGAAGAGCTAGTCGAAGCAGAAAAACTATTCTCCAAACTTTAAGATGGAGGTTAATTTTTTTAAAACAATTATGCAAATTGAAAAAATATTTTGCTCCAGCACACAACAATTATTTTTTAAATAAATTAAAAATCATGTACATGTAAAAAACATGTAGATTCAAATATCACCCAAAAATAATTATAATTAGAAAAATATTATACGCCCAATCAGTTCTTCGTTTATGTTCTATCTGTATGATCTGTAATAATATATTGGTATTGTAAAAGTTTGTAGCTAGCGAGTTAGCCATTAATCCCGAATTTATCTGCTAGTAATTCCCGAACAGATTTTACTATTAATTTCAACTGGTCATAACTCTGAAAACAACAGCTTTAATTAAACGAATACATGTAAGTTAAAGAGATAAAGCGCACAAGTAAATTAAGACCAGAATATTGAATTTTTGTTAGGTTTTCCAAATATCTTTATATCCATAAAACCAATTTTTAAAATGAATTTAAAAATAATAATTAATTGGTGGATAGTGTGAGTCCATTTCAAACTGGGCAAAAGTAATAAATGACAGACTTACTTATAAGCTATTTATTCTTTATTTAGTTAGCAACTACCGATTTCGACCACTACAGTTTTCTGGTCACCATCAGATCACCGGTAAAATACAATCTTTAGAATGCTGAAATTAATTACATATTGTAATTCTAACAATTTGAACAAACCTTTAAGCAGGTATGGTACAAAAATAGTGAATATTATTTATATGATAATATAAGTAATATTCAGAATAATATAAACAGTACTTACATTCCGGTACAAGATCTGTTGTTAAGATGGCGTGTCTCAAATGCTCCTTTATGCTACAGTTTTTTTTTAAAGAGTTTATTTATTTAACTGCTTAACATATACAAATATTGTTTCTATTTCTTCTCATTCCTTTAGCCCTTGTCAGGGTGTGGCGACACTGATTGTGGCCTTAGTATATAATAAAGGAATATAAAACGTAACTTAAAAATATCACAAACAAGAACACATATTAAACAGAGAATTATTTATGACAAAGTCACAATTAAAGACCCTGATGCAAGAAGGGGATCAGTAACAATATGTAAATTTTACAGGAGAAGCAAATAAAGTTTTATTTTTTAATGTAAAATTTATGTTGTTCATGAAGTAGGGCAGAACTAATACAGCAGATAAATATGATTTTGCCGCCATTCTACAGCCAAACAACAATGCTATTAAGGAAACAAAAATTTGGTGCAATAATAGGATAAGTTTAAGCCTTTTTTGTACTGTAGTTTACAGCAGGTGCAAAAAGGGTATAAGTTACATTAAAACCCATTTTCAGAAGAAATACTTTATTGTTTAAATTGAACTACTTATTAATAATAATGAATATAAAATAAAGCCACGCAAATTTTAACAGAAAGTCTATTTCTTATACAAACAGGTATCCATTATAAACGTTTTAATAAAATAAAATTAGTTAATCAGACTCATCATCGACAGAGCTATGTGTATCCGTGATATCTGAATCAACGTCTATCTCTTCTAATGTATCTTTGTCTGATGTAAGAGATTGATAAAAATACATTTCGTTCTTTCCGACATATTCATTAGCTAACAACATAACATTTTGATATTTTGCATGCTTAATACGCAAAGCATTTTCGTAACATTTTGACATTAAAGTTAAATTTGGTTTTGAGTTATTTTTAAGCATGGTAAAATGTGTAAAGAAAGGGGCACTAGCAGTCTGACTAACTTTAACGCCATTTAAGTTTTTTGTGTATTTAAATACACGATATGTAGAAATAGTAAACTTTCCTTTACAGACAGATTTCGGCACCGAAAGAAAATAATCTTTTAAACTTTCGACATAGTTATAGATTGTCCTTAGTTACAGGAACAACAAAAAAGTTTTTTGATGATGATTTAACTATATTCATATACTCCTGTGGTAAGAAAATAATCTCAATGCATTTCTTCTTTTTTTCAATTATTCCGAAGTAGCGATCGCAGGGAAGGAAGCTATGTCCCGGCTCAGGAAAACGATGAATTATGGTATCAAATTTTCCCTCCTGACATAATGCAACTAAAAACCTAACCAAAGTATTATTTTTATTTTGCGCGCAACAGTTATCGCTAAATAAATATAAAGTTTTGACATTTGGATTTAAAATATTTTTAAAATAGTAATGTAAAAAGCTTAACACATCATTTGATCCTTTTTTAGCAATACTTTCATCATACATAAAGAAATGTCCAGTCTTGTTTTTCGCAGAATGTATACAGAAGTTATGTACCCATAACTGCCTCAAATAAAAGGCATCTTCTAAAGGTACTTTCGGAAGGGGCATGTTTTGTTGGAAATCGAAGCACAAAACTTTAATGTCATCATTTTCTTGTGCTTCTTTTGACTTCTCTTTTAGCTCTTTGTAGAATACTTTAGATTTTCGAAGATGTACATTCTTTTGTAATTCGAATAATTTCTTTTCTTCTTCTGAATCAGCACTCTGCATTTTATTGTTTAAAATATCACATTTTTTGCAAGTGTGCTTCCGTGCAGCACCAAAACTAATATTAAAGTTCTCACGAAAGTATCGCCCGTAAAAATCATACGATATTTTTGGTTTGTATGGAAGATAGTCTTGTTTTAATTGATGTATATCAGGTTTATACTTTTTCAAATATAAATCATACATAATTGAAATATTAAAATCACTTGACAAATAATATTTATCGTTTTTGTTTCGAGTATAATGGGAAATGCGTTTTGGAAAGTTGTTGATGTGATCTCGTACTTGCCCTCTTAAATCTTCGGGAATTAAATTAGGCCTACTTGAACGACGACCTCTTTTATCCTGAACAGGTGTAATGTTTGTAGACAAGTGGGTTGCGATGCGTTCCAGACGTCTTTTTCCTATACCATGAAGAATAATAATGATAATTTAAAAACTACATTTTTAAATTATCATTATTTTTTCCTGGCATAACGTATGTTGTATCGGATTTTGACGGAGATATGAATTTAAGCAAATCGTTGACATAAATAATAAAGAAAAGACGTCCTAAGACCGAACCGTGTGGGATTCCGTGTTGTTCAGATAGAAAATCGAAGAGATGACCTTTAGTCACTACCGCCTGGTGTCTGCCATATAGGTAAGAAGTTATAAGCTTAAGAGGGATACCTCTAATTCCATAATTATTTAATTTGTAGATAAATGTCGTGTGAAACGCAGTCAAAAGCTTTTGACAGGTCACAAAGAGAAATTGCTATGCGATTACAGCGTTCAAGTTCCTTAATCACCTAGCTTACATTATATACCGCGTTCGTAGTAGAACGTACTGTTACGACAATAAATATCATGGCCTATAAAACTGTAAATATATTATGACTAATTCTGTTTTTGTGGTAGTCATTTCGGCGTTTGTTTACCAGAAGCCTCTAGACCCGAATTATGATGAGTCATCCATCTCCAGGGTGCCAAGCAGTTGAAAAACTAGTTTTAGCCGTTGACCGCCTTCTAGTCTATTCGATGGAGTTCCCGTTATTCTTGTCAAGACCACCAACAATATTCGAGTAAATTTATGTCTGCTATAAGGAATTCTAAAACTAACGGAGTTTTATATAAAAAGAGAAATTTTGTTGGGAAGAGAACAGTTAATTTTGATGATTCGCGCCGCCATTTAATTGTAACGTTCGTATAGATAAATTATGTATTATTAGTCAAATAAATTGTTGTACAGTGGTTTAATAAATTGATATAAATTATCGTGTTTTTTAATAAATTAAAGTAAGAACAATATAATAAATTATAAATTAATAAAGACATAACAGTACACTTCCAAATCTATCTTTTGAGTTGCTAAAGTAATTATTGAACTCACAATAAAAATAAAATTGTTGTTTGATAACCTTTTAAATCACTTTCCTAGAAGTATAAACAATGATTATGGGTCTGTAATTGTCAGTTATTGTGGAATCACAATTTTTTGTAGATAGGTAACACTTTTGAGTATGTTAGGACTTCCGGAAATACTCCAGTTGATAGACTTAAATTAATAATGGTGTTAAAACTATGTGGTAAGTTTCTTTTAAAATGAAGTTAAATGTGTCGATAGCAATTAAAGCAAACTGTATACTCACGCTTAATCAAGCCATTAAGAGCGATGCGGGGAATATTTATATTCCACTATGCATCAACAATTTACTCATATAAATTACCATCTTTCTTGTACTCATTGCGTCGAGTAAGAACGATAAATATACGAAAATGGTTGCGTTTCGATTTAATTTGAGTTTCTTACCACTCCCTGACACGTGTTTCTGGGTCTTCCCGTCATCAGAGAGAGCTCTGATATCGTTCTTATATATTTATCGTTCTTACTCGACGCAATGAGTACAAGAAAGATGGTAATTTATATGAGTAAATTGTTGATGCATAGTGGAATATAAATATTCCCAGCATCGCTCTTAATGGCTTGATTAAGCGTGAGTATACAGTTTGCTTTAATTGCTATCGACACATTTAACTTCATCTTTCATCACTAGATGTCTCTAGTAGCATACTCTGGTAATTATTTTTTCTATAATTGCTAGAGTAGTCGGTGCGTTTTGGTTTAGTTTGAGTTTTCTTACAAGCTCTCTCTGATGACGGGAAGACCCAGAAACACGTGTCAGGGGTGGTAAGAAACTCAAATTAAATCGAAACGCAACCATTTTCGTTCTTTTAAAATGTTGCTGTGAATTTAGTAAACGTTCCTACAATCAGAATTACTAAGAAACTATACTATTTGAGACTCTTCTTCCACAACTAGACAAAAAAATGGACTTGCTCGGAGAAGGATAATTTCTCTAATTAAAGAGGACATCGATAATATTAGTGGGAAGAGATGTAATTATATTTTTTGCAATTGCAATAAAAAGTTTAATTATTTCGTCTAAAGGTAGACCAGGTTGTACCAAACTGGACCTTGTATTGTTTCTTTCGAAATTTATTATTTCCAGCAATCTCTAGGTTTACTATTGGAATTAGTAATAAAATCAAAGTAAGCTAACTTTTTAGCATTTTGTGATTGGCAATTATATTCAAATTTTTGTTGTTTATAAACTATATATAAACTTTGAACAAATCGGAATCCTTAGTGGCGTCTGCAATGTATTTAATAAGAGAAACATTAGATCTCTAAGATCATAACTCATTCATAAACCATTCCATGGGTATTTTTTAGCATTTAGTCGTACTTTTTTAGTGGAAAATGCCTTAATATTAAGGTCGGTACACATATACGAGCCAAACGGTATGCATACGGTATGCGAACGCTATATTCGTCAATGTGTACGGCAGAAAAAACCGCTTGCGTACTGTTTCATCGTGACTCGTCTCGAACCAAATTGTTGCGGTTTATTCCACGACTTCAAAGGAAGCTCGTCTTTCAGTTTGGACGGCGCTTACTAGACGCAGCGAACATTTTTATTGACTCATCAAATCGACATTGTATGAATGACTTGTTCCTTCATAGAGAGACGTGAGAAAACAGTAAACTGATTATTGTACATATTTTTAGTTTTGTTAAACAAGCAAAAACAGAAACATAAATCAGTACCCAAATTATAAATAAAATGAATCATTTCGCACATGTGTGTTCGTTGTTCGTTTGTCGCTTTCCATGGATCGAGATAAGTATGCGATCAGTACGATGTAAAATATTTTTCAAGGATCTGTACGCGTACGGTACGTATACCGTTTGGCTCGCATATGTGTACCCACCTTTAGGTTGTTATAAGTTTTTGTAAGAAAGACAAGTCAAAAATCCGAATAATTATTAAATTCATAGAAAAAGTCCATCTTTATACTAGCTAGCCCACGTTTCATCTTCTGTAAATCAGAAGAAGTAATAAACCGTTAAAATGTTTGATTACTATCAACAACTATGCTCAGAGTCAATAAATAAAAATTGAGCTCGACGGTCAGAAAAACAAGGTTCAAATATGCCTGTCATAATGTTGTTGATGCAACTACTATACTGAGATGTGATTCTAGTATAATCGTTTATACCTGGTTATTTTTAGACCACAATATATTAATAGATTTTAAATATAAAAAGAAATATCGGATTCAATTTTAAAATTTATATTAAATCACCAAGTATAATCAGTTTGTCTGCTTTACTAAGCACGGACGTTATGACATTCTCAAAATTCACCAAAAATAAGTCAAAATCATCCTTACTCGATCTGTATACAGTTTAATTATTGGTTTTTATTAAAGGTTTCTTCCTCCGCCTTCTTTGTATAGTGAAAATTTCTTTTGCAGTAAAATCTCCCAACTGCAGTTTCTTTGGGCTAAATATTAGGTCTGTATACTTCGTCAATTTAATCTAAAGGAAAAGATACCTTATATTTAGAGTATTTGTCAGTTCTATGCCATTTCACGCAGTTAAAAGTAATATCGGGTACCACCTCACCCAAGAATTTTAGAAGATCATCTGATTTGATATCAACACCTATGCAGGACACATGTAACGATGTAAACGATTTTATCTAGGAATGGTGTATACAGTAGATCATTCGTTGCTTCCAAAATATTGGGTTTTACTTGTTTTCTTTTTCGATTGGGTATTCCAAGAAAAGTGTCCTGATTTTAGATTGAAAGCCTTTCAGTGATGTTGTATTAAAGAAGTTATTTACATTATTTACTCTAGTGATATATTTATAAAAATATGTGTTATTTATTTATTTATAGGTATGTTTATAATCTATTTTTTCATTATGTATAAGTAATATGACTCTTAATAGGGGAAATGTTTGTATGCGTAGGGTATATATATATATATATATATATATATATATATATATATATATATATATATATATATATATATATATATATATATTATATATATATATATATATATATATATATATATATATAAGTTAAGAAACCAGAACTGCTAATTCAACTATAATAAAAGGACAGCGTCAGCATGCCACACCTCGGCGTCACCGAGCTTATAAATTTACTTTTGCATTGTATAGCGTCACTCTTATTTTGCATTTTACTGTAGTAAGTAGTCCCTTGTAAATAAAGTTCTTTTTTAAAAAATATCGTTCTTGGACTTAGAAACATCCAGTGTCCAAGATCAGCTTTAGACAAGGTTTCACCAAGACCTGGGGAAAGAACAAAATCGTCGAACCCTAGAGGCAGCAGATTTAAGCAGTAGTTTCAACAAGACCTGGAAGAAGAACAAAATCGTCGAATCCTATAGGCAGAAATCCTGAAAATCTACATTTTAATGTGTTTCCTATTTTTTCCTTTTTATTATTTCCATATTTGAAAATACTTATAGTCAGAGAGCTAACAAGAGTAAACAATTTTTAAAGGTTTTATGATGTTATGAGATATTTTAATAAGAGAAAGATTTTTATTATTATTACTATATTATATTATCATATTTTTGAAAATATTTTATTATATTGAAGTTGAAAGTTTTATATTGAAACATATTTTATATTTTATTACAATTTAATATATTATCTAAATAAAAAGAATAAATATTTAATGTGTGAAACTGATAGTAAATTAGATTTAAGTAGCCTTGTAGCTGAATTAAATTCAATTTTAGAACCAAATAGCGATAAAAATAACGAAATGGCTCAAACAAACTACCAATTGTTAAAACTTTACTTAGATTCTATCCCAGCATATGATGGTAATCCACATACCTTAACCATATTTATAGAAAATTGTGAAAATTTAATAACTAATTTAGTTAGCCAAACAGACGGCACCTTAAATACATTTTTACTTTGAGCTATATTAGGTAAATTAAATGGAAGAGCTCAAATGTTAATAGGTTCTAGGACAGAATTAAATACATGGCAACTCGTAAAAGATGCCCTTAATCTTAGTTTTGGAGACCAGAGAGATCTCGATTGCCTTATCCAAGACCTGATAACGTTGAGGCCTTTCAAGAATGAAACCCCTTATAATTTTGGCATGCGATGCCAAGAAACACGTAGTTTAGTAACACAAAAATTAAATACGCTTAATATTAATGCACAAGAGAAATTAATTAGAATAAATAGTTACGGTGACTTATGTTTAAAAACTTACATTAGAGGCTTACCCTTATCGTTACAAACAAATATACGATTGAGAAACCCAGACAGTTTAGAGAAAGCTATAAGCTTCGTTATCGAAGAAGAGAATTTTCTATATTCGTTACAACGTGGAAATAATTTAAACTCACAAAATTCTTTTAGACCATCATCGAGACATAATCCTACGAGAAACAGTAATCTTAATCGAACTTTTATTCCAAGAAATAATTTTCAACAAAATCGCCCTAATATGAGATTTCCACCTTACCAATATCAAACCATCAGACCGCAATACCAAAATAATAATTTTTATCCCAACAATACTTTTCAACCACACCAAAATCACTTCCGAAATTTTAATAATTATAATTCTAATTTCAACCCAAGAAATTTCGACAATAATAATTCAAATTTCCGACCATGGAACCTCCATACTAATAACCCTAATTTTCAACAAAGAAATGTTAATAATAAACACCAAAATCAAAATCAATACCAGCCAGAACCGATGGATACAAATTCACGAAATACTTCTTTAAGATCTAGACCACATTTTACCTCCACCCAATTATTTAATCAACCAATTAATAACGATCAAATACAATTTAAAAACCCATTTGAAAATAATATTCCCACTGATTACGTACACCCAACTCAAAGTTCATTACCGCCTTACGATAACAATTATGAAACTCAATCCAGTCCTTATCGCAATCCAAATGAGACAAACGAAAGATCATATCACAATCCCACTCAAAATGTTGAAAACACAAATTTTTGCATGCGCCAAGAAAATTACAATCCGACATAATATATTTAAATACAACGATAGCCGATTTACCACATATTATTATTCCTGAACTCAATGCCAGATTTTTATTAGATACAGGGTCTTCCAAAAGTTTGATATCTCCACAGTTAGCGCATAAATTTTATAAAAATTTTATTTCTTACGAAAATTTTAATATACAGACGGCTCATGGAATTTCTATGCACAATGAAATAATTAATATTCCAGCTTTTAACATTTTTAAAGTAAATCAATATAATAAGTTTTATGTTTTTAAATTTAGCGAAAATTTTGATGGATTAATTGGTATAGATTTATTAGAAAAATTAAAAGCTTCAATTAATGTCAACACGCGACAAATGAAAACGCCTTATGTAACGATACCCATAATTTTTGAACTCAGTAAAAAGAATATATTATATCCCAAATCAACTTTTAATCATACAATAATTATTCCCCCTAGAACTAAGCAAATAGTCAAAATACTGGTAAAATTAAATGTAGGATTAGGTATTTTAGAATATAAGAATTTCGGTAAAGGAATCGAAATGCCTAAAGCAGCAGTTAACGTAAAAAATAATTTTGCTATAACCACTATTACGAATATAAGCGAATATAAGACAACGTTAAGTATTACTGAACCCTTTGATATAGAACCATTAGATATAGTAAATATTAATTTTATAAAAAAGATGGAAACTGATGAAGAAACGTATATTAATGATGATAGCATGTTAAAGAGGAATTTAAAAAATATAAGGATAAATCATTGTAACAAAGAAGAAAGAGAATTACTAAAAAAGCTTTGTTTCCAATATAGAGACATATTTTATTGCGAAGGAATACCCTTAAGTTTTACTAATAGTATTAAACATAAAATTAAACTCACTGATAATTCTGAAATATATACAAAATCATATCGTTTCCCGGAAGTTTACCGAGAAGAAGTTAAATCCCAAATAAATAAGATGTTAGCAGAAGGTATAATAGAAGACAGCAATTCCCCATTTTCGAGTCCCATTTGGGTGGTCTCGAAAAAACAAGATGCTACAGGAAAAAGAAAATGGCGTCTAGTAATAGATTATAGAAAGTTAAACGAGAGAACCGTAGATGATAAATACCCGTTACCAAACATAACAGAAATTTTAGAAAAATTAGGGAAAGCAAATTACTTTTCGACATTAGATCTTGCAAGTGGCTTCCACCAAATAGAAGTAGACCCACAAGATGTTGAAAAAACAGCCTTTAGTACACCACAAGGTCACTTTCAATTTAAAAGAATGCCTTTTGGTTTGAAAAATGCACCCTCGACTTTTCAGAGAGTTATTGATAATGTATTTAGATGATATTTTAATTTATAGTACATCTTTACAAGAGCACCTTGAAAAGTTAAAAATAGTTTTCGAAAGACTCAGAAAGAGTAACTTAAAGGTACAATTAGACAAGTCAGAATTTTTACAAAAAACAGTTATGTATTTAGGACATGTAATTACCCCTTAAGGCCTTAAACCAAACCCTCATAAAATCTCCGCCATAAAAAGATTTCCCATTCCAAAAACCCAAACTGAAATAAAAAGCTTTTTAGGATTACTAGGTTACTATAGACGATTTATAAAAGATTTTGCAAAAATTACTAAACCGATGACCAAATGTTTGAAAAAAGGTTCTAAAGTAAACCACGATAAAGATTTTATTGATTGTTTTGAAACTTGTAAACAAATCTTAACAAACGACCCCATTCTACAATATCCAAATTATTCCCAGCCATTTATTTTAACGACAGATGCTAGCAATTTTGCAACTGGAGCTGTATTATCACAAGGAAATGTTCCAAATGATCGACCCATTGCATACGCCTCCAGAACTCTAAATAAATCAGAGACAAATTATTCAACTATAGAAAAGGAGCTATTAGCAATTATATGGGCCTGTAAACATTTTAGACCATACCTTTACGGAAGAAAATTTTATATTTACACGGATCACAAACCATTATCTTGGCTTTTCAGTCTAAAGGAACCAAACTCAAAATTAATACGATGTCGTCTAAAACTAGAAGAATACGATTACAAAATTATTTGTAAAAAAGGAAAACACAATACAAACGCAGACTGTTTATCTCGCATTACAATTAACGCATTAGAAAATGAATCAATAGTAAATAATCCTGGAGACGTAGACGAAGATATTTTAAAATACCTCCAAAATTTTGCAGAGAATCCATTAGACCCACAACCTTCAACAAGTAACAATAACGACTCAAGACAAATTAACATTATTTCTGATATAAGAATACCTCCAGACAAAATAGATACACCAGACGAAACCTCAGATGAATCTACACAACACTCGACCGCAAATGAAACAACGAATCAAGGAATACCCATTTTAGACGAAATAATAAATAACAAAGTTTACCAAATTTTAGTGTACCCAAACGTTTACCCAAAAACCGATATAGCTCATGAAACTTATCAAAACCATAAAATAATTAAAGTCAAAATTCCTGAAACTGATAATGAAAAATATATTTTTGAATTTCTTATGGCATACACTGATCTTAACAATACATTTTATTTATATTTCAGTAAAGACAACCTGTATAGTGATTTTAATAAGTATTACCTAAAACATTTTTCTGAAAATGGTCCGAAACTAATTAAATGCATTAGATTAATTAATACAGTAGCAAACGAAGAAGAAAAAATCATTTTATTAAAAAATTACCACGAAGGAAAAACTAACCATAGAGGAATTAATGAAACTTTCGAAAAATTACGTCAAAATTATTATTGGAAAACTATGAAGACATCTATTACTAATTACAATAACGAATGTTCTATTTGTCAGAAAAATAAATACGGTAGACACACCCCCTATGTCCCGCTAATGCTTACGGAAACCGCCAGCAAACCTTTTCAAGTTGTTCATATAGATATTTTTACATATGACGGTAACAAATATTTGACTATGACAGACGCATTTACTAAATTTGCCCAAGCTTATTCTATTCCAGGTAAAAACGCGATTCACATTGCGAAATCCCTAATAAAATACTTTACTTCTTTCGGCTTTCCCCAATTAATAATACCAGACAAAGGTAGAGAATTTAATAACAAAGTAATAAAAGATTTATTAGCAATACACAACATCAAAGTTCACTTTACTACTCCTGGCCACCATGAATCAAATTCAATAGCTGAACGAATACACTCTACTTTAACCAAACATTTAAGACTTCTAAAACAGACATATCCTAACGAAGATGACTTAATGGACTATGCTCTTATAGCCTACAATAATTCTATTCATAGTTCCACAAAATTTACCCCATTTGAATTGACTTTCGGACATACAGACTCTAGAAACCCCAACGAACTATTTCTTTCTTAAAATTTCTATTCCGAATATATACATAATCATAAAGACAAATTAAAACACGTTTACCAAAAAGTACATGAAACTCTAACAGAAAATAAAACTAAAGTAATTAACAAAAGAGACGATCAAGGAGAAATAAATTCAGAATTCAAAATTGGACAAGTAGTTTATAAAGTTAATACCCAAAAACGTAACAAAAAACATCAACCATACTTAGGTGCCTACAAAATAACTAAAATTCTTGACAGAAAACGAGTAGAACTTGTACGACAAAGACTTAAATATAAAAAAGACATTAACCAGACAGAAATTATACATACCAAAGAACTAAAGAGACCTCCCGTTGCAGGTTCATCCTCTGGACAACAAACGTCGACGCAAAACGTTACGACGACGCTATATCAACTCTAACAAATAATCAAAATAATATTAAAACTATAGTTAAAAATCAAATCACCTTATTAAGTTCTTCAATAAAGAATTTTGAAAATAATACAAAAATCTTAGCCCATAACCAGTTAATTTTAAGCTCACGAATAACAGAATTTCAAAACTTAATTAAAGATATAAAGATAGAAAAAGTTGAGACATTTCATTATTTTGCACTAGAAAGACTTGTATCGCAATTTTACACTAGTTTCCAAATTATTTATGACCTATTAGAAAAAATCGAAGTTGCTATCAGCTTTTCAAAACTAAATACCTTTCATAATTCAATAGCCGACCCAAATGAACTATTTCTCGAAATTTTAAACGTTAGTAAACTTCTTAAAAATAACAAACTCCCTTTTGAATTATCTTTGTAAAATATTTTGTTATTCGAAAAAATAATTAAGATAAAAAGTTATAGTAAAGCAAATAAAATAATCTTTGTACTTGAATTGCCTATTGTTGAGATCAATGACTATGATTATTATCATCTTTATTCCTTTCCCACCACATACCAAACTCATTTTAGAACAATTATTCCAAAATCCAAGTTCCTACTTTCCAATCGATACCAATATGCACTTGCCAACGTTCAATGTCAAAAATTATTAGAAGAAGAATATTTATGCCACGATGTCCAGTCAATTGAAGTAACACCAACAGCCCCTTGCGAAGTTCAACTCATACAGTACTCAAAGTTTGTAAATCAATGTCAATCAGTGCCAACAGAAATTAATAATATAAAAATTCAAAAACTAGAAAACAATAAGTGGATCGTAATAACGCTAAACAAAGTGATCAGTATTCAAAAATGCGATAAGAATTCGGACAATATTCCATTAAACGGTAGTTACTTAATCGAACTCAATAGTGCGTGCGAAATATATATAGACAATTACGTTTTAAAAACATTTGAACTAAAAACTCCAAATTTTGTTAAAATGGAACTGCCAAATTTAGAAGTATTACTAAAAATGCCGGTCAGTGATCTAAACTTTAAACCAATAAAAATAGACTCGATAAAATTAGATGAATTAAATAATGTGCAAAGGGCTTTAGCAGATCAAGAAAACAAAATAGACAATCTAGACACAGTTCCTGTTCATTTTCAACATGTCAGTTTTTATACCATAATTTTATATGTCTTAGCAATCATTTTCCTTGTCTACACCATTTGGCGAATATACACAAAAAGGACAAATCCAGAATCACCAAAAGAATCCACAGTACAAGAAAAAAAGGTACCAGATAATTTTCCATTTCTTCGAACTATGCCACCCCATAGTTCTCATCTAGCCCCGGAGGAGTTAAGAAACCAGAACTGCTAATTCAACTATAATAAAAGGACAGCGTCAGCATGCCACACCTCGGCGTCACCGAGCTTATAAATTTACTTTTGCATTGTATAGCGTCACTCTTATTTTGCATTTTACTGTAGTAAGTAGTCCCTTGTAAATAAAGTTATTTTTTAAAAATATCGTTCTTGGACTTAGAAACATAATTTATATATATATATATATATATATATATATATATATATATATATATATATATATATATATATATATATATATATATATATATATATATATATATATATATATATATATATATATATATATATATACTCTAGTTTCCTTTATAGACAAGGCAGAAAACTCAGGTTTGTTAGAAAAAATATTCCCACGACATTTTTTGCATAATCACTTCTATGAGATATCCCAAAATAAACTTCAAGAGGTCGCTTAGGCGAAAAAATTTTTATAAACAATTTTTTTTAAACAAATTGTAACAATTAATTGTTTCGGTGCGAACAAGTTGTTTTTAAATTGTTTGGACCATTTTGAACAAAATAGCTCTCTTGTAATTTTTCTGTAAACTTGATCGTTTTCAAGGTATAAACAATTGAAAACTGAAAAACGCAAAATTACAATTTTCAAGACTAAAAAACACAACTAAAAAATATTATTTTTAAGCTCACCAAACACCTAAATTCAAGTTCAAATCGTGTTCTATCATTCCTCAATAAGTATTTTGGGCTTATTTAATTTTAAAACATTGTTTTTTAATCGTTAATAAAGCGCTTATGACAGGACGGCCGCTTGGCTGCGGCATGTATAAGAGACAGGAACAAGATATTTATATAGCACAAATTCTTGCTGCTTTGAATTCTCATTGTACAAACAAGAGCCCGCTGTGCCATGCGCATTTCATGAGGTTAATTTTTTTAGGTTTTTAGATCACTATAAACAAAAAAGATCTGTTGTAATTTTTCTCCAAAGTTGGTCGTTTTCGAGTTATAAATAATTTAAAACTGAAAGAAACGCAAAACTAAGATGTTTAAGGCTCAAAACCATAAGTAAAAAATATTATTAAGTTCAAGCCCTCTTCTATCAGCACCTAATAAAAATTCTGGACATTCTTTATTTTAAAACATTGTTTTTAATTTCTTAATGGAAAAAACGCAAAATGACAATTTTTAAGGTTAAAGAACACAAGTAAAAAAATATTATGTTTGAAATCATCAAGTGTTTAAATTCCAAAGTTTAAGACTTCTTCTATCAGCTCCCGATGAAAATATTTCTAAATTGTTTTTAATTTTAAATGTTTAAATGTTTTAAAATTTTAAAATTAAATAATCTCAAAATACTAGGAAAATGATAGAACAAGGTTTGAGCTTAGATTTTTCCCTTGCTAAATTCAAAAATAATATTTTTTATTTGTCTTTTAGAGCCTTAAAAATCGGAATTTGTTCAGTAGTATATTGTTGATAACTCCAAAACGATTAAGTTTACAGAAAAGTTACAAAAGACCTATTTTGTTCAGACTGGCTCAATTATTAAAAAAAATTATCTGGGCCAAAAAAAATCATAGTTAGAATGTATTTCTAAAAAATTCTAAAAACTTTTCACCTGGGCGACCTCTGAAACCTTACTTTGAATCATCTCATGAAAGTATTTATGCAAAAAATCTCATGGGAATATTGTTCCGAAAGAACCCGAGATTTTCGTCTTGTCTATTAGGAGAACTAGAGTTCACAGTGTTTTATGTTTTATTAATCACACTATTCATATTTTAACATTTAAAACAATGTTTGTATAATAATTTTATTTTTTATTCACACAATGCGGTTTAAATTGAGAAAGAAATAGTTTATACACCAAAACTTTTTTTTTATTTCCCCGAGCATCAATACAAAGAAATGAAGCTCTGACCTGCTTACCCATTTTGTGAAAATTAATGAGAATAAATGGAAAAGGGATAACTAGAGTGGAAAAAGTATGTTAAATTATGCAAATGGATATTGAATCTACCCTTTCATCTCATGCTGCACGTACAAGTGGAAATAGGTTTTGATCGACTAAATGTTAATTATATTTTACACAAAAATCTACTCTACTATAACAACCGCTTTTAATTAATTTATTATTATTCGTTAAATTTCTGAACTTAAATAAATTGCTTCAAGCAATTAATCATACTTTAGTATTTTCTATGTCATTAGTAATTTATTATAAGAACTGATATACTAAAAAATTAAAGGCATTGAGCAGGAACAAACAACAAACGCAAACCCGAAGAGCATCTGAACGAGACAATAAAACAAAACTGAAAATTTAAAATGGAAGTTCTATAAAACTAAACCAACCAAAAAAAACTAAAAAAAAAAAACGGGTGTGGCAGTCCAGTGGGACTGCCGGTGGGAGTTACACTTCTATACACGCATTTGCCGTTACAAATTTATTTGGGAGTCAATCTGCACAATCATTACATATGTAATTCTATAGGTAAGACATAGCACAAAGAGAAACAGAATTAATAAAATGAAAATGTATATTTTTATTTTCATATATGTATGAAAGGAGTTGAATGCAAAAAATTTTTTACACATACTCTGTAGTAAAATTCATTGTTTATTTTGTTAATATAATACAATACAAATTAAACTACAATATTCATAAATATTTAAAAATGACAATAATATACATAAAAAAACGGTAAATTTACGGTAATACAATCATACGCAACAAATGGATAAATTGTGTTTTCAAAATATCAAAAATTAGATAAAGTAGCGGAGATACATTTTTGTGTTCCTAACTGAAAAGTCTATTATTATAGAGACTTATGTGTGTACCATTTTATTTAAGAAAAGCTTAATCTTAATCCTATTACAAAGTCATTTTTATTTGAGTAATATCGATAAATTTCAAGAGATGAACATACTGAGTGGCAGGTATAATAATATATTAATAATATATAATAAAAGTACAATAAATTAAAATTAATAAATCTCTACCTGGTCCGAAAACTTAACCACGCCATTTAAATACAAATAACTTTGTAGTAGGATTAAGAGTAAGCTTTTCTAAAATAAAATGCTACCTACTTGTAATTCTTTGTTGATGTAGCATTATAATCTGATTTCACAACTGAGGGTTACCCAATTTACTAATAATAATAATAAAAATAATAATCATAATTCATTTAACTATAACTTTATATTGTTCTGAAGCTAATTTCTTGTGGCATTAAAGACTATTTAAACGTCTCGATGGGAATAACCGCAATATATTTATTAAAAAAAAGAAACTTTATAAAATGTTTAGACAACGATTTCTGAATTAGAAGTTGAAACGCCAATAAAGTTTGTTTTTTTAATAAATATATTGTGGTTATTCCCATCAATAAATTTAATTATGTCAATCACTTTGCACATCTGATTGATTGACCTTATTGTTGGTGAGCAACGACTTATAGAAGAGTTGACACTGGGAAGAAATAATGCCTTTATTGCACAGCTCTTCTAAATCCTTATACGTTTCCTCTTTTATTGGCTTTTGTCCTTCATATGCCGTTGTTAAGTTTGGCAAGGAAAATTTTGATTTTCATTGTTTTATTTCAAAAATATGTTTATTATCGTCTTTTCTGTACTGTGGCCATGTTAATTTTAGCCAATTTATACTACTTCCATCGATGTCCACTTTTCTGTGTTTTATTAGAATTGAGGCAAAAGCTTTGAACTCATAAATTTCTTCCTGTCCACTCTCGTGTACAGTGTATTTTAATTTCTTTGACGCCATTATTACAGTGGAGTACCACACGGTGGGATCAAATATGTCCACATTTTTTTATACTTTCTCAATATGACAATGGACTGAGCCACACACCATCATAGAATGGCCAGGTTCAAAAAAGCAATGGTCAATTTTTGGAATGTCTAATGTCTGAACAGCGTAAAGCAACACAGCAGATACATTTACGTTGTGGTTTTGGCAACCACACGTGTCACTTATTCTTAATCGTCACCAAAAAAATATATCCTCACATTGTTCATATCCTGATACATTAGGTTCACTGGTAGAAACATGGGAGGCACTATCTGAATGTCACTTGTGATGAGAGCGGTAAATTATGATTATGTGTTTTATCATCTTGTACCGATTTGTTAAGAGCTAACAAAACTAACTTCTTCCCTCTTGAATCCATTATTGTGTAATATTAAAATTATATAAAACAGTATTATAACGATTATTATAACAATCTCTACAACAATTAACTTAAAACTGATTCACGTATTTACGTCTTCACAGTTGTAACAGAACTAGAGATGCAACGGACCACTCTGCTAAATATAATAAACAAATTTTCAACTTATTCACGTGTTTCACAACTGTAACAGAAATGCAAATAAAACGGACCACCCTACTAAACATAATAAACAAATTATCAAATCCACAGTTGCTACCTGCAATCACAATTCAGTGCAATAAAATTAATGCCACAAAAATGTAACTCAATATCAGCTTATTTATAGTACGAAAACATAGTATCACACAAATGTAACAGCACTTACATTTCTGTGAGACTAAAAGATTGCTAAGAAATGTAGTTACGAAAACTCCTTACTGGGGTTTTAGGTGGTCGGAGAGATACAGTTTTGTGTCACTCAATAGAACTCACTAAAGTAAGTTCAATGGTGTAGATATCTCAAAACGGGAAAAAATGTAGTTACATTTTTGTGTCACTAAGCCGACGAATGGTAGTAGGATATTATGGTTTTAGTAATTGGTATAAATTTGCCGAAGTAACAAATACAAAAAAATATATCTTCCTCTTTGTTCTTGTGTTTAAGTTATTTTATTTGTTTTTTAAGCTTAAAATAACAGTTCTTCTGCATCCTTTTTACAATCTTAAACATAAATTTTTAATTCATTATATGACTTAATTTAATAAAATAGGGCTTTTTCTTTAATTCGGTGTGTTATGAATTTATGCAGCCGCAATAATTTACGCAAAATAACGTTGTAGATAAAAGCTTTAATTGGGATAAACAATTTCAATTTTGCAATAAATGTTAAATAAAACTTTTATCTGTCGACCGACTATTTATTCTCAAAATCATTGATTAATGACCCCTATTAATTAATGATTTTCTATTAATGAACGATTTGATTATAGGCAACACAACATACATTGCTTGCATAAATTAATTTAACCACATTTAACGCTCTGTGATTGGCAGTTAACTGTGGTGTAGGCAACCAAACATACCTATTTATATTCCCACTAACAAATTATTTAAAACGAAGTAGCCGCTGTAAGTACTGTCTGTCATTTTATGTCATTATTTATCGTTAAGTAAATAAAAGTTTAAACTAAGATATTTTTATTTCTGAGAAGTATGGTCGACGGAAAAGTTTTGTAACGAACTCGTGAATTAAAATGGCGATTAACAATCTCGAACATTAACGCACTCGCTTCGCTCGCGCGTTAATATATCTCAATTGTTAATCGCCCTTATTAATACACTTGTTGGTTAAATAACTATTTCCGTCGACCGTCTATTTATGATCAATTTTACCACCCTCTCAAAATCATTGATTAATGACCCCTATTAATAAATGATTTTCTATTAATGAAAAATTTCATTATAGGCAACACAACATACATTGCTTGCAGAAATTAATTAAATGCTGTGTGATTGGCAGTGACCCGTGGTGTAGGCAACCAATATTACAACATTATACAATATTTTAACATATTTTATAATCAACCATATTTTATATTCCCACTTTATTGTTTAAAATTCTGTGTATTTGAAAAATCAAAAGATGGATATTGACGAGTTTAATTGAACTCCAGCAGAAGTGGCAGAAAATGCAAATGAAATATCTTTAAGTTTACTGCCTGAAAAAAGCAGAATGTTGTACGAAAAAACATACGCTGAATTTATTGCATGGTGTAACGGGAGAAAAATAATACGATATTCAGAATCTGTATTGTTGACATATTTTCAAAAATTTTCGAAAAAGGACTAATAGCAAGTTAGTGGCCCAAATATACGATGCTAAAATCAACCTTAGGTTTGAAATCAAACATTCATGTATCTACATAAAATAAATTAATTATGTTCATCAAGAAAAAAAGAACAGTTTATGTATAAAAGAAATCAAAAACACTTGAAAAAGAACAGTTCCAGAAATTCATCTCTGATGCTCTTAACGACGTGTTTCTAATGATAAAGGTAAACCAGTAAATTAAGTTTATATATTTAATACTCGTATTCCATAACATTTCATTTTGTAGGTTGCATTGATTTTCGGAATGGTTAGTGTATTAAGAAAGGATGAACTATTAAAATTAGAAACAAATAACGTTCAAGACTTGGGGTCAAAGTTTCTTGTCACAATAAAAGTATCAAAAACACAAACAAACAGAATATTTACCATAGTAGATAAGGAAAGAGAAAAAGAGAGAGAGGTAGGAATAAGTATAAAGAAAAGAAAGTTGGAATACTTGGGTCACGTTATGAGACATAATAAATATAGAGTACTACAACTGATCGTCCAAGGGAAAATAGACAGCAGAAGGGGTCCAGGGAGGAGAAGACACTCGTGGCTCCAAAACTTGCGGCAATGGTTTGGATTGTCATCTGCTGAACTATTCAGATCTGCCGCACGCAAAGTCAGAATAGCCATGTTGATTGCCAACGTTCGGAACGGACAAGGCACATGAAGAAGATAAGGAAGCAAATACCATTCTTAATGCGATCAAAAACTATATTTCTTTAAGATCGGCACAGACACCACATAAACAATTTTTCATTTTTTATAAAAATAACAAATGTTCCACACAGACAGTTGGCATAAATACATTTTCCAAAATTCCTTCCGTTATTGCTAAATTCTTAAAATTTGAGCACCCGCATCTACACTGATCATTGTTTTAGACGTTCCTCTGCCTCAATACAGTGTGACAGTGGTGCAGACTTTTCAGCTATTAAGAGACTAGGTGACTCGAATTCGACTGCTGTAGCAGAAGCTTATATAGATAATTCTATGCAGAATAAACTTAAGACGGCTGAAAAACTTTTGGGACAAAATACCACTAAACCTTGTCAAAGTACTTTCTTCAGCACCACCGCATTTTCTTCTATCACAGAATTTACAGAGGTCCAAGAAGGCTTAATTATAAATTTGTCAAAATGCTATACAACAGATAATTATTTATCAATAACTTCCTTTAACGTCAGTAATTGTACTATTCGAATATTAATGTTTCCTCCTCCTCCTAAGTACCTTTTCTGTTGAGGTTGGCGATTAATATAACAAATTTCTCTCTGTTCTGGGCTTGAATGAATTAATTCATTTCCTTTTGTGTGGGTCCAATCTCTGATGTTTCGTAGCCAAGATTTTCTCTTTCGTCCTATGCCCCTTTTACCTTCAATCTTGCCTTCTAGTATTACCTGGAACTGCTAAAATTCCCTATGGCGCATTATGTGTCCTAGATATAACGTCTTTCTAATTTTGATAGTATTGACCAGATGAGGGCGTGTGTTCATTGCTCTCAGTACATCTTCATTCGTAGTTCTCCTGGTTCAGCTTATTCTTAGCATTCGGCGGTACATCCACATTTCAAATGAATTTAATTTGTTGACGTCATACTGTTTTAATATCCAGGTCATACATCCATATAGTAATAGAGACCACACATAACACTTTAGTGTTCTCAATCTTATTGAGACTGATAGTTTGGGGTTACAGAGCATTTTACGCATATTCATGAAACCAGATCTTGCTATTTCAATGCATCTTCTAATTTCTTTTGAGTGGTCTAGTTGACTATTTAGTTATCTACCCTTGTATATGAAGCTTTGGGAACTCTAAAGGGTGATACCATTTATTTGTATGTTAGGTGTAACTGGTTCATTGGGGTTTTTGTGGAATACCAGAATTTTGGTTTTGGAAAAGTTAATGTACAAGCCCAGCCTGTGACTTTCTTCTGATAATATGTTCATCAATATTTTTAGTTGGTCTTCTGTTTCTGCTAATACTACGGTGTCATCGGCATATCTTTATCATTAATGTTTACAATAATAAAACTACCACTAAGGAAAATTAAACTTTGAATAAAGTTAATGAATGCTGAAAAAATGTTGATTATCGTTAAGTAAATAAAAATTTAAACTAAGATATCTTTATTTCTGAAAAATACGGTCGACGGAAACGTTTTGTAACGAATTCGTGAATTAAAATGGCGATTAACGATCTCGAACATTAACGCGTGAGCGGAGCGAGCGAGAAATATCTCAATTGTTAATCGCCCTTATTAATACACTTGTTGGTTAAATAACTCTTAAATGCTTTAAAGCTGAATATTTCTGATATTGTCCCTTTTCTTAAGCTAAATCAAAGTTTAATTTTTTGTTTAAAGTGAATTAAACTTTTGATTAAAGTTTAAATTTTGTGCATTTATAAAAAAATTATTATTTGTTTTTAAAAAATTAACTTTTATAACTGTTTTAGCAATAATCAAACATTTAATTGACAAAAATAAGTTACAAGTACTTATTTTAAAGGATTTTTCCATGCTTTTTGAGTGTGTATGTGTCATTCTTCTATATAATTTAGCTGTCTTCACCTTGAGTATTTAAAATCAAATAGCGATCTTACATTGTTTATAAGTAAGGCTTTGTTAATCAAAAAACTTGTTGTTTGAAAAACAAATTTATCAAAAGCAGTTGTTAGATACATGTATCAACGAATGTTACTGGAAAAGCCCTAGTTCTCTGGTCTATTAGTAACATTTCTTCATATTATCGATGTAGACAAGAAACGAGTAGTTACAAATTTAAAAGCTCACATTACAAGAAATTAAAAACAGTATAAAATATCATAGTTACCTTGTGCTTTTTACCTAAGCAATAAAAACAAATGTTGCAGACTATTATTATTTCTGTAGTTTAAACCTTTAAAAATAAATCTTTAATTACAAAAGTCAGCCCATTTATCTTTGTCGTCGTTGTAATTTATATATAGCTTTCCTGTACTGTACTTTACTTTCAGTGAGATATTTTTTTAGGAGTGTAAAAAGAAATATCATATACTTTTATCTCTTCGTACCTATATAGAGTGTGACCCATTATTAAAATCAACTAGGTCTGTAAAATTTCAATTTATTATATGATTTCGTTATTTTTCTTTTAACGATAAGTAAAAAAATTGGTCCTTCGGGACAAAATTTAATAAATTTATAGCTGTAAATTTGTAGCTGAAAATAAAAAAAAATTCTGGAGTTTTTTTATAAAAACTTTTTCTTACATTTTTACTGATCTGTACTAGAGAATGAAACCTTTGCTGGATTCCAGCTAAATATCTTGAAGGATAGATATTCTTCTTTGAAACATAGTATATTGCGTGTTAACTATGATATTTAGTTATATATTTTGAAAGACCTAAAGAATTTTTACTTTTGTAGTATTGATAATCTACTTTGTTGTAATTAGTGTAGAGCTCTCGTGGTTAAAATTTTTATGTGGGTAAGAAAAAAAGTGTAATACAGTAAGTAGTTTATCCATTTCTCCTTTTATATTTTATAAATCTAAATCGGATGTTTCGTTATAAGAAACCAAATATAAATTATTAAAATGCATTCTGCAAACAACAGTTCAGGGCAAGGAAGACGACGCCGATGCAGCTAGAGAAGAAAGAAAAAATAGGTTAAAGGATCATACTAAATAGTCTGTATAGACAAATAATGGTGGAGATAAAAAAAAGTAATAAAACGGACCGACAGGACAAATAAATATGTCAACGTCAACTTCGACAAATTAATATGACTGTAACGATGAGTCCAAGCCATCACCGTTAAACCAGCGTGCGCGCGAACCAACCCATGAAGTAGGAGTGTATCGACAGTAGAAAGGGCAAAGCTCCGCTATATAAACGGCAACATTTCCTCATAGAGACAGAATCGACAGGTGTTGACTGAAGGTTCTCTTCTTCCCTGCCCCGGCTTGTGGACGTGTTGAGTTCACAAGTTGTTTCCTTTCCTTTTACCGCCGCTATCCGAAGTGCGTGTTGAGCTCTTCACTACCCGTACTCTAAAGCAGTCGTGTTGAGACTGTCGAAGAGTGTCCTATTAACCCGAATCACTTAAGGGACGTGTTGAGTTCCTTTCTTTCCTTTGTACCTATCGTCCGCTGTTATTAAATCGATACAACGTTACCGTAAAATTTCAGATACACACTCGCTTGCCGATAAGACTGGTTCCATATGACAAGGTCAAGCTTAATTTGAATAAATAGGCCAGGTACTGAGAAGACTAAACCAAATTGTAAATATGTACATAAGATTTTTGTCAATTTAATTTAAGGAAGACAATAAAGTTTTATTTTTATTTTGAACTCTGTCTCTGACTGTCTAAAAGCTACCCGGATAGTGACTCCCACGAGAGGACGTCACAAATGGCGCCCGAGCAGAAAAATACGTTTTAAACAATAATACCGACCGAATTCCGAATTTTATTTTCATGAGACAGTACTACATGTCAAATTTTAATCAAAGACAGGGTGATTCACAGTTCAAAAATGACAGACGCTCCGGAAACGTCGAAGGTTAGTTGGGTGTACCTATTAAAGAAAGACGAACTTATAGCCGAATTAACAAACAGAGAACAGCCGACGGAAGGGAATTTCAGCGAGCTAAGAGCGAGATTAGTTGCGATCATCAAGGTACCAACTCAAAAAGGCCAAAACCCAGAGGAAATAGAAGAAAACCAGATGGAAGACAGACAAAGAAAGATGGAAATAGTACGCAAATGGGGGTTACACTTTGACGGTTCAAGAGACCCAATAGAATTCATAGAACGGTTGAAAGAACTCCAGACAGCTTACGGCCTACAAGACACCCACGTTTTACAAACTCTACCAGAAACATTAAACGGGAAAGCATTACTATGGTACAGAAACAATAATAAATATTGGAACGAATTAAAAGACTTCGAACAAGATTTCTGCAATTTCTTCGTTTCCTCCGTTCTTACACAATCTCTGGAAGCTCAAATCCGGAACCGACTCCAACGAAACAACGAAGGTGTAAAAGACTACATCATTGATATTCAAACAATGATCAGAAGACATGG
Organism: Diabrotica undecimpunctata; assembly: GCF_040954645.1. NCBI lineage: Eukaryota > Metazoa > Arthropoda > Insecta > Coleoptera > Chrysomelidae > Diabrotica > Diabrotica undecimpunctata. The sequence continues at coordinate 86,434,690 of NC_092808.1, read as the reverse complement.
TGAATTCAATCACCAAGAAGAACTAAACAGGATATACACCAATATGAACCTGAAATACAAGTTGTATATAAAGAGGCAAGACGTATCGTCAACACAGGACATCATCAGACTAGCGGAAGAATATGATATGGTCCAAAAAGAAATATACAACAGAAACAATACACGGTGTGACTGGACACAGGCAAATAGTCGTAATAACAAAATACAGAATTTCGACAGACAGACTTGTTGTTGGAGATGCGGCCGCAGAGGCCACAATAGAAGAAACTGCAGAGCGATCGCTGTACTCTTCTGCAGCCATTGCGGAACCCGAGGAACAACTTCCAATAACTGCCAATGTAGAAGCCGACCGGAAAACTCCAACAGGACTGGACAAGAAGAAGGCAACCCAGTCAGCATTTAGAGTCCTCCCTAACAACCTCCAGCTACGCACACTATACAGATCAACGAACCCACATAACGATAACGTTCAGCAACGGTAAAAAGTTAAGAGCACTAATAGACACAGGAGCCCAAAATTCGTTTATAGGACAAAAAGGTAAAAAAAATATTGGAACAATGTGGAACAAAAAGCGACAGAAAAGCTTTAAAGATCACGCTGGCAGATGGAAAAACCAGCAACATAGAAATCTGTTTTACAGCAAAATGTTCCATAGACAACGTTTGGAGAAATGCCAAGCTACATTTTTTACCAAACCTAGCTTCAGAAGTAGTACTAGGAATGCATGAAATAACAAGATGGGGCCTTGATTTATCAAACATCTTAAATAGAAATCGCGTAAGAAGGAGAAAACAATATTCAACCAGGACAGAACACGGATCCAGATCGTACAATGCAGACAATAACCGAATACCGACCAATTCCAGGGTCAACGAAACACCAACCGCAAGATATCCGCTCCAACAGAGAAGCAAAATATATAACAAAACGACCTACCGACTACCGACCGATACCGCGGTCGAAGACCAGACCGAAAATATACCGACTACCGACCGATACCGCGGTCGACAACCAGACCGAAGATATACCGAACTACCGACCGATACCGCGGCCGACGACCAGACCGAAGATATTCCGTCATACATACCGGAATTCACGAACAGTCCGAAACGAGAGCAGCTCGACATCAGTACTACACTAAACAATACCGAAAAAAAAACAATTACAGGAGTTGTTACTAACAGAATTGGAGAAATTTAAACAAATTAAAGGAACAACACATCTAACCGAACACACAATAAAACTCAAACATAATACACCGATCAAACAAAGATACAGGCCCCGAAACCCGGCAATGCAGAAGATCATAAACGATGAGATAGATAAGATGCTAGAAGAGAACGTGATAGAAAAATCCAATAGCCCGTACAGTTCCCCCATCGTTCTAGTAAAAAAGAAGGATAACAACGGATACAGATTTTGCATCGATTTTAGGAAAATCAACGACATCTCAGAAAAAGATGCCTACCCATTACCGTACATTAATCATATCCTAGAAAAGTTAAAATCTGCAAAATATTTTACCACGTTAGATCTAAAAAATGGATATTGGCAAGTACCACTTTCCGAAGCAAGCAAACCCTTGACCGTTTTCATAGCACCAGGAAAAGGACTATTCCAGTTCAAAGTACTTCCATTCGGATTACACGCCGCCTCCGCTACTTTTCAACGATTACTAGATACAGTAATCGGCCCAGAAATGGAACCACATGCATTCGCCTATTTAGACGACATAATAGTACTGGGGAAAACGTTCGAGGAACATATGGAAAACTTAAAAGAAGTACTTCACAGACTACAGCAGGCCAAACTACGAATTAATATAGACAAATGTATATTCTGCAAAGAAGAGATAAATTACTTAGGCCATGTAGTAAACAAAACGGGAATAAAAGTGGACGACAACAAGACAAAAGCTATAGTCGAATATCCCGCACCAAAAACCGTTAAACAACTACGCCGATTTTTGGGCATCATCTCATGGTATAGGAGATTTATAAAAGATTTTTCACGAACTGCAGCCCCTTTAACAAAGCTACTAAAGAAAAAACAACATTGGACTTGGGACAGAGACCAAGAGGAAGCATTTAACAAAATAAAATTACTACTGACACAAGCTCCAATACTGATCTGCCCGGACTTTCAGAAAAGATTTTTTTTACAATCTGACGCTTCGAACCACGGTTTAGGAGTAGCTTTAGTACAAACAAACGACGAAGGACAGGAACAAGTCATCGCTTACGCAAGTCGAACCCTAACAAATGCCGAAAAAAATTACAGCGTTACAGAAAAAGAACTACTAGCGATCATCTTCGGTATAGAAAATATGAAACCCTATATCGAAGGATACCCATTTTCAATTATCACAGATCATCAAAGTCTACGATACTTACAAACAATGGAAAACCCTACAGGTAGAATAGCTAGATGGGCAATGCTGCTGCAACAATTTGACTTCGATGTCATTTACAGAAAGGGCTCCCAGAACGTCCTGGCCGACGCGCTCTCTAGAGAACCAGTAGATCTGGTTTGCATAATAAACGTAGAAGATGTAGAACCCGACGAATGGTACAATAAAGCTTTAAATAAAATCCAGACAAATCCGCAACTATTTCCAGACTACTCTATCAAAGATGGACTTCTCTATCGACACTTCTGGGACAAATACGATTTAAAAGAGACAGAGGTATCCAACCCCTGGAAACTATGCTCCCAAACCACAAGAGACAACAACTCCTGGCAGAAAACCACGAGCAACCGACCGCAGGACATCTAGGAATAGCCAAAACAATAACCCGCCTAGCTAGAAAATACTACTGGCCAGGGATGTTTAAAGACGCCGCAAAGTTCGTCAGGAACTGCAAGAACTGTCAGCAATTTAAGCCGCAACAAAGCTTAACTCCAGGCCGCATGCAATCTACACAAATTCCGCCACATCCATGGCACACCGTTTCAACCGACATCATAGGACCCCTTCCAACATCCAGCAAAGGAAACAAATATATAATGACATTCCAGGACACCTTTTCAGAATGGGTCGAAGCCATACCGATCAGAACAGCAACGGCAAAATCAGTCTGTCAGAACTTAAAAGATAAAATCATTATGAGATTCGGATCACCCAAAGAGCTAATATCAGACAACGCAAGAACATACGATAACAGGGAATTACGAAAGTTGCTAGACGAATTCCAGATTTCTAAAAGAAACATTCCGCCATATTCACCCCAGAATAATCCAGTAGAAAGAACAAACAGAGTAATCAAAACAATGATAGCTCAGTTCTGCGATAATAACCATAAGAAATGGGACACGAGCCTTCCAGAACTACTATTCGCATATAATACAGCTAAACACGATTCAACGGGTTTCTCCCCAGCCTTCCTGAACTTTGGACACGAACTAGAAATTCCAAGTAAAGTCGTAAACACCCCAAACGACACACAACATACCGATCAAAACATAAAATGGCATAAACTACGAGAAACATTCGAACTAGTACGTACAAACCTGGCAAAAGCTTTTACAACTCAAAGCCATTACTACAACTTACGACGAAGAGAGTGGAAACCCACAATTAACGACAAAGTCATGAAAAGGGAATACCAACTCTCAAATGCCGCCAAAAATTTTAACGCCAAATTAGCACCGAAATTTTCAGGCCCATATACTATAACAAAAGTGTGTTCTAATGTAATATTCAAATTAAAACACGACGATAAAAACCGTACAATAACAGCTCATATCAAAGACCTAAAACCCGCATTTACCGATTTCCCTACTCCTTAATCAGTCCAAGCACTTACAGTCAACACCAAATAGTGACAGTATATTTTAATACAGTTTACCAGTAACCTTCAAATATAATGTCAGACACGTTAGAAATATATTACAGTGACATAGAAATGGACGGCACAGTTACGCCGCCACCATACACCGTTCCAGAATTAATATCACCATTGGGGAACACACCAAAACCTAACACCCCGGGCAAAGGCTGCGAGCCCCTGATAAAGGCTATTTCCAAATTCAAAAACCTTTTCGATGAACCAACCATGGGCATCACAAAAATTCAGAAAGTCCAGTCAATTCCAGTGTCAATCCCGCTGCTCTCACTAGTTCCGCCGCAGCATAAAGGAAAAAAATACAGACTGAGACTCCCGAACCAGGTGCTGAGGATAAAAACCAATAATTGAAGCCCCACGAAGGAAGACGTTTTTTTTTTAAGAGAGAGGAAGACGATTTTTTGTTTAAGAAGACGATATTTATATTTTTTTAGGGCGGACATTTTTTTATTTCGATGTATTGTAAATTTTTTTTAGGGTAACTAAGTACCTGGCAAGGAATAAAAATAAAAAAAAAAATTTGTTCCAAAATTTTTTTTTCCCAGGAAGAGGGGGTGTAACGATGAGTCCAAGCCATCACCGTTAAACCAGCGTGCGCGCGAACCAACCCATGAAGTAGGAGTGTATCGACAGTAGAAAGGGCAAAGCTCCGCTATATAAACGGCAACATTTCCTCATAGAGACAGAATCGACAGGTGTTGACTGAAGGTTCTCTTCTTCCCTACCCCGGCTTGTGGACGTGTTGAGTTCACAAGTTGTTTCCTTTCCTTTTACCGCCGCTATCCGAAGTGAGTGTTGAGCTCTTCACTACCCGTACTCTGAAGCAGTCGTGTTGAGACTGTCGAAGAGTGTCCTATTAACCCGAATCACTTAAGGGACGTGTTGAGTTCCTTTCTTTCCCTTGTACCTATCGTCCGCTGTTATTAAATCGATACAACGTTACCGTAAAATTTCAGATACACACTCGCTTGCCGATAAGACTGGTTCCATATGACAAGGTCAAGCTTAATTTGAATAAATAGGCCAGGTACTGAGAAGACTAAACCAAATTGTAAGTATGTACATAAGATTTTTGTCAATTTAATTTAAGGAAGACAATAAAGTTTTATTTTTATTTTGAACTCTGTCTCTGACTGTCTAAAAGCTACCCGGATAGTGACTCCCACGAGAGGACGTCACATGACGATATGTTAGGACATTTGAATGTAAGGGAAGCTTGTGAAGAAGGGGCATTTAAGAAATTCAGTCATATTTTAGAAAAATATAAAAGGTGTAGATGCAGCAGTCGTATTTTAACTAGTATACCAGATAAAGTAGCGGCAAAAAAATTAGCGCTTGAGAGAAAAAGGCAGAAGTCTGATAAATTAATAAAAAGCCATCCTTAATATATCTAATATGAAGAAATCTTGTGAAGATTCCGTGTCTTCGTCCAAGGAAGTAAAAGTTCGAGATCAAGATACAGATCGTACCTTAGAAATATCTACTAGCTCTGAGGAGTAATATTGGAATAGAAATGAAATGTGAAAAATATATTGGAATAATAGTTCTATGAATTCTAAGAATGTTGATTTTTTCTTGATAAAGCTTCTACTAAAAAGTTTTTTGTTTTTTATGATGGGAGAGTATTAAAGTTAATCAATAGAAAGTTCAGTTAAAGCATTAAAAAAGAAACAATGAGGAATTCGGAAATTTTATTTGCCGAATGTGAGGGACAATGGCATTATTGAGAAAAAAACGACATATTGCCTAAACTGTCTGCACCAATATCTTCTGTAGGTACACAGAGAGTAAAATCATTGTTGGTGTTTCTGGTTAATTTGTCATAATATAATGTAAAATAAAGAAAGATATTGCTTATGTAGAAAATGAACATTTATTACATCCTGTCGCCGACCTCTATAGCAGTGTACTGCTACTTCCAATGGTATGGATGCTGCTGGACGGCGATGGACATTCGCAGAGCTTTACTCTATCCATTGTACTTTATTTAAAGAATTTTATCAACAATTTTTTAAAATTTGCTTAGGATAACATACTACAGCAATATAAATTCAATATTCAAATTCGTTAAAGTGCAGAGACTTAGATAGGCTGGACACATTGCTAGGATGTCAGATCACGAATACACGAAGAGATTAACATTTTCAAAACCAGAGGGCACAAGAAGCAGAGGACGACCACGAATGAGATGGATTAATGATGTGGAAGAAGACCTACAGATTCTAGGGGTTAGAAGATGGAGGGAAGTTGCCAGGAATCGACAGGAGTGGCGAATTCTTTGTGAGCAGGCCAAGATCCACAACGGATTGTCGAGCCACTTATGATGATGATGATGATGAAATTCAATATTAACAATCTCCCAGGTCTCCATTACACAAAAATGTTTTGGATTTTTAACAAAAAATTAAACAGATGAGTGAACGAAGTTATTATTTTAATAGGTAATTAAATATAATTAAGGCGCATATCTCTAATAGTTTTGCAGTCAATAAATGTTTAAGAGGAGAAAACATCCTATCCACAATATAAAACTTAAAGATAGAAGATAAAAAAGTAAAGTAGCTATACTACCAATAATTTTAAAGCGCCATAACTCTAAACCTGATATCAAAAAGAAGATATGCAAATAATTATTTTAACTAGAAACGATAAAAATTTAGAAAAAATAGCATTCGTAAAAATTCATAAAAACACAAAACGGGACACAAATCCATATATAAAATCTTCAGGATACCATATGTATTTCAGGAAACGAAAACACTTTGTGCCTATGCAGCAAAACACGTTACAAGTGCCAGATGAGGTTTCACTTGAAAATTGTATCAAAATCGGAAGAAATACTTAAAGTAAAAAAATATACCGATAGTGTATAAATAATTACGGTATTGTAATATAAAAAACATAAACAAATATATATGTTCATCATCATCATCATCAGTGGTGCTACAGCTCTAGTTGAGCCTTGACCTTCCCCAGTCTATTTCGCTAGTCGTTTCTGTTCATCGCCAACCGTTGCCAATTTGCCGCGCCGATTTTCCTTGCGTCCTCGTCCACACCGTCCCTCCATCTTAGTCGTGGTCTGCCTCTACTCCTATTTCCCACTGGGACCGATAATAGAGTTCGTCTGGGTGGGTAATTTTCATTTGCTCTTCTCTACCATTTACTATTTTTTTATACTTCTCGTACAATTCGAAATTATATCGCTCGAAGACGAGCAGAAGATTTGCGTCTGTTTTGGAGATGGTCCATGTTTCTGACCCATATGTCAGCACTGGTAGGATGAGTGTTCTATATATTATTAGTTTGGTTTTCTGGCTTAAATTTCTGTTTTTTAGCTGCTTGCTTAGTCCAAAATAACATTTGTTTGCTAGCAGTACCCTCCGTTTTACTTCTTCAGATGTGTCATTATCGTTTGTTATGAGAGAACCCAAATATGTAAACTTATTTACTACCTCAAAATTATATTGGTCTATACTGAAGATATATGTTCATCATCACAACCAAATAAGTGCCAGCTCCGCTGCGGAAGAAGGCAATCATCATAGCTATTCGGACTTTTGAGACAACTGCTCTGAAAAATTGCAGTAAACAAGTGCAATATTATAAAAATATCGAAATTTAAAAAAGCAAATAATTTAATAATAAAAATTATTAAGTTTACCCGTTGGCACCCACCCTTGCTGATGGGTCGTTCGATGGGTACACATTGGCGCCCAACGTAAGTTCTGACATTTTTACTGTTTTTTGATCACGACGTAGAAGAAACTGGACTCGAATACGGGAGATATACATGAAATACATAAACATTTAAAATGAGGAATAAAGATCCTGACAGAATATTTAGTAAATAAAAAGTAGATCGAATAGATGAGCGCCAACTATTTTTAGAGTAAAATTAGTAAAATAAAAGATAATATTAATAAATGAATAAAATTTAAAAAATGAAATAAAATAATTAATTAAATAAAAATAACACGTGACGTTTACAAAGTTACAATATTATAAACAAATTATCTACTAATTCAAATAATAATTTCTACTTTATTTCTTTCTATCTTGTTATCTAATCATCCAAGAATTATCTTTTTATTTCTTTAAAGTTATAGCTTTTCATATATGTAAAAACATTTTTTCTATAATAGCAGTTTAAAAGATATACCAAATAGTTGAAAATAACAGTAATTTTTAAAAATCATTTTTTGTTATAAAAATATTTTTTTTGGTGTAAATTAAAGGGAAAAATCTTTACCTTTCGTAGAGTATATTATGTACTCCAGTCGTCAGAGACGAAAATGCCAGTGAACCCACAAAAATCATAAGAACAAGCTCAATTTTGCCATTTATTTTGGGATCTTAAAAAAGATGCAAAAAGTTTACCATTTTTACCCTCTGGCTTCCCTTTAAAACCCGTTTTGAAGGGGGGTGAAAACGCAAAAAAATCGATTTAGCAAGAATCTGTATACCGTAAAAAAAATATTTCAAACAAAAAGTAGTTGAGATAATTCTAAACGAAAACCTTTATTGGCACTTTTTTTTCTAAAATTAACCGTTCTCTTAAAAACGACGCTTGAAGCGACCGCGAATTTTAAATGCCAGTTACGCGCGCGACATTAATGTTCAATAAAATTTGTATCAGATCGACGGTAAAAGTTCAATATCTTTTTATTTAAGTGTCTGGTCAACAAAAATCAAGATGCGTTTTAAAGATTAAAAGTTTGGCTTTCGTAGGCAATGTTTTTACTTTGCCGTAAATAAACTCAGATTTTATAAAGGTGTTAAATAAATAAATGTGGCGCGATTTTTGTCATTTTTCATGATTTTTATGAGATCAATACAATCTATGCCTTTTATTGACTGGCCACTATAAAGTTTCGATTACTAGAGCCTACCCTTTAAAACCTGTAGCATAAAAATTATGTTTTGAGTTTTTACAACAAATGTGTGGCATTTGAAATACGTTTTAAAATGCTGGCCTTAAACTTTGACATAACAAACGATCTAAAACATTTTAAACTTTTTTTTTCCGTTACACTGGTACGTTTTTCAAAAGAACGAATTTTTCGCTATAAATTACGTCCAAAACCGTCTTCTTGGGTACATTTCCCGTGACGTGCGATCGTTTGTAATGTAAAACATTAAATTCTGCATTTTTTGTTTATATTTCAAATCCCTCATATTTGCTGCTGCAACTCAAAATTGAAATTTCATCTCATAGGTTTTAAAGATTGATTTTTAAAAATCGATATTTTACTACAAATGGTTAATGAAAGTAATCAATTTTATAGATCTCACGAGAGTCGTAAGAAATGACAAAAATCGCATCACATTTATTTATTTATTACCTTTAAAAAACTAAGTTCGGTCTCGGAAAAAAAAAAACTGCATATAAAAGCTGTTTTTTACCTCTAGAATATATTTTAATTTTTGTCAAGGGACAGGACACTTTTTTGAAATTTGTATGGAATTTTTACCATTGAGTTGATACAACTGTTTTTTAACATTCAAACGCATTTGACGTTCAAAATCGACGGTCGTTTGTGGTTATAAAAATTTTTGTTTTAAATTATCTCAGCTACATTTTTTATTTAAAACATTTTTTTGTACGGCGTACAGATCCTTGACAAATCGATTTTTTGCGTCTTTACCCCCTCCGAGGGAGGTTTTAGGCGAAAGCCCGGAGGTAAATGTGGTAAACGCTTCTGAATCTTTATCGGGGTCCCTAAATTAATATTCTCAGCAAAATTCACCTTTTTTGTATGATTTTTAGGGGTCAAGTCTCTGACGAATGGACTAATGTAGAATTATTACATTTTTATTATAATATGTCGTCTAATAAAAAGATGACTTCAGGGATAATAAATTGAATAATTTTTAAACTAACTGGTGGCAGTTGACAGTTGAAAGTTGAGAGTTTAATATTTGGTTAAACACTACAAGACCCCCCTTTAAGAGCAATCACAAAAGTGAAGTTTATAGTTATAAGTAATTACCGATTTTGCCTCCATTTGCTGCTTTTTAAACAATCAATTAATTAAAAAAAACTTTATAATACGCCACTTTGAATATTTTTCTATTTCTTTCTCAGATAAATGATTTAGATTTATGTATACATAAATACTTTTTTAAAGGTTAGTAAAAATTTGTAAACATTGCATTTTTTATGCTAAATTGTTAATAATTAAAAGACAACGCCAAAATTTCTGCAAAAAAACGTAAACGTCTACTTACTATAGGTACATTTTAACAAAAATGTCGTCTAATACCTGGCTATTGAAATTTTCTGAACCCCCTTAAATTTTGCCTATTTGCCTGGAGTATAACGCTGCATAAATGCAAATGTATATATTTATAATGGTTATATTATTGATGAGATCCAGTTTTGATATTTCAACAATTTCAACAAAAGAAATATTGAGAAATATTTTCGTTTATATGATATAAATTATGTCATACAAATGAAATGTTTAGAATAAGCGAAATAGTTTGAACAGAACCTCGTACAACAAAATGACAATTCTCCAGACTCGTGGATAAATTTAAGAAGAAATTCAGGATTTATATAAGTCAATTTTCAGTAATTCGTTCCATATTTCCGTTTATGTAGGACTCCATAAAGTCTTTTTAAATCGAATTTATCTTCTAGATCGCCTTTCGACGACTTTTTCGAACGCTAGTATTCGACGAATACGAAAGAATCAATATCAGAAAAGAATAGAGAAATCTAAAATACGATAATCAGGTAACGTTTGTTACAAGACTGGGGAAAAATAGGTGAATGAGTTTTACTGCGTGAATTTTCCAGTTGAGACTTACTTATAAAGAAAAAATTCTGGCCTGTAATTTTCATTGTTGGAACTCTATAGAAGCTCTTATCGCAAATAGTTGAACAGCTTTCTTTAGCTTCAATAATTGCACACATACAAGTAATACTTGATACATGAAATTCTTAAAACCAGAAAGAAGGTAGGAATAAAATTAAACAAATCAAAAATGTAAAATATAGAAACGCTGTTATTATAAAGTCATGTCATATCGTATTAAGCGATCATCGAAATGTGGTCATGACCATATTCTTTTATGTGTATATATTAGGTAACTGAAATCGAAAAATTAAAAATGGTAATATTTTGTACCATTATGGTGGACCATTAGCTTTTAAAAATAAAAAGGTGTCTTTACAATTTATTTCTTGTTTTTATGTCTTTATTTACAATAAAAACTTAACTTCTTTAAATTATTTATAGTCCCGACAGTAAGGCCGACCACGCTGTGAAAAATATTATAATTTGGTTTTTTGCATAGCCTTGCTTTAAATGGTCCGCTTATTACAAATTTGTGTGTTTTCGTGATTAAATTATGACCAATAATTATTTAACCACAATTTTTAAACAAATTTCGAGTTGTATCCTGCAAAAATTAAATGCTATTTTAAGAAATAGCCCAGTCAGGTTATGCAAAAATCATCGATTTAACGGCAAAATTTTTCGCAGATATCTGAAGCTTTTAAGACATAGGTGGGCGTTACTAGATGACAAATGGATCAAAAAGTACTCGTACTTTTACCTTGCGTTTTTTGTAAACAATAATTTATGGTCACAATATTTATATCATTTTTTTATATCAAGAATATCTTTATTTTCCCGTTTTTTTAATTAAATAATTAACATAGATATTTGCAAAAAAGCAGTTTTTTTGCACTAATATATAAATTTTATTAATTTTTTTATTAACAAAATAAAATGTTATTATTACATTTGAACATCGAGGAATTACCGTCTTTTAAATTTTTGCAAAATTTTCTCCCGATAGTTCAAATAGTTTAAAAGTTATTTAATTTATGTATCCCTGAGGCTAAATATTTCAAGTATTAAACTTGTTCTATTAATAACGCTAGATACTTTTAGCAAATTTGATAGTATTCTTTAAGACTAAAACTATCTCAGAAGTTAAATGCATATTGCGTTTTTATCCAAATTATTTACAAAATAAACGTTTGAAAAAGGGGTATGTTTATTAAATAGAAAGGAATAATAATAGAATAAGAAATAGAAAAAGGAATAAGTTAGAATAAAGGACAAATATAGAGACCCACAATTTGCGGTTAGAGGTGTAAACAAATGCGAACAATTTAAATACCTAGGGACAGTGATAACGATGAAAGGAATATCGAGAAACGGAACAGTCAGTAGAGAAGCTCTAGATTAAAAATAAAAAAAATAAATCTCTTCTGTCATATAATAATTATACTTGACAAAAATAAAATTCAGATAATCGTCTACTGCACTTTCCATAATGTACAAAGCAGAGATATTGATGAATTAGTCGGCAAGTGAAGTCTACAATTTATATTGCACAACTTGATCCACCATGGTCAATATTCTTTGCGAATTAGTTTCTAGTAGTCACGAATTTGAGTAAATAAATAAAGCAGAAAGACATTTGAGCTTGTGCAAGATTATTAATTGAATTAAAAATATTTGCAGCCACTTTTTGACTGGCAACCTATTATCAATGTATTCTCCTAATTTTAATTCCGTTATCCACGTAGTGATCCTGCAGTGGGATCTTGAATTATCTGAATATTGTATGATACAGAAAATAAATGTAAATGTTTTAAGCTAGTTATTCTCGTTTTCTAAAAACCAATATTACATAACATCGTGAGTTTTTAGATTGTTAACTGTAAAGTTTTGACAGGACAGGAAATTTAGGTAGATCCATGATTAGGGCTATTAGTTCATATCTGTCACTTCTGACTTTATTCAAACTTTAAGCTCCTCCGGCATCTTATATTTAATATATAAAAAGTACATACACCAGATGCTAAAAACACCTTACGTTGACCCCAAGCCATACTCTAAAATTTCTTACATATAATAACGTCTGCACTGTTCTGTAAATTTCTTGTAATACTTTAATTTTGAGTTTTAATGTTTGACTGAAGTAGATGATAGTTATAAAGATTTTAATTGTCTTGGTTTGTCTTGTTCCATCTTTCATACCGATTTTTTTGTTTTTGTATCGGGTCCATTTATTTTTGTTTTGACCTTTGTTTCTATATTTTCACAGTATATATACCACTGTTAACTAAGGTTCATAGGTTTTGTCTTCATAGTAGTCAGTGCAAGTATACGCAAGTTTTCTGAGACATTTACTATACAATTGAGACACATAAATGCTCCTCTCAGTTAATCGCTATTTGTTATTGGCTACTTGCAAATTCTCCTATTTACATGAAATTATAATAACTATAATTTGTTCTATGTTTTGATCTTTGTAGTTTAAAATCGTATTAATTTAGATGTTATAACCATCAATAATACCATAATTACCAGTAATATGTACTGCACATAATAGCTTGTGAAACTTATCAGAAATATTCTAGTTCATTCACAAACAATTTGCAGTCTACGAGAATTCCGTACCCCATGATTGCACTATACAAACTGACAAGATAAGATATTTTGCATGTAGTTTACCGAGTGGATTTAGCTTGGAGAAATTGTAACATATTTTTACCTATCTGGGAATTTTTCCCGTTCATAAGACTTCTAGAGACGAATCTTTACCATAAGCAAATTCAGAATTTATCGATAACTCATTTTCATCAAAAAATAGAGATAGGAGAAATTGCCACCTAGGATATTATACATTTATATATATATATATATATATATATATATATATATATATATATATATATATATATATATATATATATATAGATATATATATATATATATATATATATATTTTTAGTGGATTTTCTTGGGCTTAGGTTCATAAAAAATTAGATTGGATACTAAGGCATTTTCATATATTTTTTCGACGTTTCGGCAGGAAATCCATGCCTTTTTCAAGAAGTAATATTGACTAAAAAAACATTTTATGATAGACATAATACGATTTAAAAGTTAAACTTTTGACTTACCAAGCATGTAAAAATTTGTTTCTAACAAGTAGACGTCACAATTAAAATAATATTAAAAACATAGGACATACCCACTAAGTCACTTACATGTAGTGACTTAGTGGGTATGTCCTATGTTTTTAATATTATTTTAATGGTGACGTCTACTTGTTAGAAACAAATTTTTACATGCTTGGTAAGTCAAAAGTTTAACTTTTAAATCGTATTATGTCTATCATAAAATGTTTTTTTAGTCAATATTACTTCTTGAAAAAGGCATGGATTTCCTGCCGAAACGTCGAAAAAATATATGAAAATGCCTTAGTATCAAATCTAATTTTTTTATGAACCTAAGCCCAAGAAAATCCACTAAAAAAATATATATTAAGGTTCAAGAACTAAACTCTAAAATATATATATATATATATATATATATATATATATATTAAACTTAGAGCTAAGATTAATACTATTATCAAAATTAATATTAAACTCACCGGTCTTCCGGGTTGAACCGCGTCGATATCCATTTTGCCGAGCTTTCGACATCCTCTCTGATGTCTTCTTCAGGGCTTCCGAGGTCTCAGTCTCCCGAGACCCCAGACACTACTACACTCACTAGTCACTTCTAGTTCACTCACTAGTTCACTCACTAGTTCACTCACTAGTTCACTCACTAGTTCACTCACTAGTTCACTCACTAGTTCACTCACTAGTTCACTCACTAGTTCAAACTAGTGAGTGAACTAGAAGTGACTAGTGAGTGTAGTAGTGTCTGGGGTCTCGGGAGACTGAGACCTCGGAAGCCCTGAAGAAGACATCAGAGAGGATGTCGAAAGCTCGGCAAAATGGATATCGACGCGGTTCAACCCGGAAGACCGGTGAGTTTAATATTAATTTTGATAATAGTATTAATCTTAGCTCTAAGTTTAATTGTACTAACCGCGGAAATCTTTCCGAACATTTAACGTGGTATAACCTCTATGCTTAAAATAGTGTTTGATAATACCTATTTGGTCTTTAATGACAAATATTACCTACATATATTTGGAACCCCGATGAAGTATATATATATATATATATATATATATATATATATATATATATATATATATATATATATATATATACTTCATCGGGGTTCCAAATATATGTAGGTAATATTTGTCATTAAAGACCAAATAGGTATTATCAAACACTATTTTAAGCATAGAGGTTATACCACGTTAAATCGGTATGCAATAGGACGGTATTCCGATAGTACTGTTATATCACTTCTTATTAAGTTTTACAGTCGTTGCTCTTTATGTATTCTGTTATATATGATATATATGTATATGTATATATATATATATATATGTATATATATATATATATATGTATATATATATACATATATATATATATATATATATATATATATATATATATATATATATATACATATATATATATATATATATATATATATATATATATATATATATATATATATATATATATATATATATTGTTATATTCCTATTTGACATGAGAACTATTTAAAATTTTAATTAAAATAAAAAATTTCATGTTTCTCAACCACGAGCATATAAATTTTTAACGCCCTGTATACGAACAATTTGTTAAAAGAATTATAGCTAGTTTTAAGAGAGTGTTTCGCAGAATTGTTTACTAGCCCCATGAACAATGTATTTCAAGTAAACAATTAAAGACAATTAAGTTTTCGAGATATGCGGGTAGGAAACTCATTAGCCCGTACGGTACATAGTAGATAGTTTAAATCTACCTTTGTATTAAGATTCTCAAAAATAGATTAGAATTTCATTATTTGTATAAAATAGAATAAGGATACGGAATTTTATTTCTTTCTTGGAACTCCATAAAGACACAAAGATACGTAAATTTGAAAATTTGTTTAGATTAAGGAGAGAGGTAGTTTTGGTAAATAAGGTAACATGATTGAAAGTTGGTTTTGATTGGATGAAAATTTAATTGTGGGGGAACGATTTGGAAGTCAAAGAATGAGTGGGGAGGGTGTGGCAGTGTGTTTTGTTCGATCGAAAGGAGAAGTCTAGTTTGGAGTGCAGTGTACCAAAAAATGAAAAGGCCGGTTTGTGTTTGAAAAGTTACAAGCATCATCAAACAAATCGTGGAACGAGTGATAGGCCAAGTCGAGAGATGATATAAATACTTGAGTCTAAAGTATCTATTATTGTGTTAAGTGCTTCAAAAAGTTGAAAGATTGCATCAGGAGAAAGCCGGAACGAGTACGGTACGAAGCAGTAAAAGGAAAGGAGAACAAAATTTAGCAGAGGAGCAGAGACATTCTGGGATAACGTGTACGAGTTTTCCTTTGATCGCAACACCAGCAAGTAAGAAAACTTGTTAGGGGTGAAGACATGGTAGAATCATCATGAAAGGTTAGTCGTTTTCTGTTAAGATATGAATGTATTGTTGTTCGTGTTAAATATCACATTTTATATATCAAGAAAATTGAGCATCGAGAACATTCTGTAAAGCAGAAGTAGAGAGATTTACAATTATTGATTTAAAAAATTTTGGAGACAAAGAAATAAGATTATTTTTTTTTTGTAAATGTTTAAATGAAATAATAAAGACAGGAGAATAAGTAAAATTTGTAATATTGAATATCGATTTCCGTTTTGATAAAATAAACGATTTTTATAATTTCTAATTGAAATCCATATGTGTATTATTTTGATTCTTTTTTATCTATCCCTATAAGGAAACCACTGAGAAATATTTGAAGCCACAAAAGTAAGTAGTGATAGGATCATTCATCCCTGAGATTTATATTTTGTTTATGTTTTGATTTAATTAATTAATGGAATAATTATACAGGACACCACCTACCTATACACGGACAGGACCAATGACAAGGAGCCTTGCGGCTATAAAAAGTAAGCGCATCGACCAGGAGAGTCAGTAAACTTCAGCTAAGCATCAGCGAGAAGCGATACTACCTGACTTGACAATGATAAGTGCGACCTTGCTGAAACGTCTTCAAAATAATGGTTTTTTATCAAAACCAAAATTATTCAACGCGGAGTTACACCCGGAAAACTACAGAATGCACATATAAGCCCCGCGTAAATTTCAAGTGAAACATATATATTTATATATACATTTATAACGTTTATATAATATATTATATTCAAAATTTTGGTAAGAGCTATATTGTGATTTCTGTAGTTTTACGAGTTTGGCTCGGCGTAAAATAGTTTTGATTTAAAAAAAAAACATTGTTTTAACTCGGTGGGAAAATGTCTGTCACCCATCGGACGCGTCCCCAAGTGATAGATAGGGGAACGCTATAATCGGTCATAGGACCGGTGGGTAGTTGGGAAATAAAAATACCAACCCCGAATCAAAACAAACTAAGGTATGGCAACCCTAACAAAAGCGTCTCTCGCCTCTCCAGGTTGGGGTTGGACTAGAGGCTGAAAACCTCTTCATGTAAAAACAAAACATATGTTACGGAACCTCAGGAACTATTAGCTGGACTGAACTCACGACAAAAACTCCACAAAAGAAAATTAGAATTAAGATTAGTAACATGGAATACCCGAACCCGGCACCGAAATGGAGCACTCACATATTTACTATACATAGTGAATACCTACAAAGTAGATGTTTTAGCACTGCAGGAAATGCGATGGACGGGAACTGGTACTCTTGATAAGACAAACCATTCCATATATTACAGCTGCAATGAAAACCAACATATAGGTAGATGGGTGGAATTTATTGTAAACCAAAAAGGCCTTATTATAGACTTTAAAACCTACAGTCAAAGTATGTGTTATTTGTGCTTAAAAGGAAAATTTTATAACTACAGTTCGATCAACACACATGTCCAAACTGATGACAGACCAGGGAAAATAAAAGAACAGTTCTTTGAAGACCTAGAGCAAGCCTACAAGAAATATCCCAAAAATGACAAATTTCGTTAAGTGACATGAATGCAAGAATAGGACAAGAGCGAGTTTTCATGCCTACGATAGGAAAGTATAGCCTACACAACATCAGTAGCGATAATGGATTACGACCGATAAACTTAGCAGCAGCACTCAATATGACAGTCGCTAACACCTATTCTGAACAGCAGAACATACACAAGGTAACCTGGATCTCTCCTGATGGAAGAACGACGAGTCAGATTGATCACATCTTAATAAATTCAAGGCATAGAACAACGTAATAAACTACAGAAGTTATAAAGGCGCAAACATAGACTCAGATCATTGCCTAGTAATCTCAACATTGAGGGATAGAATTTCAAATACTAGTAAAGAAAATAAAATGGATACAAAAAATTGGAATGTGCAATAGCTGAGAGATCCGACAATTGCAGAACGGTACTAACGGTCTAAGAAACCAAAATGTGAATAAAAAAAATCCAGACAGATATAGACTCCTACTGGACCAGAATAAAGGAAGACGTTAAAGTAGCAGCGAAAGAAGAAATAGGAACAAAAATTTGTGTCCGTAGAAATCATTGGTTTGACGATGGATGGAAGAATGCGACAATAGAAAATAGTTAAGCCTATAGAAAGATGGTTACCCTACAAACTTAAATATATAGAAAACCTCAACAGAAAGAAAGAATTTAGAGCATTCTATAAGAAAGATAACATTAATAAAAAAAAATTTAAGGCAAACACAGGACAATCCAGAAGTCAGAATAGCGACCTACCAACAACAAGGAAAGACGTATTAAATAGGTGGGTGAAATACTTTAACCAGGCACTTAATATAAAGGAAGAAGAAAACCTGGAAGACGAAAGAGATAAGGTAAGGAAAACAGACGAGATGGAAGAGGAAATACCAACGATTCTTAAAATTAAGGGTGCAGTTAAAAAAACTAGCCAGAAATAATTCACCCGGAATAGATATTCTCCTAGCTGAACTATATAAATAAGCTGGCAATGATACCATGTTGATTGGAATATTGGAATACTTTGCACCATACACAAAAAGGAGACATCTTTGAATGCTCTAACCACAGAGGCATTACGATTCTAAATGCAGCGTATAAAATATTTTCCACAGTATTATGTCATTGTATGGCATCATATGCAGAACGAATAGTAGAATAATAACAGGCTGGTTTTAGACGTGGTAAATCGACAATTCATCAGATTGCAACCCTAAAACAAATTTTGAAAAAACACTAGAATATGGCATTGACACTCATCACATATTTATAGACTACAAAGCAGCCTACGACTTTGTGAATAGAAGAGAATTATTTAAAGCAATAAAATAGCTAGGAATACAAAATAAGTTGGTAAATTTAACAAAACTAACTCTTGAAAAAGTTAAATGTAAAATACAAATTCAGGGGAAACTGTCCGAAACTTTTTAAACAAATAAAGGCTGAGTCAGGACGACCCTCTCTCCTGTATACTGTTCAATCTGGCGGCTTTAGAAAAAGTAGTACGTATGTCACAACTCAGAACCACTGGTTCAATATATAATAAATCAGTGCAAATGCTGGCCTATGCTGATGATATCAATATTGTTGGGAGAACGGAAAACGCTGTAAGAGAGACTTATGTAGCATTAAGAGAATCAGCTACAAAAATGGATTTAATAATAAACACTAACAAAATAAAGTTTATAAAAATAAGCACCCAACCACAAATACTATGACCACTTCTTATAGAAAACTACGTCATCGAAGCAGTGAACGAATTTGTATACCTGGAAGCGCTCCTTAACAATTAAAATAATACTACCACAAAAATAAACCTCAAAATTTGCATAATACGCCCAGTCCTAACATATGGTTCAGAGACCTGGACTCTAACAAAAAAATAATGAAAACATGTTAGGATGTTTCAAAAAAAAAAAGTACTGTAAGTATTAATATAGGACGTCTGATGTGGATAGGACATGTAATGGAAATGGAACAAAATTACCCATCTAGAAAAACGCTTTTTGATATACCCATTGGTCATAGAAGAAGAGCAAGACCTAGAACAAGGTTCCTTAATAACATCTATAAAGACATGAAAAATATGAGAATACGTGCTTGGCGGAGAAAGGCAATGGATAGGGACGACTGGAAAGAAAATCTTGAGGCTAGGACCCACGTAGGGTTGTAAAGCCAGAATGATCATGATGATTGTTTTCACGACGTTTTGGCAAGGTCACAGTTGCTATTATTATTAAGTCAAATTAGTTCTGCTTCTTCCTGATGTTCAGCGAGGTCTAACTCGATCATCAGGATTTGCTGAACACACGTGAAGTAAAAGTACAGTTTTCAGTAATAAGCAAAATATAGAAATGCATGACAGTTGCGTGTAGTTACTCTATATTAATAAATTACAAACAAATGTGACAATTGATTTCTGATATATTGCGACAAAAATTACATATTCTTAAGAAAAAAATGAATTTAAAATAATTCTATCTTAAACACATTTCTGTGGCTGACACGTCAATTAATTTGGTCTTAAATTCGTCTTAAATATTATTTCCAATACACCGTCATCTTTTGAATGCTGAATATCGACTACCTAATCTGCCTTTCGACTCTTTATCTCACAATGTGTTTTTAGTCGTATAACTTCTTTATTTCACTTTTTGTTAGAATCATTTACTTTTTAAGTCACATATGTTTATACTGGTATATGAGAAACAATATACATAGCATTGTTTACGATCAGGAATTTTGAAAAGAAAATATATACCTACCACGTTTTCTTTAACTGTACCATACACATTTAACATGCTCATAGATCTAATCAAAAATTTATTAAGAGCTAACATACTTTCACCATACAATATTTGTTATCTCTCTTGTCATTAAACAAGAAAATTTTAATTGAATATTTAATGAAACTTATTAGTTAAAGTAAACTCAACCTCAAAATATAATTAAAATCCTTTCCTCTCTTTTACCAAATTGTCATTTACCCTCCATCAGTGACCCAGTTTTTTCCGCAAAAAACATGTAAATGTGTAAACAAGGTGTCTGCTTGATTATTATTATAATTAAAAGGTTAATTCCTTTAATAATATTTTCTCATGTCTTTTAAAAATACCACATTTTTCCAAAAACAACACCCAATATTATACAACCTATACCTTAATTAATTACTTTACTACTAAAAAAAGTGACCTCTATCTGACTAATGTATAACAAAAAAGTGCCCTTGTAATAAATAAAGATCGTCAAATACTACACAAGGTTTCTATGCCGTAAATAATCTACATGTAGTATATTTTTGGCTTCTAAATGCATCTCCCATCACTCCAAATATATTGCCTTTTCATATATCTATTTAATTAATACAATTTTTACTGACCACCCATTGATTCAAAATATTCACAACATCTACCAAAATTTCTCTGCTTACGATGTACTAGTTCCTCTTATATGGCTACCTTCTGGTACTGAATATACTAGTATTGAAACAGCAGGCCATTTTGCAAAAGAAGCTACTTACCGTAGTATTAAAATGATCATAATTAAATTAGCTAACTAGAACTAGAACTGGTAAAACTTGTAGCAAAAGAGCAAAAGAACTCTTCATGATATCCAACCATTTATTGGTCATCTCTTCCTATAATTCCGTACTAGAAGAGTATCTGGTATTAGAACACTCTGAATTAACCACACCAAATTTACCTACGGTTTCTTGATGTCCTCAGAAACTCACCCAAGTTCCACCATTGAAATGACTACCTGAGCGCAAAACACATCCTCACCGACTTCAAACCATTCTCCAACCTGTATAAAGCATTGCCCTTGAGACCTACTCTTAACAAAATGCTCAAATGCCCTGAGTGGATACGAAAACTATAAAGTTTTTAAAAACTGCTCAGCTCTACAACAAGATTTAACCTTATACACATTGTTTAAATTCACACAATTATTATTAAATTTGTTTTCGTTATGTAATAGTATATAACATTAGTATTTCTGTACCAATGGCCATATTTGTCGACGTATTTTATGTAAATAAATAAATAAAAAAAATAATACAATTAAATATTTGTATAAAAATATGAGACAATTAAATTTTTAAAATTACAAATTAATTAATTGCTAAACAATGTGTTAAAATTTTGACTTGCTTGTGATGGAAATTTATTTGAATGGAAATTTAGTAGATATTATTTACATATGAATAAATAAAAAAAAGTTCAATGAATCTGTTTCACCACATTTCCATTTTTGAATTCAATTTTAATTCAATTTTAATCAATTGTTTTTTAGATTGCAACTATCGCCAGCTATTCTGGTATAAAAAACATTATATTAGTACGTTTTAGATAATTTATAGTTTATCATTCATTTTTGTAATGTTTAATATGTATATATTTAATTCAGATTAAATATTATTGTGATGTGGCTGCAAATAAAAAAGTTTCAAAACTTTGTAATAATTAGAAAATATTGACAAATAATGAAATAATATTTTATTTAGGTCAAATTAAATACTTTACATTCAAAACTTCTCTAAACTGTATTGTTGTATAATCATAATAATATAGCCTGATGTATCTTTTTTATACATATATAGTGTGATGCAAATGTATGGAATAATTTCTATATTTCAGAAACGGACAACTTTAAAAAAAATCTTAAAACACGTTAGTTTTAATTTTTGAAAGGCCATCAACTGCTATATATGTATTCGACATTACGTCATCAGTGTCGACGTAATGATGTAATCGACGATTTTTTTAAATAGAAACCGAGGTCACGGGATAGCTCATTTGAAAGGTCTTCTTATTGCCTTTGCAACGATATAATCATTTAAATATTTATTTCTACAGGGTTAACCAAAACTGTTGGTTTATTAATACAATTAACTTATAATAAATGTTTACTTAAATACAATTAAATTAAAACAAATGTTTAAATTAACGACTTTAAGCAATAATTCAATGTGAAAAATGAGCAATTAATTCTTTCCTAGCGTTTTAGATGACTTAAGGTGTTATTTATGCAATTTCCGTTCTGATGCGCTCCTTCAACTCTTCTACATTATTCGGTCGATTTTGATACACTCTGCTCTTTAAATTTCCCCACAAAAAAAGTCTAAAGGAGTCAAATCTGGAGACCTTGGTGGCCATTCGATGAGCCCCCTTCTACCTGTCTACCTACCTGGGAAAACGTATTTATTAAGGTAATTTCGTACTTCAAAGCCGTAGTGTGGGGAAACCCCATCATGTGGGTACCAGGAATCATTTATATTTGGAAAAAGCTGATTTAGATATGGCAACAGATAATCCTGTAGAAATTCTAAATAACATAAAGTAGTTAAGTTTTCCTCAAAAAAAATATGGCCCTACAATTTGATTGTTTATAATGTCGGCCCAAACTATCACCTTTTTGGGATATTGCGTCCTATACTCTTCCATCTAATGTGGATTTTCACTTGTCCAGTATCAATATGTCTGGCGATTTGCGTAACCGTTCAGCATAAAAGACGCTTCATCAGAAAAAAGTACCTTTTGTCTGAAACTCTGATCTCTGTTACATTTTTCCATAACGGTTTCGCAGAATTCAATTCTTCTACCAAAGTCATCTTCTATTAGCTCCTGGGCCAGATGTACTTTGTATGGATGCCACTTCTTCTTTTTTAGCACCCTTACAACAATTGATTGGTGGACATTATTATCTAGTGCGACCAGTTTCTTGGCTTCGGATATTGAGTTTCTACCACTACTGGGAAGATCTTTAATATGGCCCGTTTCTCTATTTTTTTTTATTTTACTTACTGTTGATTAAATAATTGGATTAAGATTAGGGTATTTAGTATTAAATAAATTACGAACTTCTGCTTGAGTCCTCACTCTATCTCCATAACCAATCATGATTAAAATCTAGATTCGTTCTGTTTCTGTTAGTTTCATTTTTGTAAATGCTGTTATTGATGTCGGCAGAAAACTCGACGAGTAAAAATTTGACGTCTATATTTGACAGATTCACAGATCATCGACAAATAAAGACGAGTTAATGGCAATATTGATTTCAATATTTTTGAAGAATAACTTGGAATACTTACTAAAATAATTAATTTCAGATTATAATGTAGCATTGTTAGTTATCAATGTATTTTTTTTTTCGAAACCAGCAATAAACACTATTTTGTTTTATTCCCAGTGGCGTTGTTTAGTGTATTTTACTTCAGTAAATAAATATTTATTGTAATTCCATGTTACTTAAAAAAGTTCATAATTTTGGTGAACCCTGTAGAAAGAAATATTCAAGTGATTACATCGTTGCAAATACGATAAGGAGACCTTTTAAATGAGCTATGGCGTGGCCTCGGTTTTTATTTAAAAAATCGTCGATTACGTAATGTTCAACACATATATCAGTTGATGGTCATTCAAAAATTAAAATTGACGTGTTTTAAGATTTTTTTTAAAGTCGTCTGTTTCTGAAATGATGAATTTATTCCATACTTTTGCATCATACTGTACATACATATAAGACCATAAGAACATGTTTCCTTATACTCATATCGTGTACAGTTTCTCCCACTAAGCCTTAATGCGTCTACATGTGCCATCTCCTCTA
Source organism: Diabrotica undecimpunctata (assembly GCF_040954645.1). NCBI lineage: Eukaryota > Metazoa > Arthropoda > Insecta > Coleoptera > Chrysomelidae > Diabrotica > Diabrotica undecimpunctata. The sequence goes on along the minus strand of NC_092808.1, from coordinate 86,410,364 downwards.
AAAAGAAAAGCAACTACCATAGCAATTCGCACTTTTGATACCACTGTTCTAAAGAGATCAGTAGAAGTGCAGTTAACCAAGCTCAGAAATTGTTTATCCAGTAGATGCATCTTCTTTTACGAGTCCTTCTGTCCTAGGTATTTTTTCTTGTATATGCTATAAAGTATTCTTTCTCGTATTATAATTGTAGTAAGTTATAACGCATGTCTTTCATCATAAGTTGTAGATATTGTAATTTTCTAATTATTTTTAAGTTCAGTTTTCCAATTTTATTGTCTTTGTCACTTGACAAATACCCTTCAACATTCCCAATTTCGTTACATACAGTTCGCTCCTTTGGTCTTTTGGCAGGTCTTACACAACAGATCACTCGTCTCCATCTATATTATCTATCTCGCTCCAACCATATTACACGCATCTTCATATTTTTCCCCCTACTTTGCATTACCGATGCTAGATATTTAAAAATTGTTACTTTTCACAATATTTTACCACCTAAAGTTATCATCTGATAAGTAGTAGTACCTCTATATTTAAAAGAAAATTCGAAATACGTTGTTTTTGTCCTAATAATTTTAAAATCTTTTTTTTAAGGTGTTGTCTTTACTTTTCTAGATTTTGTTTTGAGGGTCCATATAACGGTTTTTTAAAGAAAGCATACCTGCTCTTTCGGTAGGGATCTGTGAAGAAGCAACACTGAACCGCAAGCCCTCATCTCTCGCCGTACTGCTCATATCCGTAGGTCGATCTGATATACCAGAGTATTACAGTATAAGTCATTTAGAATTTAAAATTACTACATTATAGATGGTGAAACGGTTGCTGGTGTGAACACATATTTATGAATGTTAGGAAAAGGGTTTTATACTCATAATCCATGTTAGGTTGTTGTAGATTTATAGCTGTAGTGTATAGCTGTAGTTTTATAGCTGTTTAGCATGATCAGGTAGTTAAGAAACTATGAAATTTGATGATATATGTAAAATGATGTATATACAACCAAAAAATCATTAAAAGTGGTACTAAGAATATGAATAGAACTTAGTTAATAGTCAGTTATAAATATACAAAGATCAAAGCTGGTCAGCAATATAAAATATCAATTAACATAAAAGTGGTGTAGAAGTCTAAAAATAGTACAAAATTGATATAAAAGTAGTTAGTTAAATAACTGGTGTATAAGTTGCATAGATATTTTATGTGTAATACAAAAATATAAGGATACTTATATATCAAGTACAAGGAATTATCTCAGTATACTATTAGTTAGATAACACTTATATTAGACTATAGACAATACTTATATTAGTACTATATTGGACTTTATATATTCTGCCTCGGGCTTGAACGATTGTCGACTAGATTATTTACAGAGAAGTGATGAAATTCGGCAGCCTGGCACGCTTGACTATCTGACCAAAATTTTGGTTGCTCCATAAGTAAAAGTTCTTTTGATTATTTCCAACTGACATACAGAGAGACGTAGAGATTCTGGCCCAAAGAGAAAAATGCAAACGAATCTGGGTTAACACTGCACTTTGGCTGCATTGGTGGTATGTTGGCTAAATCGTGAAAATATGATGGTGATAGAAAAGCCATTTAGACATAAAACATCCGAAAATCTTTTCAGGCTATAATAGTTAAATTACCTTTAACAATGTAATAAAAATTATACAAAAATGATGACATCTTCTGAGGTAAAATATTCAGGAAGCAAATTGAGCTTCCGTTCGACTTTCCGGGTTAGAATCGTTTTACAAAAAACACAATTACGTGTTAGACAAATTGGGTTAGGGTCTTGGAATCTTTGAAGTCTTGTAAGAGTGTAGAGTTAGTAGATGCGTTTAAAAGAAGTAAAGTAAAAATGGCTTGCATCAAAGAGACTAGATGGAAAGAATAAAAGGTGGAAATATGCAAATTGTGGTTTGTAGGGAAAAGTAACACTAGGAATATAGATGGCATAATCGCAGATAAATCGCGTACAATGAAAGACAACAAAGTTGTAAACGGTAGTGATAGAATAATGTTAGTAAAACTTGTACTTTATAAGGAAGTATTGAATGTTGTGTGTATGTCTGAAGCATGGGTGAGAATAAAAGAAAAGCTTTTTATGATCAATTAGGAGACAAACTAAGTGATATTTCATCAGAGAAGAAAGTTATAATAGGAGGTGATTTTAATGCACACATGAATGACTTCAAGACAGAATAATGGTGGGATATGCTTTGTAGTTAGAAATGAAGCTAAAGATAATATGCTTAAATTAGAAATAGCATTTGACAAAAAGATTGTTAACACATTCTTAAAAAAAAAGAAAACTCAATTTATTAAATATAAAATCGAACAAACTCACTTTCAAATAGATTATTTCATAACAAGAAAAGGAGATACACATGCATGTAAGGACTGCAAGGTAATAGTTATTAAGACAATAAGCCAACAACATGAGTTGCTCGTGCTGGACATCGAAGTAAAAAACAAAACTAAACCAAAATATAAAATCACAAAATATCGAGTAATGGATTTTAAAAATGAGAAAGAAGGTCCGAAGAACGCTCCGAATTCAAAGAATCAGAAATAGACGGAATAGAAATCTACACACATGACGAAATCGAATTAAGCCTAGCTGAGGTAAAAAGAACGATCAAAACTCTAAATGTCGTCTCCGGTGTAATTAATAAACGTATGAAAAACTGATTGCAACTTGGTGCAAGTTTCCATGTTTATTAATTTGTCCAACTATTGCGCAATATGGTGTAATATTGCGTAGTTGGCCAGTACGCTCTTATTGTGGCATTATCTTGAAGAGACAATGCCATTATGGTTTTATTAGGTGGTGGAAATAAAACACATTCTTTCTAAGAAAAAAAAAACTCAGCTTCAGAGTCTTAGAAAGATTCGGAGCCCTTCGAGCAAAGTGCTCTAGGGAGCTACCCTACACGGGTAAAACCATGTACTAGACACTACTATCACTACTGACTTGAGATCCGAAAAATGTCCCATATTTAAAAATAAATTAACTTTTATATGAAACTTTTTCATTTCTCAACCAATTAAATTTAATTATGTGTTCCAGAAGGAAGGGCGATGAACATCGAAGTGCGTGATTGGTGGCACTTGATGACATCCCCCCCTGCTTTGGAGACTCTGAGGCTGATAAAAAAAGCTGATTTTATTAAAAAACTTAAGAAAACAATTTTTTTACAAATCACATATAGGAAAGAAAAAAATGCATAAAATATATTAAAAATGAATATGTCCATATTGTCAAATCTACTTACAGTCCTCTAACACACACTACACTCGCGTACACTCGCGTAGCGCGCACTTACACTGCACAAAAACACTCACAGGCGGTGGTCGGTGTTGTTGACAGCATCTGCAGGTCCATCCTCGACGACGTGCTCCTCTACGGCGGCTTCGTCCTCTCTAGCTGTACGTTTCCCATCTGCATGTCACCGGTGTGTCGTAGGCGAGTTTGCCTGAGCCTCCGTGGTGCTCTGGACCGCATAATGGTAGGGCAGGCAGTGACTGGCTACGGCGGAGACATCCATTGCATCAGGTACTTAGCATCAAGTACGCTGGCTCGTCTGAGATATGGCACATCGACGGTTTCAGGACTGCAGAAGGTGGGTATCGGTATGTTAGTTTGGTGTACTAACATCCGATGTTTCTCCCCGCTGTTTTCTTGAGTGGTTTTGATGCAGGCATCGTGTTGGAACTTTTGCGATTTTCGATCGCGGAGCATGAGAACTCTGATATCCCGGAGTCGTGGTAGAGTTCGTTAAAAGGTTGGGCGCCATGTCGTCTCCGGTGTAATTAATAAACGTATGAAAAACTGATTGCAACTTGGTGCAAGTTTCCACGTTTATTAATCTGTCCAACTATTGCGCAATATGGTGTAATATTGCGTAGTTGGCCGGTACGCTCTTATTGTGGCATTATTTTGAAGAGACAATGCCATTATGGTTTTATTAGGTGGTTGAAATAAAACACATTCTTTCTAAGAAGAAAAAAACTCAGCTTCAGAGTCTTAGAAAGAAACAGAGCCCTTCGAGCAAAGTGCTCTAGGGAGCTACCCTACACGGGTAAAACCATGAGTTAGACACTACTATCACTACTGACTTGAGATCCGAAAATGTCCCATATTTAAAGATAAATTAACTTTTATATGAAACTTTTTTATTTCTCAACCAATTAAATTTAATTATAAGTTCCAGAAGGAAGGGCGATGAACATCGAAGTCCGTGATTGGTGGCACTTGATGACATCCCCCCTGCTTTGGAGACTCTGAGGCTGATAAAAAAAGATGATTTTATTAAAAAACTTAAGAAAACAATTTTTTTTACAAATCACATATAGGAAAGAAAAAAAATACATAAAATATATTAAAAGTGTATATGTCCATATTGTCAGATCTACTTACAGTCCTCTAACACACACTACACTCGCTTACACTCGCGTAGCGCGCACTTGCACTGCACAAAAACACTCACAGACGGTGGTCGGTGTTGTTGACAGCATCTGCAGGTCCCTCCTCGACGACGTGCTCCTCTACGGCGGCTTCGTCCTCTCTAGCTGTACGTTTCCCATCTGCATGTCGCCGGTGTGTCGTAGGCGAGTTTGCCTGAGCCTCCGTGGTGCTCTGGACCACATAATGGTAGGGCAGGCAGTGACTGGCTACTGCGGAGACATCCATTGCATCAGGTACTTAGCATCAAGTAGGCTGGCTCGTCGGAGATATGGCACATCGACGGTTTCAGGGCTGCAGAAGGTGGATATCGGCATGTTAGTTTGGTATACTAACATCCGATGCTTCTCCCCGCTGTTTTCTTGAGTGGTTTTGATACAGGCATCGTGTTGGAACTGTTTACGATTTTCGATCGCGGAGCATGAGAACTCTGACATCTCGGAGTCGTGGTAGAGTTCGTTGAAGGTTGGGCGCCATGTCGTCTCCGGTGTAATTAATAAACGTATGAAAAACTGATTGCAACTTGGTGCAAGTTTCCATGTTTATTAATTTGTCCAACTATTGCGCAATATGGTGTAATATTGCGTAGTTGGCCGGTACGCTCTTATTGTGGCATTATCTTGAAGTGACAATGCCATTATGGTTTTATTAGGTGGTGGAAATAAAACACATTCTTTCTAAGAAGAAAAAAACTCAGCTTCAGAGTCTTAGAAAGATTCGGAGCCCTTCGAGCAAAGTGCTCTAGGGAGCTACCCTACACGGATAAAACCATGTACTAGACACTACTATCACTACTGACTTGAGATCCGAAAAAGGTCCCATATTTAAAGATAAATTAACTTTTATATGAAACTTTTTCATTTCTCAACCAATTAAATTTAATTATGTGTTTCAGAAGGAAGGGCGATGAACATCGAAGTGCGTGATTGGTGGCACTTGATGACATAAAGAACAAAAAAGCAGAAGGTCCCGGCGGACTACCAAATGAATTGATAAAAAACGGATCGGAAAAGTTATTCCGTATGATACATAAAATGTTTGAGAGAGCACTGAATGGAGAAGACTTACCGGCAGAATGGACCCAAGCATATATGACATACATGACATACAAGAAAGCAAATAGAAAAAACTGCGAAAACTATCGGGGAATCAGCATTATATCGTCTATTATAGGCAGACTGTATGGAAAGACCATAAAGGAAAAATTAGAAATATATATACAAGATAAAATCGGAGAAGACCAGGCAGGTTTCACAGCGGTGAAAGCATGCTTAGATCACATTTACACGGTCGAACAACTAATAGAAAAAAGAATGGCCAAAAATAGATCCGTCCATCTGGCTTTTGTTGATCTTAAGAAGGCGTATGACTCAATACCTAGAACCAAACTATGGGAAGCAATGGAAGACATCGAAGTTCCACGTAGATTAATAAACGCGGTAAAAGCACTCTACAAGCATAATGAAGTAGCTATCAAAACGGGCAATAGAATATGCAGTCCATTTAAGACGACAAAGGGACTACTACAGGGTTGCTCCACATCCCCCACCCTGTTCAAAATATTCCTGGAAAAAACAGAATGTGCGAAGGAATGGGTATACCAGTAAGGAACGAATATCTATATACGCTAAGTTTTGCCGACGACCAAATAGTGATCGCACAAGACGAGGATGACCTCAGTTTTATGATGAGAAAACTGGAGCAGGAATATACAAAGAATGGGATGAAAATAAACCTAAAGAAAACTGAATACCTAACAACGGAGAATACAGAAATAAAACAGCTGGAAATAGACGAAGGTAAACAAATCAAAGAACAGACAAATATAAGTATTTAGGCTTCATAATATCAAACAAAGGAACAACGGAGGAAGATATAAAAAATAGACTAGGACAAATAAGAGGCTGCATACGAAAATTGAACCCAGTACTATGGGATAAGAACATCAGCATGAAAACAAAGAAAAATATATATAATACCATGACAAGAAGTATCCTCACTTATGGGTGTGAAAATTGGACAATAAATAAGAAAACCAAAAACAAAATAAGAGCAACAGAGATGGAATTCCTAAGGAGAAGCTGCAAAGTAACAAGAAGAGATAGAATAAATAACATGGAGATTAAGAGGAGAATGGGAATGAACTCCGACATAATAGACTACATCGAACAGAAGAGGTTAACCTGGTACGGACATGTCAGAAGAGCAGACCAAAATCGGTGGATAAATAGAATAAGAGTGGAGCCATATAGGAAGAAGAAAGAGAGGCAGACCCCGAAGATCTTTCAGAGATGAAGTGGACGAAGCAATGAGTAGAAGAAACCTACAGGAAGGGGACTGGCTAAACAGGAAAAATTAGAGAAAACGGTTGAGTGACGGAATACAGTGAAAACTGTGGAAATCCTTGTATATATAGGTCTGTTCAGGGCAACAATATATATATATATATATATATATATATATATATATATATATATATATATATATATATATATATATATATATATATAGATCTAGCGGTTAATGGGGGCTCCGTACTAAAACGGTATTATACTAACTCCAGGCGAATATACATCGTGTATATTATTATCTGGGTAGCGCTTTATGAGGACTCCGACCAACACGTCGGATTAAGTGGACTCCGTAATAGGTTAAAACACTTTTGGGATCCGTATACATTTCTTTGCGTATACAACTAAACTCCTCCGATGTTGCCAATAATTTGATTAGTCGTAGATTTTTAAATTTTACAGCAGGTACGTTTTGGAACTTCAAATTGATTTAAATATCAATCAATTTAGTCATCGAGAAATTTCACAAATAGGTACTCGGTTAATGTAGTTAAATATTTTATGGTGGTTATTTATATTACTTGCTTTAATTATTTTCAAACTTAAAAGAGTATTTATTATAAGCTTGGAAATGGCTAGTTTTCGTTTTATTTATTATTATTTTTTGTTAAAATGAATATGCACTTAAACATTTAGTCTCTAAATGTACTAACATCGAGTAGAGTAGTCGTGTAACAGTTTAAGAAAGTAGAAGCCCTTCGGTAGGATTATAATAAACTACATAAAATTAAAAGAAACTCTGTAAACAGGAGATCTTTGTAATTTTTCAATTCCTGCAATTTATGACGTGCAATATTTGTTTCATAAAGTAGTTAAATTTAAACTATAATAATTTATGGGAAGCGTTTAAAGAAGTAATCGCTAACCTTAATTAGAATACGGCACAATAAGAAGATGAAACTTACTGTATTTTTACTTATTATATTCACAAAAAGAATAACCAAAGTAAAATTTAACATGTTTTTATGGAGTTGTAGTCAAATTTGACTTCTTATTACGATACCGGATCCTGTAAAATTTTAAATACATTAAATCTCCCGTAAATTATTAAACTTATTCTTAGAATAAAATAACAAACTTCTTAGTAATTAGGTACAATATACCGTTCACAATTATGTGATAATGTGTAGGTGTCAAGATTGCACGGTCATGTGCCATAAGGTTTCATCTTTCATATAAACATCGATAGTTTTTAACTTTGGGTGTATTTGATTCCACCGTGATGTAACCGATCCGACTTGAAAAGTGTTATTTTACATAAAATTAGCACGTTGGCCCTAATAATGACCTATAAATATACATTGTTAAAAATTGTATACATTTATCAATTTAAAACATTCTTTGTCGTCTTCTGATCTTCATCTCCATTCGTTCCTAATTAAGCACATGTTATCCACAGGATACCTCTCTCATTTTTAAATCATTACTCTTTTTGCCTTTTGCCATGGATTTCTTTATTTTGTTTATTCATATCGTTTTTACTCATAACAAATATTGGGTAGATTATTGTATCATTAAACTTTCTCCTTATATGTCCGTATCATATAAGTTGTCTAGTTATTTTAGCGTATATAATGTCGTATGTTAATTCCATTTTGTTTGACAATAAAACAGCAAAACTTCTACAAAATTATTTCTATCTTATCACTACAGCTGTTTCGGAGAGTGCCTTTCTCAAGTCTCAAGTTTCTCGAATCCATCAATCATCCATTGTATTTCTTATACTTTCATTTAAATCCTCTCCAATCAAAGATTTTGAAGTAGCTTTGCTCCATAGTCCATTTTTGTTGCTTTTTGTCACTGTTTCTCCCTTCTCTTTATCATTATCAATACGTAGCGCTACAACACTGGGTAGGTCTTCGCTGACTACAACTTATCTCCAAGTTGATCGATTTTCCACGAATCTGCAATCAAATGAAATGTTCATTTTTTGAGATATGATTGGATGTTTTCTCTCCATTGTATACTGACATGCCCAAGTGGCATTCTTCTGTGCTAACTTCCTTCCACACCAGTTCTACAAGTTTGACATTTTGTCGTCTATGCACGTGTCCGATATACCTTAAGGGATTTATTTTCCTGAACAATATCGTTATGCGAGATTTCTTTATTCAGTATGTTTTCTTATTGTATACGGATTTGTAGCGATATGATAATGAGTTCTGAAGCTATTTTCTCGTGGCATTTTAAAGTAATTACTATTTAAATGGGAATAAGCCACAATTAAAGCTTAAAGTTAGTTTATTGACGTTTCAATTTCCACTTCGGAAATCGTTCTCAAAATACAAACATTAGTGAGAATGATTTTCGAAGTGGAAATTGAAACGTCAATAAACTAACTTTAACCTCTAATTGTGGCTTATTCCCATTTAAATAGTGGTTATGATAATGGGGTTAAATAAAAATTTCTGATTATTTTCCTTTCAAATATTCGGAGTGCTTCCTTATTTGTTTTAGTCATTCTCCATGACTCACATTCATGTATTAAAATAGGTCTGAAGTTTGAATTATGCTCTGTATTTCTTTAGTGGCATTATTACTAACCGTGATTAGTGATCTAAGATATTTAAAGTGTTCCATACTTTCGAAATTGTAGTTGTTGACTTTAATGTTTTTTCTAAATTGATTGAATTGGTTGATTGGTTTTCTGTTGATTCGCTTGTATTTGGTTTTCATTTCGTTGATTTTAAGTCAAACATTTTTTGTGTTCTCTTCACTTTATTGAAGTTTGTGGACGGAAGAGTTTCTCATTAGAGTTATGAGTTCTATATCATTAGCATATGCTAGGAGTGCTTTGTCCCTTGGGCCGTTAATGGATTACATCTTAAATAGGCGTTATTTCTGTTTTAGTAAGCTGTTCATTAATTTTTTGATTATTGGAATCGAGAATGTGTATTTTATTCGACTGTTTTATAACACAAAGTTTCTTGGAGCATATTTTCATCTTTGGTTTCCAGTATCATTATTACAAGGATTTTGCTGGATATGGACATAGTGAACCCGGTGGTATGTACATGATGTTTTCATAACCAACGTTCAAAAATTTTTCTTACTGTAAATTTTTGATTATTTTACTAGGAAATATAGTGTTGTTTAATAATAATAAAGTTCAAGCAACAATTCCTATATGCATTAACTCGGTAATGATAATTCTGCTCCCCGATACCAGGTAGCAGTCCCGAAAACATTAAAACTGCTACACTCATGCTTCTCATTATCCAACAATTAGCCAGTCCAGAACTATACGCCTTATGATGGTACTGATATTGCTGCTGCTCCTCATAAGTGCATAGAATATGCAAGGAAGGTTTTGACAATTTAATAGGATTTTGTGTGTTAGAATATTATTTCTCCGAGAAAGTGAAGAATATCTATTTGCTATCCGGATTTAATCCATAAATTAAATAATAGAATGCTCTAAAATAATGCTAGTAGCAGCAAAAAAAAGCGGTCTAATAGTCATCATCATCATCATCAATCAGCCCTGAGTTGTGCATTGTTGAACATAGGCCTCCTCTAGACTTTTCCATCTGCTTCTGTTCTGCGCCTCTGGTATACAATTGGTCACGATTCTTTTGAGGTCGTTGGTCCATCGCTTTGGGGGTCTTCCTCGGCTTCGCTTTTGAGCCCGTGGTCTCCACTCAAGCAATTTTTTTGTCCAACTGTTGTCTTTCATTCTTGCAACATGTTCTGTCCATCTCCTTTTTTGTTTTTTGTAATATGTTCGATAATGTCTTCCACTCCGGTTCTTCTACGAACTTTCTCGTTTCTTATTCTATTGCTTAAGTTTATTCCAAGCATTTATCTCTCCATCTTTCGTTGTGTCCTTCTCAATTTTTCGGCTGATGTTTTTGTGAGAGTTAAGGTTTCTGCTCCGTATGTGAGGACTGGTGGAACGCACTGGTTAAAAGCTTTTCTTTTTAAATGGATCGGTATATTTGTTTTAAATACGTCTCTCATTTTTCCGAATGCAGCCCAACCCAGACTTATTCTTTTGAGTAGCTCGCATGTTTGGTTTCGCGTTAACCTTATTTTGTGACTCAAATACACATATTTTTCTACAAGTTCTATGGGCGACTTTTTGATTTCTATTAGCTCATTGGGTTTTTCCATAGTTTATTTTTAAACCGACTTTCTGGGTTACTTGCTGTAGTTGTTGTAGCATAACTCTGGCTTCTCCTAAGTTGTCTGTTATGAGAACAATATCATCGGCATATCTGAGATGATTGAATATCTTTCCATCGATTCTAATACCCTTTGATTCCCACTCTAGCCTTTTAAATGCGTACTCCATAACTGTTATAAATAGTTTTGGCGACAAGGTATCTCCCTGCCGCACCCTTCTGCCAGTTTTTATCTTCTCAGTGCAATGGAGGTTAACGGTTGTTGTCGCATTTGTCGCATGTCGTATATATTTCGAATAATATTTGCATACCTTTGATATATTCTGCATTCTGATAGTGCTTTTAAGATAGCAACTGTTTCGACTGTGTCAAATGCTTTGTGGAAGTCGACAAAGATAAGAGCAAGGGGTCTGTTATATTCGATAGACTTTTCAACTAGAGTTTTAAGGCATTGCAAATGGTCGTTTGTTCCGTGTCCCGCTCGAAATCCTGCCTGTTCTTCTGATTGATAGAAATCGAGTTTTGCTTCTAATCTGTTTGTCAGTATTCGAGTAAAGAGCTTGTATAGGTAGTTAAGCAAACTAATTGGCCTATAGTTTTCGAGATCTGCTTTATCCCCTTTTTTGTGGAGGATGATTGTAACCGAATTTTTCCATTTACTTGGAATGTTTTCACTATGCAGACATAGATTAAAAAGTGTTTGGATTCGGGACATCAAAAGTGGACCTCCTAGTTTAATTGTTTCAATGACTACACCATCTTCCCCCGGACCTCTATTATTTTTAATATTTTTGAGGGCATGTTGAATTTCCTCTCGTGATATATCTGGTATATCCTCCGATCCTACATTATGTACCTTTTGTATTGGTTGTTCGATGAGCTCTGGAATAAGTTGACTTTTATATAATGTTTCATAGAAACTTTCCACTATATGTAATATGCTTGGTCCATCTGAGATAATATTTCCATTTTTGTCTTTAAGTTGGAAGATTTCTTTTTAGTCATTTTCTATTTTTCTCCTCAATGCTTTCATGCTTTTGTTGTCTTCTATAGTTTTTATAATTTTCTCGTTGTTGTATTATCCAATATCCCGTCTGATGGCTTTAGAGATTTCTTTATTTATGTTGTTTATATCTTGTGAGACAACATTTCCTTCACTTCTCAGTATTCTACGATCTTCCATTTTTTGTTTCTTTTCATTACTATTTTTTTGTTCTTTTCCATGTTTAGGGCCAAATTTTTCCTGAGCTTGTGTTAATGTATCTACTATTTCTTCGTTTAGGTTATTTATGTCTTCTCTTGTTGTATTTCTGAGTAAGTTACTGGTGATATATTTTTCAAACACAAGTTCATTCGACCATTCTATGATCGCTTGCAACCGAAAATTGATTTAAGACTGTAACATCTTTGACTATATGTTTTTTGTCAGTGATGATGAAGTCGATCTCATTTTTTGTCTTACCATAGGGGCTCTTCCAAGTCCATCTTCTATGGATCTTCTTATAGAAGAAGCTATTCATTAAATATAGATTGTTTTCTTATAGGAAATTTAAGAGTATTTCGCCCCTTTCGTTTCTACCTGGTGTGCCAAAATTTCCGAGGGCATTTTCAGCTGGGTCAGTGCTTATTCCTATTTTGTCATTAAAGTCGCCGCATATTACCGTAAAATGTTCTTGGTCTTCTGAAACAGCTGTATACAAGTCATCATAGAACTGTTCTATTTCTTCGTCAGCGTGACTCGATGTTGGTGCATAGACTTCAATGATCTTTATGGAGTAACGGGTGTTTAGTTGTAATTTTGCAAGTATAACTCTTGTGGAAACTGCTTTTACTGATATGATATTCTCAGTTAGTTTTTTATTAATAAAGAGCCCAATGCCTCCATTCCCATAGTTTTCTCAGACATGATAGAAAATGTGACCGGATTTTAAAGTGGTTAGGCTTTCTTCTTTCCTTCTGACCTCAGCGACTCCAACAATGTCCCAATTGATTTTATCAAGTTCAGATTCCATTTCTATGAATTTTTCTTCTGATAGCAGGGTTCTTGCATTGAAAGTTGCAATTTTTAGAGATATATATCTGTTAGATGGTTTTCTAAAATATGTCAGAATTTTGCCCCCCCCCCCCCCAGAATCCGTGGACTGACTGATAGTCTGACTGATAGTCTGACTGATGGTCTAATAGTCACTAATGAGAAAAGCAAATAAATGTTCTTTAACATACAAAAGAGAGGATCGAGAGTAGGGCATAACGGAACAATAAAGCCATATAATTTTGAAAGATTGCAGCGTCTTAGATGCCGTAGGTAATGTTGTTACATAAAAAATAAAAGGGAATATTTAGGTAGCTAACTGATGTTTATGTATATATAACCCTCTTTATTAGACCAGGATTGCTAGAAAAGCCATCAGAGGTATTTTCCGACTTACAGAGGTCCGAGTACTAACCAATACCGAACAGAGGTAATTCCAAGATCAAACACATATATAAAGATAGCAACGTCGTACAAGAAACTAAATCTCAGTGCTAAAGTTGCGCTGGCTTTATCCAAAGACTCTATAATAACTGCATTGCCAAGTTAAATTGGGAGGATGCCCCAAGAGAAAAAATGCCTTTAAGACTTCCACAAATGAAGGAGGAGGTAACATATGGTCAGATTTAGGAATAATGAGACCTACAATCAATTCTTATCTGTTGTGGAATATCAAATCAATTACATGTAATTAAACGAACTGGGCTTAAAAAAAATATCCAAGGAAAGGCACTTCAGAAATATTGACATAAATTTTAAAAACGTCACTTACCTGGCTGTATTTTCAATAGGAAAGGGAAGACAAAAAGAAGAAAAGGCAATAGAATCTTGTTCCGTTCTGACTATACGATGACGATGATCTTTATATAACATATAAGGAGAAAGAGAGAATAATGTTTATGTTTAATTTAGAACTCTCAGGTTTTCTCCCTTTTGAATTGGGTATGTATATGTATTACCATAGAAAATAAAAGCAAGAGAACTATAATTATAAAACGAAAAGATTACGAAATGAAAAGATTATATAAATCCCTTATATTTACACAGACTGTTTTACAAAAGGTGAACAAATGAACATAAACGGACAGCTGTTTTACAAACTTAATATTATTAGACGCATTTAGGATCAATTTCACTCAAAATATGATATGCTAAAATACGATACGACACGAAACAGCCAATGACTTTTACAGCTGATTGCCACATAAATATCAATGTATTGTAGTTGTTGTTGTAGACATTAAAGTTGTCTTTAATGTTTGTTCTAAATTTATTAAATTGGTCTCTTCTGTTGATTCGCTTGTATTTCTTCTTAGCTTGACGAATTATTCTTTTTTCATTATGTGAACTACTAGTGGGTTCTTTTTACGGAATTTTTTCATCGCGTTTAGGTAATCATCAACGGTATATAAACGTTGTTGAAATTTTAGGGCATTTTCAAAATCTCCAAAATCACTACCATTGGGTTAAACCTATGACTAGGAAAGAAATAGCGTAATGTAATTTTTTCAATGGTAGGATGAGTTTCCAAAATCATTTTTAGAATCAACTATTTTAATGCTGCGGTTTTGGCCGCCACAAGAGTCTGACCACAAAATTACATGTTTTGCAGAAGTAACATTTTCTTCAATTTGTTTCTTAAGACCAATGCCTACGTCCTGGGCTCCCCGACCAGCTTCACCTTCTATCCAAATATAACAATGACCTTTTTTATCCTTGGCGCTATGGATACCAAGGTTGTAAATACATAATTGACGCTTATAATATACAATATTTATTAGAATTCTCGAAAGGGGAAGAGTTTTTCTTTAAATCAAAACAAAAGGTTTCCACTTCTGGTTGATCGTTGCTTATCTTCATGTCTAGCTTTCTTTCTTCTAAGTGCACATTTTTTCTTTTTTTAACGCTTAATTGTTCGTTATCTGCGCAATTTTTAATTTCTAATTCGAAACAATCACATCTACTACAAGTATCTTTTTTCAACTTTTTTCTTTGAAGATTAAATCGTGTTAAAAACATTTTTTTGTAAAACGAAAATTTAACAAGGTCATTGTCTGCTTCTTCAATATACAATTCATACATTTTACTTAATGTTATGTCTTTTGTTAAGTATTCTCTTTCTGTGTTAGCTCTTCTGTAATGTGACTATTATAGAAAAATTTAAGCAATAACTGCCACTACTTCTTAACCTAAACGCCTCAACAAGTTGCCAACGTCACCATTGTTAACCACGTTTATGTACATATGTTGCCAAATATTCGATTTACAATCATTAAAACGCTCGCAAGAGGCGCTTGGTCCAAAACTAATACACAAAAATTAGTCGCTTGCTCTAGTTATGCAAAATTCAAAATCCAAAATAAAAAGAAAGGTACTTAATCTTTTTAAATATATCTGGTTATCCGTTACTAACAGGTTAATGGGATTTATTACGTAGATAGTTTATGCCTTTTTCTATCTTCTTCTTTAAGTTCCATCTTCTATCGAAGGTTGGAAATCATCATGGCTATACGGACTCTGTTGACTGCCGCTCTATAAAGTTCTACACTACTGCATTCAAACCATTCCCTTAAGTTTTTAAGCCAGAATAGTCTTCGTCTTCCCACATTTCGCTTTCCTCGGATTTTGCCTTGCATAATAAGTTGTAATAATACGTATGTTTGCCCTCTCATCACATGTCCTAAGTACTCAAGTTTTCGTCTTTTGATAGTTAATAATATTTCCGCCCCATTTCCTATCATTCTAGTTACTTCCACGTTTGACATTCTTTGAATCCATGATATTCGTAAAATTCTTCTGTAACACCAAAATTCAAAGGCGGCCAACTTATTCAGATGGACTTGTTTTAGTGTTCACGCTTCCAAGCCATAAAGAAAAGTAGGGAACACGTAATATCGAAGCATTCTCAGGCTCTAACTTTATATCCCGAAAACAAAAAAACTT
This sequence comes from Diabrotica undecimpunctata, assembly GCF_040954645.1. NCBI lineage: Eukaryota > Metazoa > Arthropoda > Insecta > Coleoptera > Chrysomelidae > Diabrotica > Diabrotica undecimpunctata. Next base: position 86,394,443 of record NC_092808.1, on the reverse strand, counting down.
TTAAAGTTTAAAAAATAATGCACGTGCTATTTCAATGCGTGTCCTAATTTCTTTTGTTTGGTCTACATCTGATGTTATCCTGTTGTTTCTCTTTTTCACCAGAAAGCGCCATAATCCACAATTTAAGAAATTGGGGCTGGGTCTAGTGATGCATAACGCCGTTCATATAGCAATTTGTTGTCACATGTTTATAGTTTTTCAAAAAATGAACTCCGATTTAAAGATTAAAACGTAAAACAAAATATAAAAACCTATTGAACCTTATTCAGAAAATTTCAGAAAAGAATAACTTTTGTGAAAGATTGTGGGACACAGTCATATTTTAAGATAAAAACTTCAATTCAGAGAGTGGACATTCTTAATAAATGTATAATCTAATATGGAAGCATGTTTATGTTTTACAGACTTAGAAAGCACTGAGCACACAAGTATTTATTTTTTTATGTACTAGGTCGTAAAATAAGTATACTCAAAACAAATAAATATTATCTACCAAGTATTCTACTCCACTTTAATATCAATGCATCAGATATATTATAAAGATTTCGTCGTAGTTGTAAATTAATAGGAGATAAAGCCAAATGTAGAGCATATAGTGAAATCTGAATATCTTAGAATAACTATATCGAGCGGGAACATTATTGATGAGCAAAAGGGAGACCCATCGCTGAGAAAGTGACAAAGCAATTGGCAAAAGCAAAGGGTACTTTGTACTAAAGTACCCATACTCTAAAGCATAAGCAGGTCTTTTCGTACTCTTTTAGTAAGTGATAGATTCGACCGTTACTTGATGGAAATTCATTTTATCTAACAATTAAACAGGTATGCGTTTACACGTCATATTTTGTAACTGAATAAGTTGAGGAGGGGATAACTGTTTGTCTCAAGTTGGTCATTCAGAATTATGTCTGTATTTTTTAATTTGCTAATTTCCATAGATTCTAATATTCATGGAATCTACAGATAGCTTAAGGCCTTTATTATAAATACACTTTTTTAGTAATAAAAATATATAAATAGAACCTAGAATACGCCTGTAAAAGTATGTAACCTTTGATCTCTGGGATAAACCCATCTCCTGAACAATGGTGCCGATATATGTAGGTAAAATTTTCTACACCTATTTTAACCTGTTTATTTCCTCATTATCAATATATATGAGTTGTAACCGATACCACAAACTCATTTACTTATAGAGACTATATATTGACTATAGTTATTACTATACAAATCTGACTCGAAATATCGTCTTAAAATAACAGTAACAGCAAAGTGAAAGATTAGTCATTTTTTATGAAGTTTAAAGTAGAAGCGTTCACGAAAATTGAAGTACTAATAAGACCACCGCAATCGGGCGTACCCTGGGTAATGAATAATTAAGTAATCGTTAATTCTTAAATCACCCGTTCAATATGTTTTTTGTTAAATCGGTGCTTTTTAGGACCAACTATTCTAATTATGTGTATAAATATTAAGAGTATATCTAGAGATAAAGACACTCCACTTTACATAAAAACTTATAATGAGAGAAAACAAAACCAGTCAGCTGAGAGAACCTTTTAACGATGTTGAGCTTGGATCCGCTATCCACGTATATAATGAACAATATTACGGCTCCTGGCTGAGGATCTGAGCACAAAACTATAAAATTTGAACTAAAAATACAACAATGGCTAATATCCAAAGTCTTTAGACAAGCAAAGCAAAGACAAAGTTGTTGCCTTGCTTAAACCTGGCAAAAACTCCAACGACCACAAAAGCTATCGGCCAATATATCTATTTATTTTGTCAGCTATACAGAATACTTCTGTACATGATCCTTAATATAAACCGATAATAGAAGAAAAACTCAAATTAAAAGACAAAAGTGGCTATATATGACAGGTTAGATCATATATGTCACAAATACTAAATCTTGCCCAACACAGCGAAGAGAAGTACGAAAAATATCAGGTATGAGGAGTGGTATTTGTTAATCTAAATGCCGTTTATAAATAGTTATTTAAATAACTTATAAAATATTTAGTTATAAATTAGTCAGCCAAATTCAGGGAATATTAAGACTCACATCCATACATAAGCTCTACAATATCGTAGCTATCAATCCACCTAATATCCGAAGATAAGTAGCTACAGAGCAAAAAAAACAAAGTCCAGATTCGTGACATCCAATCCACGAATACCAGCCTATTTTATGACTAGAATCAAGGAAAAACTGGCTATATCAACTGCAAGATATACAAACAAAAATAAGCTGCTCCTCTCCATCTGATCCCTCGAACGGAACTTCCTTATGGTAGTTATCTTCCTTAAATCTGCCAGGAGGACTCTTGCCTGCAAACACCGGTTAACTTATGTGCATGTGGGGTGGTACAAGACTTATCACACTTTCTTAGTTAACTTTAAAGTTCAAATCGCTCTTTTTGAAGGGACAAGGTTTATTTATGTGAACTGAACATGTAAAGTACAGTCAGTAAGCTATTACTTATAAAGATTATTGCAAATTTGACACTAATTCCACTTATATTGATTACATATTACTCCTAAATACGAGATAAAACATTCAGAAATATGTAATATTGGTGAAGTGGTATAATTCATGTTAGAAAAATTAATCATTCTTCCCTTTTTTGTGCACTACTACCCATTTTAACAAAAAAATATCTATTTTAGCACTTAAATATTTATTTTGAGATAACCTTCTATCCAGAATTAAAAAATAGAATAATAAGAAATAGAATCCAGAAAAAAATAAAATAATAAAATAGAAGAAATAAAATAATAAAAAAGCTGTATATAAGATATGATGAAACAATAAAAGAAGTTCTTATTAACCGGATTCTTAAATAAAACGTATAAAGACATACTCACGTTAACAAAATACATTAGGAAATTTTCGCATATGAAAAAACACATCCAACTTGGTAATGAAATCCTTTTGTATCTATAAATCTATTTTTAGAAAAGCACGTACCTACCAAAAACAGGTATTTGGTAGTACACATATCTGTTACATACTGTAATGCGTATGAATGATAACAAAAGTAAGGAGTCTATATGAACCGTTTAGAATATACCCTGGAAATAAACGGCTTAATCCCATAGTTGCCAAACTATCAGAGCTTACTTAAACCGATATACGTATGGTTCCAATATACACGGAACAAGATCTGAACGACCCCTATAATATATACACGTGAACTAAGCGATATACATTCATGATACAGGGGTACTTAGGGGCTCCACAAAATTTTTAAAAATTGTGAAACTATACATGTTGACGAATCGACAGAGCCAATATTATGGAATGGTCAAGTGAGCTCCGTATATCGGTGGCCACTTGACCACAGAGCTCACTTGAACCTGAATTTTAACATGGGCGGAGTCCACTTTATGCCGTAGATATATATATATATATATATATATATGTATATACATATATATATATATATATATATATATATATATATATATATATATATATATATATCTATATATATATATATATATATATATATATATATATATATATATATATATATATATATATTAGTTTTGTCCACTTTTTACGGTCCCTCACTTGTACTTTCTAGTCCATTATTCCCAGTTTTTTTTGCTGATCCGAATGGCATCAAACCACATTTTTCTTGGTCTGTCTTTTCTTTTCTTCCCTTGTTATCCTACTTGCAGAACTCTTGGGGCGTTTCTTTTAACATTCGTTAAGCATTTCTCAACTATCTTAATCTCTCTGCTTTGATTTTCTGGGTTATTTTTGGTCTTTTATAATTCTCCTTTAGCTCCTGATTTATTTTTCTGCCCAATTGTCCATTAGCATCCTTTTCCCACTTAAAACTTTTCTCACGATTTTCCTCTTCAAAATCTCTAAGTTCTGCTCTTCTTTTTGATCCATTGTTCAAGTTTTACATGCATAAAATATTGTTGGTGTTACTATTGTTTTATAAGTTTGAATTTTAACTGCCTTCAACACGTTTTTTGCCTTTATTAGTGTGTTTAATAATGCTACTGCTTTGCTACCTTTTAACAACTGCTTATCTATTTATCTCTCTCTTCGCCTGCTTTATTTGTAACTGTTACTCCAAGATTCACAAATTTTGTAACCTTTTTAAACTTACACTCTGCCTCATTCGTTCTTAGAGTGATCCATCGCTTTTCTTCTGCATTTTTCTCTCTAATTTCCATCTTTTTTTGATTTATAGTAAGGCTATATTTTCTGAAGAGCCAGTATATATTATTGGAGACTTTAATGCCTAGGTAAAAAAAAACTGAAAATGAACCACATTTGAGAGATATTGTCGGGTCATTTGTCTTGGGCATTAGAAACAATACAGGATAACGTTTCCTACAGTTTTCCAGTAAAAACAATCTAGTAATAACAAATATATTTTATAAACACCACCCAAGAAGGCTCTCAACATGGACCAGTCACAATAAAGGACATAAAAATGAAACTGACTATAAACTTATGCAAAAAAGATGGAAAACCCCAGTATTAAATGAAAGAGCTATGCCTGGAGTATACTGTGCATCAGATCATAAACTGCTAAAAATGAACTGTAGGCTCAAACTACATACAACTTAAAAAATATATCAGAGACAAAACAGCTAAGGGTAAATAAGAGAAAAGAATTCTAGATAAAACTGGCAAACAAAGAAAAATCAAAAATATTAGAAGACCTAAATAAAACGTGCAATGGAATAAAAAGCTGGATATATTTAGCGAAAAAAGAGTGTACACCGCGGAAAACCCAAAAGAACAAACGTTGGATGTCAAAAGAAACCTTAGAAATAGTGGAAAAAAGAAGATTTATGCTACAACACATCACAATAACAGGAAGCCACACTCAAGAAATAGCAAAAATAGGAGAATAAAATATATGTACACCAAATATAAAATAAGCGATATTTTTTATTTATCGTATGGCAATTACAACACATTAAGAATAAAATTATAAACACTAGTAATATAGGTATATGACAAACTTTAAATAGTTACAAACAAACATCAAGTGTATTAATATAATCAATTGACTCTGAAGTTGCAAACAGGAAGTCTTCAGGGCTACCATTGTAGGATCTTGAGGGGCACTCTTCAATAATGTGGTCGATGGTTTGGTTCTCCCTACAGTCACATTGAGGAGACGAATTCTTTCCCCATTTATGTAGCATGCATGCACATCTGCCATGTCTGGTTCGGATCCTATTTAGAGTGGACCATGTTTTACGTCAAAGATCAAAACCTGGTGGCTTGTGGGTAATGCAGGGCATGTTATTTTGCCATGCGTTCCATTCTTGGGACCATGCATTCGTGATCTTGAACTCCTCATGTATCATTCTTGCGTTTTCATTGGTGGTTTTCTAGAAAGGAGACGGGTATTTTGTGCATCCTCGGTATCTTGGTGGATCGGCAGGTTTATATTGTTCATGATCTTTTTGTATTCACGTGTAAGTGAGTCAACTCATCGTAAATGTGAAGGTGAGATGTGACTTGATACTGGAAGCCATTGGGTGGAAGTTGATTTAATTGTACCATCTATCATCCTCATAGTGCTGTGCAGCTAAGTGTCGACCTTTTTTACATCTGGACTGTGTAGCCACACCGGAGCACAATATTGAGCCAGGTAGTACCGCAGAGCTTCTGTATAATGTTATTTCTTGTAAAGTCTGCGTCAAAACTTTTTCAGATGTTTCTAGTGTTCTGCATATCGTGTAGTGAGGGCCCAGTTATCGGCCATATAAATAACGTGTGTCATATAATAAGACATATAAATAACGTGTGGCAAAAACTGAAACAACATGCAAACTATTTAAAAATTTAAATATTTGATCGAAGAGTTCAAGCTACAACTTAATGCCCTTCAAGACTATAATGGAGAAGTAAAAAATCGACATAAAGAGCCCTGCAAAGACATGGAAAAATTACTGCTTAAAACTAAACCAAGCTATTTCAAAAGGTGCATCAGTCTCAGAACTAGAAGTAGAGAAGGCTCTGAACCAAAAAAAAAACGTAAAATATTCAGATATGAATGTCATACCAGCGGAGACTCTAAAAGCAATCGGTGAGATTGGCGTAGATGTAATATTAAATATGTGCAACATAATATGGGTCGCAAAATCCTGCTACATATAATCAATCAACGGCTACAAAACTTTCAGCTAAACACCAGAAAGATAATAGAAAAAGCAATTACTATTTTAATGGGAATTAGCCACAATTAAAGTTTAAAGTACGTTTATTGACGTTTTAATTTCCACTTCGGAAATCTGAAGATTTTAGAAAATGAATTTAACCATGAAAATTCCCTGCATTACCTACAAGCCACCAGGTTTTGATCTTCCACGCAAAACATGGTCCACTCTAAAGAATGTAAAATGAAAAAATCTAAGATTTCCGAATTGAAAATCGAAACGTCAGTAAACGTACTTTAACTTTTAATTGTGACTTATTCCCATTTAAATAGTAATTACTTTAACATTCCACAAGAAAACAGCTTCAGATCAATAATAGAAAAAGCGAAAGAACACAATATATGAATGCTGCTCTGTTTCGTACATTAAACTAAGGTTTTCAATTCAGTCAAATGGGATCTCCTCTAGTGTATAATGCAACATATGGGATTACCTTAGCACCTTGTTAACTTAATAAGAAATCTGTGTAATAAAAACTCAGACAAACTTAAAGTATACGTAATATATTTAGATCCGTTCAAAACAACAAAAGGAACTAAACATTCTGCATTCTATCGCCACTATTATACAACATGTATTCTGAATATTTAATGAAAAAAGTACTTAATTAATGGGATTAAAAAATAATAAGATTAATAAAGAAAAGAAAAATTAGCAACCTGCGTTAGTAGTGGGAGTAAGAGAGAATGAAGTCGAACTGAACGGCCAAGCCGGATAAGCTAAGAATTCGAATCCCAGATCAACACCAGAAAAACAAAAATTATGATTAAGCACAGAGCAAATAAGAATCTACCGCACATACACCAAGTGGCGAATTTAAAAGTGGTAGACAAATTTGTATACTTGAGCCCAAACAATAACAAGGAATACTAAGCTCAGTTTGCACAATGCTCTTATTTTTTCCATTGCTACATACGCAGCCGAAACATGGACTTTAAAAAATCGATTCGAGTAAGATCGAAGTCTTTAAAATGTGGGTCTATAGAAGAATTCTGCATGTGTCTTGGACAAATCATTGAACCAACTTGTCAATTCTGGAAGAGCTTTATATAAAAGATAGGCTATTAAAAAAAGTAAATCGCGTATAACTAATTTACTTTGGTCACATGGCTTAACGAACGGAAACCATTAAACTATTGGTAGTAGAAGGAAAGGAAAAAGGCCAAAGACCAAGAGAAAGATCTCCAACACGATGGACAGACCAATTGAAGACTTTGGTGAGAAAATCCCTACAGGAAGCCGTCTATATGGTACAGGATCGCAGCCAACGGAGACTGAAAACTAATTATAGTTAGAGTGTTACCAGGAATAAGGAGGAGGGGGATTGGTATTACAGAGAAATAAGGAAATAAATGGAGATTCATGCAGTAGACCTAGGGTTGGATGGATAAAGTGGAAAAAAGCGAGTGGTGTGTTATGTGAAGTTGTTGTGCTAAAAGTTGTAATGTACGGATTTAAAAAACTATTAAAATAAAGGAGGAACAACGAATGCATGTGTCAGAAATGAGAATGCCTAGATGGATGAGTGAAGTCACAAAAATGGATAAAATTAACAATGAGTATGATGGAACTCTAGTGATGGCACCAATTGTTGTTAAAATGAAAGAGCATAAGTTAAGATGGTTTGGTCATATTTAACGTCAAACTGGTAATCACCCAATATGAAGAATTTTTAATCTGCAGGTTACTAAAAGAAGTAGTAAAGGAAGACCAAAAAAGACCTGGGAGAGACGCTTAGTCAGGCCATGTCGGTAAATGGGATTGAAGATACAAACTTATAGAGAAATGTAATTGGGGAAGCTGACCCCACATAGAGATAAATGCAAAGAGAATGATAATGAGTTTTAATAAACATTGTATTTTGCAACTCTATATAATTTCTTATAAACTAATGATATGTAAGTAAATACTACATCTTTTATGAAGTTTTTTTTGACAAAGTTTTTTTTTATCCAGCATTTACTTATTAATCAAAGGTTTGGTTTACATAAACTTAGATATAATTTGTTGCTTAAACAAATATTGGTTAAGAACAGTATGTTCGGTTTCATAATTAGTGTTTAAAAATATAATATAAAATATTAATTAACTTAAAACGAAAGATAAATTAAGCTTTTTAAAGATATGTACGAAACATTATTATGTAAAACTACAAATATTATTGCATTGTTAATCTAGTTGAGAATAGTGTTTCATTTAAACTTTTTATCGTTATAAAATAACTACTGTGTTTTTCCACCTACGATGAAGTTACAAACAAATGGTAGATTCGAATGTAAAATTATTTATGTCATTCTTCTACGTCGACGCTTTTTCCTAGCAAATAACATTAGTATATTATTAGAGATGTAGACCCACATCACGTCCACAAAATGTCAATACCTTGTGCAAAAGTGACAGTTTTATCTTGTAAGGAACGACGATTTTTTGTTATTTAATTTTGTGTGTTTTACACCAATAATTTTAACTATTTCCGAAGATTGTAACAGTCGTTACTTCTACAATTTATATTAAAATAATTTCAGAGATATAGTATGGGTTGCCTAACTTTAAGTGTTCATTTGCTCATTAAGTGTGTTTTTTTTTAATAATTTAAGTTGTCACTCTGATCTAATTTGGTACCATTGCGAACCAGAGAGATGACAGGAGATGAGGGGGAAGTAGAAACTGGCTCTTGGTTAATTAACTGTGAATTAAAATTCACTTTTGATCGAGAGTTTGAAGTGGTACAAAGGTGGTAGTTAGCGAAAGAAAATCCAATTAATGCATAGAATTTCCTTCACTTCAAGAAGTTAAATGTTTAAAGTATAACCGTAATCATTTAATTGACGATGTTTTCGGAAACTCGGGAGGCTGAAGTGAAATTTCTAGCACGGAATTAAGTAGCTATCTGGTAATTATTTTCTTTTTATATTATAAAAACTAACTTTTGTTCCCACATCCCACATCCTTAAGGTATTCAGAATGACCTTGGGTCACGAATTCAAGCATAGTATGGCCGCTTACAATCATTCTGGCATGAATCTGATTAAAATTCTAAATTTTCCGTAAATCTTTAACATCTATTACAATTTCCACAGATATTTTAATGAACATTAGAGTATTTTATCTATATCCTATTATTCAGATTCATTATTTCATATTTTAATATAGTATTTTGTTCAAGGCCATTATATTTTTACTCTATGTGAAGCAAGGTCACGCTACATCCGATTGGATGGGTTTTTTTTATCTACTATAATTATCTTTTTGCTCCGGTTTCTTATGCTGAAAGAAACTTTCCTCACTTCTTCTTTGATTTCTTTTTATCAATGTCGAGACTAGAAGTAACGGGGAATTGTTTTCAGCCACCTCCCATGGAATTATAAACTTCCCTCAGAACATCCGAGGGAGCGTACCACTTCAACTCTATAAGAATCAGGGTCATTGGGACAAGCCAGGGGGTATTGTCTACTCCACCCTCATTTTTTCTCCAGCCTGCACCTAGAGGTAGGGCAGGACAGTAACCATCGGAACTGAGCCAATTAGCACCAGCTCCGTGCTAATTTCGGACCTCAAGGAGGACTTCGCTGGGACACCGAAGCCATTCGGGAGTATCCTTCCAGACAACTGTTTCACCTAGGAGGACAGTTGGTTTTTGATTCAGAACTATATATATATATATATATATATATATATATATATATATATATATATATATATATATATATATATATATATATATATATATATATATATATATCTTGTTTCACCAGTTATAGTTTTTTTATAACATATATATATATATATATATATATATATATATATATATATATATATATATATATATATATATATATATATTAAATAATATAACTCCCCTTGGTGTAAGGTATCGGTAAGTTTGAGCTCAAATTCTACCCAGAGATTATCTTCCATTGTTTTTTGTATTGTTGTGAATTTATTAATTGTTAAGTCTTTAATTTATAATGTCTTGTTCTTATCTTAATTCATTAAAAAGCACAATGACTGATATTTATTTATTTTCACTAAACATACATAATTTATTAAAAAGCGAACGTAACATTTTATCGCGAGCGCGTCGTCCGAATTAACTGTCCCTTCCAAATAAAGTTCCGTTATTATATACCAGTGCCGTTATCTCGAAAAATCCAAAACCTTCGATGGCGAAACGGTAAAGGCAAACTGGATTTCCCTTGCACTGGTTCTGGAAGGTCGCTCAGGTAAATCGAGGCCTCTCGTAATCTGTAACATTGCCCCCCTCTCAAAAGATGGTTCCTCCTGGAACCTTGTTGGGACTAGAACTGGAACGGTATGCTGGTATCGGCAACTGGACCCTCTTTTACAACTTCCAGTTGTATAAAAATGACAAGGGACGGTTTTCTCTCCGCACCAGTAACTATGCGGATTGCAACAGACTAACACCTGGACTTCGGTGTCTTTAAAGATCTCCTCCACCATATTTCGGATAACTCTCCAATCTAATTGGCGGCACTCCAACTTTGGCATGGCTAACTTTTGCACGTCGGACTCTAGTACGTGCCCTCTCAATTGAAGTAAGGCTTCCCATACATCTCGGTAGGTAGGTTGGTCACGGGCAGTGTCTTTTGTTACCAGGTAGAAAAGGTAACGTGATGCATCTTGGAGTTTCAAGGTTTTACCGGGAGCTGGCACTTGGCATTGAAGTTCTGCAACTCGACCAAACTTCCTTCGAAAGACGGATGCCAACCCTGGTGCGTCTTTGATACTGGCCGGGATGGTAAGGGCCAGCGAGTAGTCATCGGGGAGCGCGAGTAGATCTTGCTTTTCTTCAGTGGTAACACCATGTCTCGCTTTACCGGTACCTCCATAGGCACCCATGAATTCCTCAAACGTGAGGTCAGACACATCTTGGACTTGGTTTACTTCCACTTCTTCATCTACGTCGTGGTCACCTTCGAAAGATGCCAACCGGTTATGGTGTACTATCATCGGTTTTCCCCTCGGAATCTTGCTTATTCGGTAGATGACATCGTTGATCTTCTCCATGATGAGGTATGGACCTTCCCAAAACTGCTGCAATTTGGGAGAACAACCTTTTCGCTTCTTGGGATTATACAGCCATACTTTGTCGTTCTTCTTAAAGCAACCCTTTTCGGCTTGTGTATCGTACCGTTTCTTCATTCGGTCGCTAGCGATCTGAAGGTGGGAACGGACCAACTCATGTACATCGTCCATTCTTCTTCGTAATTCGATCACATAATCTTCACCTGCTACATCTTCTCCAGGTCGACACCCAAATTCTAGATCACAAGGTAGTCGCATTTCGCGTCCGAATAGGACTCTGGCTGGTGTCTGGCCCGTTGATTCGTTAACAGCAGATCTGTAGGCCATTGTGAAGAACGGAAGGTATTGGTCCCAGTCTCGCTGATGATCGGACACCATCTTTGTCAAATACTTGCCAACTGTCCTATTCATTCGTTCTACCATACCATCCGATTGCGGATGATACGCGGTAGTTCTTGTTTTCTTCATGCCTAGTCTATCACATATTCCTTGGAATAGATCACTTTCGAAGTTCCTGCCTTGGTCACTATGGATCTCCAAAGGCACTCCAAATCGGCTGATATATTCTTGGATCAACTTATCTGCAACGGTGGCGGCCTTCTGGTCTGGAAGTGCGTAAATCTCGACCCACTTAGTGAAGTAATCCATTACTACCAACATGTACTTGCCCCCATTTTCACTTTCTGGAAATGGCCCTGCAATGTCCAAAGCTATTCTTTCAAACGGGCTTCCAACATTATATTGTCTCATAGGAGCTCTCCTTTTCCGGTGAGGCCCGTTACTCGTAGCACAAATAGTACATTTCTTACACCAGTCTTTTACGTCGTCGGAACTGTTCATCCAATAAAACCGTTCCCGAATTCGCTGAAGGGTTTTCCTTACACCAAAATGCCCTCCCGATGGACTGTCGTGTAACTGACGAAGTACTTCGGCTATTCTGCTCTTTGGGATCACCAACTGTCTTCTCTTCTCTGAACCGTCATCATTTTCCAGGACTCGTTTGAGCAAGCCATCTTCGATGATAAATGAGTCCCACTGGGCCCAATACGTCTTAACTACTGAGCATAGGTTTGATATTTCCTGCCAAGGTGGTCGACGGTTTTCCTCTTTCCATTTTCGGATTTTCTGTATAACTGGATCTCTCTCTTGCTCTTCCCTGATCTTAGTAGGCGTCCAGTCGTCGTTGACAATCGTCGTTCTTAGCACTGCCGCTTCCTTGGATTCCGTTTTGTTGCAGTGGGAACACTCTGCTGAGCATGGCCGTCTGGAAAGAGAATCAGCGTTTCTGTGGCTAACTCCGGCTCGGTGCTCAATCTTAAAATCGTATTCTTGGAGTCGTTCGATCCACCTGGCTATCTGACCCTCTGGATTCTTAAACTGCATCAACCACTTAAGGGCGGCATGGTCGGTTCGGATTAAAAACTTCCTTCCATAGAGGTATTGATAGAAGTGCTCTACTGATTTCACTACTGCCAGAAGTTCTCTTCTCGTGACGCAATAATTCCGCTCAGGTTTTGAAAGGACTTTACTAAAATATCCGAGGACTCGTTCCTGTCCTCCTTGAATCTGAGACAGCACTCCTCCAATTCCCACGTTACTTGCATCCGTATCTAAGATGAACTCTCCTTCTGGCAGTGGATACCCCAAAATTGGTGCTGTTATTAAATGCTTTTTCAACGTTTCAAAGGCATTTTGGCAGTCTATATCCCAGCGGTATTCTCTTGCTTCCTCTGTAAGTCGCGTTAATGGCTTAGCGATATCTGCAAACTTCTTAATAAACCTCCGGTAGTAAGTACATAGTCCAAGAAAACTTCTCACTTGATGTTTGTCAGTTGGTTTTGGCCATTCCTTAATGGAATCGATTTTTCCCTTATCCACGGCCACTCCTTCTTTACTGACTATATGACCCAGATAATTGACTTTACCTTGAAATAGCTGGCACTTCTTGGGGTTTAGCATCAATTGGGCAGCTTTAAGTCGATTAAAAACGTTTTCTAAATTCCTCAAATGATCTTCGAATGTCTCCCCCAAGACGATTATGTCATCTAAATAAACCAGGCATGTTTTCCAAGATAACCCTCTCAACACATTTTCCATAAGCCTCTCAAATGTCGCAGGAGCATTACAAAGTCCAAATGGCATAACGTTGAATTGCCACAATCCAGATCCTGTGGTGAAGGCTGTCTTTTCTTTATCGACTGGGTCCATTTCTACCTGCCAGTATCCAGACTTCAAATCTAAAGTAGAAAACAATTTACTTCCAGCCAATGTGTCCAATGTGTCATCGATCCGAGGCAGAGGATAACTATCTTTCTTGGTAACGTTGTTCAGCAAACGGTAATCCACACAGAACCTCGTCGTTCCGTCTTTCTTCTTAACCAGGACCACCGGAGAGACCCATGGGCTCGTAGAAGGTTCTATCACCCCGTCTTTCTTCATTTCCTGAACAATCGTTTCAGCTTCCTCTCTTTTCGCCTGTGGTAATCGTCGAGCTGTTTGACGAATTGGCTTAGCATTACCAGTATCAATTTTATGCTTAACAACCGTAGTTCTTCCCGTCTTTCCTCCTTTCGGTACGAAAATATCACGATACTGCCGAAGAAATTCCCTTAATTTCCTTTTCTCCATCTGATTTAGAGACTGTCCTGCAACTGCAACCATTTGGTCGAATTTATCGTTGGAATTATCAGATGTTGTCGCCTGACGGATTATGGATGTCACAGGTACACAAGTTCCTACTTTTGTCTCTTTCTTTATGGTCACTGGGTAGTCGTTGACATTGATAAGTCTCACAGGAATTTCCTTAGCCGAAGTCACCAATTCCTTTCCAATTATGATTCCACGGCCAACCTCATCGTCGTGGTTCCAAGGCTCCATCATAACAGGTCTCCCTTCGTCCACAAATCCCTGTAGCCGCGCTACTATGATCGTTTCGCTTCTCGCAGGCACGACTGTATCTTCTGTAATGGCTGCTTGCACAGTGTTGTCATTATGTGGATGGAGAAATACCTCCTCGTTGCCAACTTTGATTACCTTATTCTTAAAATCCAATTGGAATCCATGCATATTCATTACGTCCATTCCTAATATAACATCCTCTTCGATGTCAGCAACTATAACAGTATGGACGAACTTTTCTGCTCCAATTCCCAATTGTACCTGGATTTCTCCATGAATGTTGGCATTTTCACCTGTAGCGGTCCGAAGTCGTAACCTCGTTGGTAACAGTTTCTTTCGGCTGTTTATAACTGTCGGGCGTATAATGGTTCTGGTCGCTCCGGTATCCACCAACAACGTATGCTTTTTACCATTTATGTCTCCATCTACATATACACTATCTTCACGACATTTCAAAGAAGCTATTAGTATAAGAGGGTCTTTGGAAGAGTTCCGGGTCGAAGCTGCCCCCCTAAGGTTGACTCGTTCTGGTTTTCCTGATGGTGAGTTTCTTGATTTTATGGTCTTCTTTTTCTTGCATGTCATGCTTTTCATCAAATTAAAGAGCTGGTCAAGTTTATCTTCGTCTCCTTCCTCTTTTACAGTCCTAACTTTACTGTACCCGCCAGAGGCCTGCGTAGCTGACTCGTATTCGAGGGCGGCGGATAGGACATCAACCAGCGTCTTGTGACGAGCTAATCGCAGTGTTCTCTGCATTTCATGATCACGAAGACCATCAATAAACGTTTGAACGGCCAATTTTTCCATCATGTCTTCGGGAGCTGTTGGATAAGCGTATCGTACTAATCTGGCAATATCTACCTCATATTCTTGAAGAGCTTCATCTTTCTTCTGTCTACGATTTTTAAGCTGTGACTGATATACATGCTCCAAATGTTCGTGGCCATATCGCATATTTAACCTCTTCTTCAGTTGTTCGAAATCATCGGTCTCCTCTACTGCTATGGTCTGAAGCACATCTAAGGCATCTCCTCGAAGAGCGATAGTCAGGTTTACCGCCTTTTCTTTTTCAGACCATCCATTTGCTCTTGCGGCTGATTCGAACTGTTTCATGTAGTTGTTCCATGACGATTTTCCATCGAAAGTTGGGACTTTCACATGGACAGAACCTCCACTTCCTTCAAATTTCGGCCGTGTTTCCAACTTACATTTCGTCTCTTCTTCTTTTGTCTCCACTGTAATTGGATTGTTTCCTCTCTCTGCTGTCCCTGTTTCCTCCATCTTCCTTTCCATCTCTTTAATCTTTTCTTCGAAGGCCAACATATCGGCAGCAACTTGGTTTTTTAACGAAGACACTCTATCGTCAAGAGCAGATATCTCTGAAGTGACTTTAGAGATGTTAGCAGAAACTTTGCTTTCCAGAGAAGAAATCTCGTTAGAAACTTTGCTTTCTAAAGAAGCGATGTTGCCGGATACTTTGTTCTCCAATGATGCGATGTCGCCGGAAACTTTGTTCTCTAATTTCGAAATCGACGAGATGACAGCATCTTCAAATATATAAGTCTCTGGATCTAGTCCTTCTTCTAGCAAAGCGTTCTTTAGTCGTTGGACTAACTCAGCCTTTTTTCCGGTAGAAGCTAATTCTCTGTCTTCGAGATGTCTTCTTAAATTAGTCACTGTCAGCTCATAAATCGTAGCCATTTTCACAATTATTTTATATTCACTTGTATTATTATTATAAGTCTAATTTATGTTCGATCTCACTCTGACACCATTTGTTGTGAATTTATTAATTGTTAAGTCTTTAATTTATAATGTCTTGTTCTTATCTTAATTCATTAAAAAGCACAATGACTGATATTTATTTATTTTCACTAAACATACATAATTTATTAAAAAGCGAACGTAACATTTTATCGCGAGCGCGTCGTCCGAATTAACTGTCCCTTCCAAATAAAGTTCCGTTATTATATACCAGTGCCGTTATCTCGAAAAATCCAAAACCTTCGATGGCGAAACGGTAAAGGCAAACTGGATTTCCCTCGCACTGGTTCTGGAAGGTCGCTCAGGTAAATCGAGGCCTCTCGTAATCTGTAACAGTATTAACCTTTTATTTCATTATTAACTTTAATTATTTTATTATGTGTTTACTTAACTAATTTTTTTTATATTTCATCTTGTGTTATTAACTCTGGTTATTATCCCTTCAGGATAATAGACCGTTTCAATTGTTTAACTTGGCTTGTTCCCATTTATATATTACTTGGTTTATATTTGAATTTAGAGGTGTTTAACAATATTGTTGGTCATATTGTAGGTTGGTATAATATATTTACTTGGCTATACGTTCTTCCAACGTTAGCATTATTTTGTTTAAGGTTGTTTTTAACCTAGATAAATAAATAAATAAATAAATAAATTATTTATTAATTTTATATTATTACCTAAGAGTTTCCCATTTCTAGGGTAAAAATTTAAGATACATTTTTAATTAGTATACAATCATTAGTAGGTGATACAAAAATATCAGGTAAAAAAATAAGTGCAAAAAATAAGTAGGTGAAAAACAAAATAAAGAGTGAGAACAATATAAATTAAACAAATCACTACGTATATAAGAAATAAAAAAAAATACACAAAAAAAATTAACAATCTAATGTACTCCATAAACCAGTGCGGTATCAACCAGATGATTAATTGAGCATGAGAAAATATCACAATGGTTGCATATTTTGTTATAATTATTGCACATAATATAAATGGGTAACTTCAGTAACATATTTGTTCTCGCACGTGGACAAGTAAACACTATAGTCGACCTGGAAGTAATTCTTGGCACATTAAATCTAATTTGACCTAATATATCACTGCAGTCAATACAGTTGTGTAACAACTTATATAAAAATGAAACCGAAAATGTAATTCTTCTTAACTCTAAACTTACAATATTAAACCTGTTACATAACAAATCGTAATCATAACCATGGACAGGATATACTCCATCAACCTTAAAAGCTAAATATTTTAAAAGTTTCCGTTGTACCTTTTCAATCTGTTGCATATAACATTTATAAATGGGATACCAAATTAAGCTACAATATTCTAGTTTTGTTCGCACCAGCGATAGATACAGCAGTTTAATCGGTCTTATATCGCTAAAATTTCTACAGTTTCTGATGATAAAACCGTACATTTTCATAGCATCGGATACTTTCTGCTCAATATGGTTGTTAAAGGTTAATTTTGAATCAAATATAACTCCTAAATCTTTAATGCTTTTACATTTTTCAAGATCTGACCCCTGAATTACATAATTAAAATCAACCTTATTTTCTCTTCTAGAGTAACTTACTACTTTGTAGATGTAGGTTGTACACTCTATATCAGAGTTATTCTGTGTAATTTTCAACTTTTTATTATAGTTGTTTTCAACATTTTTTTTTAATATTATATTGTTAAATTTTCATATACTTTTTGGTAACTTAGAGATTGTCAAAATCTAAGAAGTTATATTTAATAAACTTGAATTTGTTTTGCATATAATTTTTTTATTAATATTTCCTTACCTTTTTACATTTACAGCATTTTTTTTATTAAATCAACTTTAATTAATTTTAGCAGTATACGATACCTGGAAGAGTGACTGTTACCCTTTTTAGAGTAGTATCCCTCTTCTGGCGCCCTCAATTTGTTTTCTTTGTTAATTTTCATTATATCTATTCATTTTTCTTATCTTCTTTTCTATCCATCATACATATTTTCCTGATTTACTGTCTTTAAAAGGCATGCAAATTGGCCGTATCCATCCTTGAGTTTCTAGTGGTCATTCTCCTGCCTACATTGCTAGCTTAGCCACATTCCGTTCAATATTTTTTTTTCATACTTCTTTACTTAATTGTTATCTATTTTATCCCCTATATATAGACCACTCTTCTTATACCTCTCTCCTCCTTCACACCCCAGTTTTTTGCTACAAGATTAACGTAAATATTTTATAAAAAAAATTTAGACGGTTTAAGCTGGTGTTGTAAAACATTTTAAGAAAGAATAGTGTAAAATACAACTTTATTTTTAAAAAAGTATTTAAAATGTGATCTAAAATTTGCCACAAAAATTTAAGTTTAGCGTCATCGATAAAGTCAAAGTGTAGACAAATGATAGCTGCCCTAAATGATTTTAAAATATTAAATGTAAAAACACAGTGTTTTTAAAAAAAATGTAAAAATGAAAAATTAACGCTTTAAAAATGTATAAGCTTAACTCTTTAACATATTTTTTTAATGGTACCCCATTTTGCTTATTTAAAGTACGCTGTAGCGTGTTTAAATTCAACTTTCAAAAACGCGCATATTTTAAAGTTATCATTGCAACATCAACAGTTTTAAATATTTATCTGACCTGACAGAAGTACATAACTTGTAAAGTCAAATAAATACAATATGAATAAAATATTACTAACAAATATTTCAAAACCTTTTTTCAAATATTTGGAAATCGTAATCTTTTAAATGAATGTGAAAATTACAGTTGGTATTGTTTGAAATATTTATACTTTCGTTTTTTAATTCAGAGGAAATACTGTTCAAATTAATACTACCCATGATACTATGACTAACAAGATAGGATCTTCCCGTAGCACAAAATCGGTCGTGTTCGCGCATGCCGTCATTGGAGAGCAGAATTTGAATTCTTGTTAAAGTTAAATGGGATTTTTATGCATTCTGTGATAAAATTATTCAATTAGCAAAATAATAATATTAAATAAAGGTTTAATAATTACAGTAATCGTACACAAAAGGATATTTCCAAACTATTTATTAAAGATTATTTATTGACAAATACAAAAAATTGACATTACGAACGTGCAAGTCTCCAATTACGTCACGACTTATGCGCAATATCTTATCTTCTTAATCATAGTATCATGATACTACCCACATTCTCGGAAGCTAATGGGGTTGTACTTCCATTAATGGCACTCCCAATAATGTTTGATACATTCTTCTCATTCTTCTTTTAAGCAATATAGAACCAGTAGTAACCAGTAGTAGTATAACGAAAGGTATTGTACATCACAAAGTCAAAACCATTTGACATTATTTCTTATTTCATTAGCTCAATTTTTTTTAGTAATAATACACGATTTCAAAGTGACAATCAATAATGTGTCATTAAAAAAAAATAAGCGTAAAGGATTCGTGGATAACTGGTCTTTATAACACTTACTCTGTTTCGAGTGTGTTTTAAACACCTCAATATCCACTTATACTTTAATATACTTATTTTAAATAAAATAAGACATTTTTAAATAAATTACTTTAATATTATATTTAAGATTTTCAGCGAGGCTACTTGCTTGACATATTGAAAATAATTTTCCTATAATCACGAATCGAGTACTAAAAATTGGTTCGCGAAGGATTTTTACCTAGATACATGTGACGTGTAATAAAATAATTATAATCAGACTAAAAAAGGTGTGGATGTCGTAGACAAACTCTGCGCGGCATACTGGTCATCTCGCTGGCCAATGGTCTTTTTTTAGAGTACCTTGAACGTCGCTAGGATAAATTCCTACATTATATACAAATCGAATACAAGCACACGCATTTCTATAAAATGATTTATAGACGAAAGTTTTTCGAAGACTTAGGTTTTTAACTTATTGATGAACATGTTTGCAGACAAGACCACGAAAAAACTATTCCAAGGACAATTCGTATGAGGTTAGCCGAAGTTTGGGGCTTGCAGACAAAAAATCAACCTTCACAAATAATATATATATAAAAGATTTACGTTCTGCAGTAGTAAAAAAAACCAAAAAACTTGGTTTCTTCGTAGGTAGTGTGGCAAATATATGTGTTTGGAATATTTAACCGGCCAATGCATTGTGTGCAGTGCAGAAGACAATAAGGAAGCAAACGGACAATAACTTCAGTTAAAAAGTTGACATATTTTTCTTAATTGTTTTTAATATATTATTGTATCTAACAGAAGCTAATTTTTTTAACATGCATTATTAACGTGCATTTTTTTCTAAGTATAAATAAATATTGATAATGTTTTGCTATAATATTATTTAAATATAGTTACGTTAAATATTTGTCTACATTAAAATATTAACAAAAAATCACAACCCAAGATATTCTTTATTAAAAATGTCGGTGTCGGAGACCGATGTTACCGACTATGTTACAAGAACTCACGTTACAGACAGAAGGTTAATATAGAGTTTATAGACATACAAAACACAAAAGATCTGTTTAAAAATAGCTTTAAAAAAAAATATATAGCTAATAAAGAAAATAGAATAACACACAATAGCAGAATAAAACAATAAAAGCAGACAATAAGGTAACAAGAAATACCAATAAATAAGGGCATAAGAAGAAAGAGCATAAGTCCATTTTAGATGAACTCGGTAATGGAACGACTAATGGGAGTGTAAAACCACTGATTGGCTTCAAAGTGGACGACAGATCTATCAGCACCATGGCTTACGCAGACGATGCTGTATTGCTGGCTAGCCACGAAAATAATCTAGAGTTGATTATTTGATACATTTAACAAATAGCAAAGGAATACCAAAAATTATATTATGGGATCAAATGGAATATACAGCTATATCCAAAAGAACAACCAGTAGAAAACTAAAATAGATTACGAGTGTGTAATATTAAATCATGTTATGGCTTTTAAGTGATCAAGGAACCATCTGTAAAGACACACTAAAACCATAAAACCACTGCAGGATATCTTAAGAGACATAAGTGGAGTATTAAGCATCTAGAATTGAAAATAGAAACAAGAGTTGATAAGGTTGAGTAGGGAGTATGGGGAAAAATAGACGAAACTAAGTAAGAAATGAAGATATTGGGCACAAATGTGATATCCACAGTATAGTAAGAAGAAAAGAGAACTAACAAAAAATTGTACGAGAATAGGAAAAGTAGTAATTTAAAAATTTTAAAGAGATAGAAAAGCAAACATAAAAACAGTTCTTCTTTTTTTATTTTTCTTTTATTCTTCCTTCTGTCTAGACTCCGTCTGTTTTTTAATGTGCCTTCAGTAAGATCTCCTTCCATCGTTTCCATGGTCTTCCCACATATCGTCTTCCTATTGGGGAATCGTCTTTCGCAGTCCTTACACTATATTTGTTATTATTAATCCTATATGATCGTTAAATTTAACTTAACTTTTACTTACCCAGTCCTTGATGATTTCTACTTTGCGTCTCCATCGTATATCTGTACTTCTAGCTCTGGCTCATAGTGTCTTATTATCGATTTTAAGAAAAGTTTTTATAACTGCTGTTTCTAGCATTCTTGTTGTTCTCTATGTATCAGATCGTAGTTCTGCTGCGTATGTCAATATTGGTCAAATAGTTATTTTGCAAATGCTGCCTTTTAGTTCTTTCCCAATACTATTATTTCTCCATATTGTTTCTCTATTTACTTTCTTTGCTTGATCTTCCATTTCTCTTTCGAGTTTTTCATAGCTAGCTAGTGTAATGACTAGATATTTAAGCTCTAAAACTTGTTCTATTTTGTGACCTTCTAGCTCAAATTTACATAGTTTTATTAGATTTGCTCTTATAACCATGTATTTTATGGGGAAATCATCTATTTTTGAAAAAAATTGTTAAATTTTTAACATGTTTGAAAGAAAATATGTTAAATTTTCTGGCGTTTATATTAAATGTGTAATGTGTGCAGCATACGTTGTAAATTATCTCTACTTTGAGAGATTAGTATTGCTTTGTCTGCACAGCAGATTATTTAAAGTTGTTTTTCTTCCATTTAATTAGTTCTTGTTCTTCCTTTTTTTGCCATTTCATTTATGATCAGGTTAAACAATTGAGAGCTTAGTAAATCCTCCGGTCTTATCTCAATGCTAGCTATAATTGGTTCGGTTTGTTCTTATTTTATATATACGTATATATATATATATATATATATATATATATATATATATATATATATATATATATATATATATATATATATATATATATATATATATAGATCTAGCGGTTAATCGGGGCTCCGTACTAAAACGGTATTATACTAACTCCAGGCGAATATACATCGTGTATATTATTATCTGGGTAGCGCTTTATGTGGACTCCGACCAACACGTCGGATTAAGTGGACTCCGTAATAGGTTAAAACACTTTTGGGATCCGTATACATTTCTTTGCGTATACAACTAAACTCCTCCGATGTTGCCAATAATTTGATTAGTCGTAGATTTTTAAATTTTACAGCAGGTACGTTTTGGAACTTCAAATTTATTTAAATATCAATCAATTTAGTCATCGAGAAATTTCACAAATAGGTACTTGGTTAATGTAGTTAAATATTTTATGGTGGTTATTTATATGACTTGCTTTAATTATTTTCAAACTTAAAAAAGTATTTATTATAAACTTGGAAATGGCTAGTTTTCATTTTATTTATTATTATTTTTTGTTAAAATGTATATGCACTTAAACATTTATTCTCTAAATGTACTAACATCGAGTAGAGTAGTCGTGTAACAGTTTAAGAAAGTAGAAGCCCTTCGGTAGGATTATAATAAACTACATAAAATTAAAAGAAACTCTGTAAACAGGAGATCTTTGTAATTTTTCAATTCCTGCAATTTATGACGTGCAATATTTGTTTCATAAAGTAGTTAAATTAAAACTATAATAATTTATGGGAAGCGTTTAAAGAAGTAATCGCTAACCTTAATTAGAATACGCCACAATAAGAAGATGAAACTTACTGTATTTTTACTTATTATATTCACAAAAAGAATATCCAAAGTAAAATTTAACACGTTTTAATGGAGTTGTAGTGAAATTTGACTTCTTATTACGATACCGGATCCTGTAAAATTTTAAATACATTAAATCTCCCGTAAATTATTAAACTTATTCTTAGAATGAAATAACAAACTTCTTAGTAATTAGGTACAATATACCGTTGACAATTATGTGATAATGAGTAGGTGTCAAGATTGCACGGTCATGTGCCATAAGGTTTCATCTTTCATATAAACATCGATAGTTTTTAACTTTGGGTGTATTTGATTCCACCGTGCTGTAACCGATCCAACTTGAAAAGTGTTATTTTACATAAAATTAGCACGTTGGCCTTAATAATGACCTATAAATATACATTGCTAAAAATTGTATACATTTATCAATTTAAAACATTCTTTGTCGTCTTCTGATCTTCATCTCCATTCGTTCCTAATTAAGCACATGTTATCCACAGGATACCTCTCTCATTTTTAAATCATTACTCTTTTTGCCTTTTGCCATGGATTTCTTTATTTTGTTTATTCATATCGTTTTTACTCATAACAAATATTGGGTAGATTATTGTATCATTAAACTTTCTCCTTATATGTCCGTATCATATAAGTTGTCTAGTTATTTTAGTGTATATAATGTCGTATGTTAATTCCATTTTGTTTAACAATAAAACAGCAAAACTTCTACAAAATTATTTCTATCTTATCACTACAGCTGTTTCGGAGAGTGCCTATCTCAAGTCTCAAGTTTCTCGAATCCATCAATCATCCATTGTATTTCTTATACTTTCATATTAATCCTCTCCAATCAAAGATTTTGAAGCAGCTTTGCTCCATAGTCCATTTTTGTTGCTTTTTGTCACTGTTTCTCCTTTCTCTTTATCATTATCAATACGTAGCGCTACAACACTGGGTAGGTCTTCGCTGACTACAACTTATCTCTAAGTCGATCGATTTTCCACGAATCTGCAATCAAATGAAATGTTCATTTTTTGAGATATGATTGGATGTTTTCTCTCCATTGTATACTGACATGCCCAAGTGGCATTCTTCTGTGCTAACTTCCTTCCACACCAGTTCTACAAGTTTGACATCTTGGCGTCTATGCACGTGTCCGATATACCTTAAGGGATTTATTTTCCTGAACAATATCGTTATGCGAGCTTTCTTTATTCAGTATGTTTTCTTATTCTATACGGATTTGTAGCGATATGATAATGAGTTCTGAAGCTATTTTCTTGTGGCATTTTAAAGTAATTACTATTTAAATGGGAATAAGCCACAATTAAAGCTTAAAGTTAGTTTATTGACGTTTCAATTTCCACTTCGGAAATCGTTCTCAAAATACAAACATTAGTGAGAATGATTTCCGAAGTGGAAATTGAAACGTCAATAAACTAACTTTAACCTCTAATTGTGGCTTATTCCCATTTAAATAGTAGTTATGATAATGGGGTTAAATAAAAATTTCTGATTATTTTCCTTTCAAATATTCGGAGTGCTTCCTTATTTGTTTTAGTCATTCTCCATGACTCACATCCATGTATTAAAATAGGTCTGAAGTTTGAATTATGCTCTGTATTTCTTTAGTGGCATTATTACTAACCGTGATTAGTGATCTAAGATATTTAAAGTGTTCCATACTTTCGAAATTGTAGTTGTTGACTTTAATGTTTTTTCTAAATTTATTGAATTGGTTGATTGGTTTTCTGTTGATTCGCTTGTATTTGGTTTTTATTTCGTTGATTTTAAGTCAAACATTTTTTGTGCTCTCTTCACTTTATTGAAGTTTGTGGACGAAAGATTTTCTCATTAGAGTTATGAGTTCTATATCATTAGCATATGCTAGGAGTGCTTTGTCCCTTGGGCCGTTAATGGATTACATCTTAAATAAACGTTATTTCTATTTTAGTAAGCTGTTCATTAATTTTTTGATTATTGGAATCGAGAATCTGTATTTTATTCGACTGTTTTATAACACAGAGTTTCTTGGAGCATATTTTTATCTTTGGTTTCCAGTATCATTATTACAAGGATTTTGCTAGATATGGACATAGTGAACCCGGTGGTATGTACATGATGTTTTCATAACCAACGTTCAAAAATTTTTCTTACTGTAAATTTATGATTATTTTACTAGAAAATATAGTGTTGTTTAATAATAATAAAGTTCAAGCAACAATTTCTATATGCATTAACTCGGTAATGATAATTCTGCTCCCCGATACCAGGTAGCAGTACCGAAAACATTAAAACTGCTACACTCATGCTTCTCATTATCCAACAATTAGCCAGTCCAGAACTATACGCCTTATTATGGTACTGATATTGCTGCTGCTCCTCTAAGTGAATAGAATATGCAAGGAAGGTTTTGACAATTTAATAGGATTTTGTGTGTTAGAATATTATTTCTCCGAGAAAGTGAAGAATATCTATTTGCTATCCGGATTTAATCCATAAATTAAATAATAGAATGCTCTAAAATAATGCTAGTAGCAGCAAAAAAAGCGGTCTAATAGTCATCATCATCATCAATCAGTCATGAGTTGTCCATTGTTGAACATAGGCCTCCTCTAGACTTTTCCATCAGCTTCTGTTCTGCACCTCTGGTATCCAATTGGTCACAATTCTTTTGAGGTCGTTGGTCCATCGCTTTAGGGGTCTTGCTCGGCTTCGCTTGTCAGCCCGTGGTCTCCACTCAAGCAATTTTTTGGTCCAACTGTTGTCTTTCATTCTTGCAACATGTCCTGCCCATCTCCATTTTTTTTTGTAATATGTTCGATAATGTCTTCCACTCCGGTTCGTCTACGAACTTCCTCGTTTCTTATTCTATTGCTTAAGTTTATTCCAAGCATTGATCTCTCCATCTTTCATTGTGTCCTTCTCAATTTTTCGGCTGATGTTTTTGTGAGAGTTAAGGTTTCTGTTCCGTATGTGAGGACTGGTAGAACGCACTGGTTAAAAGCTTTTCTTTTTAAATGGATCGGTATATTTGTTTTAAATACGTCTCTCATTTTTCTGAATGCTCGCATGTTTGGTTATCTCGCGTTAACCTTATTTCGTGACCCAAATACACATATTTTTCTACAAGTTCTATAGGCGACTTTTTGATTTCTATTAGCTCATTGGGGACGAGATTGGTCATCATTTTTGTTTTTCCATAGTTTATTTTTAAACCGACTTTCTGGGTTACTTGCTGTAGTTGTTGTAGCATAACTCTGGCTTCTCCTAAAATGTCTGTTATGAGAACAATATCATCGGCATATCTGAGATGATTGAATATCTTTCCATCGATTCTAATACCCTTTGATTCCCACTCTAGCCTTTTAAATGCGTACTCCATGACTGTTATAAATAGTTTTGGCGACAAGGTATCTCCCTGCCGCACCCCTCTGCCAATTTTTATCTTCTCAGTGCAATGGAGGTTAACGGTTGTTGTCGCATTTTCGTATATATTTCAAATAATATTTGCATAGCTTTGATATATTCTGCATTCTGATAGTGCTGTTAAGATAGCAACTGTTTCGACTGTGTCAAATGCTTTGTGGAAGTCGACAAAGATAAGAGCAAGGGGTCTGTTATATTCGATAGACTTTTCAACTAGAGTTTTAAGGCATTGCAAATGGTCGTTTGTTCCGTGTCCCGCTCGAAATCCTACCTGTTCTTCTGAATGATAGAAATTGAGTTTTGCTTCTAATCTGTTTGTGACTATTCGAGTAAAGAGCTTGTATAGGTAGCTAAGCAAACTAATTGGCCTATAGTTTTCGAGATCTGCTTTATCCCCTTTTTTGTGGAGGATGATTGTAACCGAATTTTTCCATTTACTTGGAATGTTTTCACTATGCAGACATAGATTAAAAAGTGTTTGGATTCGGGACATCAAAAGTGGACCTCCTAGTTTAATTGTCTCAATGACTACACCATCTTCCCCCGGACCTCTATTATTTTTCATATTTTTGAGGGCATGTTGAATTTCCTCTCGTGATATATTTGGTATATCCTCCGATCCTACATTATGTACCTTTTGTATTGGTTGTTCGATGAGCTCTGGAATAAGTTGACTTTTATATAATGTTTCCATATTTGTCTTTAAGTTGGAAGATTTCTTTTTTGTCATTTTCTATTTTTCTCCTCAACGCTTTCATGCTTTTGTTGTCTTCTATAGTTTTTATAATTTTCTCGTTGTTGTATTTTCTAATATCCCGTCTGATGGCTTTAGAGATTTCTTTATTTATGTTGTTTATATCTTGTGAGTCAACATTTCCTTGACTTCTCAGCATTCTACGATCTTCCATTTTTTGTTTCGTTTCTTTACTATTTTTTTGTTCTTTTCCATGTTTAGGGCCAACTTTTTCCTGATCTTGTGTTAATGTATCTACTATTTCTTCGTTTAGGTTATTTATGTCTTCTCTTGTTGTATTTCTGAATAAGTTACTGTGATATATTTTTCAAACTCAAGTTCATTCGTTGGGCGCATCCAAGGTTTGAATTTTTTACTTTTTATCATCTTCAGTCTTTCGTGCTTAATATTGACTTCTACAGTTGCTCGGACCATGCTATGATCGCTTGCAACCGAAAATTGATTTAAAGACTGTAACATCTTTGACTATATGTTTTTTTTCAGTGATGATGAAGTCGATCTCATTTTTTATCTTACCATAGGGGCTCTTCCAAGTCCATCTTCTATGGATCTTCTTATAGAAGAAGCTATTCATTAAATATAGATTGTTTTCTAA
The DNA here is from genome assembly GCF_040954645.1 of Diabrotica undecimpunctata. Taxonomy (NCBI): domain Eukaryota; kingdom Metazoa; phylum Arthropoda; class Insecta; order Coleoptera; family Chrysomelidae; genus Diabrotica; species Diabrotica undecimpunctata. Next base: position 86,366,754 of record NC_092808.1, on the reverse strand, counting down.
TAGGAAATTTAAGAGTATTTCGCTCCTTTCGTTTCTACCTGGTGTGCCAAAATTTCCGAGGGCATTTTCAGCTGGGTCAGTGCTTATTCCTATTTTGTCATTAAAGTCGCCACATATTACCGTAAAATGTTCTTGGTCTTCTGAAACAGCTGTGTACAAGTCATCATAGAACTGTTCTATTTCTTCGTCAGCATGACTCGATGTTGGTGCATAGACTTGAATGATCTTTATGGAGTAACGGGTGTTTAGTTGTAATTTTGCAAGTATAACTCTTGTGGAAACTGCTTTTACTGATATGATATTCTCAGCTAGTTTTTTATTAATAAAGAGCCCAATGCCTCCATTCCCATAGTTTTCTCCGACATGATAGAAAATGTGACCGGATTTTAAAGTGGTTAGGCTTTCTTTAGTAGATGTTCTAGTAGATGTTCTTTAACATACAAAAGAGAGGATCGAGGGTAGGGCATAACGGAACAATAAAGCCATATAATTTTGAAAGATTGCAGCGTCTTAGATGCCGTAGGTAATTTTGTTACATAAAAAATAAAAGGGAATATTTAGGTAGCTAACTGATGTTTATGTATATATAACCCTCTTTTAAATCCAGAAGTCTAATTCGAATCTCTAAAATCAGGATATATAAAATAGTGATCAAACCAGTGCTAATTTATGGATACGTGACGAGAACGTATTAATTAGACCAGGATTGCTAGAAAAGCCATCAGAGGTATTTTCCGACTTACAGAGGTCCGAGTACTAACCAATACCGAACAGAGCTAATTCCAAGATCAAACACATATATAAAGATAGCAACGTCGTACAAGAAACTAAATCTCAGTGCTAAAGTTGCGCTGGCTTTATCCAAAGACTCTATAATAACTGCATTGCCAAGTTAAATTGGGAGGATGCCCCAAGAGAAAAAATGCCTTTAAGACTTCCACAAATGAAGGAGGAGGTAACATATGGTCAGATTTGGGAATAATGAGACTATCTACCGACCCATTATATTTATCAACACCTGCTATCCTACCTACAATCAATACTTATCTGTTGTGGAATATCAAATCAATTACATGTAATCAAACGAACTGGGCTTAAAAAAAATTATCCAAGGAAAGGCACTTCAGAAATATTGACATAAATTTTAAAAACGTCATTTACCTGGCTGTATTTTCAATAGGAAAGGGAAGACAAAAAGAAGAAAAGGCAATAGAATCTTGTTCCGTTCTGACTATACGATGACGATGATCTTTATATAACATATAGGGAGAAAGAGAGAATAATGTTTATGTTTAATTTAGAATTCGCTGGTTTTCTCCCTTTTGAATTGGGTATGTATATGTATTACCATAGAAAATAAAAGCAAGAGAACTATAATTATAAAACGAAAAGATTACGAAATGAAAAGATTATATAAATCCCTTATATTTACACAGACTGTTTTACAAAAGGTGAATGAATGAGCATAAACGGACAGCTGTTTTACAAACTTAATATTATTAGACGCATTTAGGATCAATTTCACTCAAAATATGATATGCTAAAATATGATACGACACGAAAAAGGCAATGACTTTTACAGCTGATTGCCACATAAATATCATAATACATCCACATATATGTACATACAATCAATTACATGTAATCAAACAAACCAGGCTTAAAAAAAGTTATCTCAGGAAAGGCACTTTTAAAACGTTATTTACGTGACTTATTAAAATTTAAATTTTTAATGAAAAGTAAAAGATTAGCCATTTGTTATGGGGTTCAGAGAAGAACCTTCACGATGTTAATTTTTTGAGATATGATTGGATGTTTTCTCTTCATTGCATACTGAGACGCCCAAGTGGTATTCTTCTGTGCTAACTTCCTTCCATACCAGTTTTACAAGTTTGACATCTTGGCGTCTATGCATGTGTACGATCTACCTTAAGCAATTTATTTGCCTAAACAATATCGTTATATGAGCTTTCTTTATTAAGTATGTGTTCTTCTTCTATACGGATTTGTAGCGATATGATAATGAGGTTAAAACAATTTTCCTATTATTTTCCTTTCAAATATTCGTAGTTCTTCCTTATCCGTTTTAGTCATTGTCCATGATTAGCATCTATGTACTAAAATAGGTAAAAAGTTTAAATTATGATCTGTATTTCTTTAGTGGCATTATTATTAACCGTGATTATTTATCTAAGATATTTAAAGTGTTCCATATTTAAGAAATTGTAGTTGTTAACTTTAATATTTTATCAAGATCTATTAAATTGGTCTCTTCTGTTGACTCGCTTGTATTTCTTCTTAGCTTGAAGAATTCTTCTTTTTTCATTCTGTGAACTACTTTTACGGAATTCTTTCATCACGTTTAGGTAATTATCAACGGTATATAAACGTTGTTGAAATTTTAGGGCATTTTCAAAATCTCCAAAATCACTACCATTGGGTAAAAGCTATGACTAGGAAAGAAATAGCGTAATGTAATTTTTTTAATGGTAGGATGAGTTTCCAAAATCATTTTCAGAATCAAGACTATTTTAATGCTGCGGTTTTGGCCGCCACAAAAGTCTGACCACAAAATTACATGTTTTGCAGAAGTAACATTTTCTTCAATGTGTTTCTTAAGACAAATGCCTACGTCCTGGGCTCCCCGACCAGCTTCACCTTCTATCCAAATATAACAATGACTTTTTTATCCTTGGCGCTATGGATACGAAGGTTGTAAATACATAATTGACGCTTATAATATACAATATTTATTAGAATTCTCGAAAGGGGAAGAGTTTTTCTTTAAATCAAAACAAAAGGTTTCCACTTCTGGTTGATCGTTGCTTATCTTCATGTCTAGCTTTCTTTCTTCTAAGTGCACATTTTTTCTTTTTTTAACGGTTAATTTTTCGTTATCTTCGCAATTTTTAATTTCTAAGTCGAAACAATCACATCTACTACAAGTATCTTTTTTCAACTTTTTTCTTTGAAGGTTAAATCGTGTTAAAAACATTTTTTTGTAAAACGAAAATTTAACAAGATCATTGTCTGCTTCTTCAATATACAATTCATACATTTTACTTAATGTTATGTCTTTTGTTAAGTATTCTCTTTCTGTGTTAGCTCTTCTGTAATGTGACTATTATAGAAAAATTTAAGCAATAACTGCCACTACTTCTTAACCTAAACGCCTCAACAAGTTGCCAACGTCACCATTGTTAACCACGTTTATGTACATATGTTGCCAAATATTCGATTTACAATCATTAAAACGCTCGCAAGAGGCGCTTGGTCCAAAACTAATACACAAAAATTAGTCGCTTGCTCTAGTTATGCAAAATTCAAAATCCAAAATAAAAAGAAAGGTACTTAATCTTTTTAAATATATCTGGTTATCCGTTACTAACAGGTTAATGGGATTTATTATGTAGATAGTTTATGCATTTTTCTATCTTCTTCTTTAAGTTCCATCTTCTGTCGAAGGTTGGAAATCATCATGGCTATACGGACTCTGTTGACTGCCGCTCTATAAAGTTCTGCACTACTGCATTCAAACCATTCCCTTAAGTTTTTAAGCCAGAATATTCTTCGTCTTCCCACATTTCGCTTTCCTCGGATTTTGCCTTGCATAATGCAAAATTGCATAATTGCAAGTTGTAATAATGCGTATTTTTGCCCTCTCATCACATGTCCTAAGTACTCAAGTTTTCGTCTTTTGATAGTTAATAATATTTCCGCCCCATTTCCTATCATTCTAGTTACTTCCACGTTTGACATTCTTTGAATCCATGATATTCGTAGGATTCTTCTGTAACACCAAAATTCAAAGGCGGCCAACTTATTCAGATGGACTTGTTTTAGTGTTCACGCTTCCAAGCCATAAAGAAAAGTAGAGAACACGTAACATCGAAGCATTCTCAGGCTCTAACTTTATATCCCGAAAACAAAGAAACTTTTAAAGTTTAAAAAATAATGCACGTGCTATTTCAATGCGTGTCCTAATTTCTTTTGTTTGGTCTACAGCTGATGTTATCCTGTTGTTCCTCTTTTCCACCAGAAAGCGCCATAATCCACAATTTAAGAAATTGGGGCTGGGTCTAGTGATGCATAACGCCGTTCATATAGCAATTTGTTGTCACATGTTTATAGTTTTTCAAAAAATGAACTCCGATTTAAAGATTAAAACTTAAAACAAAATATAAAAACCTATTGAACCTTATTCAGAAAATTTCAGAAAAGAATAACTTTTGTGAAAGATTGTGGGACACAGTCATATTTTAAGATAAAAACTTCAATTCAGAGAGTGGACATTCTTAATAAATGTATAATCTAATATGGAAGCATGTTTATGTTTTACAGACTTAGAAAGCACTGAGCACACAAGTATTTATTTTTTTATGTACTAGGTCGTAAAATAAGTATACTCAAAACAAATAAATATTATCTACCAAGTATTCTACTCCACTTTAATATAAATGCATCAGATATATTATAAAGATTTCGTCGTAGTTGTAAATTAATAGGAGATAAAGCCAAATGTAGAGCATATAGTGAAATCTGAATATCTTAGAATAACTATATCGAGCGGGAACATTATTGATGAGCAAAAGGGAGACCCATCGCTGAGAAAGTGACAAAGCAATTGGCAAAAGCAAAGGGTACTTTGTACTAAAGTACCCATACTCTAAAGCATAAGCAGGTCTTTTCGTACTCTTTTAGTAAGTGATAGATTCGACCGTTACTTGATGGAAATTCATTTTATCTAACAATTAAACAGGTATGCGTTTACACGTCATATTTTGTAACTGAATAAGTTGAGGAGGGGATAACTGTTTGTCTCAAGTTGGTCATTCAGAATTATGTCTGTATTTTTTAATTTGCTAATTTCCATAGATTCTAATATTCATGGAATCTACAGATAGCTTAAGGCCTTTATTATAAATACACTTTTTTAGTAATAAAAATATATAAATAGAACCTAGAATACGCCTGTAAAAGTATGTAACCTTTGATCTCTGGGATAAACCCATCTCCTAAATAATGGTGCCGATATATGTAGGTAAAATTTTCTACACCTATTTTAACCTGTTTATTTACTCATTTACTTATAGAGACTATATATTGACTATAGTTATTACTATACAAATCTGACTCGAAATATCGTCTTAAAATAACAGTAACAGAAAAGTGAAAGATTAGTCATTTTTTATGAAGTTTAAAGTAGAAGCGTTCACGAAAATTGAAGTACTAGTAAGACCACCGCAATCGGGCTTACCCTGGGTAATGAATAATTAAGTAATCGTTAATTCTTAAATCACCCGTTCAATATGTTTTTTGTCAAATCGGTCCTTTTTAGGACCAACTATTCTAATTATGTGTATAAATATTAAGAGTATATCTAGAGATAAAGACACTCCACTTTACATAAGCGCTTAACAAAATGCAGGAAGCACGTAGATGGCCAATCCTATGGTATTTGGTATTAAGCTAATCGCTGAAAATTACATATTAAATGCAGGCAAAGAAGCAAAGAAAAACTTATAATGAGAGAAAACAAAACCAGTCAGCTGAGAGAACCTTTCAACGATGTTGAGCTTGGATCCGCTATCCACGTATATAATGAACAATATTACGGCTCCTGGCTGAGGATCTGAGCACAAAACTAACTATAAAATTGGAACTAAAAATACAACAATGGCTAATATTCAAAGTCTTTAGACAAGCAAAGCAAAGACAAAGTTGTTGCCTTGCTTAAACCTGGCAAAAACTCCAACGACCACAAAAGCTATCGGCCAATATATCTATTTATTTTGTCAGCTATACAGAATACTTCTGTACATGATCCTTAATATAAACCGATAATAGAAGAAAAACTCAAATTAAAAGACAAAAGTGGCTATATATGACAGGTTAGATCATATATGTCACAAATACTAAATCTTGCCCAACACAGCGAAGAGAAGTACGAAAAATATCAGGTATGAGGAGTGGTATTTGTTAATCTAAATGCCGCTTATAAATAGTTATTTAAATAACTTATAAAATATTTAGTTATAAATTAGTCAGCCAAATTCAGGGAATATTAAGACTCACATCCATACATAAGCTCTACAATATCGTAGCTATCAGTCCACCTAATATCCGAAGATAAGTAGCTAGAGAGCAAAAAAAACAAAGTCCAGATTCGTGACATCCACTCCACGAATACCAGCCCATTTTATGACTAGAATCAAGGAAAAACTGGCTATATCAACACATCTGCAAGATAGACAAACAAAAATAAGCTGCTCCTCTCCATCTGATCCCTCGAACGGAACTTCCTTATGGTAGTTATCTTCCTTAAATCTGCCAGGAGGACTCTTGCCTGCAAACACCGGTTAACTTGTGTGCATGTGGGGTGGTACAAGACTTATCGCACTTTCTTAGTTAACTTTATCGTTCAAATCGCTCTTTTTGAAGGGACAAGGTTTATTTATGTGAACTGAACATGTAAAGACAGTCAGTAAGCTATTACTTATAAAGATCATTGCAAATTTGACACTAACTCCACTTATATTGATTACATATTACTCCTAAATACGAGATAAAACATTCAGAAATATGTAATATTGGTGAAGTGGTATAATTCATGTTAGAAAAATTAATCATTCTTCCCTTTTTTGTGCACTACTACCCATTTTAATAAAAAAATATCTATTTTAGCACTTAAATATTTATTTTGAGATAACCTTCTATCCAGAATTAAAAAATAGAATAATAAGAAATAGAATCCAGAAAAAAATAAAATAATAAAATAGAAGAATTAAAATAATAAAAAAGCTGTATATAAGATATCATGAAACAATGGATGAAATAAAAGAAGTTCTTATTAACCGGATTCTTAAATAAAACGTATAAAGACATACTCACGTTAACAAAATACATTAGGAAATTTTCGCATATGAAAAAACACATCCAACTTGGTAATGAAATCCTTTTGTATCTATAAATCTATTTTTAGAAAAGCACGTACCTACCAAAAACAAGTATTTGGTAGTACACATATCTGTTACATACTGTAATGCGTATGAATGATAACAAAAGTAAGGAGTCTATATGAACCGTTTAGAATATACGCTGGAAATAAACGGCTTAATCCCATAGTTGCCAAACTATCAGAGCTTACTTAAACCGATATACGTATGGTTCCAATATACACGGAACAAGATCTGAACGACCCCTATAATATATACACGTGAACTAAGCGATATACATTCATGATACAGGGGTACTTAGGGGCTCCACAAAATTTTTAAAAATTGTGAAACTATACATGTTGACGAATCGACAGAGCCAATATTATGGAATGGTCAAGTGAGCTCCGTATATCGGTGGCCACTTGACCACGGAGCTCACTTGAACCTGAATTTTAACATGGGCGGAGTCCACTTTATGCCGTAGATATATATATATATATATATATATATATATATATATAGATCTAGCGGTTAATGTGGGCCCCGTACTAAAACGGTATTATACTAACTCCAGGAGAATATACACCGTGTATATTATTATCTGGGTAGCGCTTTATGTAGACTCCGACCATCACGTAGGATTAAATGAACTCCGTAATAGGGTAAAACACTTTTGGGATCCGTATGTATTCTTCCCCGTACACAACTAAACTCCTCCGATGTTGCCAATAATTTGATTAGTCATAGATTTTTAAATTTTACAGCAGGTACGTTTTGGAACTTGAAATTTATTTAAATATCAATCAATTTAGTCATCCCGAAATTTCACAAATACTTGGTTAATGTAGTTAAATATTTTATGGTGGTAATTTATATTACTTGCTTTAATTATTTTTTTTTTTTTTATTTACAAAGAAAATAGTCGCTTCAACCACTTGGGTCATTAGCGACATTAGTTTTTACATTAGATTAAATTATATAAAGATGTATCTTTAAGAAAATTAATTAAGTCTTTGATGTTTAAATGTTCACCTAATACTGTTTTTAAATTGTTGGAAATATTGTTATTTTGTCTGTTGACTGTATATTTTCCACATTCTGTTAGGAGGTGTTTAACAGTAATGTTGATTTGACAGTATTCACACACTGGAATGTCTTCCTTATTCATTAGGTACTTATGTGTAATGTTGGTATGACCTAATCGAAGTCGAGAGATTTTGACTTGATCAGCTCTTTTTAAGTTCACTAGGCGCCACGGACTCACTGTCGATTTAATTTCTTTTAGTTTAGATTCCGATAAATTCCACTCATTTTGCCACGCACTGATCACTTTTTCTTTGACGAACTGTTTTATATCACTGGAAATAGTCTTTGACACTATTGTAGCATGATCGTTTTTGTAAGCTTCCCTTGCTTGGAGGTCTGCTTTTTCATTACCTTGTATTCCCATGTGAGATGGAACCCATATAAATTTGACTTCGGAACCAGTTTCTTGTAAGGCTGCAAGTTCTTTCTTGATAAGTAAGGCTATAGGGTTCTTAGTGAATAGTTGATCAATTGTTGTTAACGAGTTTAGAGAATCTGAGATAATGACGGAGGAAGACTGTTTTGTACTTTTGATATGAATGAGGGCTTGTAATATTGCATATAACTCTGCTGAGTATATAGAGGTGGCCGACCTTAATTTAAATTGGAAGGATGCATATGGAGTGACAAATGCTGCTCCTACGTCGTTTGCAGATTTGGAGGCATCTGTATAAATGCAAAAACTTTCCCCGCAAGTCTCGAGTTCTTTTAAAAATGACTGTCTGATTACATTTGGTGATGTCTCTGATTTGTGATATTGGAGTAGTGTCGTATTAATCTCGGGAATCATGATTAACCAGGGAGGGGGAGTTTTTAGATTTGAAGGATAGAGGTCAGGAATTTGCAGTTGCAGATCTTTTAAATTTCTTCGGACTCTTTCATAGAAAGGTGGATCGAACTTACTTTTTTTATAAGCTTCTAGATACCGGTCCGTAAATGTATTTCGAAACACTGGGTGGAATTTGTTACTGTCTTTAATTATTTTTAAACTTAAGTTAGTGTCTGTTATAAGCTTGGAAAAGGCAATTTTTATGTATTAGTATTTTTTTAATGCATTGACACTGAAAAATTTATTATATAAATGTACGTTCCGATGTTTCGATTGCTACGTTTTATGATGTACAATATTTGTTTCATAAAGTAGTAAAATTTAAATTATAATAATTTGTAAATCAATCTTAAAATTATAATTTTTTACTGTCTAATTTCAATATTTCAATTTTTAAATGTAGGGAATTCAATATCTTACTATAATACTTTAGTATGTAACTTGTAACAGATACTAAAATAATAAGGAGGCATAACACCTAATTTCGCTTTTAACTATAAATGTATCGTATAACGTAACGTAGCAATCAGTAGTGAGTCATTACTCAGATAAAATATTTCGGTGACTTTATGGTAATTTGATTATAGCCAACATATCTATTACAATTATTACATATAATATGTTCGGTTGTTTTAAAAAATACTTTGTCGCTTCTAAATTTTGTATCTTTCGTTATCAGGCATACGAGTATTTTATTTTTAATTTAGAAATAAATGTATATATAATATTCTTTTTTCTGTCACTTATTTTAAATATGGTTCACTTATATTCTTCTTGCTTATTTATTTTTATTCGTAATACTTATAACGTACGTAATAACGTAGCCGTTGTTGCAAAAAGCAACAACGGGTACGAAAGATATCAAGTATCAGGGGTGGTATTTGTCAATCTAAATGCCGCCTACGACACATTAAATTAGAGGACATTTCTCCAAAAACTGTATGACAAACTGTAAACATCGTTTTATCCGCGTATATCTACAGAACAGAAGATTTTTCGTATCATTCAATGGTAATATGGAGAACGCAGACAAACGGTCTCGCTTGGGGTAGCGTAATGGAACCTACACTGTATTACATTTACACAAATGATCAACAGATACCAGTAGATACTAGGATTTTCATGTAGACCATACATTGCACAACCAAAAACTTTTGTTGCTGGAGTGGAAAAAAATCTAGTAGATGCCTTAAATATAATAAAAATGAACTACGATTTAATTTTAAGCCAAACCCCGAAAATCTTAGGAACGCTCCTTCAATTTTCCCAACACAGGCGCTTTCACAAAACTGAACATCCAATAGTGTGATGAAATCCTTGAACTCTGAATTTCCTATAAATACCTTGTAGATAGTTTATATCGCACGTTGTCAATCACAGAATCTTGTTTAAAACTAAAAGGACAAACTAAGGACCAGAAATAGTATGCTCCGCAAGCTTGTCAGCTAAAAATGGGGCGCACATCCTTTCACCCTTAAAACGTAAATGCTTGCACTTTTCTTCTTGCTTAACTGTCTTTTTCCTTTTATTCCGATATACTCTGTACGAGTACTAGAAACCAATTCGTTAAGGATTTTTGCTTAGTTGAGGAGATATGTTTTGTAATGCAATTTTTAGATTCCCCATGTCTCTAATAACAAACACTTTTATCAACGTCTGTTTTTCCTTGCAATTCTTAGAAGGCACAGATTAAAGCAAAATACTGAATTTGGTTTCAAAAATTAGTTTACGTTTTTTAACCAAGTTTGACATCTTGGCGTCTATGCATGTGTCTGATCTACCTTAAGCGATTTATTTTCCTAAACAATATATTTATAAGAGCTTTCTTTATTTAGTATGTGTTCTTATTCTATACGGATTTGTAGCAATATGATAATGAGGTTAAAAAAGTTTTCTTATTATTTTTCTTTCAAATATTCGGAGTTCTTCCTTATTTGTTTTAGTCATTGTCCATGATTCGCATTCATGTATTAAAATAGGTCTTAAGTGAATTATGCTCTGTATTGAATTGCTTTCTTCTGTTGATTCGCTTGTATTTGGTTTTTATTTTGTTGATTTTAAGTAAAACATTTTTCGTGCTCTCTTCACTTTGTTGAAGATGTCGTTTGCAGAGAGAGTTTCTTATAAGATCAATATCATTAGCAGATGCTAGGACTGCTTTGTACCTTGAGCCATTAATGAATTGCATTTTAAATAGACGTTATTTCTATTTTAGTAAGCTGTTCATTAAATTTTTGAATATTTGAATCGAGAATCTGTATTTTATTCAACTGTTTTATAACACAGAGTTTCTTGGCGCCTATCTTCATCTCTGTTTTTTTTGTTTAGCGTATCATTATTTTTCTTCCTATGCCGTCCCCATTAACGGAGGTTGGCGACCACATTTCTAAAAGTATCTCTGTCTTTTGCAACGTGGAATAATTCGTCTACAGTCATGTTTGTCCAGTCACGAATATTTCGCAGCCATGACTTCCTCTTTCTACCTATTCCCTTTTTGCCATCGACTCTACCCTGCATGATGGCCTGCAGAAGACTTTATATTCCTTAGTATGTGTTCCAGGTATATCTAAAATTCAAAGGCTTGAAGCTTCCTAACTATTTGCGCTTTTACTGTCCATATTTCTACTCCTTACAATAGTTGAGACCAGACGTAACATTCAACAAACCTCAGTCTCAGCGCAGTATTAAGATTTTTGTCACAGAACAATTGCTTGAATTTTAAGAACGCTGCCCTTGCCATTTAGTCTTAGTCTGAATCTAATTCTTTGTTGATGTAAGCTCCAAGATATTTATTATTAAATTAGGGTATATATTCAGGTAGCTAACTGATGTAAATATAACCCACATAACACTTTTAAATCCAGAAGTCTAATACAAATCCCTAAAATCAGGATATATAAAACAGTGATTAAACCAGTGCTATTGACTGAAAATGTGACGAGAACGCTGACAAAACAATGTAAGTAAAACTTAGGTATTAATTAAATCAGGATTACTAGAAAAGCCATCAGATCTACAAAGCCATCCTCTTACAAAGGTCCGAATACTAACCAATACCGAACCGGAACTAATGCCAAGGTCTAACAGATATATAAAGATAGCAACGTCATACAAGAGACTAAATCTTAACGCCAAAGTTACGCTGGCTACATCCAAAGGCTTTCTAATAACTGCATTGCCAAGTTAAACTGGGAGAATGCCCCGAGAGAAAAAATGCCCTTAGGACGTCCACGAATCAACAGGGGAGGTAACATATGGTCAGATTTAGGAATAATGGGACTACCTACCGCCCCATCATATTTATCAACACATGCCTGTACAACCAACTGCTATCCAACCTACAATCAATACTTATCTGTTGGGAACTATCAAATCCATTACATGTAGTCAAACGAAGTAGGCTTAAAAAAAGTTATCTTAGGAAAGGCACTACAGAAATATTGATATATATTTTTAAAACGTTATTTACGTGGCTAAGTTTTCAATAGGAATGAGGAGACAAAAAGCAGAAAATCCAATAGAACCTTGTTGCGTTCTGACTATACTATGACGATAACCTTTACAATATAAACAATACTTGGGGCAACTGTTTGTCTCAATTTTGTCATTCAGAATAATTATGTATGTATTTTTTAATTTGCTAATTTCCATAGATTCTAATTTCCATAGAATCTAAATATATCTTAAGGCCTTTATTTTAAATATACTTTTTTAGTAATGAAAATACGTAGATAGAACCTGGAATATACATTTAACCTTTAATCTCTGGGATAAATCCATCTCCTAAACAATGGCGCCGATATATTTAGTTAAAATTCTGTGCACTTATTTTAACCGTTTATGTCCTTATCATTCATATATGAGTTGTGACCGATATTACAAACTCATTTACTTTTCACAAAGAGACTCCATATTAACTATACTTATTACTATACAAATCTGATTCGAAATATCGTCTAAAAGTAACAGTGTGTAAAATTATTTTTAATGAAAAGTTAATTAGCCATTTCTTATGGGGTTCAAAAGAGAAGCCTTTACGAAAATTTGAGTACAAATAAGACCACCGTAATCAGTTGTACCCTGGGTAATGAATAATTAATTAATCGGCTAATCAGAATCACCCGGTCAATATGATTTTTGTCAAATCGGTCCTTTTAAGGATCAATTATTCTAATAATGTCTATAAATATTAAGGGCATATCTAGAGATAAAGACACTTTACTTTACTTAACCTTATCAGACATATGCGCTTAGCACAAATGTGACGTATTTCTAGTGCAGAAAATACATAGAGGGCAAAAAATAGTGTATTTGGTATTAAGCTGATCGCTGAAAATCACATAATAAATGTAAAAGTGCTATCTCTGCCGGCAAAGAAGCAAAGAAAAACTTAAAATGAGAGAGGACAAAACCAGTCAGCTGAAGGAACCGTTTAACGATGTTGAGCTTGGATCCACTATCTACGTATATAATGAAGAATAGTACGGCACTGACTGAAGATCTGAGCACAAAGCTTATTATAAAATTTGGACCAAAAATACAACAGTTACTGATATCCAAAGTCTTCAGACAAACAAAGCAAAGACAAAGTTGTTGCCTTGCTTAAACCTGGCAAAAACTCCAACGACCACAAAAGCTATCGGTCAATATATTTATTTTGTCAGCTTTACAAAATACTGCTCAAGAGGTAAAACAGAAGAAAAACTCAAATTAAAAGACAAAAGTTGCTATAGACAGGAAAGATCATGTACGTCACCAATACTAAATCTTGCCCAACACAGCAAAGATGGGTACAAAAGATATTAGGTATGAGGAGTGGTATTTATCAATCTAAGCAGCAATTTGCAGTTTTCATTTAACATCTAAGTTACGTTATGCCCTACTCTACGTCCTCTCTCTTGTATGTTAAAGAAATTTATTTAGTCATCTGGGAAAAATTTCTCAAACGATATTAATATGAAAAGGGACTTTAAAGAGCCAAAGCACGCTAAACCGTAAGGCGACTAAACCACACAAAATGGTTATTTGAGAAAAATTATAGCTCGTTCCAGAAAGAATTGTAAATATAACATTAATGTAGATTAAGAAGAAACGCTGAAGAAAAAAACAGTAGCGGTTAGCCTAAATAAAGAAAGCCAAAAAGATGTAATTTAATGTTTTGAAAAAATCTGATCCGAAGACTATATGAAAAACATTTCATAGTATAGACATCGAGCGCGGCGATGCCTTTGCCGTCTGGCGGCCTATATCGGAAACTTTTACTACCATTTGACTATTTGTGTACGATTTTGTGTATGGTTAAGTGGCACACCACAAAAAGTGTTTTTATTTTCTCTTTTGTTCAACAATTAAAATGTATTACTATACTTCTAGATGTTCCAATACAATAAAGGATAATAAACATAAAGCACAGGCTACAAAATTTTATTATTTTCTATGTGCTAGTTATTATAAACACATAAGCTATACTACAATTAAAAACTATGACCACTAGGAAAAAATACGGTAGACTATAAATTCATTTGTGCTTTAGCACTATAGTAAGAACAAGATAAAAATTTAAATTCCTACATAATTATATTAACGAGAAGTTAAAAAAACTTTTGTTCGTTATCAGTAATAGAAAGCGCATTTCAGAATATATTATGAAAAATGTTGTTGATATTACAATATCAGATGATAGGAATACAAAAATAAAAAATAACTTACCTTTTCAAAACAACAATCAATCACTTCATTTTATCACGAAAAATTTAAAAATTGCAATGTAATTGAACCCATTTTGAGAGCTATAGTTACATTGATACTTATGTGGCAATTAGCTGTAAAGTCATTAGTCGTTTTCGCCGTATCATATTTTCCTGATATTTTTTGTAGGCAAGCGGTTTAGTTTGTGTAATATAATATCCCCAATTCGTCTCATAATATTTAGTTTTCAAAACAGATATTACGCTAATTCGTTTAAATTTTTTAAAGCACTTTGCAGTACATTTGAAAATAAGTCGACAGTTTTCCTCCTATTTGATAGTTCACCTATTCACTCAATCGTTCCAGGTGTATTAGAAAAAATACTGTATATCCTAATAATTAACAGATATATAGCTTATATATATATATATATATAGTTTGAGTTTAGTTCTTGAACCTTAATATATATTTTTTTAGTCGATTTTCTTGGGCTTAGGTTCATAAAAAAATTTGATTTGGTACTAAGGCATTTTCATATATTTATTCGACGTTTCGGCAGGAAATCCATGCCTTTTTCAAGAAGTAATATTGACTAAAAAAACATTTTATGACAGACATAATACGATTTAAAAGTTAAACTTTTGACTTACCAAGCATGTAAAAATTTGTTACTAAAAAGTAGACGTCACAATTAAAATGATATTAAAAACATAGGACATACCCACTAAGTCACTACAAGTAAAATATATTTTAGATCTAATGTGTTGTTTATTGAAGTTAGTTTATCGTTTAAACAACCAGTTATTTTAACATCATAGGCGTTCTGAGATTGTCTTATTATGTGTTTTTAAATTAAGTTAAAATATATTTTGTTCAAATTTTTGACATCTTTTTTATCATTTATTGCATTATTATTTTTTTTTATTTGTATAGACTCTAGAAGCTCTCTCTTTTTCCTGTTGGGTTCATTTTTTAGGATCTTGGTTTTCTCAAAATCAAATTTATGTTTTTTTTCGTTTTCATGTTTTGTGAGGGCGGTTGAGTTTTTTTTGTCATATTTGTGGGAACGTATTCTTGAGTTAAGTAGCTGACTGGTTTGTCCAATATAAACTCCATCACAATTCGAGCAGGGAATTTCATATACAACATGCGATCTTTTTAATAGAGGGGTTTTAGTTTTTAATCTTGTAAAATTCTTTTTCAAAAGATTGTGCCCTTTATGAGCAACCATAATATTATGTTTGGACAGAAGATTTGCAATTTGTTCTGATAATCCTTTTATATAGGGAAGAGACATATAGTTTTTCTTTACCGTGTTGGTTTCATTGTTATTATTGTTATTGTAAAATTTATGCAGTCGCGATTTGAAAGTGTTGTCGATAAGGTGGTGTGGGTATGAATTAAGTGTTAGTGCTGTTTTTGCTTTTTTAATGGCCTGAGGTCTATTAATAGGATCGGATAATCTAATAGCTCTATCGGCGAGTCCGATAACTACTGATTTCTTTTGAGACAGGGGATGATGAGAGTTGAAATTCAGATATCTCGATGACCAGGTTTTTTTGGTGTACCATGAAGTAGTTATAGTGCTGTTTTCTCTATGTAAGGTCAGGTCCAGAAAATTAATTTGATGATTTTTTTCAATTTCTAATGTAAATTTTAGTTTTTGGTGAAAGTTATTGAATTCATTTAGTAAAATATCCATTTTATCCTCTGGTGCTGCGCTCAAGCAGTCATCTATATAGCGATAGAAAAAAGGTATATCAAAATCTATTTTATTTAAAACAATTTCCTCTAGATGCTCTAAAACTAATTGAGCGATGGCACTGGATATGCTAGCACCCATAGCACATCCATCTGTTTGTTGGAAGATTTTGTTTTTATATAGGAAATAGGTTGACTTTAATGTTGTTTCGACTGCTAGCAGAAATTCTTCTAGAGGGATGTCTGTGAACGCTTTGATTTCATTCCACTTTTTTTTAATAATGTCTTTCGCTAAAGCTATTGGAATATTGGTGTATAAAGATACCACATCGAGAGAAACTAATTTATAATTTGGAGGTAAATGTATATTTTTGAGTTTTAATTTCAGGTGATCAGCGTCTTTTAAATAGTGTGGATTTTTATTTATTACGTTGGAAATAATGTTCTTCAAATATTTTGAAAGGTTTTCAAAAGGAGACTGAATGCATGAAACAATAGGTCTCAGCGGTACACCCTCTTTATGTGTTTTGGGTAGACCGTATATTTTTGGAATTACAGCATTATGTATCTTGAGCGAATTAGCAGTGTTAGGTGAGATGTAGCACATTTTTTCCCATCTGTCGACTAATTCGTTATTTCTTTTTTGGAAAATATTTGTAGGATCATTTTTCATTTCACGGTATGTTGTGTTGTCATTCAATAGAGAATTCATTTTACTGTCATAGTCTTCGGACTCCATAATAACAGTCTTGTTAGTTTTGTCAGGTTTCAGAACAACTAAATTGGGGTTCTCGTTTAAAAAAGCTTTTGTCTTTTTAATTTTCTTTTGTATTGTTTTGTTTTCAAAAGGGTATTTGTTTTTGTTTTTAAAGTTTGTCAAAATGTTACAACATTTAGTTCTGATATCATCCTGTACATTTGTACTTAAGTTAGAAATTGAACTCTCAATTGAACAAATAATTTCTGATGTTGGGATATCATTTTTATTACGGATGGGAACCGCAAAATTATCTCCTAGACTTAAAACATCTTGTACGTCACTGGGAATTTCTACATTTGTTAAATTTTCTAACCAAGTATCCTGCAATTTATTATTGAGATTTTTATTATCCGATTTTGATGATAGCATATTAATTTTTTTGATATTTCTATCGCGAATTTTACAAAAAATACGTTCATTGTATTGTATGGATGTTTCTTTAAATGTATTAAAAGTAGCAACTGGTAATGCTTCGATTAATTTTGTTTCTAGTTTTTCTAGTTCCGAGTCTAAAGTTTTTAATGAGATAGTGGTATCTGCTATGAGTAAATTCAAGGTTTGTTTTGTGAATACAGTAAAAACGTTACCAAATTTACGTGCAAGGTTTACAGAATTAAGAATAATGTGTTCTATATTTAAATTTAAAAAGTTTGGTATTAAATTTTCTGTTTTACATCTAAGTAAAAAAATTCTTCGATTTCTTTGATTTGTCCTCTTAGTCAATAATTTTTTGTAGAGTTTCATCTGTTGGACGGTTGTTTTTCCAAAGTTGGTTTCAATACCAAGGTAGAAAGGCACATTTTCACCCATGCCTAAATATATTGTTTGAGTTTAGTTCTTGAACCTTAATATATATTTTTTTAGTCGATTTTCTTGGGCTTAGGTTCATAAAAAAATTTGATTTGGTACTAAGGCATTTTCATATATTTATTCGACGTTTCGGCAGGAAATCCATGCCTTTTTCAAGAAGTAATATTGACTAAAAAAACATTTTATGACAGACATAATACGATTTAAAAGTTAAACTTTTGACTTACCAAGCATGTAAAAATTTGTTACTAAAAAGTAGACGTCACAATTAAAATGATATTAAAAACATAGGACATACCCACTAAGTCACTACAAGTAAAATATATTTTAGATCTAATGTGTTGTTTATTGAAGTTAGTTTATCGTTTAAACAACCAGTTATTTTAACATCATAGGCGTTCTGAGATTGTCTTATTATGTGTTTTTAAATTAAGTTAAAATATATTTTGTTCAAATTTTTGACATCTTTTTTATCATTTATTGCATTATTATTTTTTTTTATTTGTATAGACTCTAGAAGCTCTCTCTTTTTCCTGTTGGGTTCATTTTTTAGGATCTTGGTTTTCTCAAAATCAAATTTATGTTTTTTTTCGTTTTCATGTTTTGTGAGGGCGGTTGAGTTTTTTTTGTCATATTTGTGGGAACGTATTCTTGAGTTAAGTAGCTGACTGGTTTGTCCAATATAAACTCCATCACAATTCGAGCAGGGAATTTCATATACAACATGCGATCTTTTTAATAGAGGGGTTTTTGTTTTTAATCTTGTAAAATTCTTTTTCAAAAGATTGTGCCCTTTATGAGCAACCATAATATTATGTTTGGACAGAAGATTTGCAATTTGTTCTGATAATCCTTTTATATAGGGAAGAGACATATAGTTTTTCTTTACCGTGTTGGTTTCATTGTTATTATTGTTATTGTAAAATTTATGCAGTCGCGATTTGAAAGTGTTGTCGATAAGGTGGTGTGGGTATGAATTAAGTGTTAGTGCTGTTTTTGCTTTTTTAATGGCCTGAGGTCTATTAATAGGATCGGATAATCTAATAGCTCTATCGGCGAGTCCGATAACTACTGATTTCTTTTGAGACAGGGGATGATGAGAGTTGAAATTCAGATATCTCGATGACCAGGTTTTTTTGGTGTACCATGAAGTAGTTATAGTGCTGTTTTCTCTATGTAAGGTCAGGTCCAGAAAATTAATTTGATGATTT
This sequence comes from Diabrotica undecimpunctata, assembly GCF_040954645.1. Classification (NCBI taxonomy): domain Eukaryota; kingdom Metazoa; phylum Arthropoda; class Insecta; order Coleoptera; family Chrysomelidae; genus Diabrotica; species Diabrotica undecimpunctata. The sequence goes on along the minus strand of NC_092808.1, from coordinate 86,347,731 downwards.
TTTTCAATTTCTAATGTAAATTTTAGTTTTTGGTGAAAGTTATTGAATTCATTTAGTAAAATATCCATTTTATCCTCTGGTGCTGCGCTCAAGCAGTCATCTATATAGCGATAGAAAAAAGGTATATCAAAATCTATTTTATTTAAAACAATTTCCTCTAGATGCTCTAAAACTAATTGAGCGATGGCACTGGATATGCTAGCACCCATAGCACATCCATCTGTTTGTTGGAAGATTTTGTTTTTATATAGGAAATAGGTTGACTTTAATGTTGTTTCGACTGCTAGCAGAAATTCTTCTAGAGGGATGTCTGTGAACGCTTTGATTTCATTCCACTTTTTTTTAATAATGTCTTTCGCTAAAGCTATTGGAATATTGGTGTATAAAGATACCACATCGAGAGAAACTAATTTATAATTTGGAGGTAAATGTATATTTTTGAGTTTTAATTTCAGGTGATCAGCGTCTTTTAAATAGTGTGGATTTTTATTTATTACGTTGGAAATAATGTTCTTCAAATATTTTGAAAGGTTTTCAAAAGGAGACTGAATGCATGAAACAATAGGTCTCAGCGGTACACCCTCTTTATGTGTTTTGGGTAGACCGTATATTTTTGGAATTACAGCATTATGTATCTTGAGCGAATTAGCAGTGTTAGGTGAGATGTAGCACATTTTTTCCCATCTGTCGACTAATTCGTTATTTCTTTTTTGGAAAATATTTGTAGGATCATTTTTCATTTCACGGTATGTTGTGTTGTCATTCAATAGAGAATTCATTTTACTGTCATAGTCTTCGGACTCCATAATAACAGTCTTGTTAGTTTTGTCAGCAGTCGAAACAACATTAAAGTCAACCTATTTCCTATATAAAAACAAAATCTTCCAACAAACAGATGGATGTGCTATGGGTGCTAGCATATCCAGTGCCATCGCTCAATTAGTTTTAGAGCATCTAGAGGAAATTGTTTTAAATAAAATAGATTTTGATATACCTTTTTTCTATCGCTATATAGATGACTGCTTGAGCGCAGCACCAGAGGATAAAATGGATATTTTACTAAATGAATTCAATAACTTTCACCAAAAACTAAAATTTACATTAGAAATTGAAAAAAATCATCAAATTAATTTTCTGGACCTGACCTTACATAGAGAAAACAGCACTATAACTACTTCATGGTACACCAAAAAAACCTGGTCATCGAGATATCTGAATTTCAACTCTCATCATCCCCTGTCTCAAAAGAAATCAGTAGTTATCGGACTCGCCGATAGAGCTATTAGATTATCCGATCCTATTAATAGACCTCAGGCCATTAAAAAAGCAAAAACAGCACTAACACTTAATTCATACCCACACCACCTTATCGACAACACTTTCAAATCGCGACTGCATAAATTTTACAATAACAATAATAACAATGAAACCAACACGGTAAAGAAAAACTATATGTCTCTTCCCTATATAAAAGGATTATCAGAACAAATTGCAAATCTTCTGTCCAAACATAATATTATGGTTGCTCATAAAGGGCACAATCTTTTGAAAAAGAATTTTACAAGATTAAAAACAAAAACCCCTCTATTAAAAAGATCGCATGTTGTATATGAAATTCCCTGCTCGAATTGTGATGGAGTTTATATTGGACAAACCAGTCAGCTACTTAACTCAAGAATACGTTCCCACAAATATGACAAAAAAAACTCAACCGCCCTCACAAAACATGAAAACGAAAAAAAACATAAATTTGATTTTGAGAAAACCAAGATCCTAAAAAATGAACCCAACAGGAAAAAGAGAGAGCTTCTAGAGTCTATACAAATAAAAAAAAATAATAATGCAATAAATGATAAAAAAGATGTCAAAAATTTGAACAAAATATATTTTAACTTAATTTAAAAACACATAATAAGACAATCTCAGAACGCCTATGATGTTAAAATAACTGGTTGTTTAAACGATAAACTAACTTCAATAAACAACACATTAGATCTAAAATATATTTTACTTGTAGTGACTTAGTGGGTATGTCCTATGTTTTTAATATCATTTTAATTGTGACGTCTACTTTTTAGTAACAAATTTTTACATGCTTGGTAAGTCAAAAGTTTAACTTTTAAATCGTATTATGTCTGTCATAAAATGTTTTTTTAGTCAATATTACTTCTTGAAAAAGGCATGGATTTCCTGCCGAAACGTCGAATAAATATATGAAAATGCCTTAGTACCAAATCAAATTTTTTTATGAACCTAAGCCCAAGAAAATCGACTAAAAAAATATATATTAAGGTTCAAGAACTAAACTCAAACAATATATTTAGGCATGGGTGAAAATGTGCCTTTCTACCTTGGTATTGAAACCAACTTTGGAAAAACAACCGTCCAACAGATGAAACTCTACAAAAAATTATTGACTAAGAGGACAAATCAAAGAAATCGAAGAATTTTTTTACTTAGATGTAAAACAGAAAATTTAATACCAAACTTTTTAAATTTAAATATAGAACACATTATTCTTAATTCTGTAAACCTTGCACGTAAATTTGGTAACGTTTTTACTGTATTCACAAAACAAACCTTGAATTTACTCATAGCAGATACCACTATCTCATTAAAAACTTTAGACTCGGAACTAGAAAAACTAGAAACAAAATTAATCGAAGCATTACCAGTTGCTACTTTTAATACATTTAAAGAAACATCCATACAATACAATGAACGTATTTTTTGTAAAATTCGCGATAGAAATATCAAAAAAATTAATATGCTATCATCAAAATCGGATAATAAAAATCTCAATAATAAATTGCAGGATACTTGGTTAGAAAATTTAACAAATGTAGAAATTCCCAGTGACGTACAAGATGTTTTAAGTCTAGGAGATAATTTTGCGGTTCCCATCCGTAATAAAAATGATATCCCAACATCAGAAATTATTTGTTCAATTGAGAGTTCAATTTCTAACTTAAGTACAAATGTACAGGATGATATCAGAACTAAATGTTGTAACATTTTGACAAACTTTAAAAACAAAAACAAATACCCTTTTGAAAACAAAACAATACAAAAGAAAATTAAAAAGACAAAAGCTTTTTTAAACGAGAACCCCAATTTAGTTGTTCTGAAACCTGACAAAACTAACAAGACTGTTATTATGGAGTCCGAAGACTATGACAGTAAAATGAATTCTCTATTGAATGACAACACAACATACCGTGAAATGAAAAATGATCCTACAAATATTTTCCAAAAAAGAAATAACGAATTAGTCGACAGATGGGAAAAAATGTGCTACATCTCACCTAACACTGCTAATTCGCTCAAGATACATAATGCTGTAATTCCAAAAATATACGGTCTACCCAAAACACATAAAGAGGGTGTACCGCTGAGACCTATTGTTTCATGCATTCAGTCTCCTTTTGAAAACCTTTCAAAATATTTGAAGAACATTATTTACAACGTAATAAATAAAAATCCACACTATTTAAAAGACGCTGATCACCTGAAATTAAAACTCAAAAATATACATTTACCTCCAAATTATAAATTAGTTTCTCTCGATGTGGTATCTTTATACACCAATATTCCAATAGCTTTAGCGAAAGACATTATTAAAAAAAAGTGGAATGAAATCAAAGCGTTCACAGACATCCCTCTAGAAGAATTTCTGCTAGCAGTCGAAACAACATTAAAGTCAACCTATTTCCTATATAAAAACAAAATCTTCCAACAAACAGATGGATGTGCTATGGGTGCTAGCATATCCAGTGCCATCGCTCAATTAGTTTTAGAGCATCTAGAGGAAATTGTTTTAAATAAAATAGATTTTGATATACCTTTTTTCTATCGCTATATAGATGACTGCTTGAGCGCAGCACCAGAGGATAAAATGGATATTTTACTAAATGAATTCAATAACTTTCACCAAAAACTAAAATTTACATTAGAAATTGAAAAAAATCATCAAATTAATTTTCTGGACCTGACCTTACATAGAGAAAACAGCACTATAACTACTTCATGGTACACCAAAAAAACCTGGTCATCGAGATATCTGAATTTCAACTCTCATCATCCCCTGTCTCAAAAGAAATCAGTAGTTATCGGACTCGCCGATAGAGCTATTAGATTATCCGATCCTATTAATAGACCTCAGGCCATTAAAAAAGCAAAAACAGCACTAACACTTAATTCATACCCACACCACCTTATCGACAACACTTTCAAATCGCGACTGCATAAATTTTACAATAACAATAATAACAATGAAACCAACACGGTAAAGAAAAACTATATGTCTCTTCCCTATATAAAAGGATTATCAGAACAAATTGCAAATCTTCTGTCCAAACATAATATTATGGTTGCTCATAAAGGGCACAATCTTTTGAAAAAGAATTTTACAAGATTAAAAACAAAAACCCCTCTATTAAAAAGATCGCATGTTGTATATGAAATTCCCTGCTCGAATTGTGATGGAGTTTATATTGGACAAACCAGTCAGCTACTTAACTCAAGAATACGTTCCCACAAATATGACAAAAAAAACTCAACCGCCCTCACAAAACATGAAAACGAAAAAAAACATAAATTTGATTTTGAGAAAACCAAGATCCTAAAAAATGAACCCAACAGGAAAAAGAGAGAGCTTCTAGAGTCTATACAAATAAAAAAAAATAATAATGCAATAAATGATAAAAAAGATGTCAAAAATTTGAACAAAATATATTTTAACTTAATTTAAAAACACATAATAAGACAATCTCAGAACGCCTATGATGTTAAAATAACTGGTTGTTTAAACGATAAACTAACTTCAATAAACAACACATTAGATCTAAAATATATTTTACTTGTAGTGACTTAGTGGGTATGTCCTATGTTTTTAATATCATTTTAATTGTGACGTCTACTTTTTAGTAACAAATTTTTACATGCTTGGTAAGTCAAAAGTTTAACTTTTAAATCGTATTATGTCTGTCATAAAATGTTTTTTTAGTCAATATTACTTCTTGAAAAAGGCATGGATTTCCTGCCGAAACGTCGAATAAATATATGAAAATGCCTTAGTACCAAATCAAATTTTTTTATGAACCTAAGCCCAAGAAAATCGACTAAAAAAATATATATTAAGGTTCAAGAACTAAACTCAAACAATATATTTAGGCATGGGTGAAAATGTGCCTTTCTACCTTGGTATTGAAACCAACTTTGGAAAAACAACCGTCCAACAGATGAAACTCTACAAAAAATTATTGACTAAGAGGACAAATCAAAGAAATCGAAGAATTTTTTTACTTAGATGTAAAACAGAAAATTTAATACCAAACTTTTTAAATTTAAATATAGAACACATTATTCTTAATTCTGTAAACCTTGCACGTAAATTTGGTAACGTTTTTACTGTATTCACAAAACAAACCTTGAATTTACTCATAGCAGATACCACTATCTCATTAAAAACTTTAGACTCGGAACTAGAAAAACTAGAAACAAAATTAATCGAAGCATTACCAGTTGCTACTTTTAATACATTTAAAGAAACATCCATACAATACAATGAACGTATTTTTTGTAAAATTCGCGATAGAAATATCAAAAAAATTAATATGCTATCATCAAAATCGGATAATAAAAATCTCAATAATAAATTGCAGGATACTTGGTTAGAAAATTTAACAAATGTAGAAATTCCCAGTGACGTACAAGATGTTTTAAGTCTAGGAGATAATTTTGCGGTTCCCATCCGTAATAAAAATGATATCCCAACATCAGAAATTATTTGTTCAATTGAGAGTTCAATTTCTAACTTAAGTACAAATGTACAGGATGATATCAGAACTAAATGTTGTAACATTTTGACAAACTTTAAAAACAAAAACAAATACCCTTTTGAAAACAAAACAATACAAAAGAAAATTAAAAAGACAAAAGCTTTTTTAAACGAGAACCCCAATTTAGTTGTTCTGAAACCTGACAAAACTAACAAGACTGTTATTATGGAGTCCGAAGACTATGACAGTAAAATGAATTCTCTATTGAATGACAACACAACATACCGTGAAATGAAAAATGATCCTACAAATATTTTCCAAAAAAGAAATAACGAATTAGTCGACAGATGGGAAAAAATGTGCTACATCTCACCTAACACTGCTATTTCGCTCAAGATACATAATGCTGTAATTCCAAAAATATACGGTCTACCCAAAACACATAAAGAGGGTGTACCGCTGAGACCTATTGTTTCATGCATTCAGTCTCCTTTTGAAAACCTTTCAAAATATTTGAAGAACATTATTTCCAACGTAATAAATAAAAATCCACACTATTTAAAAGACGCTGATCACCTGAAATTAAAACTCAAAAATATACATTTACCTCCAAATTATAAATTAGTTTCTCTCGATGTGGTATCTTTATACACCAATATTCCAATAGCTTTAGCGAAAGACATTATTAAAAAAAAGTGGAATGAAATCAAAGCGTTCACAGACATCCCTCTAGAAGAATTTCTGCTAGCAGTCGAAACAACATTAAAGTCAACCTATTTCCTATATAAAAACAAAATCTTCCAACAAACAGATGGATGTGCTATGGGTGCTAGCATATCCAGTGCCATCGCTCAATTAGTTTTAGAGCATCTAGAGGAAATTGTTTTAAATAAAATAGATTTTGATATACCTTTTTTCTATCGCTATATAGATGACTGCTTGAGCGCAGCACCAGAGGATAAAATGGATATTTTACTAAATGAATTCAATAACTTTCACCAAAAACTAAAATTTACATTAGAAATTGAAAAAAATCATCAAATTAATTTTCTGGACCTGACCTTACATAGAGAAAACAGCACTATAACTACTTCATGGTACACCAAAAAAACCTGGTCATCGAGATATCTGAATTTCAACTCTCATCATCCCCTGTCTCAAAAGAAATCAGTAGTTATCGGACTCGCCGATAGAGCTATTAGATTATCCGATCCTATTAATAGACCTCAGGCCATTAAAAAAGCAAAAACAGCACTAACACTTAATTCATACCCACACCACCTTATCGACAACACTTTCAAATCGCGACTGCATAAATTTTACAATAACAATAATAACAATGAAACCAACACGGTAAAGAAAAACTATATGTCTCTTCCCTATATAAAAGGATTATCAGAACAAATTGCAAATCTTCTGTCCAAACATAATATTATGGTTGCTCATAAAGGGCACAATCTTTTGAAAAAGAATTTTACAAGATTAAAAACAAAAACCCCTCTATTAAAAAGATCGCATGTTGTATATGAAATTCCCTGCTCGAATTGTGATGGAGTTTATATTGGACAAACCAGTCAGCTACTTAACTCAAGAATACGTTCCCACAAATATGACAAAAAAAACTCAACCGCCCTCACAAAACATGAAAACGAAAAAAAACATAAATTTGATTTTGAGAAAACCAAGATCCTAAAAAATGAACCCAACAGGAAAAAGAGAGAGCTTCTAGAGTCTATACAAATAAAAAAAAATAATAATGCAATAAATGATAAAAAAGATGTCAAAAATTTGAACAAAATATATTTTAACTTAATTTAAAAACACATAATAAGACAATCTCAGAACGCCTATGATGTTAAAATAACTGGTTGTTTAAACAATAAACTAACTTCAATAAACAACACATTAGATCTAAAATATATTTTACTTGTAGTGACTTAGTGGGTATGTCCTATGTTTTTAATATCATTTTAATTGTGACGTCTACTTTTTAGTAACAAATTTTTACATGCTTGGTAAGTCAAAAGTTTAACTTTTAAATCGTATTATGTCTGTCATAAAATGTTTTTTTAGTCAATATTACTTCTTGAAAAAGGCATGGATTTCCTGCCGAAACGTCGAATAAATATATGAAAATGCCTTAGTACCAAATCAAATTTTTTTATGAACCTAAGCCCAAGAAAATCGACTAAAAAAAAATATATATATATATATATATATATATATATATATATATATATATATATATATCTTATATCGCAATAGTTTGTGCAGTACATTTTATTATCCCTTTTGTGTTTGGTATGCTTTTCAGGCCAAAAGGTAAATCTACCTAGGCCAAATCCTGAGACTTGACAAAGAGAACCAAAGTGCGGAAATTACTAGAAGAGCAAGACTAGCATGGGCAGGATTTGGAAAACTTAGTTGGATGCTTAAGAACCGCAAAATACTTCAATACTTGAGGAGCAAAGTGCTCAACCAATACATCCTTCCTATCATGACATATGGAATGCAAACCTAGACCCTAACCAAGGCAAACATGAATAAACTAGCCACAACAGAAAGAACAATGGAAAGAGCAATGTTAGGTATACGACTGTCAGATAAAAAGAGGAGCGACTGGGTAAGATCAAAAACAAAAGTCGAGAACATAGCAACAAAAATTGCCAAACTTAAATGGAGCTTCGCGGGCCAGACTGCTAGACAAAAAGAACAACGTTGGAATACTACAATACAGCATTGGAGACCTTACGAAAGTAAACGACCAAGAGGAAGACCACAGATGAGATGGGTTGATGATATTAAAAGAATAGCCGGAACAAATTGGAAATATGTTGCTCAGGATAGAGACCGATGGAAGGAGTTGGGAGAGGCCTATGTCCAAACGTGGACGACACAAGGCTAAGAAGAAGAAGATGCTTTTCAGCAAGTTGGTACTTGCTCTTACTTCTAAATTGACAGAGCAGCTGTTTAACTGCCTGTACTGAACTTTCTTCTTCATTTTGCAAATATATATATATGAAAACTAATAAAACTCTGGCTTACCGTTGATTAAAATATTGGATACCCTATACTATTGAATCAACGGAAATACTAAGATCACACGGGGAGAATATTATGGGTTATTTCTGGTTTCGTAATAATTTACACTGAAATTACTAACAAGAGAGTGAGTGCTCTCACTTCCACATGTTCAAATTGATATATAATACCAACATATGCTAGATATATACCATCAGTACTAATAAAATGGAAACTATCAAATTAATGTCAATTTTATTGAATAATCAAAACAATCGAAAATATATACCAAAACAACACAATAAAAGTAAAAGAAGAAGAAGAACTAACCGACCCTATTGAAGCTGGCAATGAGATAAGACAGGGAGATTCCCTGAGTCCGCTGTTGTTCAACCAAATTATGGATGAAATAATAAAAAAGTAAGAAATAAAAGAGGATACCAAATGGGGGAAAAACAAATTAAAATAATCTGCTATGCAGACGACGCAATACTATTCTTTCAAAGTGAAGATGATTTACAACGTATGCTACACCAATTTCATATAACCGCCAGAAAATTTAACATGTTAATTTCTCCAAAAGAGACAACATGCATGGTTGTAACAGCAAGTTTACTAAGATCTTAATTGGAGCTGGAAGGTCAGCTAATAGAACAAGTGATGGAGTTTAAATATCTAGGTATCACATTATCTAGCTACGGAAAGCTCGAAACTGATGTGGAAGATCCACTGAATAGAGCAAACAGAGACGCGGGCTGCCTAAATGAAAAATATGAAGAAATAAAAATATCGGGAAAGAAACCAAAGGCAGAATTTACAAAACAGTTATCAGACCAATAATGACATACGCAGCAGAAACAAGACCTGACACAGGTCATAGAACACATAGAAGCAGCAGAGATAAAACACTTAGAAAAATTGATGATAAGACACCATGGGACAGAGCTTGAAGTACAGATATACGACGTATATGCAAGGTGGAGAACATCAAGAACTGGTTAAGAAATAGAAGAGTAGAATGAAACGATCATATAAGTCGAATGACAACAAATAGAGTATTAGAGACGGCAAGAAAAGGCTACCCAATAGGAAGACGATCAGTAGGAAGACCACGAAAACAATGGAACGGCAACTTACTGGAGGCACATTGAAAAACAGACAGAGTCATGTCTATATAAAAAGAAGAAGAAGAAGAAGAAGAAGAAAAAGATACACAGGATAAACAATAAAATAGCTGCAATAAAGAGAAAATGAATCAGTCATATTATTGTAGAATAGCAGAGGACAGAGTGTTTAGAGAAAATAATGAATCAGTCATATTAATGTAGAATAGCAGAGGAGAGAGTATTTGTCATAGCCTTGGACAAGTGACCAATTGAAAAAAGAACACAGGTCGTTCAAAAAAGACGGAACTCTAGAAAGGAAATAGAATAGATTTAAAAAAATAATAAAAGCATAAACATGTCTTTTCCTACTCTTTTAATATTGAAAATACGCAAATAGAACCTTGAATTAAAATGTAACCTTTGATATCTGTGATAAACCCATCACCTGAACAATGGCGCCGATGTATAGAGTTGAAATTTTTTACACTTATTTTAACTGTTTATTTTTTTATTATCTATATACCTATGAGTTGCGAACCATATCACAAACTTATTTATTTTCCACAAAGAGGCTCTTTAATACCTTAAATTATTACTATACAAATCTAATTCGAAATATCGTCAAAAAGTAATACACGGCATGTAAAATTTAAATTTTGAATAAAAAGTAAAACATTAGGCATTACTTATGGGGTTGAAAGAACGAGCCTTTACGAAAATTTAAGTACTAAGAAGACCACCACAATCGGGCATATCCAGGGTAATGATTAATTAATTAATCAGTCACCCCTTTAATATGATTTTTGTCAAATTGGTCCTTTAATTTAAATTGCTAGTTGAAGCTAAATATTGCCAGCTTCAATAGGGTCGGTTAGTTCTTCTTCTACTTTTACTTTTATTGTGTTGTTTTGGTATATATTTTCGATTGTTTTGATTATTCAAAGAAATTGACATTAATTTGATAGTTTCCATTTTATTAGTACTGATGGTATATAACTAGCATCTGTTGGTACTATATATCAATTTGGACATGTGGAAGTGAGAGCACTCTCTTGTTAGTAATTTCAGTGTAAATTATGACGAAACCAGAAATAACCCATAATATTCTCCCCGTGTGATCTTAGTATTTCCGTTGATTCAATAGTATAGGGTATCCAATATTTTAATCAACGGCATGCCAGAGTTTTATTAGTTTTCATATGTACATTTGCAAAATAAAGAAGAAAGTTCAGTAGAGGCAGTTAAACAGCTGATCTGTCAATTTAGAAGTAAGAGCAAGTACCAACTTGCTAAAAAGCATCTTCTTCTTCTTCTTAGCCTTGTGTCGTTCACGTTTGGACATAGGCCTCTCTTAACTCCTTCCATCGGTCTCTATCCTGAGCAACATATTTCCAATTTGTTCCAGCTATTCTTTTAATATCATCAACCCATCTCATCTGTGGTCTTCCTCTTGGTCGTTTACTTTCGTAAGGTCTCCAATGTTGTATTGTAGTATTCCAACCTTGGTCTTTTTGTCTAGCAGTCTGACCCCGCGAAGCTCCATTTAAGTTTGGCAATTTAAATCCAGAAGTGTAATTCGAATCTCTAAAATCAGGATATTTTATATAAAATAGTGATCAAACCAGTGCTAATGTGTGGATAAGTGACGAGAACGTATTAATTAGACCAGGATTGCTGGAAAAGCCAGCAGAGGTATTTTCCGACTTACAAGGTCAAACACATATATAAAGATAGCAACGTCGTACAAGAAACTAAATCTCAATGCTAAAGTTGCGCTGGCTTTATCCAAAGACTCTATAATTACTGCATTGCCAAGTTAAATTGGGAGGACGCCCCAAGAGAAAAAATGCCCTTAGGACTTCCACAAATAAAGGGGGAGGTAACATACGGTTAGATTTAGGAATAACGGGACTATCTATCGACCCATCATATTTATCAACACCTGCTATCCTTCCTACAATCAATACTTATCTGTTGTGGACTATCAAATCAATTGCATGTAATCAAACGAACTAGGCTTAAATAATTATCCTAGGAAAGGCACTTCAGAAATATTGACATAACTTTTATAAACGGAATTTACGTGGCTTTATTTTCAATAGGAATGAGGAGAAAAAAAATAAGAAAAGGCAATAGAATCTTGTTGCGTTCGGACTATACGATGACGATGATCTTTATATAAGGTATAGGGAGAAAGAGAGAATAATGTTTATGTTCAATTTAGAACTCGCTGATTTTCACCCTTTTGAATTGGGTATGTATATGTATTACCATAGAAAATAAAAGCAAGAAAACTATAATTATGAAACGAAAAGAGTACGAAATGAAAAGATTATATAAATCCCTTATATTTACACAGACTGCTTTACAAAAGGTGAACGAATGAGCATAAAAACACAGCTGTTTTAAAAACTTAATATTATTAGACGAATTTAGGATCAATTTCACTCAAAATATGATATGCTAAAATATGATACGACAGGAAAAAAGGCAATGACTTTTACAGCTGATAGCTTATGAATATTGTCTCGTACTGTTATATAGCAGTTTGTTGTCACATTTTAACCTGTTTATTTTCTTATTATCCATATATGTGTTGTAAACCGATATTACAAGCTCATTTCACAAAGAGACTATATATTAAGTACAGTTATTACTAAACAAATCTGACTCGAAATATCGTCTAAAAGTAACAGTATGTAAAATTTAAATTTTTATTGAAAAGTAAAATATTAGTCATTTTATGAAGTTCATCGTGGAAGCCTTCACGAAATTTGAAGTAACAATAAGACCACCGCAATCGAGCGTACTCTGGGTAATGAATAATTGTTAAATCGGTTAATTCTTCAATCACCCGTTCAATATGATTTTTATCAATTCGTTCCTTTTTAGGACCAACTATTCTAATTATGTCTATAAATATTAAGGACATATCTACAGATAAAGACACTCTACTTTACTTAAGCTTATGAGACATATGTGCTTAACACAAATGTGACGTATTTCTACTGCATGAAGCAAATAGAGGGCTAAACCTAGGGTATTTGGTATTAAGCTGATCGCTGAAAATAACGAAATAAACATAATAAATGCCGGCAAAGAAAAACATAAAATGAGAGAGGACAAACAAGTCAGCTGAGGAAACCTTTCAACGATGTTGAATTTGGATCCACTATCCACGTATATTATGAACAATATTACGGCTCCTGACTGAGGATCTAAGCACAAAACTAATTATAAAATTTGGACAAAAAAATACAACAATGGCTATTATACAAAGTGTGTAGACAAGCAAAGCAAAGACAAAGTTGTGGCCTTGCTTAAACCTGACAAAAACCCCAACGACCACAAAAGCTATCGGCCAATATATCTATTTATTTTTTCAGCTATACAAAATACTTCTGCATATGATCCTTAATATAAACCGATATTAGAAGAAAAACTTCAATTGAAAGATAAAAGTGGCTATATATGACAGGATAGATCATGTTCGTTACACATACTAAATCTTGCCCAACACAGCAAAGACGCATATGAAAAATATCAGACATGAGGAGTGGTATTTGTCAATCTAAATTCTGCTTACGACACCTTAAATTAAAGCACATTTCTCCAAAATCTATGTGATATCCCCTTAGGTAATAAACTCACTTGTATTATCCGCGTATGCCTACACAACAGAAGATTTTCCGTATCACTCAATGATAAGAATAGAAGATAAAGATGGAGAACGTAGTAGAACGGTCTCCTTTGGGGTACCGTAATGGCACCTACACTGTATAATATTTACACAACCCATACCAGTAAATACTAGGACTTTTATTTTGTAGACGATATATCTATTGTTGCACAACCAAAAAATTTTGTTGCTGAAGTGGAGAAAAATCTAAATATCATATCTTAAACACAATAAAAATAGATTATAAATTAATTTTAAGCCAAACCCTGGAAAAAGTCAGGCGGGCTCCTTCAATGTCCCTAACAGAGACGTTTTCACAAATTTGAACATATACCTGAACCAATAGTGTCATGAAATCCTTAAACACACTTTGTAATTCACAGAACTTTTTTTAAAACTAAATGGAAAACTAGAACCAGAAAAATAATATTCTTCGCGAACTTGTCAGCTAAAAATGGGAAGCACATCCTTCCACTCTTAAAACGTAGACGCTTGAACTCTATGCTTCTGCTGCCGAATATACCTTGCTTGTATGGGTGATATCAATACATACTTAACACGTAGATTTAGCTATAAATTAGTCAGCCAAATTCAGCGGATATTAAGACTCACATCCATACATAAGCTCTACAATATCGTAGTTATCAATCCACATAATATCCGAAGATAAGTAGCTAGGAAACAAAAGAAACAAAGTCTAGATTCGTAACATCCACTCCACGAATAACAACCCATTTTATGACTAGAATCGAGGAATAACTAGCTAGACCAACACATCTGCAAGACATACAAAAAAAAAATAAGCTGCTTATCGCCATCTGAACTCTCGAAAGGAACTTCCTTATGGTAGTTATCTTCCTTAAATCTGCAATGAGGACTCTTGCCTTCAAACACCGGTTAACCTGTGTGAATCTGGGGTGATACAAGATTCATTACACTTTCTTAGTTGACTTTGGCATTCCAATCGCTCTTTTCTGAAGGAACAAGGTTTATTTATTTGAACTAAACATGTAAAGTACAGTCAGTAAGCTATTACTTATATTGATCATTGCAAATTTGACACTAACTACACTTATATTGACTACATATTACCCCTAAATAGGAGATAAAACATTCAGTATGTAATATGGGTGTAAGTATGTAATATGGGTGAAGTGGTATAATTGTTGTTAGATAAATTAAGCATTCTTCTTTTTTTTGTGCACTACTATCTGTAGTACACAGATAAAACAAGAAATAAAATAATAAAAAATCTGTATAAAAGATATCATAAAACAATGGATAAAATAAAAGAAGTTCTTATCTATCGAATTCTTAAATAAAACGTATGAAGACATACTCACGTTAACAAAATACATTAGGAAATTTCCGCATGTGAAAAAAATCCAATTTGGTAACAAAATCCTTTATAAAGCTATTTTTAGAAAAGCACGTACCTACCAAAAACAGGTAGTTAATAGTATTCATATCTGTTACACAATGTAATGCGTTTGAATGATAACAAAAATAAGGAGTCCATATAAACCGTTCAGACTATACGCGAGAAGTATACAGCTTAATCGCAGAGTTGCCAAACTATCAGAGCTTACTTAAACCGATATACCTATGGTTCCAATATACAATGAAAAAGATCTGAACGACCCCTATAAGATATACACGTGAACTAAGCAATATACATTCATGATACAGGGGTACTTAAGGGCTCCACAAAATTTTTAAAAATTATGAAACTATACGTGTTGACGAATCGACAGAGCCAATATTATGAAATGGTCAAGTGAGCTCCGTATATCGGTGTCGACTTGACCACGGAGCTCACTTGAACCTGAATTTTAACATGGGCGGAGCCCACTTTATGCCGTAGATATATATATATATATATATATATAAATATATATATATATATATATATATATATATATATATATATATATATATATAAATATATATATATATATATAAATATATATATATATATATATATATATATATATATATATATATATATATATATACATCTAGCGGTTAATGTAAGCTCCGTTCTAAAACGGTATTATACTAACTCCAGTAGAATATACACCGTGTATTTTATTATCTAAGTAGCGCTTTATGTAGACTCCGACCAACACGTAGGATTAAGTGGACTCCACAAAAGTATAAACCATTTTTGGGATCCGTATTTACGATATTGCATATACTTCTAAACTCCTGCGATGTTGCCAATAATTGTATTAGTAGTAGATTTTCAAATTTTACAGCAGATACTTTCTGGAACTTGAAATTTATTTAAATATCTATCAATTTAATCATGGAGGAATTTAAGGACTATTTGGCTAATTTATGTAGTTAAATATAAATTGTTAACCGCCATATACCTTTATTTTACTTTTTAGTTTTAATAAGCAAGGCGGTAATTTATATTACTTTTATATATTTTCAAACATAAGAAAGTGTGTATTATAAACTTGGAAAAGCGAAAATCTCCGTTTTTATTAATTAGTATTTTTTATTAAAATGCATTGGCACTAAAACATTTAGTACCTACATGTACATATATCAAATAGAGTAATCGTGTAACAGTTTCTGAAATTAGAAGCCCCTTCGGTATGATTATAAAGTTTGTTACCACAAAAAATCTACTAGCATACACAGAGATGAGAGAGACCTACACAGAAGAAGATTTATTTTTAGCGAATGACAGGGCCATTTATGTAGCCAACCATTGGAAATACAAAATTTAAAGCTGTTGGTGTTCCGGACACGGAAAATAAAGTAAGTACAAAAAGGGGTAAAAGTAAAATGAAAAAAAAAAACTAAAATACTTATATAACATGTAGACCTGAAAGTGCGCCGGAGGGTTTGAAATAAGAATTTACCTAAGGAATGAAATAAGAATTTACCTAATATAAAACAGATCTGAAAGAGAATAAAAAACAGATCAAAGAATTAATAGAGATTAAGTACATCCTTAAGTAATATATCTCAAATCCGCCTGCAGTTTTTTTGGGTAGATTGAGTAGCTCGACAGAACTGTTGCCGGTTCCAAGCCCAAATAAAGGAGGAGGGGGTCTACAGCCAGGAATGATTTCATTACGACGACTAACGGGAGAAAGAGGACAACAAATTTGTTATAAACGAGAAATACACTTCGCATCGGTGCTTTGAACGTAAAGTCTCTACAAGAGAGCAGAAAATTACAAAAGAGCTTGTAGAAAAAAAAATATAGACATGTGTGCGTTAAAAGATACAAAGAAAAAAGGAAAAGGGTCAAATTATTATAGATGACCATCTCATAATTTACAGTGGTGTTGCCAAAGAAACCAGAGCCAAAGAAGGAGTCGCTCTGTTAGTACACAAAAATTTTTTACACCAAATATAAAAATAGTAAGTGTAAAAATTATACTGGATGTTAAACCTCTGCATGTGGTAGCAATTCACTTCCAGAGAACAACAAAGATACCACCACAAGGGAAAACTTCTAGGAACACCTTCAGACTGTAATAAACGAGACCCCAAATGATAAATATATAATCATTATGGGTGATTTTAACGCCCGTGTTGGCAATGATTTAGTTCCAGCGATAAAACAGCGATATAACGAAAATATCAGAAATGAAAACGGAAACCTTCTAACGGACCTCTGCAGCAAAAACCAGATACGTAATAATAATACATTTTTCCCTCACAAAGAACAATACAAATACATTTTTGAAAACAGTAGAGGACAAAGATCTATTATAGACTATATTCTGTTGAATAGATAGCACTAACATCAGCAGAAATAGGAAGCGATCACAAATTGGTATTGTGCCGAATGAAAACACATATATGTGATAACAAAACACCGAAATACACCACAAAGATAAAAGTCGAAAGCTTACAGGATGACTCGACAAGATACCTATTCCAGAAAAGAAGAACCGAGAAAAACAGAAATACATATATCACAGAAAGTGATGGAGTCGAAGAAAGCTGAATAATACTTAAGTCTAATATCTTAGCCTCGGCCAAGAAAGTTCTCGGTAAAAGAAATATAAGTAAAGTGAAGGAAAAATGTAAAGAAAACAAAAAAGCTTACCTGAAATACATGTCAACCAAAACACAAGAGGCATAACATAATTACAAGACAATTAGAAACGTAACACATGCACTTATAAGAAAAATAAAAAATGGTCACTGGGAACGTTTTTCGAAAGAAATGGAACATAATTTTTCTCGTCTGCAAAAGGAAATATAGCGCTTCATCAGACGTCAAAGAACGGAGGTAAAGTAACTAATAGAACTAAAATACATAAAAAATGATACGTGGATTGACTACCTAAAAAAGCTATATACAGGAGAAGAACAAACGACGCTAGAACCGGAAATATCAGAAATTACAACATATAAAGAACTTAATATAAATGTACAGGAAGTTTGGAAAATACTTGAAAACCTGAGGAACAGAAAAGCAGCAGGTCAAGACGAGATACCAAACGAATACTGAAATATTGTGGAGCAGCAATGACAGAACAATTAACAATATTAATTAATAAAATTATAAAACACAATAAAATGCCGGAAGAATGGAGAAGGAGCGAACTAACTCTACTATATAAAAAAGGAGATAAAAACAGACAAAAAACTACATAAGTATAAACTTGTTAAATACTACGCTAAAACTTACAACTAAAATTTTACAAGTGCTAATTAATCACAATATAAGTTTAGCAGATGAACAACCGGGTTTTTTAAGTGGTAGATCGTGTACAGATGCAAAATTCGTTATAAAGCAAATTACTGAGAAATCACTGAAGTATAATAGACTAGCATTTCTGTGTCTGATTGACCTAAAGAAAGCGTTTGACAGAGTGAGACTGAAAGATGTAATCCATCTTCTGTATAATAGAGAAGCTCTCCTAAATATTATAAAAACTATCGAAAACGTCGACCAAAACAACAAAATTGAAGTCAGAATAGAGGGACAACTTACAGAACCTATAGAAATAGGCAGCAGAATAAGACAAGGGGATTCGTTGAGATTGAGCCCCATGCTCTTCAATTTGATCATGGATCAAATCATCAAAAGCGTTAACAAACGAAGAGGATACAGAATGGGAAACAAAGAAATTAAAATACTCCGTTACGCAGATGACGCAATATTAATAGCCCAAGATGAAGATAGTCTGCAAAGATTGGTCCACAAATTTAACATAAGAGCAAAAGAATTTAATATGACAATCTCATCTCAGAAAACTAAAACCATAGTAGTCAGCACAGGACCACAGATGTAAAATAGAAATTGATGGCATTAGCAGAAACAAGACCCGACACAGCCACAACGCAAAGAATAATGGACGCGGCAGAGATGAGAGTACTGAGAAGAATTACAGGAAATACTCTGAGAAATCGAAAAGAAAATGTAACGTATAGTATATAAATGAATGGATACAAAATAGAAAAAAAGAATGGAATAACCACATAGGTAATGGAAATAAAATACCTGGCATTATGAATTTATTATGACAATTTCATCTCAGAAAACTAAAACAATAGTAGTCAGCAAAGAACCAACTAGATGTAAAATAAAAATTGATGGCATCAATATTGAACAAATAATGAAAATAATATACTTGAACTTTATTTTACTGTAGTTTTGAAATTTTAAACTTTCTAGTGGGTATCTTTATGTCTTTATTACCAATTGTTATTAACATGCGTTTACACAACGTTATAACGTTGTGTATTATAAAAGTGTTCTATTTCTTTTTATCGTAGTAAGTCATTACTCAGACAAAATATTTTGGTGTCTTATGGTATTGGTAACTTGATTCTGTAATAAAATTCATGGCAGACGACAAGCGGTTTCATAACCACTAAACATATCTATTTCTTTATTGTTTCCGTATATATTATGTGTTACAGTTATGATATTATGTTCGGTCTAATTGTTTTAAAAACTTTGTCGCTTGTATAAGCTTTAACTTTAATAATAATTTTATAGACCTTAATCATTTAGAAGTAAATGTATATATAATTTTTTTTCTGTCACTTGGTTTAAATATAGTTCTTATTATATAATATATGAGCAGAAAATAACACTTATTTCAGTTCGTACGATTTGCGGTAATTTATTTAATGTTAATTCTGGAATTTCACGTTTATACTCAGTTTCTGTTGTTCCGCTTATTTATCTGAGAGATGTTACTTTTTTTTCTTGTTATTATTTCTCTTTATAAGCAATTTTACTTGTTCATTGGTGGAATAATACCTCTATGGAAGGTTATCACTTCATTTTTTGCGCGATCATCCGATACTTCTTCTGCCGATTCGTGACTTATCTCTTCCAATTTTGACGTCACGGGTCTCCTCCATTCTGCTTATGTAATTATTCCATTCTTTTTTTCTATTTTGTGTAAATTCATTTATACACTTTACGTTACATTTTCTTCTAATGTCTTCACTTCTCTTTTGATTTCTCAGCGTATTTCCTATAATTGTTCTCAGTACTCTCATCTCTGCCGTTTCCATTATTCTTTGCGTTGTGGCTGTGCCGGGTCTTGTTTCTGAAGCATATGTCATTATTTGTCTTACACTGGCTTTATAAATTGATATCATCTCAGTGTTAATGTGTCTGTTTAGCCATATAGTGTTATTAAGGCATCCTGCCAGTCTATTTGCTTTTAGTACTTGATCTCTCATTTCTTTGTCCAGGTCTCTATTAAGTTTTTTCTAATTCCACACTAATAGTCTCCTATTTGATAGTTCACCTTTTCACTCAATCGTTATAGGTGTATCAGAAAAAAATCTGTATATCCTAATAATTAATATATAGCTTATACCGCTATAGTTTGTGCACTACATTTTATCATCCCTTTTGTGTATGGGTATGCTTTTCAGCAAGTTGGTACTTGCTCTTACTTTTAAATTGACAGGTTAGCTGTTTAACTGCCTATACTGAACTTTCTTCTTCATATTGCAAATACATATAAAAATTAATAAAAACCACTCTGACATACCATTGACTGAAATATTGGAGACCCTATATTATTCAATCAATGGAAATACTAAGATCACACGGGGGGAATATTATGGGTTATTTCTGGTTTCGTCATAATTTACACTAGTAAGTAAGTAAGTTCGTGTAACCTTCTGGCCAAGGTCTAGTGTTAGGGTTTTCAGGTCGCGCAAGCGCCCCTAACATGACTTAACGACTACTTTCGTAGCCGGGACCGACGGCTTTACGTACCCTCCGAAGCACGGTGGCAGCGCAGTTAAATTAGAAATTGAAAATTTTGTTGGTGCCAGGATTCAAACCCGGGCCCTCCAGCTTGTTAAACTAGTAACACAGCCACTGAGCTACGGCTGCCACATAATTTACACTGAAAATACTAACAAGAGAGTGCTCTCACTTCCACATGTTAAAATTGATATATAGTACCAACAGATGCTAGTTATATACCATCAGTACTAATAAAATGGAAACTATTAAATTAATATCAATTTCATTTAATCAAACGTACTAACCTTAAACATGGTCATTTAAGGAAACACCTCAAAAATATTGACAAAAAATTAAAAATAGCTTAAGCGTTATACAAGTAACAGAGCAGCAAAGCTCACAGCATGAGAATATTGCCTCGTACTTTTATATAGCAATTTGTTCTCACAATTTTATAGTTTTTTGAAAAATGAACTCCGATTAGAAGATTAAAACGTCAAACAAAATGTAAAAACCTATTCATATTTTGTGATACAAAATCTTCAATTTCGATATTGAATATTCTTAATAAATGTATAATCTAATATTTAAGCCTGTTTATGTTTTACAGACTTGGAAAACACTAAACAGACAAATATTTATTCCTTTATGTACTAGGTTCTAAAAAAAGTGTACTCAAAACAAATAAATATTATGTACCAAGTGTTTTATTCCAGTTTCATATGAAAGCACCAGATATTAGACATGTATTATAAATTTCGTCATAGGTGCAAATTTGAGATAAAAACCAAATGATAGAGCATATAGTGAAATATAAATATCTTAGAATACCTGTATCGAGCGAGGATAAGATAAGGTTATTGATGAGGAAAAAAAGACCTATCGCTGAGGAAGTGAAAAAGTAATTGGCAAACGCAAATGAAATATGCATTACAATCTATCATGATACACATATATTCGTACTGCAGAAACAAGACAATTAATAAACACGTTAAGGGAATCTTAATAATAAGCAAAATTTAACTTTTAATACACAGAAGAAATAATGATATGCAGAAGAAACACAAATTAAAAAACGTTATCCACTTATTGTACGCAAGAGAGATACCTCTAGGAAAAATCAAAACGACCGAAAATATATACCAAAATAACACAATAAAAGTAAAAGTAGAAGAAGAACCAACCGACCCTAATAAAGCTGACAATGGGATAAGGCAGGGATATTTCCTGAGTCCTCTATTGTTCAACCTGATTATGGATGAAATAATAAAAAAGTAAGAACTAAAAAAAGATACCAAATGGAAGAAAAACAAATTAAAATTGCTGTGCAAACGACGCAATACTACTCTTTCAAAATGAAGATGATTTACAACGTGTGCTGCACCAATTTCATATAACTGCCAGAAAATTTAACATGTTAATTTCCCCAAAAGAGACAAAATTCATGGTTACAACAGCAAATTTACTAAGATGTTAATTGGAGCTGAAAGGTCAGATAATAGAACAAGTGATGGAGTTTAAATATCTAGCCATCACATTATCTAGCTACGGAAAGCTCGAAACTGAAGTGGAAGATCCAGTGAATAGAGCAAACAGAGCCGCAGGCTGACTAAATGAAACAATATGAAGCAATAAAACTATCGGGAAAGAAACGAAAGGCAGAATTTACAAAACAGTCATCAGACCAATGACATACGCGGCAGAAACAAGACCTGACACAGAGAGGACAAAAAGGATATTAGAAACAGCAGAGATGAAAACACTTAGAAAAATTGATGGTAAGCCACTATGGGACAGAGCTAGAAGTACAGATATACGACGTAGATGCAAGATGGAGAAGATCAAGAACTGGTTAAGAAATAGAAGAGTAGAATGGAACGATCATATAAGCCGAATGACAACAAATAGAGTAGTAAAGATGGCAAGAGACGGTCAACCCGTAGGAAGACGATCAGTAGGAAGATCACGAAAACGATGGAACGGCAACTTACTGGAGGCACATTGAAAAATGACAGTCATGTCTATATAAATAGAAGAAGAAGAAGAAAAAGATACACAGGATAAACATTAAAATTGCTGCAAGAAAGATAAAATAAATCAGTCATATTAATGTAGAATAGCAGAGGACAGAGTGTTTAGAGAAAATAATGAATCAGTCATATTAATGTAGAATAGTAGAGGAAAGAGTATTTGTCATAGCTTTGGACAAGTGCCCAATTAAAAAAAGAACACAGGTCGTTCAAAAAAGACGGAACTCTAAAAAGAAAATAGAATAGATTTAAAAAAATAAAAGCATAAACATGTCTTTTCCTACTTTTTTAATATTGAAAATACGTAAATAGAACATTGAATTAAAATGTAATCTTTGATAATCTCTGATAAACCCATCACCTGAACAGTGGCACCGATATATGTAGTTGAAATTGTTTACACTTATTTTAACTGTTTATTTTGTTATTATCTAGATATGAGTTGCGACCGATATCACAAACTTATTTATTTTTCACAAAGAGGCTCTTTAATACCTAAAATTATTACTATACAAATCTGATTCGAAATATCGTCAAAAAGTAATACACGGCATGTAAAATTTAAATTTTTAATAAAAAGTAAAAGATTATGCATTACTTATGGGATTCAAAGAACGCGCGTTAAGGAAGATTGAAGTACTAATAAGATCACCGCAATCGGGCATACCCCGGGTAATGATTAATTAATTAATCGGCTAATTCTTCAGTCACCCCTTTAATATGATTTTGTCAAATTGGTCCTTTTTAGAACCAACTATTCTAATAACATATGTCTATAACTGTTAAGGGTATATCTAGAGATCAAGAAACTTTACTTTACTTAAACTTATCAGACATATGAGCTAAACACGAATGTAACTTATCTCTAGTGCAGGAAACACATATAGGGTCTAACCTAGGGTGTTTGGTATATAGCTGATTGCTGAAAACCAGATCATAGATATAGACATGCTATTTCTGTCGCAAAAGAAGCAAAGAATAACTTAAAGTAAGAAAGGACAAAACCATTCAGCCGAGAGAACATTTTAACGATGTTGAGCTTGGATCCACCATCTACATATTTAATGAAAAATAATACAACTACCGACATTGAGGATCTGAGCACAAAGCTTATTACGAAACCTGGACCAAAAACACTCTACAATGGCTTATCCTCATGATGAACAACTGTATTCAAATTATGGAGATAGCCAAAATTTAGAGACAAGCCAAAGTTTTTACCTTGCTTAAACTTGGCAAAAAAAAAGACGGGTACGAAAAATATCCGGTATCAGGGGTGGTATTTTTCAACCAATTTAAGACACCTTAAATTACAGAATATTTCTCCAAAAACTATATGATATCCCCTTAGATAACAAGCTCACTTACATTGTCTGCGTATGCCAACATAAGAGAATATTTTTTGTATCACTCACTGGTAAGAGTAGCAGATGAAGAACGGTCTCGCTTGGGGTAGCATAAAGGCACCTACACTGTATAACATTTACACAAACAAACGATCCATACCGGTAGATACTAGGACTTCTATTATATAGACGAGACACCTATTATTGCACAATAAAAATAAACTATGAATAAATTTTCAGCCAAAACCCCTGAAAAACTCGTGGGTGCTCCTTCAATTTCCTCAACATAGACGTTTTCACAAAACTGAACATCCAATCTTGTCATAAAATCATTGAACTGTAGACTTCCTATAAATTCCTTGAAAATAGTTTGTATCACACCGGGTCAGTCATAGATTATTGTTTAAAACTAAAAGGTAAATTGAGGACCAGAAATAATATTCTTCGCAAGCTTGTCAGCTAAAAATGAGGCGCACGTCCTTCCGCCCTTAAAACATAGACGCTTGTACTATATGCTTCTGCTGCCAAATATACCTTGTTAGACAAATTAACCATTCTTTCTTTTTGTGCACACTACTACCCATTTTAACACAAAAATATCTATTGTAGCACTTAACCATATTTATTTTGAGATAACCTTCTATCGAGATATCACATGTAGTACACAAATAAGACCAGAACTAAAATATTAAAAAAGTTTTATACAATATATCGCAGAAGATTGAATAAAATAAAAGTAGTTTTTATTAATCAGATGCTTACATAAAATGTACAAAGACACTCACGTAAACAAAATATATTACGAAATTTCTGTAATTAAAAAAAACATCAAGTCCGGCATTGAACTAATAAAATTATATTAAATGAAAAAACAACATCTTTAAAAATACAGAAAAAATAAAATTTTCTATGCAAGCGAACATTCCATTCAATAATAAGCCCAAATCCTTTTGTATCTTCATACCTGTTTTTTAAAGAACCAGTTACATTTTAGTACGTAGTTATACCAGGTAATATGATATCCTCTGTTACACAGTGTTATGCGTATGACATTCCACTGTCTACAAACAGTAGATAAAAATAAGGAGCCCATATAAACCGTTCAGGGTATATGTTGAAAATATACGGTATAATCGCACAGTTGCCAAACTCTCAGAGCTTAGTTAAACCGATAAACGTATGGTTCAAATATACAATGAAGAAGATCTGAACGACCCCTATAATATATACACGTGAACTAAGCGATATACATTTATGATACAGGGGTAATTACGGGCTCCAAAAAATTTTGATAAATTATTAAACTCTACATGCTGATGAATCGACTGAACCAATATTACGGAATTGTCAAGTGAGCTCCGTATATCGGTATCCACTTGACCACGGAGCTCAATTGAACCTGAATTTTAACATGGGCGGAGTTCACTTAATGCCGTAGATATATATATATATATATATATATATATATATATATATATATATATATATATATATATATATTTATATATATATATTTTTATATATATATATATATATATATATATATATATATATATATATATATATATATATATATATATATATATATATAGATCTAGCGGTTAATGTGGGCCCCGTACTAAAACGGTATTATACTAACTCCAGGAGAATATACACCGTGTATATTATTATCTGGGTAGCGCTTTATGTAGACTCCGACCAACACGTAGGATTAAATGAACTCCGTAATAGGATAAAACACTTTTGAGATCCGTATGTATTCTTCCCCGTACACAACTAAACTCCTCCGATGTTGCCAATAATTTGATTAGTCGTAGATTTTTAAATTTTATAGCAGGTACGTTTTGGAACTTGAAATTTATTTAAATATCAATCAATTTATTCATTCTGAAATTCCACAAATACTTGGTTAATGTAGTTAAATATTTTATGGTGGTAATTTATATTACTTGCTTTAATTATTTTTAAACTTAAGTTAGTGTCTGTTATAAGCTTGGAAAAGGCAATTTTTATGTATTAGTATTTTTTTAATGCATTGACACTGAAAAATTTTTTATATAAATGTACGTTCCGATGTTTCGATTGCTACGTTTTATGATGTACAATATTTGTTTCATAAAGTAGTAAAATTTAAATTATAATAATTTGTAAATCAATCTTAAAATTACAATTTTCTACTGTCTAATTTCAATATTTCAATTTTTAAATGTAGGGAATTCAATATCTTACTATAATACTTTAGTATGTAACTTGTAACAGATACTAAAATAATAAGTAGGCATAACACCTAATTTCGCTTTAACTATAAATGTATCGTATAACGTAACGTAGCAATCAGTAGTGAATCATTACTCAGATAAAATATTTCGGTGACTTTATGGTAATTTGATTATAGCCAACATATCTATTACAATTATTACATATAATAATGATCGGTTGTTTTAAAAAATACTTTTTAGCTTGTAAATTTTGTATCTTTCGTGATCAGGCATACGAGTATTTTATTTTTAATTTAGAAGTAAATGTATATATAATATTCTTTTTTCTGTCACTTATTTTAAATATGGTTCACTTATATTCTTCTTGCTTATTTATTTTTATTCGTAATACTTATAACGTACGTAATAACGTACCCGTTGTTGCAAAAAGCAACAACGGGTACGAAAGATATCAGGTATCAGGGGTGGTATTTGTCAATCTAAATGCCGCCTACGACACATTAAATTAGAGGACATTTCTTCAAAAACTGTATGACAAACTGTAAACATCGTTTTATCCGCGTATATCTACAGAACAGAAGATTTTTCGTATCATTCAATGGTAATATGGAGAACGCAGACAAACGGTCTCGCTTGGCGTAGCGTAATGGCACCTACACTGTATTACATTTACACAAATGATCAACAGATACCAGTAGATACTAGGATTTTCATGTAGACCATACGTTGCACAACCAAAAACTTTTGTTGCTGGAGTGGAGAAAAATCTAATAGATGCCTTAAATATAATAAAAATGAACTACGATTTAATTTTAAGCCAAACCCCGAAAATCTTAGGAACGCTCCTTCAATTTTCCCAACACAGGCGCTTTCACAAAACTGAACATCCAATAGTGTGATGAAATCCTTGAACTCTGAATTTCCTATAAATACCTTGTAGATAGTTTATATCGCACGTTGTCAATCACAGAATCTTGTTTAAAACTAAAAGGCAAACTAAGGACCAGAAATAGTATGCTCCGCAAGCTTGTCAGCTAAAAATGGGGCGCACATCCTTTCACCCTTAAAACGTAAATGCTTGCACTTTTCTTCTTGCTTAACTGTCTTTTTCCTTTTATTCCGATATACTCTGTACGAGTACTAGAAATCAATTCGTTAAGGATTTTTGCTTAGTTGAGGAGATATGTTGTGGAATGCAATTTTTAGATTCCCCATGTCTCTAATAACAGTTTTATCAACGTCTGTTTTTCCTTGCAATTCTTAGAAGGCACAGATTAAAGCAAAATACTGAATTTGGTTTCAAAAATTAGTTTACGTTTTTTAACCAAGTTTGACATCTTGGCGTCTATGCATGTGTCCGATCTACCTTAAGCGATTTATTTTCCTAAACAATATATTTATAAGAGCTTTCTTTATTTAGTACGTGTTCTTCTTCTATACGGATTTGTAGCAATATGATAATGAGGTTAAAAAAGTTTTCTTATTATTTTTCTTTCAAATATTCGGAGTTCTTCCTTATTTGTTTTAGTCATTGTCCATGATTCGCATTCATGTATTAAAATAGGTCTTAAGTGAATTATGCTCTGTATTGAATTGCTTTCTTCTGTTAATTCGCTTGTATTTGGTTTTTATTTTGTTGATTTTAAGTAAAACATTTTTCGTGCTCTCTTCACTTTGTTGAAGATGTCGTTTGCGGAGAGAGTTTCTTATAAGATCAATATCATTAGCAGATGCTAGGACTGCTTTGTACCTTGAGCCATTAATGAATTGCATTTTAAATAGACGTTATTTCTATTTTGGTAAGCTCTTCATTAAATTTTTGAATATTTGAATCGAGAATCTGTATTTTATTCAACTGTTTTATAACACAGAGTTTCTTGGCGCCTATCTTCATCTCTGTTTTTTTTTGTTTAGCGTATCATTATTTTTCTTCCTATGCCGTCCTCATTAACGGAGGTTGGCGACCACATTTGTAAAAGTATCTCTGTCTTTTGCAACGTGGAATAATTCGTCTACAGTCATCTTTGTCCAGTCACGAATATTTCGCAGCCATGACTTCCTCTTTCTACCTATTCCCTTTTTGCCATCGACTCTACCCTGCATGATGGTCTGCAGAAGACTTTATATTCCTTAGTATGTGTTCCAGGTATGCAGTCCTGCGTACTTTTATTGTTCTCAACAATTTTTTGTCTCGACCCATCCTTCTCAGCACTTCCTCATTGGTGACCCTGGTAGTCCATGGAATTCTCAACATTCTCCGGTATATCTAAAATTCAAAGGCTTGAAGCTTCCTAACTATTTGCGCTTTTACCGTCCATATTTCTACTCCGTACAATAGTTGAGACCAGACGTAACATTCAACAAACCTCAGTCTCAGCGCAGTATTAAGATTTTTGTCACAGAACAATTGCTTGAATTTTAAGAACGCTGCCCTTGCCATTTCTATTCGTACCCTGATTTCTTAGTCTGAATCTAATTCTTTGTTGATGTAAGCTCCCAGATATTTATATTTTTACTCCCGCATCATTATTAAAAGAATTTTGCTGAATGTCGATCTAGGGAATCCGGTGGTATGTACATGATGTTTCCATAACCAACGTTCGAAAATTTGTCTTACTGTAAAGTCATGAGGATTTTACTAGGAAATATAGTGCTGTTTAATAATAATAAAGTTCAAGCAACAATTCCTATATGCACTAACTTGGTACTTATATCTCTGCTCCCCGATACCAGGTAGCAGTCCCGAAAACATTATAACTGCTACACTCATGCTTTCAATTATCCAACGATTAGCCAGTCCAGGACTATACGCCTTATTATGGTACTGATATTGCTGCTGTCCCTCATAAGTAAATATAATATGCAAGAAAGGTTTTGGCAATTTAATAGGATTTTGTATGTTAGAATATTATTTCTCCGAGAAAGTGAAAAATATCTATTTGCTATCCGGATTTAATTCATAGATTAAATATTAGAATGCTACAAAATAATGCTATTAGCAGCAAAAAACGGTCTGATAGTAAGTAATGAGAAAACTAAATAAATTTCTTTAACATACAAGAGAGAGGACGTAGGGTAGGGCATAACGTAACAATAAACCCATATAATTTTGAAAGATTGCAGCGTTTTAGGTATCGTAGATAACGCTGTCACATAAGAAATAAAATGGAATATTCAGGTAGCTAACTGATGTAAATATAACCCACATAACACTTTTAAATCCAGAAGTCTAATACAAATCCCTAAAATCAGGATATATAAAACAGTGATTAAACCAGTGCTATTGACTTAAATGTGACGAGAACGCTGACAAAACAATGTAAGTAAAACTTAGGTATTAATTAGATCAGGATTACTAGAAAAGCCATCAGAATTATTTTCCAACTTACAAAGGTCCGAATACTAACCAATACCGAACCGGAACTAATGCCAAGGTCTAACAGATATATAAAGATAGCAACGTCATACAAGAGACTAAATCTCAACGCCAAAGTTACGCTGGCTACATCCAAAGGCTTTCTAATAACTGCATTGCCAAGTTAAACTGGGAGAATGCCCCGAGAGAAAAAATGCCCTTAGGACGTCCACGAATCAACAGGGGAGGTAACATATGGTCAGATTTAGGAATAATGGAACTACCTACCGACCCATCATATTTATCAACACATGCCTGTACAACCAACTGCTATCCAACCTACAATCAATACTTATCTGTTGGGAACTATCAAATCCATTACATGTAATCAAACGAAGTAGGCTTAAAAAAAGTTATCTTAGGAAAGGCACTAAAGAAATATTGATACATATTTTTAAAACGTTATTTACGTGGCTAAGTTTTCAATAGGAATGAGGAGACAAAAAGCTGAAAAGCCAATAGAACCTTGTTGCGTTCTGACTATACTATGACGATAACCTTTACAATATAAACAATACTTGAGGCAACTGTTTGTCTCAATTTTGTCATTCAGAATAATTATGTCTGTATTTTTTAATTTGCTAATTTCCATAGATTCTAATTTCCATAGAATCTAAATATATCTTAAGGCCTTTATTTTAAATATACTTTTTTAGTAATGAAAATACGTAGATAGAACCTGGAATATACATTTAACCTTTAATCTCTGGGATAAATCCATCTCCTAAACAATGGCGCCGATATATTTAGTTAAAATTCTGTGCACTTATTTTAACCGTTTATGTCCTTATCATTCATATATGAGTTGTGACCGATATTACAAACTCATTTACTTTTCACAAAGAGACTTCATATTAACTATACTTATTACTATACAAATCTGATTCGAAATATCGTCGAAAAGTAACAGTGTGTAAAATTATTTTTAATGAAAAGTTAATTAGCCATTTCTTATGGGGTTCAAAAGAAAAGCCTTTACGAAAATTTGAGTACAAATAAGACCACCGTAATCAGTTGTACCCTGGGCAATGAATAATTAATTAATCGGCTAATCAGAATCACCCGGTCAATATGATTTTTGTCAAATCGGTCCTTTTTAGAATCAATTATTCTAATAATGTCTATAAATATTAAGGGCATATCTAAAGATAAAGACACTTTACTTTACTTAACCTTATCAGACATATGCGCTTAGCACAAATGTGACGCATTTCTAGTGCAGAAAATACATAGAAGGCAAAAAATAGTGTATTTGGAATTAAGCTGATCGCTGAAAATCACATAATAAATGTAAAAGTGCTATCTCTGCCGGCAAAGAAGCAAAGAAAAACTTAAAATGAGAGAGGACAAAACCAGTCAGCTGAAGGAACCTTTTAACGATGTTGAGCTTGGATCCACTATCTACGTATATAATGAAGAATAGTACGGCACTGACTGAAGATCTGAGCACAAAGCTTATTATAAAATTTGGACCAAAAATACAACAGTTACTGATATCCAAAGTCTTCAGACAAACCAAGCAAAGACAAAGTTGTTGCCTTGCTTAAACCTGGCAAAAACTCCAACGACCACAAAAGCTATCGGTCAATATATTTATTTTGTCAGCTTTACAAAATACTTCTCAAGAGGTAAAACAGAAGAAAAACTCAAATTAAAAGACAAAAGTTGCTATAGACAGGAAAGATCATGTACGTCACCAATACTAAATCTTGCCCAACACAGCAAAGATGGGTACAAAAGATATTAGGTATGAGGAGTGGTATTTGTCAATCTAAGCAGCAATTTGCAGTTTTCATTCAACATCTAAGTTACGTTATGCCCTACTCTACGTCCTCTCTCTTGTATGTTAAAGAAATTTATTTAGTCATCTGGGAAAAATTTCTCAAACGATATTAATATTAAAAGGGACTTTAAAGAGCCAAAGCACGCTAAACCGTAAGGTGACTAAACCACACAAAATGGTTATTTGAGAAAAATTATAGCTCGTTCCAGAAAGAATTGTAAATATAACATTAATGTAATTTAAGAAGAAACGCTGAAGAAAAAAAACAGTAGCGGTTAGCCTAAATAAAGAAAGACAAAAAGATGTAATTTAATGTTTTGAAAAAATCTGATTCGAAGACTATCTGAAAAACATTTCATAGTATAGACATCGAGCGCGGCGATGCCTTTGCCGTCTGGCGGCCTATATCGGAAACTTTTACTACCATTTGACTATTTGTGTACGATTTTGTGTATGGTTAAGTGGCACACCACAAAAAGTGTTTTTATTTTCTCTTTTCTTCAACAATTAAAATGTATTACTATACTTCTAGATGTTCCAATACAATAAAGGATAATAAACATAAAGCACAGGGTACAAAATTTTATTATTTTCTATGTGCTAGTTATTATAAACACATAAGCTATACTACAATCAAAAACTATGAACACTATGAAAAAATACGGTAGACTATAACTATATTTGTGCTTTAGCACTATAGTAAGAACAAGATAAAAATCTAAATTCCTACATAATTATATTAACGAGAAGTTAAAAAAACTTTTGTTCGTTATCAGTAATAGAAAGCGCATTTCAGAATATATTATGAAAAATGTTGTTGATATTACAATATCAGATGATAGGAATACAAAAATAAAAAACAACTTACCTTTTCAAAACAACAATGAATCACTTCATTTTATCACGAAAAATTTAAAAATTGCAATGTAATTGAACCCATTTTGTGAGCTATAGTTACATTGATACTTATGTGGCAATTAGCTGTAAAGTCATTAGTCTTTTCCGTCGTATCATATTTTCCTAATATTTTTTGTAGGCAAGCGGTTTAGTTTGTGTAATATAATATCCCCAATTCGTCTCATAATCTTTAGTTTTCAAAACAGCTGTTAATAATTCGTTCACATTTTTTAGAGCTCTTTGCAGTACATTTGAAAATAAGTCGACAGTAAGATACTTTACTTGTAGATTACTCCTTGTTAAATTAGTTTATTAGGTAAGCCTAGTTCTGCCATGGTATTTCATAGTTTTATTCTTATGATTATATCAGTGTTTGTTTAAAATCTATAAATAACTAGTTTAATGTTTTTTTTTTGTATTCCCAACATTTCTCATTAACTGCCTAATAGTGAATAATTGATCAACGATTTATTAGTCTTTCTAATTCCACACTAATAGTCTCCTATTTGATAGTTCACCTATTCACTCAATCGTTCCAGGTGTATTAGAAAAAATACTGTATATCCTAATAATTAATAGATATATAGCTTATATCGCTATAGTTTGTGCAGTACATTTTATTATCCCTTTTGTGTATGGTATGCTTTTCAGCAAGTTGGTACTTGCTCTTACTTCTAAATTGACAGATGAGCTGTTTAACTGCCTGTACTGAACTTTCTTCTTCATTTTGCAAATATATATAAAAATTAATAAAACTCTGACATACCGTTAATTAAAATATTGGATACCCTATACTATTCAATCAACGGAAATACTAAGATCACAAGAATCTATCTCTATCTAATTAGCCTTTTTCGGTCCATCTTTGGACATAGGCCTTCCCAATCCTTTTCCATTCTTCTCTGTCTGTCGGTATAGTCATCTACCTAGAGCCCACGTGCTTCTTGATATCATCTGCCCATCTCATTTGGGACCTTCCTCTGCTTCGTTTATATTCCCACGGTCTCCAACTTATAAGAATTTTGTTTCATCGGTCTTCTTTTTGTCTTATATTGTGACCGGCAAATCTCCATTTCAATTTTGCAACTTCTTATCTAACATCCCTCACTTTTGTTTTCTCTCTTATCCACTCGTTTCCCTTTTTATCCATTAGTCTTATGTGCAACATTTGTCTTTCCATTGCTATTTGGGTTTTTATGGTTATGTCCATGTTTACTTTTGTAAATGTCCACGTTTGGGAACCATAAGTTAGAACAGGGAGTACGCATTGATTGTATACTTTGGTCTTAAGATGCTGTGGATATCTTTTGTTTTTAAGAATGTAGCTTAGTTTGCCAAATGCCGCCCATGCCAGTCTAACTCGTCTTATTATCTCTGCTGTTTGGTTTTCTTTGTTACGTTTTATAGTTTGACCCAGATATATATAATCCTGAACTTGTTCTACTTCATCTTGTCCGATCCTCATTGTGATGTTTTCATCTGTATTTGTTATAATTTTGGTCTTGCTGTAATTCATATTAAGGCCTATCTTTCCAGCTTCTACGTCCAGTTCTTTCATCATTTCAAATAATTATTCTCATTTATCTGTTATCAATGCGATGTCATCAGCGTATATTAGATGGTTCAAGCGTTGTCCATAAATTTTTATACCTTTTTCTTCCCATTCTGATCTTTTAAAAATATCTTCCAGAGCCTGATTGAAAAGTTTCGGTGATATTGTGTCACCCTGTCTCACGCCTCTATTTATTTGTATTGATTTTGTTTATTCATATACTTTAATTGTTGTTTTGGCTTCCTTATATATATTGGCTATTAGTTCCGTATATCTGTGGTCAATTCATTTTCTTATTCATTTTTCATTATTCATTTGCTCGTTCTATAAGTATTTTCATACTTAGTAAATGGTCACTTGTGCTGAATCCCTTTCTAAAACCAGCTTGTTCTTTTGACTGGTATCCATCGAATTTTGTCGTCAATCTATTGGTTAAAATTTTTGTTAGGAGTTTATACATTACATTGAGGAGTGTTATAGGACGGTAGTTTTTTATATCTGCTTTATCCCCTTTCTTGTGTAGGATAATGGTTACGGATTCCTTCCAGTTGTTTGGGATTCTTTTTTCTTTTAATATCTTGTTAAAAACGGAATGTAGATTGTTAATTACCACTTTTCCACCATATTTCAGCATATCTGCAGTTATTCCATCTTTTACTGGCGATTTGTTGTTTTTCATTTCTTTCAATGCCTTCTTTATTTCTGATTTGCTTATTTCTGGCTGTAGCTCTGAGTTGACATTTTTTACTTTAGCCTTAAGTTGGTTTTTAATTGTTTCTGGTGGTTCCTTTTTTGTTTTATATAGTTCTGAGTAGAAATGGTGGATAATATTTATAATGTCATCTTTAACGTTTGTTTCTAGTCCGTTTTCATCTTTTTTTTTTTTGTTTATTTCACACTTACCTAATTTCGGTCTAAAGCATTTCATATTTTTGTTGTTTTGTATTACTTTTTCTCTTTTTATTTCTTGTTCTTTTCTCTTATTTTTTCTTATTATTCTGCTTATTGTTTTATTGATTTCTACATATTCTATAGCTTCCTTCTTTTATCCATAAGCTTCTTTGTTTCTGTTGATATATAATTGTTCTTTTTTAGATCCTTTTTTGCTATTTCTTTTCCTGATGTAATCATCGTTGCTGTAAGTATGTTGTCTATTTCATCTATATCTTTGTCATCACTGTCTAATTTTTAAGTAAGTTGTTCTTTTAATAGGTCTTTGTATATCTCTTTATATTGCCCTAGTTTGTTTCTATCTACTAGATCCTAGTTTTTAATTATTTTTCTTTTCATTTCATAGTTATCGTCAACACTAATTTTTGCTCTGACCATCCAGTGATCGCTACCTGTTGTGAATCTGTTAAGAACTGTTACATCTTTAATGATATATCGTTCCGTGGACAGTATGTAGTCGATCTCATTTTTTGTGGATCCATTAGGGCTGACCCATGTCCACTTTCGTTGGGGCTTCTTTTTGTAAAAGGAGTTCATTGCGTATAGATGCTTTTCTTCTAGGTAGTTCATCAAAGTAGCACCTCTATCATTTCTCTGACCATAGCCAAAATCTCCTATTTTAGTTTCTTCATTGTTTAGTTTTCTACCCAGTTTGGCATTGAAATCTCCAATTACTAGTATAAGACGATTTTTATGTTCTTCCATAGTCTTTGATATATCTTCATAAAATAGTTCGATATCTTCCGTCATCATAAGCTGTCGTGGGGGCATATACCTAGATAATTTTAATTAATGTTCTTCTTATTTTAAGTATGACATAGGCTGTATTCGGGTTTCTTCTTTTCGTCGAGTTTCTGATAGGCCTATGATATCTCATTTTAAGGTTGTTAATTCTTCTTTCAGTTCATGTACTTATTCATCCGTAGACATCGATCTAATATTGTATGTCCCTATTGACAGGTTGACGGATTTTATTGATTTATGTTGTGTTCGTCTTAGTGGGTTTTTGTTTATATCTATCAAAAGCGAATTATTGCGTCTCCCAGATACAGCGAGGCAGACCTTTGAGGTGTGGGATAATATTATGGGTTATTTCTGGTTTCGTCATAATTTACACTGAAATTACTAACAAGAGAGTGCTCTTACTTCCACATGTTCAAATTGATATATAGTACCAACAGATGCTAGTTATATACCATCAGTACTAATAAAATGGAAACTATCAAATTAATGTCAATTTCATTGAATAATCAAAACAATCGAAAATATAAAATATACCAAAACAACACAATAAAAGTAAAAGTAGAAGAAGAACTAACCGACCCTATTGAAGCTGGTAATGGGATAAGACAGGGAGATTTCCTGAGTCCTCTATTGTTCAACCGGATTATGGATGAAATAATAAAAAGTAAGAAATAAAAGAGGATACCAAATGGGAGAAAAACAAATTAAAATAATCTGCTATGCAGACGACGCAGTACTATTCTTTCAAAGTAAAGATGATTTACAACGTATGCTACACCAATTTCATATAACCGCCAGAAAATTTAACATGTTAATTTCCTCAAAAGAGACAAAATGCATGGTTACAACAGCAAGTTTACTAATATTTTAATTGGAGCTGGAAGGTCAGATAATAGAACAAGTGATGAAGTTTAAATATCTAGGTATCACATTATCTAGCTACGGAAAGCTCGAAACTTAAGTGGAAGATCCACTGAATAGAGCAAACAGAGCCGCAGGCTGCCTAAATGAAACAATATGAAGAAATAAAAATATCGGGAAAGAAACCAAAGGCAGAATTTACAAAATTTACAATAATGACATACGCAGCAGAAACAAGACCTGACATAAACAGGACAAAAAGGATGTTAGAAACAACAGAGATATAAACACTTAGAAAAATTGATGGTAAGACACTATGGGACAGAGCTAGAAGTACAGATATACGATGTAGATGCAAGGTGAAGAACATCAAGAACTGGTTAAGAAATAGAAGAGTAGAATGGAACGATCATATAAGCCAAATGACAACAAATAGAGTAGTAGACACGGCAAGAGACGGTTACGCAATAGGAAGACGATCAGTAGGAAGACCACGAAAACCATGGAACGGCAACTTACTGGAGGCACATTGAAAAACAGGCAGAGTCATGGCTATATAAAAAGAAGAAGAAGAAGAAGAAGTAGAAAAAGATACACAGGATAAACATTAAAATAGCTGCAAGAAAGAGAAAATGAATCAGTCATATTAATGTAGAATAGCAGAGGACAGAATGTTTAGAGAAAATAATGAATCAGTCATATTAATTTAGAATAGCAGAGGACAAAGTATTTGTCATAGCCTTGGACAAGTGTCCAATTGAAAAAAGACCACAGGTCGTTCAAAAAAGACGGAACTCTAGAAAGAAAATAGAATAGATTTAAAAAAAAAGCATAAACGTGTCTTTTCCTACTCTTTTAATATTGAAAATACGCAAATAGAACCTTGAATTAAAATGTAACCTTTGATATCTGTGATAAACCCATCACCTGAACAATGGCGCCGATGTATGAAGTTGAAATTTTTTACACCTATTTTAACTGTTTTTATTTTTTTATTATCTATATATGAGTTGCGAACGATATCACAAACTTATTTATTTTCCACAAACAGGCTCTTTAATACCTTAAATTATTACTATACAAATCTGATTCGAAATAACGTCAAAAAGTAATACACGGCATGTAAAATTTAAATTTTCAATAAAAAGTAAAATATTAGGCATTACTTATGGGGTTCAAAGAACGAGCCTTTACGAAAATTTAAGTACTAAGAAAACCACCACAATCGGGTATACCCAGGGTAATGATTAAATAATTAATCGGCTAATTCTTCAGTCACCCCTTTAATATGATTTTGTCAAATTGGTCCTTTTTAGGACCAACTATTCTAATAACATAATGTTTATAACTGTTAAGGGTATATCTAGAGATTAAGAAATTTTACTTTACTTAAACTTATCAGACATATGCGCTAAACACGAATCTGACTTATTTCTAGTGCAGGAAACACATATAGGGCCTAACGTAGGGTATTTGGAATAAAGCTTATCGCTGAAAACCACATTATAGATATAGACATGCTATCTCTGTCGGAAAAAAAGCAAAGAATAACTCAAAGTAAGAAAGGACAAAACCAGTCAGCTTTCAGAGAAACTTTCAACGATGTTGAGCTTGGATCCACCATCTACATATTTAATGAAAAATAATACAACTACCGACATTGAGGATCTGAGCACAAAGCTTATTACGAAATCTGGACCAAAAACACCACAATGGCTTATCCGGATGATGAACAACTGTATTCAAATTATGGAAACACCCAAAATCTAGAGACAAGCCAAAGTTGTTACCTTGCTTAAACCTGGCAAAAACTCCAACGACCACAAAAACTATCGGCCAATATCTTTATTTTGTCAGCTATTTAAAATACTTTTGCACAAGATCGTTAATATGATTTCACCGATATTTGAAGAAAAGCTCAAATTAAAAGACAAAAGTGGCTATAGATAGGGAAGATCAGGTACATTACAAATGCTAAATCTTACCCAACACATCAAAGACGGGTACGAAAAATATCGGGTATCAGGGGTGGTATTTTTCAATCCAAATGCCGCTTACGACACCTTAAATTACAAAATATTTCTCGAAAAACTATACGATATCCCCTTAGATAACAAACTCACTTATATTATTTGCGTATGCCTACACAAGAGAATATTTTTTGTATCACTCAATGTTAAGAATAGCAGATGAAGAACGGTCTCGCTTGGGGTAGCATAAAGGCACCTACACTGTATAACATTTACACAAACAAACGATCCATACCGGTAGATACTAGGACTTCTATTATATAGACGAGACACCTATTATTGCACAATAAAAATAAACTATGAATCAATTTTCAGCCAAAACCCCTGAAAAACTCGTGGGTGCTCCTTCAATTTCCTCGACATAGACGTTTTCACAAAACTGAACATCCAATCTTGTCATAAAATCATTGAACTGTAGACTTCCTATAAATTCCTTGAAAATAGTTTGTATTACACCGGGTCAGTCACAGATTATTGTTTAAAACTAAAAGGTAAATTGAGGACCAGAAATAATATTCTTCGCAAGCTTGTCAGCTAAAAATGAGGCGCACGTCCTTCCGCCCTTAAAACATAGACGCTTGTACTATATGCTTCTGCTGCCGAATATACCTTGTTAGACAAATTAACCATTCTGTCTATTAATTTTAACACAAAAATATCTATTGTAGCACTTAACCATATTTATTTTGAGATAACCTTCTATCAAGATATCATATGTAGTACACAAATAAGACCAGAACTAAAATATTAAAAAAGCTTTATACAATATATCGCAGAAGATTGGATAAAATAAAAGTAGTTTTTATTATTCAGATGCTTACATAAAATGTACAAAGACATACTCACGTAAACAAAATATATTACGAAATTTCTTGAACTAATTGAACTAATAAAATTATATTAAATAAAAAAACAACATCTTTAAAAATACAGAAAAAATAAAATTTTCGATGCAAGCGAACATTTCATTCAATAATAAGCCCAAATCCTTTTGTATCTACATACCTGTTTTTTAAAGAACCAGTTACATTTTAGTACTTAGTTATACCAGGTAATATAATATCCTCTGTTACACAGTGTAATGCGTATGACATTCCACTGTCTACAAACAGTAGATAAAAATAAGGAGCCCATATAAACCGTTCAGGGTATATGTTGAAAACATACGGTATAATCGCACAGTTGCCAAACTCTCAGAGCTTACTTAAACCGATAAACGTATGGTTCAAATATACAATGAAGAAGATCTGAACGACCCCTATAATATATACACGTGAACTAAGCGATATACATTTATGATACAGGGGTATTTACGGGCTCCAAAAAATTTTTATAAATTATTAAACTCTACATGTTGATGAATCGACTGAACCAATATTACGGAATTGTCAAGTGAGCTCCGTATATCGGTATCCACTTGACCACGGAGCTCAATTGAACCTGAATTTTAACATGGGCGGAGTTCACTTAATGCCGTAGATATATATATATATATATATATATATATATATATATATATATATATATATATATATATATATATATATATATATATATATATATATATATATATATATATATATTGTCATACTTTTTCTTTTCCAACCAAAGAAAAATAAATAAAAAAATCCATCGAAATAAACTTTCAAGATATCAATATAGACAAATTGTATATAGTAATTTAAGATAAGATTTAGTGTAGATAAGAATAGAAATTTGATTGGCAAACGACCTGTTTCCGTTGCAAACAAAATTATCAAAAAACCTTTGTTTAGAATTAGAAGACATTTTACCTGCAAGTTAATTTTTTCATTGTTTGTATAGTCGAGTATTAAATGACCATATTTTAATCTTTTGAAATATGTATAAATGATGTATTGAAAAAAACCAATTTTAAAGTAAGCTATTTAGTTTTCTCTGAAACCGAAATTAGGCTTTTCAAAAATCATGATAAACACAATTTAAGCTTTTTGATTGGACGGTCGTTTTTAAAATGGGAATTTGGTGAGTCGATCATGAGAGAGGAGAAGTTAGTCATATTTTGGTCATCGAAAGGAAACAGTCGTGTGTCTCAAGATAGGGTGTGGTTCGTGAGTTTGGATACCGGCGTAACGAAAAGAAGTGAATAGTTTGAAGAAGGAGATAACAAGTAGATTAAAAGAGGTCCTTGTATCTACCGTGGGCATTT
The DNA here is from genome assembly GCF_040954645.1 of Diabrotica undecimpunctata. Classification (NCBI taxonomy): domain Eukaryota; kingdom Metazoa; phylum Arthropoda; class Insecta; order Coleoptera; family Chrysomelidae; genus Diabrotica; species Diabrotica undecimpunctata. Next base: position 86,306,928 of record NC_092808.1, on the reverse strand, counting down.
TTATAAAGTATATGTGAAAGTATTCTTACGGCATCAAGTTGACAAAAGGAGGTCCTGGTGTCATAAATAAGTAGCGGAGTTTGGAGAAGTGAATCAGGTGTTTTTTGTGTAGTCTGCAGGAGGTTTGCAGAGACGTAAAGAAGGAGCCGAGGTGCCAAAAAAAAGGAGATCACATCTTTGAGGAGACTGGACTTTTCTGGGTATGTTCCAACATACAACTCAAGAAGAAAATAAACTGTAAGTGTTTGTACAATTGAATTTTATATCTGTGAAGGATCGTTTCGACATCATGGTTATTAGCATTCAAATTTAAGAATTGAGGTTTTGTTAGGCTAATCAAAAGTTTAAAGTTTTGTGGTTTCTTTTTTTCAAGTAAAGAAAATTTTAAGTAAAATTGGTTTTTCACGTAATATAAATGTATGTAGCTTTATAATCTTATTATCATAATAATTTGATTTATTTTCTTGTATGCTGATTGATAAGATAACGACAGAATTTAATAATTGTTTTATTCGTTCATATAAAATAAAGAAACGTAAATCTTTGTAATATAATATATTTGTATTATTATCCTTTCTTCTCTCACCCGATAAAAGACAACTAGAAAATCTTTTGAATCCATCGAACACAGGTAATACACTCGCGATCATAAAATCCGGGTCACCTTGAAAATCACCGATATTTCATTTTTAACGAGCTTTATCGTAAATAATAATAACACAAATACAAACTAATGCATGTTTCTGAGAATTGTTGCGGTTTCCTTTGTAACAAAGAATTCCAATAGTGCCGATTTCGCGGTAAAGTGCACACTTCCCAAAATTAACGCTACCTGTAACTCCGCTTGTTTTAAATGTCTCGTTTGTACTTCGACTTTCTGTTCAAATGCAACAGACAAACGTTTATTATTACCACCATTAGTGTTTATTAGTGCCATTAGTGTTTATTTTTTGACAAAAATGCCTTTGACTGTTGTTGAAACGCCACAAATTGTTGCACTTGTGGAAGACGGTCACACTCAACGGCAAGTCGCAAAAACTGTTGGCGTAAGCCTTTCTACGGTTCAACGAGTGCTTCAACGCTTTCAGGAGGCACGTTTGCTAACCAGGCGACCTGGCTCTGGACGAAGGAGAACGACCAAGGCACTAGATGACCGTTTCCTTGTGTTTCAGGCTTTACGAAACCGGACCTCAACTGCGGTTATGCATCAAAATCGTCTAGAGGAAGTACGAAATCGCAATTTTAGTGTTGCAACAGTCAGAAGAAGACTTCGTTCTTCTTGACTATCTTCTCGGGTAATGGCTAGAGGACCGCAACTTCGCCGGGTGCCTCGAGTTGCACGACTAGCTATTGCTCGACAATATGCGCATTATGGAATTAACGATTGTGGCAAAGTGTTATTCTCAGATGAATCCCGTTTCTGCCTAACTGGATCCGATGGACGTGTAAGAGTTTGGAGGAGAACCGGTGAACGATTTTCACAAGCTTGCATTGCTCCAAGAATGCCATTTGGTGGAGGCTCGGTCATGGCTTGGGGAGGTATATCTTTCGACTTCCACATAGAATTACCCTTCATCGAAAATGGGTCCCTAACTGCACGAAGGTACATTACGGAGATTCCGGAAGAACATGTTATGCCCAACATGGCAAGGCTTGGAGAAAACGCCGTTTTTATGCAGGACAACGTGCGACCGCACGTTGCCAGGATCAGTATGTAATACTTGGACGAAGTTGGAATTACGAGGGTACCCTTGCCAGCTAGGTCTCCGGACCTGAATCCCATCGAACATCTCTGGGACGATTTGAAAAAACGTATTCAAACCCATACACCTCCTCCTAACAACGTACAGGAGCTTAAGGATCTGTTAGTGAGAGAGTGGAATAACATACCACAACATGCAATCCGGAGAAAAATTGAGAGTATGCCACGTCGTCTGCAAGAGGTTATTAGAACAAGGGGAGGCAATACACGATATTGGTCATTGAAATTTCACTAATTTTTTACCACGTTCTGTATTTTCCATTTTTTTTTTGTATGTCTGTTTTATCAACAATTTGATTTGTTTTCTGTTTTTTTTTTTCAATAAAAACAATAAAAAACCATTTTTTTTTCTTTCAAACCAAACATTGATGACAAATAAAAAATACGTTAGCCAAAAAAAAAGGTTATTACTTCACCAGAGGCAAAAATATTTAAGAAACTTTAAATTTTCAAGATGACCCGGATTTTATGATCGCGAGTGTATAAGGATTATTTTACTTTTGATAACAGATAAATTATAATTTTTTTATTGGCTCAATAAACTAAGTTGGAACTCAAAATAAACAATCATAACAAATGGCCCCCAACGTGTAAGGCGTAGAAAGTATTTCTAGTTGAAATAAAACAACGTATCTATAAGAATCCTATAAACATTCGCGACCAACTATAGGAAGAAATAAATACTGCAGCAGTTTCTTTAGAACCAATGATGCTATTTAATATGAGATGATCTTTTATGGAATATATTGACAAATTAATTAAAGAAAATGGTGGACATATCGAACACTTTCTTTGGCAAAAAGTTATGTTATTAAACGCCGCTTAAATTGGAAACCCAAAAAACTTAAATAAACTATGAAAAAAATCCATATTTGGATCAAGACGTCTCTCAACTAGAGGCCGGTCCTGATAATATATCGAAAAGGTGTCTTTATTTTGGCTCTCTAAAATAGTTCAAATTTAATCAGATCAAGTTTTTAAAGTTTAACCACTCTTTGTAAAGTTATTAGTGCTTAACTGAACTCAATTTTCCTAATCTGTAAGTACAGGTAAATCCTGTTTCCTAATCTGTAAATTCCACCAAAAACATTTAATTAGTATTTACCATCATTGAAAATTTTCATATCGATATCTGCTTGATGTTAAACAAAAACATTTAACAGCATAGATCTGTTCACCGGTCAGTATTTTTCTGGAGGCAAACAGGTTCGTACTTAGATATATTTAAGCATCGAAAAGATGTCGCAAAACGATAAAATAAATTTACCAGGCAGTATTCAAATGGATCAAATCGCCAGCTACGACAAAGAACAGGAGTGGCTGATGCAGTAGAGAGAGTAGCAACACTGAAATGGAACTGGGCAGGTCACGTGGCTCGAATGACAGATAATAGATGGACAAAGCGGATACTGGAATGGAGACCAAGAGATGATGCCTACCGAAGCAGAGGTCGTCCACCAACACGTTGGACTGACGATCTAAAACGTTGTCATAGGAATTGGATGCAAGAGGCACAAGATCGAAATAGATGGAAAATTATGAGGGAGATCTATGTCCAGCAGTGGATAAGCGAAGATTGAATGATGATGATTCAAATGGATAAGTCTTCAGAAAGAATTTACTCTACCGCACTAATTGAACAAAAATTTTCCCCAAAAAGTCAGGTTATTATTTTTATTGACATTAAAGATGCAAAAATACGAGATTACATTCTCCCCCTGTCCCATTCTATTAATTAAATAACTCAAATACATTCAGTTTGTTATTTTATCTACAATGTCCTTTTTAAAAAATTACTATTAGCTTCATTTAGTCACATACTAAGCATTAGAAGGTAAATCTGATCGGCCCAACAAATCTTACAATTTCAGTATCGTTTTTAATCTATTACGATAACACTTAATACAGCATCTTCTTATCAAGTGGCAACCTAACGCGCTACAACTGTAAACAAAATAGGCATAAGGAAACTAACTTTAAAAATTCGATCAATCCAAACTCAAACTATATTCCTCCAATCACAACAAAAAAACCATCACACCGGCTCCTACTATAACTCAAACAGATACCTCGACTACGAAAAATCAAGTAAACTACAAACAAACTACGAGGGAAACAACCACTTTACATTTGGAACTTGAGGTCTTCACAAACCAGTTCAAAAATACCTATTACCGATATCTTAAGTCCCATAGGCCTCCTAATGATACTATTAATAAACCGAAGTTTACCAATCCAGGAGAAATAGCACTTAATCGTAAGAAAAAACAAAATTAAGAAAAGTGTTTAAAAGCAATCATAAACCAGCAGTCACCACCATTTTAAGCTATTTTCAGATAACAGAACTATTCCAAAACATAAAGGGTTCACAAGATCCACTTGCTACCGTTTAAAATTATACAAACGACTTCCCAGCTCTCATCGATATGTTAAGCAAAATTTATCCCTATACTCAAGACCAATCTACAAAGACCCGAAATGCCAAATTAAGAAAAATTCTTTTAAAATACTTGCAGCTGCAAATCTTATAAGACCTTATCTCCGATATAGAAAGTGACTACTCAAAAAAGAGTTATAAAATAAATTTAATTAATAAATATTAATTTAAAAAATAAATAAAAAATTGATAAATCTAATTAATTCATAAATTAATATAGTGGTATATAAATGGATATTAAAATAATTTATCCATGCTACAAATTATTCTTTCAGACCAAAATCCAAATCTTGTTTGTTTACAAGAGACCAATTTTAAACAAAATCAAAATATAAACTTAAGAAACTATCTGTCTCATTATAACCAAATAATACCCAATTTAAACATTGCTAGTGGCGGTGTATCAGTTTTTATGATTAATTTATATGACTCGATAAGAATACCTCTAAATACTAACGCAGAGCCTGTCACTGTCAATGGAAAAAATGAAACGAAGCCATAAAAATCATTGGTCGGTTGTCTATCTTACCAGTGGACATAGAAAATGATCTTATGGATCATATTTTTAAGCTAGAAAGCTTAATGTTTGGACTTACAATCACGGACGTAAGACGGTTACCATATCAAATTTCTGAGAAAAACAATATTTCCTATAACTTCCAATACTCCAACTCAATTGGCTGGTAAGAAATGGTGTAACGAGTCCGTTACTTAAATAATCGTTTACCTTCTTTTTGTGACTGGAATCTTTTAATTTAATTCTAAATTAAATTCATATTGAAATATTCTTAAACTAAATATTTAAATAACTCCCAGTAAATTTAATTTTCTGAGGTTGGCATTAAACTGCGCCCTCAGTGGTAAAATTCTGAAAGTACACTCATTCTGCGACGTGTAGAATCTCAACGTGGGTACTTGTTAACTGGAGGTAATCGAAAGAGGATCGATTCGATCAGAGTAGTTGCGGCTGGGGGAGTGCCACTTTTTCCTGGCCAATGTAACAAAATTTATGTTATTGTTAATTAGGATTTGAACATTTAGCTTTAATCCTTAATATTTTCAGACTTTGGTCTAATAACAGAATTGTTCCTTAGCTGATTTATTATTCTTACTTATAATATAGTTTATTCAAGACATGGATTGCTCCCTTTACAGCTAGCATGTTTAGATTACAGTTATGGATAGTATTTCATATTTTGACAACAAACGACCATTTATAGTTATTTTCACTTCTTTCCATAGGCACTCATCTATATTTTGGTATATTGAACTAGGAATTATCCTGTTCTCTTTTATTAACATCAGAACGAAATTATAAATCTGCAGTTTCTTCAGAAATTGATCTACTCGTTCTTGATGTTCTGTTTTGTTATTACTTCTACCTTAACTCTTACTATTTTGCTATGGTTGTTAGAGTTACTGGCACATTAAACTCCTTTTAGTGCTCTTATGTTAGATATTCTTATAAAGTTGTTGTAGCTACCTGCTATAGTTATCGAGTATCAGCACAGCATAAATTGTTGTAAGAAGTTACCACAGCAGTTCACATGCTTTGGTACTCTACCTTTTTGAGTTCAAGTTGTTCAGCTTTGCATTTGCTAGGATGATTAAGTTTATAACACCTCCTAGTTTTTATTTTTGGTCTTTATTTTGGATCCCAAATGTACTGATGGCAGATCATCAGGATGGAATCGATTTTATGGCTGTCCTTTTGTTTAAGCCGTTAGTCCCACATTTTGATCCAATAATTTATTTGATGAATTTTAAGGTTAGGCACATATTACCGGATGTGGGTATATGTGGACCTACCATATTTGGTTTAGTTGGTTATAGTGTGAATTGGGTCATTCTTTGCCTGATTGATTATCTTTGGATATGCTACTTTATAAATCTGTTGTCCACTGTATGGTCAATTTTGGATTTACCATCCAATTCGACACTTATATTGTTTTATATACGTTTGGTATTTTTATTGTTACTTATTATTGTGTATCGGTCCACCCATTTGCCTGATTGATTATTCCTTGGATATGCTTTTCTATAAATCTGTTGTCCATTGATGAGTCAATTTTGGAAGCAGGGTCCGATTGCACATTATTTTGGATTATTTGCATTGAGTATTTGTAGTACTAGTCTATACTATGCTAGGTTAAAGCTTTACTCTACTTTAATTTTACTCTAGATAGTATGTGACTCTGTACTTATTTACATGTGGGTATCTTTAGATGAAACCATATCTTTATTTCTACATCACTCATAATCTGTGGTTAATGATAATCGTGTGAATCGATGTAGATTGTTTTGTAAGTATTTTAGTGAGTTAATATAGTTTATAGCTGTATTTGGCAAACTGGTGCCATGGCTATAATTTTTTATATATGTTTATTTTTTTTTTCTCGATTCTTGATTGCACCACCAATCGTTGAAGCATTGGTTAACCTACAGCTAAACAATCAGTCAAGTAAAAGAAAAAAAAATTTTTTTCACTTTAAATTTTTTTTCTCCAAGTAAGAGGGGAATGTGACGAGTCCGTTACTTAAATAATCGTTTAAGGAATACAGGTTTGGTATCTTTTTACCACCTGAGTCCAGTTCTCCACCGGATCATCTTCGAGGGAAACCTACGGAAACCGGCAGGAAGAACTGACTTATTTTTGTTATCATTCAATCATTTTAAATAACTTTTGCTACGTCCTCTTCAAGGTTTTCACTTTTAGTTTCACTTTAATTTAAAAATATCCTTAATAATAAATATCTTCAATTTAAAAAAAAAAAAAAAAAACATTTATCATTGTAATTAAATTTAATTATTTATTGTCTACCAAGGGATATTGTCTTTGTTAGGTTATCGTGTGCACACATATCCGGAGAATTTTTACTTAAAAACCTAAACAATTTTTGAACGAAAACTAAACTATTAGTGAGTAGTATATAATTATATTTATTATTTATACATTATTATTGGATCTAACTTTTGTCACAATTTGAAATTTTTAAGGGGTATATCAGGGGTAAATTGTTTTATAATTATATTCAGGGATTTTACTGTAAATATAGCTATAGTTAACTGTACATAAGAGGTGGTGGTTTAGTATATAAGCATTTAAAATAGTTTGTACCTAAGTTTGGTAATTATTAAAGGTGTGGTTAAAATTTAATATTTCAATTAGTACCTATCTTTCATATTTCAGCAATACAAGATATCTCGGAAGAAAACATTTAACTTCCTGGCGCCCAAGCATTCATTAGAGCAACTTTTATTTTTCATCTGTTTATTTCTTGGTGGTTTTCTTGTCATTAGTTCTTATATCTTACGGTCTCTGTAGGGCATGCAAATTGGCCGAATCCTTCTTTGAGTGTCAAGTGGTCATTCTCCTGCATAGTCGCTAGCCAACACTTAATTCTGCTATATTTTAAAATTCATATTTACTCTTTATTTATTTCTTTTACATAATTTATTTCTATCTAATCCCTTCCATCTTCCGTTATTCTACATATTAGTTCGTTGGTGTATCAAGGTGCATTTTAGAGTTCACCCTTTTGCTACACTGGATAGAGTCACCCAGACTTCCTTAACACAATTTTTTGTTACATTAAATTTTGTTACAATGGTTTTACTCTTTTAAACAGCGACATCCCGAACTTGCTTTGAGAGATATCCATGGTACATCTTTATTACGGCTGAAAGGGTTCAACAAAGAAAATGTTCATGAGTTTTTTGACATCCGACAGAAGCTTGTTGAAAAAAACAAAGTCGATGTCACACGAATTTACAATGTTGATGAGTCAGGAGTTTCTACTGTCCAAACCAAAAGTCAAAAAATACTTGCCAGAAAAGGTGAAAAACAGGTAGGTTCAATCATAAGTGGCGAGCGTGGTGTCAACACTACTAAGGTATGCTGTACCAGCGCATCCGGAAACTTTGTTCCACCTATGCTTGCTTTTAATCGTATGAGAATGACGCCTGAGCTTAAAGTTGGAGCTCCACCTGGACGGTTGGTAGACATATCTGAGTCCGGGTACATAACCATTGCGCTGTTTATAAAGTGGCTGACACATTTTGTTGAAATTGTAAAACCAACCTTAGAGAAAAAAGTTATTCTCGTGTTGGATGGGCACACAACTCATTCCAAAAATTTTGATTCCATTGAATATGCCAGTAATTATGGTGTTATATTGTTACAACTTCCAGGACATATAACATATCGACTTCAGTCTCTAGACAGAAGCTTTTTCAGCCCCTTAAAGACCTACTTTAATCAAGCAGTTGAAAAGTGGCTGAGGACTAATCCTGGGCTATGTATCACACAATATTAAATCTCTGGATTAGCTACAGAGGCATATGGCAAGGCTGCAACTATTGAAAATGCAGTCAGTGGTTTTTGTGTCAGTGGTGTATGGCCAGTAGACAGTACTGTCTTTAAAGAGAGTGACTTTGCAGCGGCTAATATTCTAAATCAGAATGACGCTGAAAGCATCAACAAAGAACAACTGGAAGAACATGCAGACGATCCTGTTGAAATTGACTGTCCCTTGGTCCAAAGCTTAAGCAACAGTGATACTGAGTTATCAATAGATAGGCCTAATAGTGAAACAGCTAAGGCTGCTAATGTATGCTTAACTTGCCCTAATATCAACATTTCGATTGACACTATATCTCCTATTTCGAAACCACATACTAAATCAAAGAAGGCTTGGGGGATTCAAAAAGCTGCCGTGTTGACCAGCAGTCCATAAAAAATAAACTTGAGATGGCCAGTGAACTAAAAATTGCGATGGAGAAAGTAAAAGAACCTAAAGAGAAATTGGGAAATAATGTAAAACCAAAGGTTATGTTAAAAAACAGAAACTTTGCCAAGTTAAGAAAACAAATAAAAAGATTGTGAGAGAGAAAAAGAAGTTGCCAAGAAAAATCTTGCAGCAAAAATATCAAACTTGTCTTTAAAAAAAGAATTACTAAATATGGCCTCCACTTCACGTGTTCCTGATGTATTAATTGACATTGACAGGAAAGAGTGGTATTGTTCTTTGTGCGAAAGTAATACAGTAGAAGACATGATTCAATGTCAGAAGTGTCGTTTTTGGTTTCATGAATCATGCGCCGGCATTAAACCTGGACTTAAATCGTTCTTCTGTGTCGATTGTAAATAACTATTGAGAAAGTGTATTATTCAGGTTCTGTTTTAATGTTTTTTTAACCCTTTGTTATTTACAATTGTAACAAAATCATGTTTTATTTTAATGTATGGTTGAAATAAAATCCTTAAATAATCTCCATAAGACTAACATTGAGTACGATCAAGGAAACCTAAATATTTTCGAAAATAATATTTTTTTTGTACTATATGAAGTTATACGACCATAGAAAAAATAATTTAAGTTACCAAATAAGTCAACTTTATTGTTACATTGTGTTAAAGCTAATTGTTCATTATTTGATGAAAATAAAAAATGAAATTTAAAAAGTTGTACGATCCAGGCAACTTTCCCTATTAAGGCAGCTGAAAACTCAATCTGTAAAACAGCTTCAATAAATCATACCACACTAATTCCATGGTGTAACGAGTCTTGTAAAAAGTAAATCACTATAAAACCAAGTATAATGTAAGAAAACTTGAGCCACAACTAAATTAACAATAATGACAGCTAAACGTCAATCCAAATTATGTTTCTAAAATAAAGTACTATGGAGTAAGAGTACTATATGGAAAAAGATAAAACATACATCGGGAAAAAATTTGAATACAACTCAAAAAATATTTAAGATAAGGTCATTACCTCTGACAACGAAATCACAGAAGAACTAGCTAACACTTATAAACATAGATTTAGTGATACCCAGTATAACCAGAGCTTTATCGCACTTAAGCAACATGAATTACATAGTCTAGTTGACTTTAATGATATGGATAAAATTGCTATAAACTCACCTTTTTTGATGGAAGAATACAACAAAGCACATAAACTCGTTTGAAAATTCGGCAGAGGGACCTGACGATATTTCGGTAAACTTTATAAAACATTTACCTTTAAAAGGTTTCCAACACTTACTAAAGTTATTTAAATAATTATGGAGGCAACATACATTTCCATCAAAATACTTAGAATCTGTTATTATACCAATTTTAAAACAAAACAATTAAAAGAGTAATCCAAATTCAAATAGACCAATATCTTTGACATGTGCTATGAATAATATAATGGAAAAAATTGTAAATAATAGGCTTGTATGGACTCTTGAGAATAAAATCATTTCATATCAAAGTGGTTTCCGTAGAAATCGATCGACAAAACAATATTTTAGCATTAGAAAATGACGTACTGGAAGATTTTGCTGCCAATCAAAAATGCGTCACGGATTTTATCGACGGACCTGTTTGTAAATACACGTTTGCAATTTACGGTCGATTTAAGTGAAATTATCGCTAAATTTAAAACCTTTCAATGGTTAAGTCCTGAAAATTCAGTAATATAAAACATTGATGTGAGTAAAATCTTTGATATTTATTGCATATAAACGACCTTTTGTAATTCGATTTTAAGGTTACGAATTCAATCCACTCAGTAAAATAATAATCACATATCCCAAAAAACTGGTGATTAGTTAACTTCAAAAAAAAGGCAGGATCGGCTTTATAAATATGTTTTGAAAATTAATAAATAATTTAAAATAAAATATGGATTAAAATAACTGAACATATTTTACGTCTAAAAACCAATCGCCTTCCACTAACATTTACCTACACGTAAAGAATACAGATAACTTCAATTTGAGTAATACGATTACCTCCAACGCATCTCATGCAAGCACCGTCTATCAAAATACCTACAAATAGTCAAACAAGGTTTAAGCAATTATCTTTAGCTCCATTCAGTATGCAGCAAGACTTCAAGATTATCTACCCCAATTGGGACCTCTGGTGAAACCAAAAATATCATTTTTGTAGCAGAATTTCACACAATTTCATACATGACTGTCTTCAAACTTTACTAGAAAAAATTGGATTAAAATTAGTCTCTTCAATAAACTTTCTTAGAATAGGTGCATTAAATACAAAGCACCAACACAACTTTGCTTTAGAAGATAGGTATATATCGATCCGTATCCAGATATTATCATACCCAAATACTTTGAAATAGCGTACGATAAATTAGCATATCGATTTTATTTAGCCCTAGATAGTCAATGTTGCTTCACATTTAAGCTGTCTATACATGTTGCATCTCAATGCCCTTCCGCTAACGCTAACCCAAATATTTACCAATTACAACAACCCACACATAATATTTAAATTTCGTCAATATCTTAACCTACCGAGACATCTTCTTATCACTTATATTCTAAGACAACAAATAATATTTTAACCAAAATTCCTTATTACTAAAGAATTGTTCATAAAACGCTAATATTAATTTAAACACACCAACCCTGGCATCAAATCCAGATTGCACTGCTCAATCTGCAAATATATTAACCAAGGAGAAAACCTTTAATTAAACAGCATTCTCCTTAACAAAACGAATAGCTGAAGATATGTCTCTAGCTACTTCAGCAAAAAAGCGCCACCAAATACGTCTATCTCTCTTCCCAAAAAAGTCCATCGGAAAAACCCAAAACAAATACTTTATATCAAGATATACAACTCACTGAACCGATTATAAACTATATCAACTCCTGATCTTCTCCCGTCATAATCAATAGTCAGCAGTTTAAACAGCTTCCAGAAAATACACAGGAATGAAGTAATGTTCTAAGCATTGCTTCAGACTTTACACAAGATATTTCAAACTTAATAGAAGTCCGTTCCCACGTACATATTAAGATGTTTAAACCTCTTTGCACAAACCTTTTTTTTTTTAATTGCCGTATTGCCAGATTTCAGTAAGAGCCTAAGTAGGTATCCGTTGAATTATGACAGGTAACGGTGGGGGAAATCTTTTTTGGATACCTCCGTCACGGAACAAGACACCCTGGCATCTTTAGGCCGAGTAGGATACTAGGTCAGAAGACCCCAGGGTAGTGCCGGATTAACTGTGTTCTGGATAAAACCTTAACCACTGTTCCAGAGAGGAGGTCTTGCCACTCAATGAACAACTAAAATAAAAAAATAAAAATTTATAAATAACCATAACTGTTACCGTAAATCAGAAAATGTTTCAGACGTTAGGCCATAAATTAATAAATAATATTAACCATAAATTTCAGATACCTGGCTCAATTTCCTCCTCTGAACTTCTGCTCCTTTTTCTTTATCACCCCAGACATCAGACAGTGAACTTTTCTCCATTCTTTCTCTCCTCTTAACATAAAAACAAAAATAAACAAAACTAAAAAACCAAATATTACGACAATCTAAGAATTATGTGGTACACAATCTGATATCACAAGACTAAAATAAATATTTCACAACAATTCCGAACTCTACCTTTTCTCGCCATTTTTGTAGCATTTGAGTTATTACTTCAGTGGAACTCAAATGAGTACTATACCCATTTAAATATGCTATACCATCTCATAACCCTTCACTCTCTGAACATATTATGTTCACAAAAAACTTACTCAGAAACGAAAATGTCCAAAGAATGAAAGGCTATAATAAATTTTTTAAAAGCCGAAACGTACAAGTTGCAAGTAGCGATGTAGCCACTTACATCTCAAATCATCTACAATCAACACAACTTACAATAAATACAAACCTAGAAGCAATAGTCCTAGCAAAACTTAGAAGCAATAGTCGTAAAAATTTAAACACAACTTTCTTCATCATATACATTTCTCCTGACCATTATTTAATCAGGGATAAATAAGATTCTCTACTTAATCAACTCCCAATACTTTTTATTCTTCTAGGAGATTTTAACGTCCACAATTATTCTTGGAGCTTTGAGAAAACAAACACTAGAGGACGAAGTCTGTATTATCACATTTTAAACTATGAACATGGGTTTATTAAATGATGGCAGCAATAGAAGATTTATTATAGCTATTGACAATTGTTCCACCATCGATCTTTCGATATGTAGGCCAACTATTTTTTATTTACAATGAACAGATCCGGATGATTTACTAGGCAGTGGCCACTTTTCTATAAAATTAATGAATTTAAGTTTATCCAGAACTTCTTACCCGCTAGTTGGAAATTAGCATCCGTCACCCCTATTTTTAAAAAAGGCAACAAACTCGACCCCAACAATTATCGTCCGATTAGCTTGGTGCTAGTAGTTGGTAAAGTCATGGAAGCCAATATTTCCAAGGAGATGACCAAATTCCTTCTCCAGGAACATGTTATTCTAACACAAAAACATGGATTTGTCTCTAGGCGCTCCATTCTAACCAATCTCCTACGTTGTGTGGACGCCATCCCTTAACAGTTCGCAGCCGGTCCACGTTGTTTATCTAGATTTCTCTTAAGCCTTTGACCGTGTACCTACGCGCAGACTTCTACGTATGCTAAAAAATTTCGGAGTTCGCTGTACTTTACTTCGTTGGATAGATGATTTCCTGACAGTTCGACATTACAAAGTTAGAGTTGGCACATCTTTCTCACAGAAAAGTAAAAAGTGGAGTGCTTCAGGATTCTGTTCTTGGACCTCTGCTTTTTACGGTTTATACCAGCGATGTTCCTTATTATGTTACAGTAAAATATCGCTTTACGTTGATGACACAAAAATATATGCCAATACAATCACAAACCATATAACCCTCCAAATGGATTTGGACTCTATTTTAACTTGGTGTTCCCAGTAGTTACTACATTTAAATGCGAATAAATGTGTAGTGCTTCGAATTGGTAAAAATAACCTACTTGTGCCGTACTTTGTTAACGGGCAGCCATTAGATTCTGTAATCTCGTATAACGATATAACGATATACAATAAACTTGGTGTTATCGTAAACAGCAGCCTAACTTGATTCGACCATATTACCTCTATTTGTAAACGTGCGAACTCCAGAGTTGATCTTATTCGGAGGTTTTTTAAAAGTTTTAATGCAATCATTCTGTAAACTTTACACTCTTTACGTAAGACCCATACTTGAATACGCTGGACCAACGTGGTATCCTGATTTGGTTCAAGACAAGACTTTGTTGAGAAACGTTTAAAGAAAAGCCACTCAAATTCCTGTGGGACCGAGAAGACCTTCTTATGCAGAAAGACGTAGTGTGGATAACCTAACTTCTTTTGAACTTAGCCGACAACGTAAACACTTAATTACAACATTTCAAATTTTAAAATTCAATTTTGTGAATTTCGATAAAATGTAAATTTAAAAATAAATACCATAAATTAAGATGAACGCTTCAGAGGTCATCAGTTTAAACTAAAAAAATTTTCTACAAGATCAAGACAGAACTTTCTACCAAATAGAGTTTGTGAGTGCTGGTATAACCTTAACGATAAGAGTGTCTCTGCTCCCTCTACCAACTCGTTCAAAAATAGACTTGACCGTTTTATATTATAGTTAAAATATTGTTTTTCTTTAAAAACAAAAATTGCAATTTTGTTTTTGTAATTTTGTAATTTAGTAGTAGGTTACTAATAAAATTTCTTTTTTTTGTTTTTGGGCATAATAGGGACTTATCCCTCTGAACTTGCTTATGTATAATAATAATAATAAAGTATAAAGGAAAAAATATCAAACGGATAAAAATATCCATTACAAATAAAACATAAAGCAAACCAACTGGAGCTATTTTCCAAAAATATATCATATACAAAATAAATGATTTGAAGGATGCAAATACAGCCAAAACACAACTAAGCGAAATGTTAATAAAAGCCGCTGAGTTTTTAATAAGGAAAATAAAACATATAAAAAAATTCAATCTTGTACCTTGGCGAAATGAAGAATGTGCCGGACCAATAAAAAATAGCAAATCTACTTTAAACAAAAGTAGGGAGAAAAACCACAGCAAGTATAACTAAGTACAAAAAAATATAAAATAAAAGCAAAATATATTACCAAAAAAAATAAAAAGTGTAATGAAAGAGGTTCGCCAAAGCATAAACAAAAACTGAACACTATCATCACAATGGAAGAAAATACAAGGTTTTTATGAAAACAAAACTTTCAATGTTATTAAAGCATTAGATTATGAGAGCAAACGAATAAACCAAACAAAAGAAATAGGTGAATCATTCGCAGACTATTATCATAAGCTTTCCATAAACAGGAATATAATCAGTGATAATAAAACTTTTTCCTATAGAAACGCGAAATACACCCTGCTTGACATTTTTAATTACATATGTTAAACAATAACGACTTTCCCTTAATCTGAAAGAAAACAACAATAATCTCAACAGTTAAATCTTATCTCTACTTTTACCTGAATCTTACAGTCCAATCTCTCTTACCTTCTCTATGAGTCTGCTCAAACTAGTAGAAAAAATAGTCAAGAAGAGACTAATATCGTTTTTGGAAACTCACATATTGTTGATTCCCGACTAATCCGGATTTCGCTCATCCAAAAGCACACTTGATAACATTATTGACCAATATTGTTCTGAAGCTATTTTCTTGTGGCATGTTAAAGTAATTACCATTTAAATGGAAATAAGCCACAATTAAAGGTTAAATTACGTTTATTGACGTTTCAATTTCCACTTCGGAAATCGCTCCCAAAATACAAACAATAGTAAATTAAACAAATTTTGTTTTTTGTTACTGGTGAAAAATTCTTCTAATAATTTAATTTTATCTGACTCATTCATATTGACAATTCAGACATACATTATATATTTTAAAGTAGACGACTTTAAAATGATATTGCCAATATTGTTGAGTTGCGTTCCTGGGACGACTTTACTTGTAAGATAGTTCATTCGATTACATGAAATCAACTTTAACTTGAGAATATCCGACAGAAGAAAACATAGCATGCAATTCGTCTTTAAAAAGACAAACACATGCCGTGATGACCGTAAAATTCTCCTGTTAGTGATTCCATAGTAAATTATGAGGGAAAAACCAGGAAAAAAACCTCATAATACTATCGCAACATGGTAAGTATTTGGTCGTGCATTTAGTTCACTTTCAATAAACACCAAATTCTGATTTTATATGTTTGTTATTTAAAAAACATAAATGATGTTACCGACTTACTAATACTGGTATTTTCCTTTTAATAACTTCCTCTTTTAATATGGGTAACCAGATACTACTACATTCTGCCGAGGAATTTGCGACACAGTTGGTCTCATTTAACATAATTAGAGCCGCTTCTTTGATTTTTTTCGTTTTACCATCCGTTTCTTTTAGGACTATATTTGAATTATTTCATTGAACCCTATGTGCATTATCCCATGCGTGTTTACATATTTGAGATCTATCAAATTCTCTATTTTGATATAAGATTGATGTTCACTTATTCTAACATTTAATGGCCTTGATGTTTCACCTAAATAAAACTGATCGCATTCACAAGGTATTTTATAAATGCCATTCTTTGTCCTTTCTTGTTCATTGTTAGGTTTGGTTTTAGACAAAATAGATCTTAATGTGTTTGTTGTTTTGGTTATTGTTGAAATGTTGAATTTATTTCCTATCCTTTTTTAAGTTTTTCTGATAATCTTTTTATGTATGGTATTGTTATTTTCCTCGTATTACTATCTTACAAGTAAAGTCGTCCCAGGAACGCAACTCAACAATATTGGCAATATTATTTTAAAGTCGTCTACTTTAAAATGCATAATGTATGTCTGAATTGTCAATATACATGAGTCAGATAAAATTAAATCATTAGAAGAATTTTTCACCAAGTAACAAAAAACAAAATTTGTTTGATTTACTAATGTTTGTATTTTGAGAATGATTTCCGAAGTAAAAATTGAAACGTCAATAAACGTACTTTAACCTTTAATTGTGGCTAATTCGCATTTAACTAATAATTATTATTGACCAAGAAAGTAATATTCACGAAGCATTTGATACTATAGATAAATATCTAGCAATTAATTGACATTTTTACATTATTTTTATATTATTTTATATATATTATTGTTTATTATTTATATATTTTATATTTATTTGAACAATTTAAACGACATTAATAAAGCTTTTGATTCTACATCCCATAAAATCATCCTGAATAAACTATAGCGCTGAGGATTGAAAAGGAACATACTAAATTTCGTACGTAATTTTTTATTTCGAAGAGAATTCCATGTTTGCATTTCCAGTACAATATCTTCAACCAAGAACCAATTAAATGGCGCCCGACAAGGATCCGTTCTGAGCTTAACGTTGTTTTTAATTGCCTGGAACAACGACGTAAAAGACTTAAAAACACCAGTTGTAGCTAAACTTTTTGCAGATGGCATGATCGTATTTATCAAAGGAAAATATCTTAGCACTATGGCTTAAAGTCTTCAGCAATGCATAACATCCTTCTTTAAACGTTGGTCTACAATATCTGGATACAATTTTTCTTCAAACAAAAACAAACTGCATATTATTCTCAAAAAGAAACATTACAGAACCGCAATTACCATCAATATTTATATAGAACCAGAAACTTAACTATACCTCACAGATAAATTTTCTGATTATGATATTTGACGAACGTCTATTATTAAAAAATCATATCGAAAGTCTAGCTCTTTCACGACAAAAGTGCTTAAATTTATTAAAATACTTAACGAATAAGTCTTGGGGATCTGATGTTCTGATGCTACTAAAAATATACAAAAGTTATTCGTTCGAAAATTAGTTATGTATATGTTGCATTTACATCTGCTCGCCCTTGAATATTAAAATGCCTAGATAATATACACAACACTTTATTAGGAATAATTCTTGAAGCTTACAGAGAGCTTGTAGAAAACCTATTCTGTGACCTGGACAAACCATCACTATCTTTCACACGAAAAATTCTCAGTTTGTCATATGCCTTAAGAGTAGCATTGCTTCAATCAATTTCTGTTCACAAAAATACTTTTTGCAATCGTTTCAAATCAACTTTTCAAAATAGCACCTCCCCCCACTTTTCATATTAGAATTTACCGCTACATATCAACGTTAACTCTCCAAAATTTTCCCAGAACATGGTTAATGAATGGTCACAGAATTACTCCTGGATTATCAAAACTTTACATAATAAATACCAAATACCCAGATGTGCCTGAAGTATAATAAATTGTACACCATAAACATGATTTGACTTAAACATATGTGCGAATTTTTCCTCTTGCTAACAACAGCTTAAATAGTTTCATTAAGTCTTAATCAACCATAAGGTGTAATTGTGAATTCCTCGTTTTGTGATGTTTGACGATAATTTTGTGATAAAGTTTATAAAATTTATAATATGGCTGAAGAAGGAGTACGATGTACTAAGTAACTAAATATTTGTTATATGTATGCAGAAAAAAACATTTTTTTGTTTGGGAGTCAAAAACTCATATATGTTTCTATTTAGAAAAAAAATGGTTAAATCATTATTTTGTAATTAGTGTTAGGCTATTTGATTTTAGTGTACAAAATGTTGTATGATAAGAAAATACCATATTACTTCATTTTAGAAGTTTTTCATTAGAGGATGCGCTTTCATTGGAGGATTCATCGAAACCTACGGGAAAAGGAAACAAAGGGATATATAATTACAGAAATAATTACAGTACAATGACATGATAATATTTTAGTAACGCTTTGTTTAAACTCTGCAGGACTGCAGTTAATTCTTCTTATAAAGCGGCTCCCAGAACAAGAAAAAAATCCAGATATAAAACAAAATAGAAAATTTTCCTTTGTAATACTGGTAAAACATTTCAGGTAGACCAAGCCCATCTCGTACATGTGTATAGTGTAAATATAGGTGGAGTCGACCGCAATGACCGAAATATTAGTCTCTACGGCATTCATGGAAAAAGTATATTTCATTAATCAGTCAATACATTGATATAGCTATTCATAGTACCTGTCATCGTTTGCATAAAGGAAAATTAGTTCAGTCATCATTTATAAGATGCATTGCGATAAGATGCATTGCAATATCTTTTTTACAACAAAATAAGAAACTTGCTTACTATTCTCGAGGTCGTCCATCGGCCAATGGAAACGTCGATATTCGCTATGACCGACTAAACCATTTGGTAATTTCATACAAAAAAACCAACTCGATATGGTTTTGGCCATAATAGAGCAGAACTGAGGTGTTCAAAATGCAACACAGGCTTCCATATCAAATGTTTTGTTTCAAACCATATCCAAATTTAATAGTAGGTTATGTCCCTGGTGTACCATATTTTTTACAGTATTTTTTTACCTGTTTTGCATAAATATTTTGTGGTAATGATAAATATGTTTTTGTTACCTTATATAATCTGTAAATTTCGAATAAATGTTTTAAAAATATTTTGAGGTAAGTTTTAGGTATATATGAGTTAACGCAATATAATCAAAATGATACAAACCTACATCTTATATATCAAATATAAACAAATAGTCTCAAATTACAAAGATTATACCCACATCTTCACTTATTCATCTAATTTTTCTTAAGGCGCAGGAGCAGCAGTATTTATAAATAACAATACCAAATATTTATTAAAGCTTCTCAGTTCATACAGTATCTTAAATAGGGAACTGTATGCCATATTACATGCGTTAAAATACATTTCCAGAGCACAACCAAATACTCTTTAATAATATCTGACTCACTCAATTCACTAAGACTTATACAGCAAAACTTCACTAACAACACTATAGCGATATTAACCAAAGAAATATATCACAGTCTTAATAAAAAGGACACAAAAATAGTTTTCCTATAGGTTCCCTTTCACTCTGAAATCAAGAGAAATGAAAATGCTAATCGTTGGGCTTATAGAGCTGCGCAATTAGCTTTATTGGTAAAACAATCAATTCCAGCATCAGATATAAAGCAACTATTAAAATCGATGACCCTCAATTTGCGAAATAAAAAAAAATAAAACATTTACAAACAAACTAAGAAAGATAAAAGAGTATACTAGTCCATGGATACCACATTTTATCAACAGCTCTTAACAAGTTATCCGCTTTGAATAAGACACTGCAAACTTACTCATAAAGATCTCATTACGCATACACCAACACCAAAATACAGCAAGTTTATTATACTAATAACAATAAAATATATGCTAGCATAATGTAGTGAATTTGAGGCTTACAAACAATCGATACTTGGATATTCAAACGATATAAAACACATTCTTAACCTCCAAACAGACTGTAAACCTTTTTACCAATTTTTAGTGTCCAATCTTTGGAATAATAAATATTGGAGATGTTTCCCCACCAAAAGAAGAAATTAAGTGAAAATAACCGGTCTTAGATTAAAGCATACTAGCGTTACATTCCTCTTCTTATTACGCTGTCTCCTTTTGAAGTTTGGCGATTTAAATGGGAATTGTAGCTTAGGAAACTACTGCACGAAAGATTTCTTTGGATGAGCGGTCAAACCGTCTCCTTAGGTCTTTCAGCCACGAGTTCTGGAGTTTTCCAACTGATATATGCCCTGCACTTTACCTTCCAATGTGATTTGAAGTATTTTTAATCTTTTACCTCTCAACACATAACCCAAGTATTGTTTTTTGCTCTCTTATTGCTGAGTTATTCTGTTTGTTTAGTCATGCGTCGAAGAACCACACCATTGGTAACTTTTTATACCCATGGAACTCTGAGCATCCCAAGATCTCGGTGAAACATATTATTATAGACTGTCCAGTTTTCTTCGCCTTCTTCTTCCTATGTCGTCCCCATTAACTAAGGTTGGCGACCACATTTAAAAAAATTTCTCTATCTTTTGCAACGTGGAATAATTCGTCTACAGTCATGTTTGTTTAGTCTCGAATATTTCGTAGCTATGACTTTCTCTTTCTACCTATTCCCTTTTTGCCATCGAGTCTACCCTACATGATGACTGTACAAGGTATACAGTCTTGCGTACTTTTATTGTTCTGAACAATTTTTTGTCTCGACCCGTCCTTCTCAGCACTTCCTCATTGGTGACCCTGGCAGTCCATGGAATTCTCAACATTCTCCGGTATATCCAAAGTTCAAAGGCTTCAAGCTTCTTAACTATTTGCGCTTTTAACGTCTATGTTTCTACCCCGTACAATAGTTGGGACCAGACATTCAACAAACCTCAGTCTCAAAGCAGTATTCAGATTTTTGTCACAGATCAATTGTTTGAATTTTAAGAACGCTGCCATTGCAATTTCTAATCGTACCCTGATCTCTTGGTCTGGATCTAATTCTGTGTTGTAAGCGCCCAGCTATTTATATTTTGTCACTCTCTCTATTTGCTGTCCACCAAGTTGTTGCTGTTAGTTGTTCATTATTTATTGGAATCCTTGATACTATCATAAATTTGGTCTTATCTGTGTTAATGTCAAGTCCCATTTGAATGCATTCACTATTTATTGCATCTAGTGAAGTTTGTAGTTCTTCTATACTCTCAGCCATAATTACTGTGTCATCTGCAAATCTCATGGTGTTTACGATTTCTCCACCAATTTTTATTTCCTCTTTTCTTTCTCATAAGGCTCTTCTGAATATGACCTGTAAGTACACGTTGAAAAACGTCGGAGACAAGACGCATCCTTGCCTGACCACTGTCGCAGTTTTCTTCGTAGCAAGAAGCAATTACGGTATCCCAACAAACCCAAAAAAGCACTTGGTGCAAATTGGGTCATCACAAATATTATTGTGCTTAATTACTTAAAGGCTATTAGTTTTGTAAATATCTAATAATATTTCTATAATTAATATATCTACTAATATTAATGTAAAGATTCTCTTTTTGCAAATAACCTTCGGGTTAATACGAATTTGTACATAAAAAAACTCTCGCAACTATTAATCGATATCAGAAAAGACATTTAAAGAGGGAAACAAATTGTTGTCAGAATCCATTATTTTGAACCAAGAACTATTTGAAATACACTTTAAACCTTTTTACTTTGGAGCAACATGACAAATACCAATGTTAAAACAAAAAAACCATACAACAGCTTATACCGGCCTTGTCAAAAATTTTCTGTAACTAAACATAAAAAAAATTCATGATATATTATAAACATAATACGAGTGAATTTTTTCATTAACGGAAATGAGCCAAATACTTTAATCTCGACATATAATAATTTTAATAAAATTAATTTTAGAGTTGTAAATTTTAATATTCCGGTCATTGATTACGAAACATATAATACTTCTCTTTGTTCTTAGTTACACTCCAAACAAAATTCTATATAAAAACGAGGAGAGAATATAACAACATAAAATTGTGTAGAATATTATATTTGGGATCGTGTATTTCCAGAAATAAATTCTCTTCTCTACTGCCATGAGAGGTAGTAGCTGTAGGCCATGAAATCATGATTAAATCAGGAATGAAAATAATCCTGGATTAATTTTGTCCCTGTTGGATAAACCTAGAAAATTGGAACATCTGCTTCCATTAGATCACTTTGGAATTGTTCTTAGATTAATGGAATTTTACGAATCTCTCCTTCGCTATTTAATGCAATAGGATTCCTGATGCTTGAATTCGCCGAATTCATTGCGTTTAACTTAAATCCAACAATGCTGTGTTAATAATAAAAGTAAATTGAAAGAATTTATTCATTGGTATACACACGAAGTATAACATTTTTAGAATAATGTGTAAATATATTTTAAGCAGTAAGGTAACTGTACCTTTTACCGACCACTTAAGGTTTTCCTTATAAGCAAATTTAATAATAAGAAGAATACATTTTTATTTTTCTTTGCATACTTTTTAAAGATAAGTTTTAATCTAGTCGATTCAGCTAGTAATATAAAAAAAAATATTATCACAGTTTAATTATTTTTTTAAATACTTTAATAATTATGTACAAGTTCATTAAAATGCTCCCTTTACCGACCGGCTTAAAAAATACTCACTTATCACCGACCGATTTTTTTGCTATTACCGACCACAAGCACCTAATTACCGGACATTTCAGTCCTATCAGCGACCTTACTTATTACTACTATTACTACTTATTTAAGTAATTAACAATATATTAACTTATTTATTTAAAAATAATTGTTTCTACTGGCTCAATTGAAAAAACAAACGCAGTTGAAGATTTTAATATTTTAAAAAATATAAATTCATAATACAACAAATAAAAAGTTACATAATATATTGGGCAGGTATAATAGATTCAACTTTGGTATGAAATCATTTTATTTTATTATTTTATTTTTTATTGCATCCATCTCCGGAATTGCATAGACTCCCATTTTATTCACGGGTTTTGGAGGATTAATTTTTGAAAATTTTTCATTTTCTGAATATGATAAAATATCCTCTTTCTCAGTCGATTTTCAATGTGAACCACTTCTTATCATAGTCTTCACTTCGAATCCCGTACCGTCAAAAACAAGACTTACTCCAGGAAAGTACTCTCATTCATAAATAACCACAGCATATTCTTCCTCTACAAAGTATTCCCGTTTTAGTTTTTTGCTATTATTCTTAACACGGCAATTATGGATCCTGTTTTCCCAGGAAAGTTTAAGAGGCCTAAAAAGAGCAACATCTAGTGGTTGCAATAGATGTGTGGAGTTAGGCAGAAGAGCAATTATTTTAATACCTTTGCTTTTGCAGAACTCAGTTAGCTGAAGCGTTAAATGTGAAGAATAGCCATCTAGAAATAGCACAACAGGTAAAGGAACGTTCTTTTTAACAATCCATTTTTTAAAGAATACATTCGTAATGAATTCATAAAACATTCTCCAGTCATCCCCCCGGAGTCTGAATGGCCAATACCCGAGCCCAGAGGCATTTTCAAATGAATACTGGCTGGTACTCTTTTATAGGAAAAAATAACAGTAGGTTTCACAACTTGTTCTTCTGCTGAAATTGTTAAAAGTACCGTGAGGCATTCTTTCTAGTCATTAGCGGTTCTGGTATAAACTTTTTTCGAACCTTTTCTTACGATTACACATTTTTCTTTTGGTAAAAGAAAAAAAGCTTTTCTTTGTGGGTCTGATAGAACTTTATCCATATTCTTTGTTCTTAAATAGTCTGAAACTCTATCAAACCAACCTCTTACACTTTTTCTGTTATATTTGCCCGAAGTTTGGTCAGATGGTGACATACTCGATGAGGGAGCTGGCGAAAAAATTTTCGTACCAATGACGACCTGATATTCCGTCTTTAAATTTATTTGCTCGTTCTAGACGGCGAAATAGTTCTCTGCAACACAACTACAACTGTTGAATTTTTGTTTCACGAAAACCAACAGTTTCTAAATCTATAATCCAATCTACTATGGTTTGTTCTTCAGCTGCAGTCAGGACATAGTGGGCCCCAGTAGTAGCACCTTCTTCATATTTGTTATGAATTTTATCAACTAGGGTGCTTTTTGGAATTTCGAATTCTCTGGATGCTTTGCCAAACGACATTCTATCTCGAATTGAATCCAATGCTAGCTGAAGATTTTCATTGGTATAGTTTTTTCGTTTTTTAGACATAGCTCAAAATTTTTCTTGGATCTGGAAAGAAAACGTTTATAATATTCTCGATCGGTAATAGGTCACAATATATTTTTGTACTCTGTCACCGACCGTGAAAAAATTATTATTTTAGGAGACTACTTTTGAATATTTTAAAATTCATATATTTCATTCACGTTTAAAACAATGAAGTACCATAAACATGATTATCGTTTCCCGTTCAAAAACAGACTTTTGGAAATATGACACTTAATATATAATTCTATTTGAAGTATTTCTTCCAATAAAATACAATTTTGTTCAACTTTCATATTACTTCTTTTAATTGAAAAGTCCAATCTAGTCGGTCGGTAAATCCTCAAGTGAATTGTTGGTTTATTACCTTTAAGAAAAAAAATATATTATGAATAATTGTATGCTAAAATATTTTCTAAATTT
Organism: Diabrotica undecimpunctata; assembly: GCF_040954645.1. Taxonomy (NCBI): domain Eukaryota; kingdom Metazoa; phylum Arthropoda; class Insecta; order Coleoptera; family Chrysomelidae; genus Diabrotica; species Diabrotica undecimpunctata. The sequence continues at coordinate 86,281,816 of NC_092808.1, read as the reverse complement.
CACAATTTCCAATGACTACATTCCCCTCATTCCGAGCGCCCGGTCGGTAAAGGGTTGATTTTAAGTTTTAAAACACCTTTTACCGACCGTTCTTTAATTGTAAATAAATTTTAATTAGAGAAAATAATTAACCAACGAACACATTTATTAAATCTTTAAAAAAACGTGGTTTTGTGCTATTTCTTGTTATAAAAGTGCAATACTAACGTTGATATATTAACAAACACTTAATAATGCCAACACACATGGACAATGATTCTTATAACCTGCCTTATGAAGCCTTGCAATACCACTGCGAAATCCGTTAAAATTTGTCAAATTTGGCATTAGTCAGCGCTGGATTATGTTTGTAATGTGGCCATATGTATGTTTTATAAAAAGAAACTGTAAAAGTTTCAGTAGTTATATGGACTTTTCATAATGCGTCTAATACTGAAAAAATGCATTTCGGTCGATAATAGGAAATGGTCGGTAAAGAGTACAGTTACCTTGTATATGCAGGTATATTTTATATTTATGCAGTGAGAAATTTCTGAAGACAAAAACTCGCTTCTAGTAAAACTAGTAGTCCAGTCGTCAGAGAGTTGACCCCTAAAAATCATGACATCAAAAAAGATGCAAAAAAGTTTATCACTTTTACCCCCGGGTTTCTCCTAAAAGGAGTGTAAACAAGCAAAAAAATCGTTTTACCAAGAATCTGTATGCATTAGAAAAAAATATTTTAAATAAAAAATGTTGCTAAGATAATTTAAAACAAAAATGTTAATAAGCACTTTTTGTGTAGAATAAACCGTTCTCTCAGAAACAACACTTAAAGGGATCGTTTTGAATGTCAGTTACGCGCGCAAAATCAATGTTCAGTAAAATTTGTATCAGCTCGACGGTAAAATTTCGATATTTCTTTATCCAAGTGTCTAATCTACAAAATTCAAGATGCGTTTTAGAGATTAAGAGCGCAGCTTTTGTATGCAGTTTTTGTATTTGCCGCGAATGAACTCGGCTCTTATAAAGATGTTAAATAAATAAACGTGGCACAATTTTACCATTTTTTACGATTCTCGTGAAAACAATAGAATTGATCACATTCATTGGCCAGTCTCAGTAAAATTTTCATTTTTTGAGGTCAATCTTAAAGACCCTTTAGAGATTTTAGAGATCAAAACGTATGACATGAAATTGCAACTTTGATTTGTGGCAAGAAATATGAGACATTTGGGTTATAAATAAAAACACGCAAGATTTAATATTTTACATTACAAACGATCGCACGTCACGGGAAATGCCTACAAGAAGACAGTTTTGGGTGTAGTTCATAGCAGAAGTTTAGTTGTTTTAAAAAACGTACCAATGTGTTTGAAAAAAAAAGTTTTAAACGTTTTGGATCGTTTGTTATGTGAGTTTAAATCCAGCGTTCCTTAAGCATATTTCGAATACCTCACGTTTGTTGCCAAAACTTAAGGCTAAAATTTCATGTAATAGGTTTTGATGGTTAGTTTATAAAATCTGAGTTTATTTGCGGCTGACATTCAAAATCGACAGTCGATTCAAGCGTCGTTTGTGAGAGAACGGTTCATTCTACACAAAAAGTGCCAATAACCATTGTTGTTTAGAATTATCTCAGCTACTTTTTTTATTTAAATTATTTTTTTCTACGGCTTATAGATTCTTGGTAAATCAATTTTTTCCATTTTTACCCCCCTGCAAAGAGGGTTTTAGGATGAAGCACAGAGTTTTGCATTTTTTATGACGTCCCAAAATTAATATTTTTGGACCAATTCAGCTTGTTTGTATGATTTTTAGAGGTTTAGTGGCATTTTTGTTTCTGTCGAATGGAGTATATTGTTTATATTGATAAGAGTAGATATATACTGTCCCCGTAGACTGCAGACTTTTTATCGGCCGATACTTCAGTCGGGTTGGGCTGTTAGCGCACACACCGAGCCAAATAAACAGACGGGTTGGTGAAGGGGCGCACACTAGCAAGAGCTCAACGACTATTCTTGAACGATTTTAGTATTAAAGTTCGTATTTGGTTGCGGAGAGGAAAAACAAAGAAGAGATTTCGAGAGTATTGGGTACATCCAATTGTCAGTGATAGATTATTTAGTGGAAAATTCTACACAATGCATTCTAAATTACTTGATTACCTAAAAAGTTTTTCGCCTTTTATCGGATGAGCATAGCCAGCTTCAATGAAATAGTCAGGCTAATTGGACCAGCTATCGCAAAGGAGGATGTCGATTTACGACTTTCCATACCTGTGGTGGCATAACTTACATCGTATAAGTACCTAGGCCATAAAATTTGGATTTGCAGAGATAACCAGACATATGAGCTCCCACATCGCATAGAATTAGCATGGACAGCGTTTGGTAAATTAAACTATGCATTTAAATCGTATCTACCCATATGCCTCAAAAAGAAAATATTTGACCAATGTGTGTTACCTGTACTCACTTATGGAGTGGAAACATTAACACTTACAAAAAAGGTAGTTAATAAGATTCGCGTGACTGAGATGGCCATGGAGCGCCAGATGTTGGGTGTCTCTCTGAGAGAAGAGAGATCTGAAATGAAGAAATAGGTCGTAGAACAAAAACAACAGACGCTATCGAAAAAATTGCGTCGTTAAAATGGAATTGGGCAGGACACGTCGCCAGATTATCAGAAAACCGATTGACAAAACGTATTTTATAGTGAAAACCAAGAAAAGAAACAATACGGATCAGAGGACGCCTATCAACTAGTTAAACTGACGACCTGAAGAGTGTTTGCAATAACTGAATGCAAACCTCACAAGACAGAGACAGATAAAAAGAGCTGAGGGATATACAAATCTTTTAACCAAATGGTAGCTCTAAATATAGTAGGTCCATAAAACTTACTCCAAAGTATATCTACATTATGGATGTTGGCACTTAGGTTCCCTACAGTTAGTAGTAGTTCAATAAAGGCATATAGCTTTGTCGAGTTGAAATATTTCCAGTTTTCTATCCCCAGGACTTTTTCGGCCTCTATATTTGTACACTTCACTATTTCGTTCACAATTTTTTTGTCCCCAAAAAAATAACAGGATCAACAGGATCATTTATAATTTGACCAGGGGCTAACATTACTTTGCGCACTTTTCTTTTTATTATGTCCCAGAATCGCATGCGTCCTGTCGGTTGTGGTTGACTCTTCTAGTTAGTTTCATCCTTAGTTTCAAAAATTACACACTGTGAAATCTGGAAACTTGTGTAGCTACACATTCTTCTTCATTATCACTCAATACAACTTGCTCATTGTCCTCTTCCCTTGCTTTCACAAGATCATCTTCAATTTAAAGTCACTTTTATTGCCACTTACTTCAGTAGATTCTTCATCATCGGACTCCCATAAATTATTAGCAATATCTTGCAGTTATGCAGCTGATAATGATTTTGGAGACATTTTATTCGCACTATCTACTTTCACTGTAATTCAATATAATTTTCGGAGCTTAGTTGTCGACACTAGCATCGATATCAAACGAATGATAGCAGACGCATTATTTATTTTAAATGATATATAGGTACCTACCTAACAATTATTGTATTCTAACAATGATTGTCAGCTTTTAAAATTCATTTTAAATAGATATATCACCTATTGTAAGCATCTCTTGTATGTTTATATCAAAGAGATGTTTACATTATTTGTTACACGTTGTGACTTTATCATTAGATTTCCGGAATGATAAAATTCCTTTAAATAATTCACAAAACATTACCTGACTGCCAGATTACTTTCTGTAACAAAGATTGAGACTTTAGGTATAAATACAAATAGGGTCCGGTGGGCCCGTGTTGCCACTTTACGTGACAAAATTCTTTCGACGCAATAATTTCAAAAATGAGAATGAATATTTTTAATAGCTCATGACTATGTTGAAGGAAACATACTTCGCAACAAGTTTAGTGATGCATAAAATTCAATAAAATTTTTTTTTATCAGTTTATGATAAAAGAATTGGCGTCTCAGGCCCATTGGACCCACCTTAACCGGGTAAGGGTTAAGCTTATTAAAAAAAAAATAACCTACGAGGTCAAAGAATATGTATATATATATATATATATATATATATATATATATATATATATATATATATATATATATATATATTTTAAAGCAATTAATTTACTAATACATTGAAATTAAAAAATTATTAAAGTTGGTTGAATGAAAATTACAGAAGTATTTTAAAAGACTATATTACTTTCCCAGAACATAGCACTTTCTTCTTTATGTCTATAAACAGATGTGTCTGTTTCCGATCTTGCTTGTCACAAATTCATCAGAGATATGATTTTACATAAATCCTGGTTTCTTTTGAAAATAGCAGATTTTGCCAATTTCTAATGTTTCAGTTGTGGTATTGAAAACACCAATTTAGGCGATTAATCTTGTTCTATCTGGTTAACTGGGGAACCCGTTAGTGACTACTGCTGTATAGTCTTTGAGCACAAATTCTTCTTCTTATTGTTTTAACTACAATACTTACACCTGTACCTTTCAAAAGCCGTTTTTAGTTGCGAGTTGAGAGAAGAAATTGTTGGGCCTCTTTTAACTACTTGGACAATAAAACGATCTTGGCAAGCCTTTGTTAATTTTTGGCGACTTTATCTGGGTCTATTCTTAAGTTTTCCTAACTTCTAATACTTCGTCCCTAAATAAGAGAACCGACATCGACAACTCGAGCCAGATATATCACTCTCTCATCATACAAAACAAATAAAAAATAAAAAAAAACCTTACAAGACAGTAACTTCATTCCCATTCTTCGTTCCATTTTTTCTGTTCGTTTGTTTTTTAAAGAAAAAGAAAAAAGAAATCCTTTTTTAAAAAAAGATCCTACCCCGTTCCGCTCACTAATTCCCTCAAAAATCGTACCTCCTTCCTGCATTCCAAAGAAACACATGTACGACAATAAGCCACATTTCAAATTATGACATCCTAGAGCTGATAGAGAACCATCGAAAAGATTAGTGTGGTTTTACCCTCGAAAGAGCTTAAACCAACATTCAAATGAAGCCATCGGTCAAAATTTAATAAACAATAGTGTTCTTACAGTTTTTCTTGTATTTTTTGTTTCGTTTCTCTCGTTAAGTTGTTAATCTTTAATGATAAGTTATCGTAGAGTTTTCATAACATCTAAAAAAAACCTACAAATTGTTTTTGTAAGTATTAACCCTGTAGGTTGTTTACTTATATTCTAAAATCTTTTTTATTTGTAGTGAACTGATGATGCTTTTAAAAATAAAAGCGAAAAGTATTCGAATAAATTAATAAAGTAGTTGACGACTTTCATTTGCCAATTATTGATCGATTAAACCTCTGCTATTCAACCATTGAATATATTTTAAATATATATATATATATATATATATATATATATATATATATATATATATATATATATATATATATAATATATATATTATTGTGATATTTAAAGTCTTGGTGCGCCAAGCAATGATTAGCTAATTAATTTTTTTGATTAATTAAAATTATTTAAATGATATGATTATTACTCTATCACAATTTTTAATTCTTTTATCTCAGGGTTAAATTCGTGCTTCAATATCTATGCTATTACATGTGAAAGGTAAGGTCCAGAGAATACCGGAATAATAAAAACACATATGATCTAACACTATATATTGAAATAAAAATAATGAAATAATTCACACTCAAAAGTTTTCAATAAACAAATCTCATATAAGGATTCTCAAAATTTTGTTCTCCGTACGTGAACAATCAAAATTAATGGTACAAACAATATTAATTGAAATCTCAAAATCCCAAACTATTCTAACTCTCCTAATCAAAATATTTATATCCTTTCTAAATTACGTGTAAAAATTGTGTTATCAATAAAAGAAAAAAAACTGCAGAAACAAAAATATCTCTCTCTGATGATGAGTGGTCCAAATCCTTGTTCCTTGTAGACTATATTGTCTCCTCTCAACCGCTCCCTATGTAATCAGCAATCTTACACCGATTGTTGCAAGTATATCGTCCTTAATGATCTCCTTCATAAGCACAAATCATTCAAATTATGATAGCCTTTCTCCTCTCGATAAACTGAATCTCTCGTTGGCCCGAGTGAAAAATGACTCTTGGAATATCTTCTCTTTACGATAAACTGAATCTCTCGTTGGCCTGAACAGTGACTCTTGGAATATAAGTAGAGAAATATGATTTACAATATTTTGCTGCTTCAGCTTCTGTCAGATACACTAACTCCACAAAAACTCACTAACATTCAACACTACTGCTTGCTACATTTCAGGAACCGCCAGAGAACAATCACTGTTCGTCTTACAGACTTGGAAACCAACTGATTATATCTTTTCTCTCTCCTCAATCTCGCTAAACTTTTTCCTACATACTTATCCCACATTTTTCAATCTCCGCCAATCAAAACTCGTCACAATTCCCCCATTTTTTCATTTCGATAACAAACAAATTTTTACCTATAATTATAAAATTTCCTAAAACTTATTTACAAATAATATTTTCTATAATTCTTAAAACTAACAAAAACCTCTTTCTAAAATCTCTTCTATTTGTCTCTAATCACTGCATTAATGTGGTTCAATTGTCTTTGGATTTCACTTAAAATTATGCGGGTCACTCAAGTATAACAAAGAAATAATTTATGCAAAGCTTACATTTTGTTTAGTACAGGTAATCCAAGAATTTAATAACTTTCCTTCTTAGAAATGTTTGTTGAATATTATCCTACTTATCTGAATTATTTTAATGTTTTTGAACTTTAAAATATTTTTAAACAAACCAATATTTTTCTCGATTTTACATATGATAACAAATCCCCGCCATTTGATCTGCCGAAAACTCTTTGTTAAATTTTAAAAATGACAAAAGTTTTCTAGGATCAAATTATTTCACTATGTTATTAAAATCTACTTATGATACTGATAAATGTCGTGAATGTTAAAATACCCCGTATATTGCCTGTCTTTATACGGGATTGGATATATTTTCGTTTTAAATTTTTCCAAGTATTTTCCCTTAAAAGAAAGTTCATAATTTTTAGCCACTCGGTTTACTTCATTAACAAGATCTCCATGGTTTCCTAAAATCTTCTCTATTTTCTTTCCCATGTTTTCTCCACAATTTATTTTTCTTTCATCCTCCTTTTGTTCACATGTGTTCACTGTCCATAATACTTCTTCACAAAATTCTGGATTCTCGTCCATCAGTGCCATTTTTTCTTCTGTTTTCTTTTTATCCTCTAATTCCCTTTGGTATTCCGAGCACCATGTTTCTATTCCTTTCATTTCTCTGATGATACTTTCTTTTTCTTCCTGCTTCCATTCTGTTTTATCGTCGGTTGCCAACAATTCTTCTGTACCTTCTATTTCCTGTTTTTCCCTGGTCTCCATCTTATTTTCCTGCTTTCTTTTCGAACTCTTCTTCTTTTTCTTCCTTCTCTTTTTCTTTTCTGTTAGATCTTGTTCTTGTACTTTCGGTTTATCCTCTACAGTCATATCGATTTCTTTGCGTTTTTCCTGTGCATTGATCCTTCCAGAATTTGTTTTCCTATCTGTTTGCTTTTCTTCTCCTGAGTTGTCTGGTTCTGCTCTGATTTCCAGTTTATTTTCCGAAAAATTTATGGTGATATCTTTTTTCCTCAATTCATCAATTCCCGCTATCATATCATGATTTAAATCTTCAATCACCACACATTTCATAATATGGAATTTTTTTCCCACTCTTATCTGTACTCCCAAACCTTCGTTTACTGTCGTTAAATTTTTATTGTTTGCACCCACTAAATCAACCCTAGGAATCTTATACACAAATCTGTCCAAATTTAATTCTTTTACTAGTTTTTTATTGATTAGCGATATCTCCGAGCCAGAATCAATCACAATTTTAATCGCTTTAGGTTTTATAAATGCATCTAAAAATATTAGATTAGAATTAGAAATTTGTCTTTCGTTTCCTATTGCTACATGATTCATCTCCCTTCTATTTTGTTGTTGGAAGCTCTGGTTATTTCTATCGTCCCTTTGTTCGTTAGTATTCCTATTCGGAGGATTTTGTGCATCTCTATTCCTGTTGTGATTTTCATATGTTCTATGTTGTGTGTCATTCCTGTTATCGTAATTTTGTTGTCTATTGTAATTATTGTAATTTCTCGGCCTATATTCGTTTGTTGATCTGGGATGTCGGTTTCTCTGGTCATAATTTGATGAATACCTTCTTTCCGCTCCATTATATTGGTCATGTTGTCTTCTATTTCTCATTTCTTTTCTTCTCGCTTCTTTTAATTGAAGGAATTGGCACAAACTATCAATATCTTGATAGTTTCTCAAAATCACGTGATCTTCCAACGTTTCCTCAAAATGTCTGCTGATCATTTCTACCAGCTGTTCGGTAGAATATTTGTATTCTAGATATTTTGAATTGTTATATATCTGCAAAGCATATCTTTCTTCAGATATTCCCATTTTTTCGTGATATTTTCCATTCTGTAGCTCTTGGTTGATTTCTCTCTGTTTATTTTTCCCCCAGAAATAGTTGAGAAATTTATTTTCAAAATCTGTCCAATTTTCAAACTCATCTTCCTTGCTTTCATACCATAACGCTGCTCCTTCTTTCAAATGGTTTCTAATTGTTTCTTTGCAATCGTCAAAATATCTAATATGTTGTAATTTGGTTTTCAAATTTTTGACAAACGGTACTGGGTGTGTTTTCCGAATATCCCCGCCAAATTGTATTTTTGCCTCGCTTGTTCCATGGATGATAACTTCTTTCCTGTCTCCCGTCTCTCGTTGTTTTCTGATATCCTCAATTTGTTTTTCTATTTCTTTCTTGTCTTCTTTTATTACATTTTCAAGTTTGCTTTCTAATTCCTCCAAATTATCTTTAATTCTCATTTCTTGTTCTTTCATATCATTTTTAATTTCATTAATCTCTTCTATTTGTTGTATCAGTTCTTTCTTTATCCCCTCAACACATCCTCTAATTTCCTGTTCATAGTTTTCCAGACGCTGCTCTATATTGCTCATTGTTTGTTTTGTTTCCCGTTGGTTTTCTTCCATTGTCTGTTTTGTTTCAATTTGGTTTTTTTCCATTGTTTGTGTCTGTATTTGCATTAGTTGTAATATTTTCTCTATTCCTGATAATTCTTTTTTCTCCTCAACTATTGTAACATTTCCTTCATTATCCGATCCTTCTTCAACAATTGTTTCCTCTTCTCTGTTATCCTCCTTCCTTTCTTGCATTTTGCTTTGACTCCTTGTGGTCGACATGTTGTTTCTTTTCGTTAATGTTTTTGTCCCCGCCAAATGTGAAATTTTACAACACTCTATATGTTTCAGAACACGACAATATTTCTCCCCAAATGTATTAAATTTTCACGACAAATATCAAATATGCAATCAGTAAAATTCAAATAATTCAAAATAAATATCAAATGTACGATTGGTAAAGAAAATAAAATCAAATAATTCAATAGCAGTAAATATCCACTAACTACGATCAATCAATAAATCAAATTTATATTCCCTGGAAAAATTGTCAAAATACTTTCAAATTTAAATTCCCTCAATGTTATATGTTTTTATCTCTGGATCACCTGTACTTATTCCAGATCTCTTTCCCTTCCTTCAAATGTAAAGCTGCGATATTTTCAAGCCCCACGTTTTGGAAGCCAGTTATTGTGATATTTAAAGTCTTGGTGCGCCAAGCAATAATTAGCTAATTAATTTTTTTGATTAATTAAAATTATTTAAATGATATGATTATGACTCTATCACAATTTTTAATTCTTATATCTCAGGGTTAAATTCGTGCTTCAATATCTATGCGATTACATGTGAAAGGTAAGGTCCAGAGAATACCGGAATAATAAAAAACACATATGATCTAACACTATATATTGAAATAAAAATAATGAAATAATTCACACTCAAAAGTTTTCAATAAACAAATCTCATATAAGGATTCTCAAAATTTTGTTCTCCGTACGTGAACAATCAAAATTAATGGTACAAACAATATTAATTGAAATCTCAAAATCCCAAACTATTCTAACTCTCCCAATCAAAATATTTATATCCTTTCTAAATTACGTGTAAAAATTGTGTTATCAATAAAAGAAAAAAAACTGCAGAAACAAAAATATCTCTCTCTGATGATGAGTGGTCCAAATCCTTGTTCCTTGTAGACTATATTATCTCCTCTCAACCGCTCCCTATGTAATCAGCAATCTTACACCGATTGTTGCAAGTATATCGTCCTTAATGATCTCCTTCAAAAGCACAAATCATTCAAATTATGATAGCCTTTCTCCTCTCGATAAACTGAATCTCTCGTTGGCCCGAGTGAAAAATGACTCTTGGAATATCTTCTCTTTACGATAAACTGAATCTCTCGTTGGCCTGAACAGTGACTCTAGGAATATAAGTAGAGAAATATGACTTACAATATTTTGCTGCTTCAGCTTCTGTCAGATACACTAACTCCACAAAAACTCACTAACATTCAACACTACTGCTTGCTACATTTCAGGAACCGCCAGAGAACAATCACTGTTCGTCTTACAGACTTGGAAACCAACTGATTATATCTTTTCTCTCTCCTTAATCTCGCTAAACTTTTTCCTACATACTTATCCCACCTTTTTCAATCTCCGCCAATCAAAACTCATCACAATTCCCCCATTTTTTCATTTCGATAACAAACAAATTTTTACCTATAATTATAAAATTTCCTAAAACTTATTTACAAATAATATTTTCTATAATTCTTAAAACTAACAAAAACCTCTTTCTAAAATCTCTTCTATTTGTCTCTAATCACTGCATTAATGTGGTTCAATTGTCTTTGGATTTCACTTAAAATTATGCGGGTCACTCAAGTATAACAAAGAAATAATTTATGCAAAGCTTACATTTTGTTTATTACAGGTAATCCAAGAATTTAATAACTTTCCTTCTTAGAAATGTTTGTTGAATATTATCCTACTTATCTGAATTATTTTAATGTTTTTGAACTTTAAAATATTTTTAAACAAACCAATATTTTTCTCGATTTTACATATCATAACAATATATAATAGGTTTTTGACACAACACCTTGTGTTACGCCTACCACTGCAGCTATGTCGCTCTGAGACATTCCATGCTCCACAAGACCAATCCGCTAATCCCTTTGAATATTTTCCTTTTGCACATCCGCTAATCCCATATAAGGCACATTTTCGGTTTTGATAGCGAAAGTTATTTGATTTATTTTCGTTTAATTTACAACTAACACAAATAATGTATATTGTGCCGAGCTGTGTTATTTGATTGTTTTATTGGTTTTTGTATTTTTAATTAAAACCTTTAGTCTTCGCAACAATAACAAGTTTTTTTCAAAAGAAATAAATATTGGTTTGAAATACATGGTAATTCTATATAAGTTTGGTTGTGTGTATATAATGTACAAAACATTAGTGACTGCTAAATTTACAATTTTACATTTACAATTTCGATCAATACTAGCCAATAAAACAATTGTTTATTTTTCCTTTAGAAATCAAAGAGGTGCGCCAACAACTACAAGCATAAACAAAATGCGTAAAATTGGTGGACGTTTTTTTTTTACCACATCATTTCCACCATTGTACAGTATAGACGATGTGTAAGTATCTTCACCAAAACAAATTTCAAGATTTCAAAAATGGCATGATTGTAGTAAGTGTAATGTTGGTCTGTGTTTAAAATGTTTCTCAGAATTTCATAAGATTGTGTTTTTAAATATTTTATAACACATACATAAAAATTTTTATTTTGCACAGTCACTACTTAGAGTTTGTAGTAATGCCACGTTTGTAAATACAGTAAAACCTCCCTTAACCGAAACCTTTTTAACCAAAACATCATTTAACCGAAACGGCTGACAGTTTCAATAATCTCGTCAATAAAAAGTAAATGTTTGTCGCAAAACGTAACCAATTCCGTTAATTTCACTCACCAATTGATGTCTATGTATGTTGGTAAATCACAAAAACCAAGAGCTCTAAAAGATATTTCCGAAAAGGCATTTTAAGGTATAGAATCCAAAAAAGTTCATGGATGTCGACCACTTTATTTTTAGTATGGTTTGAATGGTTTGCCTTCTCAACAAAGCATTGTTGCTTGTTGACAATGCTCCCTCACCCTCAAAATCTACAAAATGATGACAATTGTCAGATTTTTGCCACCGAATGTCACAAGCTTAATCCAGCCGTTAGACCAGGGAGTCATAGAGACATTATAGAGAAGCATTCTTAAGACATCTGTTATTACAGAAGACGAATTAATCCGAAAGTGTTCCCGAAATTCTCAAATCTTAAACAATAAAACATTTTTATTGGTGAGCTGAATCGTGGGCCAAGATCAAATCTTCAACTTTGGAAAAATGCTGGAACAAACTTTTTGATTGACGATCCTGAAGAAGAAAATGGTAAGAAAACGACAAAAGAAATTAAACCTTTCATTAAAAATTTGCCGGGACATGACGAAATTAACTAAGAAGAGATACGTGACTGGTTAGCAGCTGATGACTGAGAACGTGAATTCATCGACCAGGACATCATTGATATGGTTCTATATCAAGACAACCTGAGCATATCAGATGGCGAAGATGACGACCCAAGAGGCAACAGGCAGCACAAGACCGTCGACGAGATTTTCAATGCTTTAGAGGAAAGAATTTTATACAGTAGGCCTAATTAGTTAGAGACACGACTAGATTCTTAATTTTTGTTGTCACTACATAAAGTTTTGTCTTTTTCAGATTGCTTTACGTTTCAAACTCATGACGTTTTGCAAATTGAGGGATAGAGAAACATCGTTGTCAAACGAAAACGCAAAAAAATAGCAGATTTCTTTAAAAAAGCATGTTAAACATGTTAATTTTCCTTAATTTTATTACTTTATTTTGGATTTACTTATTAGAAAACATTATGAAATCAACTCATAGTATTTTTCAATACCAATACTTTGATCAAGAATATTATAAAAAACAATGTTATTTTTAACCGAAATTCTTGTTATCCGAAACGGCCTCCCCCCAATTATTTCGGTTAACGGAGGTTTTACTGTATCCTGTTTTCGTTTGTCCCGTTTTTAAATAAATAATATTTTAAAGCATTTTTGTGATTTATTTATATAAACAATAATTACCTATAAGTCTAGCTATCAAATTTTAGATGTTATTGGTTTATCAGGACGGTTAGTGGCACATATAAAGGACACCTCAAAAAACTTTGCAATGAAAATTTAATTATAATTATAAGCTTTCTGATATGCCTTCACTATAGACATTAAATAGCAATGGTGACAAGATAAAAGCCTGTCATACTCTTTTGCGTAAGTATATTTTTGGAGATGTTTCGATTTCCAACTGGATATTAGTCTTCTACTTCAGCCGTCAGAGACGAAAATGCCACTGAACCTCTCAAAATCATACGAACAAGCTGAATTTTGCCGAGAATATTATTTTAGGACCCCAAAAAGATGCAAAAAAGTTTACCACTTTTACCTCCGGGCTTCCCCCTAAAACCTTCTTCGTAGGGGGTAAAAACGCAAAAAAATCAATTTACCAAGAATCTGTAAGCTGTAGAAAAAAATGTTTTAAATAAAAAAATGTAGCTTAGATAATTTTAAACAAAAATGTTTATAAACATTTTTTATATAAAATAAACCGGTCTCTCACAAACAACGCTTGAAAAGACCGTCGATTTCAAATGTCAATTTGCAAAATCAATGTTTAATAAAATTTACATAAGCTCGACGGTAAAAATTCAATATGTTTTTATTCGATTTTTCTATTGACAAAAAATATGCGTTTTAAAGGTAACGAGTTTGGTTTTCATATGCAACTTTTGTACTTTGCCGTAAACAAATATAGATTTTATAAAGGTGTTAAATAAATAAACGTGGCGCTATTTCTGTCATTTTTTATGATTCTCATGACTCATGAGCCATGAGATCAATAAAATATATCCCTTTGATTGACTGGCCACTATAAAATTTCGATTACTACAACCTTATCTTCAAAACCCATAGCATGAACTGTTAGTTTTGAATTTTGGCAACAAATGTAAGGCATTTGACATATGCTTAACACGATCAAAAGGAAACGTTATCTTAAAAGTTTTTCCTACTAGAACCTTGCAATTTACGATATTTTTTTCCGTCAGGCCGGAGAGATTTTTTGCGTACTTTAATTCTTTGTGTCAATAGTAGTATCAGAAAAAAATTCGTTAGTGAAGTAAAATATAGTAAACCATAAAAAATACAGTGAAACACCGGTGTACTGTGCCACCTTGGTGTAATAAGCTTGCGATCCACCCGTGGATCGCTTGGGCGTGGGAGTCAGGTACTATTTTCAGTGGTAGTCAGGTGGGTCGCTGGAGGGTTTCTGAGAAGGGACAAACTGGTGGGATACCCGTGTCTCGCGCTGGCATTTTACAAGTTTACTCATTTCTGTTTCTATTGTGATAGAGTACTCTTGATTTTATTATCACACAAGTAAGTGTTTTTGAAACATAATAAATAACTGATGATACCATTGTTCCACTAGAGCCGGTAGCCGAAAAAAATTTTAATAGCGAGGACCAAACATTACAGCACCATGCAGAAACTTCTACGTCTTTTATCATGTCTAGAAATGATGGACCAAATAATACAGATCAAATTAGTTTATGTGCCAGCACTCCACGTAGAACTTTTCCTCTGGAAATACCTCCAGAAATAGTTTCCAATAATAACAAAAAACAACCGGATAACGAAGTTCCTCAACTACCTACTACCTCATCTTGATTGCATCTACTATTGGTTTGGATGATTATATAGAGCTTAGTGCAACATCTTCAAGCACCCCATGTTCTACATCGGATGTTTTTTCAGACGATAGTGATAGTGATCCCGACTTTGAATTATTAAGTCTATCTAGCAAGAGTTTATCATCGACAGATTCGGAGGAAGAGGAAGTAGAAGAAAATGAACAATAAAACATAGCACCGTCAGTAGTAGAGTCGACATTAATTAATGAAGCCAATACGTATGTCAACTGTAATTTTGATGAGTACCAACAGCCAAACCATTTTACACCCTCAGATGTTAATTTAGAAGAGCCCTATAGTATATATAAATTGTTTCTGGTGGAAGAAGTAATTCAACTCATGGTAGATGAAACAAATCGTTACGCTGAATAGTGTACTGTACAAAGAACGGGAAGGGAAAAAAAATACGAGTGGATAGCTACTGATTTTGTTGAAATGCAAAAGTGTCTTGCTGTATTAATTCCTGTGGGCATAACTAATTGTCCCGATATCAAATTATGTTGGTCTAAGCAAGATAAATACGAAAAAAAAAATTATAAAACATCTATTTTCAAGAGATCGATTTTTACAGTTGCTAAAATTCTGGCATTTTGAGGATAATCAAAAAGATAACGGAGATCGTCTTTACAAAGTTCGTCGCTTATTGAATGTGTTAAGCCAAAAGTGTGCGGAGTTGGTAAGATCAGGCAAAGACTTCGTTATACCTAGATGAAAGCATAGTGCATTGGAGAGGTCGCCTCTCGTTTTGTCAGTATATTACTCTAAAGGCACACAAGTATGGGGTTAAACTTTATAAACTCTGTTTACCTAATAGATATACCTGCAATGTAACACCAAGCTTTATGCAGGAAAACAAACAGTAAAAACCAATAATGAAATTGGCCATGCTCATCAAATTACTATCGATCTACTTGACGGACTTCTAGATCAAGTACGTATTCTCTATGCAGATAAGTTGTATAGTAGTTTACCTTTAGTAGAAAATCTTCTGGAACTTAAGACATTTTTTGTGGTACGCTTCGATCAAACAGAAAATAATTGCCCAAAGATTGTTTGAACCAGAAACAAAAACGCGGCGAAGTTTCAAGCATCAATAATAGGTTTGGAGCAAATATTATAAAATGGACCTATAAAAGACAAGTTTTGATGATGAAAACTGTAAATGATCACAAAGGCAAAATGATTAAAACAGGCAAAAATACTCTGGAGTGCTGGAGATCCAATAAAAAAAACCAGATTGCATAATATCATATAATGCTGCCAAAAAGGGTGTAGACATGTCAGACCAGCTAAATTCCCAATTACAGCAGATTGAGAAAAACAATTAAGTGGTATTGAAAATTAGTTATGGAATTGCTTTTTGGTACAATAATGGCAAATTCATGGGTAATACAGATATATTTTTGCCATAATAAAATAAAAATATCCCTCCTTAAATTTAGGGAAAGTATCATCAACGGATTGGTCAATGATGTTCAAAGTACTCGGCTTTCCAATACATCTTCCAGAAAAAAAAAACACAAACTGACTAGAGCTCCTAAATCTATCAGAACCAGTCGAAGAAGATGCCGACAGTGTTACAAGCTAATTTTTCAAAGTGATGGAAAACTCCAAGCAGATCGAAAAACAAAAAAAGGACCAACCTTTTGTAATACTTGTGAAAACAAACCTTATTTATGTCTAGATTGTTTTAATATTATCCATAATTAATAATAATTTTTAAGTATTTTCAATTTTTTTATGGTATATAATGTAAAATTGTAATAAAATTTTATTCAAACTGGTTTGTTGTATTTTGTGAAATAATTTATTCTTTCTTGAAAAACTGTGCAAGCAGATCAATATTGATATATAATATTACAACTTTCAAGTTTTAAAATAGATATATATTTAAAATTTTCGTCATAATTATTTTTTTATTATACGATTCTCGCGACCCACCGGTGGATAGCATTCACCGGTGGGTGGCTCCGCTGTTACGGACAAACTATTAGCGACCCACCCGTGTACCGCTCCAACTTGAACGTATTAAAAAGCGGTGGATTTAAACTTTTACATAACAAGCAATCTAAAACGTGTAAAGCTTGGTTCTTTTAATTAAACTAGTACGTTTTTCAAAAGAACAAACTTTTGCTATGCACTACAGTCAAAACTGTCTTTTTGGAGGTATTTCCTGTGACGTGCGATTGTTTAAAATGTAAAACATTAAATTGTGCATTTTTTAATCATCTTTGAAATGCCTCATATTTGTTGCCACAACTCAAAATGAAAATTTCATGATATAGATTTTAAAGATTGATCTCTAAAAATAGAAATTTTACTACAACTGGTAAATGAAAGGGATCAATTTTGCTGATCTCACAAGAATCGAAAAAATGGCAAAAATTGCGCTACGGTTATTTATTTATCACCTTTATAAAAACTAAGTTTATTTGCGGCAGAATACAAACACTTGAACATTGCATATGAAAGATGCACTCTTTACCTTTAATTGGATCTTGGTTTTTGTCGATAGAATGTTTGGTTATCAAAAGATAACCAGTTATCTTTTGATTAGGTTAGTTATCAAAAGATATCGAATTTTTACTGTCCAACTGAGATATATTTTATTGAACATCAATTTTACGCACTTAACTGACATTCAAAATCAATGGTCGCTTCAAGGCATGTTTATGAGAGAACGGTTCGTTCTACACAAATAATGCTAATAAACATTTTTGTTTAGAATGATCTCACCTACATTTTTTATTTAAAATATTTTTTTCTACGGTGCATAGATTCTTGGTAAATAGATTTTTCTCGTTTTTGCCCCCCTAGCAGGAATGTTTTAGGAGGAAGCCCGGGGTAAAAGTGGTAAACATTTTTTGCATCTTTTTTGGGGTCCCAAAATTAATATTTTGCTTAAAATTCAGCTTTTCTGTATGATTTTTAGGTTTATGATTATATGTAGCAGTCACAACTGCTAACATATAATTAATTAATATAATTTATTATTGAAATCCTAAAACCCCTCAGAATCCCGTTTATGAAACGTTTATGGGCAATAGACGAGACGATGCGCAAACTAAAATGATCAAGAGGTGCTCGGCGAAGGTCAGTTTTGGCCAACTACTCACGCAGAGAGGTGTATTTCTCCAAGCCTTAACCGGCATTTTTTTTTTGTCTTTAAATCGGGTAGAAAATCTGGGATTGGATTTAATATTTTCCCCGAACATCAAGGGAGAAATTAGAACAGATGATAAAGAATCTTGATTGAAAAACCGACTTCCAAATCTATAGAAATGAATATTTAAGACCCGGCTTCCAAATCTACTGAAATAATTATTTAAAACCCAGGTGAGCAATTAAATCATTTAGTTTTATAGGCCTATCATTTTATTGATATTTTCATTGTCTTTTGAAATATTAAAAGTGTAAAATCCGAGTTTTCTCATATGTATCATGTGGCCTTGAGCCTAGATCGTTAATTTATCGGACACCTAATTAGTTTTTCTGTTTTTTTTGTATACCTACTCGGTATAAAAAGTTTCATGCCTGATTTACTAGATATTCTTTAAATGCGCAGACGCAATAAATAGACAGGATGACAGTCAGCTGATAAAATAAAATGTTTGTTTGTTGTGGTAATTCGATGTAAGAGTATGTGTTGACAGTCATCTTTGGGTGCCTTGATGTTTCTCTAAATGTTATTTTTTGTAGATTTCACCCGATTAGGATAACGTTTAATACTAGAATTAGTTTAACCAAACACCTAATTCAACCCATTGGAAACCAGGAACCGATTGTCTCCAGAACCACAGCGTTCCTCTTCATTCGTTTTTTTTCGGAGCCTCAAGGATTGTCAGAGTCTTAAGGGGACTTATCCAGGACCGCTGTAGTGTTGTGACAGACAGTAACAACTAGTTTCTCAGGGTTAAGGTTTTTCTTGTAATTTACAACTTTGTATATGCATATAGCAAGGTTAGTACTTATTACAGTTTTTGTAACATCTATAAAAGTTAGGTAAATAGCTATTAATTAATTAAATTAGATTCATTGTTAGGGAAGGGGTTCATGATTTTTGTATAGCGGTTTTTAAAAGGGAAGGGAAGAAATTTATGTATCAGGGTTTTTAAAAATTATATATATATCTTTCCGAGTCTGTTGGCCATACTCATCACACTTGATCACTTTAGATATCTCCCAGCATCTGTGTGTAAGCATAACACTTACACATAGATCTGGTGTTTAGCTGCTTCGACACATATTAGTCGTATATTTGTTAGGTAAGGTAGTTTCTTTTGTATAACCGTCACGGTTTTTTTTTAGTATTTATATTCCCTACCTTACCTATCTAGGATTTAACTTTCGTAACTAACCTTAGTGTTAAGATCTCGCTTCTCCCATGGACTTAGATTATAGATTTACTAATACACCTTTTCGTTTGGCCCAGTAGTGGGGATATTTAATTTTGTCGTGGCTTTTTGGTCCTCGCATACCGTAGAACAACTACTGTAATTATATTTTCTCTATATATATATAGGTGAGTTTTGTTAGTTGTTAATATTATAAATATATTTGTTACAAGTAGTTTTGCTTTTATTTCAGTTCCTGCTTACAGTTATAATATAGCAGAACAAGGTCAATAGTGTCTTTTCGGTTTTTAAACATTATTACAGGGTATTAAATCAATAGTACTTTATTCCTTGTTGTTCATAACTTCATTTATTTTTTTGTTAATTTCCTTCAGAAATTAGCTGGCGCCCATTTTAGTATTTTCCTAGGCATCTCCGTATATTCTCTTATCTTACCCCTTTTATAGTTCCAGATTTTCCGGTGCATTATTATATTGTATTCTTTTGGTTAAAAGATCTCTTTTCCCCTTATCTCAAAGCCAAATTCTAGTGTAGTGAGGCTAGCCCGAATTCGTGCTTGAGGTTTTGTGTCTCTGTGTTCTTTTGAGCTAAGCCATTCTTTTTATTATAACTTCTTTGCTAGTTCTTCTCTAATTGATCATCTCCTTCTCCATATACCACCCCTAAATTTTATTTAGGTTTCAATTGGCGCTTTTGCAACTTGAGTGGTTTCAATTGGCTAGACCCAAACGTGGGGCCTCTTTTTTTTTGCACGTACTTTTGGCTTTATATCTTTGGTTTTTTTTTCTCCCACTTTAATTTCTGGTTGTGTACCTTTGGTGTTGTATTTTAATTTTCAGCTGTGTTTTTTAACTCTTGGTTTCTTAACTGCAACATTGGTTTTGTATTTCAATATTTAGTTTATCTACACTATCTATTAAATATAACCGTAGTACCCTTGTTTTGCTATATTGTGGGTAGACTGAATAAATTGCTTTTTTTGATTAACTAAATATCCATATTGGATTAATAATAAATAACATAAGTATATATTAAAAAGGAAAATTATTTAAATATTTTAAATTTAACTATCTTAACACTATAAAAGTCCGGAGTAGCACCAAAGTAATTCACCACTGTCTGGAAGTAACATTTTTTGAAATTTCTAGGTTTCTCAGGGATTGTAGCCGTACCTTGCATCTGAGTTCCCGACTGGATAAACAAGCAAACATTACTGGTAAAATAATTCAATTATAATAATAACCTGGAAACATAGAGTAAGTTAGACTTTACCTATTTTATCATAGTTTTCCTCATATATTTTCTGGTATATTTCCAAGTTGTATAAAATGTCTGCTTTCAAGGTAGAGCATCTGTTAGGTCCAGAATTAGAGTACGAGTTGAGAGTCCGGCACTTAAACGATCCATCTTTGACAACAGTGGAAAGGAAAAGGGTAGTGTTGCGTGGTGCATTAAAGCAAGCTGCAGCAAATCGGAGTTATGCTGTTCTGTCTGCTTCCCATCTTAATTTTAAGGACGAGATTGCGGAAATAGAGGTTACTCTTGCAGATCTGGTGGTCAAAATTGGTTCTTTTGTTGGTTCTCCTAGTGATACTGCCTATGCTCGCTATACCTTTCGCTTAGGTCATGTTGCAGCTAGAGTCCATCTGTTAGAAGCTACAACAGAGGAAGAGGAGGAAGTGAAGAGGTCTCTTAATTTCAGGGTTCTGATTCTGGAAGGTGAACTTGATTGTAAAGTGATTCCACAGGCACAGTCAACTCCTCCTAATGCTAGTGTTTCAGTAAATCCATTTCCCTTCGTTAAGTCTGCTCCTATTCATAAATGGGGTGTCCATTTTTCAGGTCAAGATAATGAAAATGTTGTTAGTTTCTTAGAGAAGGTAGAATGTCTGCGTATAGCGCGTGGTAACAGAGAGGAAGAGTGTTACTCTTCTGCTGCCGATTTATTTAAGGATTCAGCCTTCACTTGGTATCTCAATAACCGAGGTAGTTTTGCTTCATGGCAAGAGTTAGTTGCCAAACTTAGGTCAGATTTTCTTCCATATAACTATGAGGACAATCTTCTTGATGAAATTAAGTCTCGAAAACAAGCTCCGCAGGAGAAGGTAACTATATTTGTAAATGAGATTGTTAGTTTGTGTAAACGGTTGGAGACTCCTTTGTCTGAGTCACATATCATAAGGATCATTAGAAAAAATTTGTTGCCATCGTATCATTCTAGTCTGGCACTTACAGATATTTCTTCAATTGCTGACTTAACGGAAAAGTGTAAGAAGTTAGAGGAAGTTTTGTCATGGTCTTCTGACAACGTGTCTAGAGTCCCTATTCATCAGAATTTCAGAAATAATGACTCATCCTATTCTGGTAGGCCTAACTATTCTCGGTCTGGTAATGTCTCTTCTTTTAATTCGAAGCTTACCTGTTGGAATTGTTGTCAGTCAGGACATGGGTATTACGAATGTTCTGAGCCTAGAATTCGGTTCTGTTATGGTTGTGGACGTCAAGGTGTCCGTAAATTTGAGTGTGAATCCTGTTCGGGAAACGACAGAAGGGGTGGGTTGGCCCTGGCTCCTACTCCTCGTCAAAATACAGGGAATACAAACACTGTCCAAACTCCTCAAAACCAAGGAACCAGTTTCTCGAGTCTGGATGCCCAAGCTTCCACAAGCCAAACATCTCACGCTCTACCGAAAGACAAAAGACCGCAGAACGGCAAATACCAACCGAAGAGAGGACAACGTTAATTGAGCATGAACACCGTGATTCTTCTGTAGTTTCTTCAAGTAATCTCTTGTCTTTGTTTGTTGATTTAGATATAAACTCATTGTTAGTTCGAAAAAACAAGGATAATCGTCCATATCTTGAAATATCTATCTTAGGACATTCTTGTTTAGCTTTACTGGACACAGGGTCCAATATCTCTATTTTAGGTTCTCTAGGTCTGGAATTTCTCCAGAATTCAAATGTAAATATAGGAATAGATCAAAGTTTGCAAGTGACTACAGCTGATGGTCAAATTCAACCAATTTTAGGTCAATTCACTACTGAGATTTCTGTTAGTTTTTGTAAAAGAATGATTACATTCTTTGTTATTCCTTCAGTTAAGAATTCGGTCATCCTAGGTATGGATTTTCTGAAAACTTTTAATAGTGAATTAAATTTTACTGAATTTTCCTTATCTGTGTCTTCTTTCAATATCTCTTGTGTCAATGCTGTTAAAGATATGAGTCGACTTAATGCTCAGGAATTAGAGCAGTTAAATAGTGTCATCACATCATTCTCTTCTATCTCATCGAAAAATCAGTTAGGTCGAACTCATCTCATCGAACATCACATTGATGTTGGTTCGTCTAAGCCCTTCAGGCAATATCAATATCCCTTGCCTCAAGCCTGGCATGAAAGTTTAGTAAAGGAGGTAGATGAAATGCTTAAGTTAGGTATTATTGAGCCCAGTACTTCTTCTTTTTGTAGCCCTCTGTGGCTGACAAAAAAGAAAGATGGGACTTTTCGTGTCTGTTTTGACGGACGTAAACTTAACGGTATAACTATGAACAGAGATGCTTATCCTATACCTCGTATAGATATCATCCTAAGTAAATTACAGAATGCAAAATTTATTTCATCTATCGACTTAAAGAAGGCGTTTTTACAGATTCCTCTCAGCGAGGAGAGTAAAAAGCTTACTGCCTTTGCAGTAAATGGCAAAGGATTGTATCAGTTCACTACAATGCCTTTTGGTCTTGTGTCTGCTCCTCAGACTATGTGTCGATTAATGGATTTGGTAATAGGTCCTGCTTTAGACCCATTTTGTCAATACTATCTTGATGACATTCTTGTCATTACTCCTGATTTCGAAACTCATATCTCTGTATTGCAGCAGTTGTTTCAGCGTTTAAAAGACGCAAATTTGACTATTAATTTGGATAAAAGCAGCTTTTGTCGTGACTCTATTAAGTTTTTAGGATATGTTGTAGATTCTCAGGGTCTTCGTACTGATCCTGATAAGATGTCAGCGATTCGGGATTTTCCTGTGCCTAAAAATACCACTCAGGTCCGTCGATTGTTAGGAATGGTTGGTTATTATAAGAAGTTTGTTAAGTCTTATTCGACCTTGTTGTCTCCTATCACAGATTTACTTCAAAATCGGAAAAAGGGACAAAATATTGTGTGGACTCCTGAGGCTAATGAAGCTTTCATTAAAATCAAGGAGGCTCTCACAAATTCTCCTGTTATGGTAGCCCCAGATTTTACTAAGCCTTTTTATCTGATGACAGATTGTTCTAACACTGCATCTGGAGGTGTACTCTATCAAATGGTAGATGGAGAAGAACACCCTATAGCTTATACAAGCAAGAAATTAAATAAAGCACAGAAAAATTATACTACATTTGAAAAAGAGTTGCTAGCTATAATTACTGGTATTGAACATTTCAGATATTTTCTTGAGGGTCGTTCTTTCACGGTCATAACTGACCATAGTAGTTTGGTGTGGTTACAGAATATGAAGAACCCATCTCCTCGTTTGGCTAGGTGGATTTTAAAATTGGCACAATATGATTATAAGATTATTCATCGTAAAGCTGCAAGTGTAGTAGTCGCTGATGCACTCTCTAGAACGTTCGATATTAATTTGGTAGATTTATCTTCCTTGCAACCAGATGACTGGTATCGAAAAATGTTGTATGATGTACAGAATGTACCAGGTAAATTTCCTGATTTTAAAGTTAAACATGGTGTTTTGTATAAACATGTCTTAAGTTCCATGGATGCCCTTACTGGAATGTCGGATTGGAAGATAGTCGTTCCAACTCCTAATAGAGCAGAGGTTTTGGCCACTTTTCATGACCATCCTACTGCAGCTCATTTTGGTTTTTACAAAACTTTCCGTCGTATATCGGAACTCTATTACTGGCCGAAGATGCGTCAAACTGTACGTAGCTATATCGCTAAATGCAAAATCTGTGCTACATGCAAACCGACAAATCTTCCCCAACCAGGTTTAATGGGTAGTTATCGACGGATTGATTTTCCATTTCAACTTATATCTTTAGATCTCATTGGTCCTTATCCTAGGTCTTATAAAGGTTCTCAGTATGCCTTAGTAGTTGTTGATTATTTTACAAAATTTCCTTTGGTTCATACTATGTCTAAGGCAACTACTTCATCCATTATCAAGTATCTTGAGAATGAGGTTTTCTTAATTTATGGTGTTCCACAGATCGTGTCTTGCGATAATGGACCACAGTTCACAGCTAAGGCTTTTCGCGACCTCATGTCTAAATATAATGTCCAAAAGATCTGGTACAATGCGAACTATCATCCACAAGTCAATCATACCGAAAGAGTTAATAAATCAATCGTGACTGCTTTAAGGTCATATTCCTTTCCTGATCAAAGAGCTTGGGATACTCATATCCACTCTATAGTACAGGCTATCAGGACTTCTTCTCACGAAATAACCAAATGTCCTCCATCTTATTTGATGTTTGGTCGTCATGTTCCTCTTTCTGGTGATTATTTTGGTACAATTTCAGAAATGCCAATAACTTTCCCACTATATCAGATAAATTACACCGTTTAGAAGATATCCAGCATCTTCCTGATATTTATGTGGATGTTCGCAAACGTTTGAAAGCATCTTATGCTAGAAATAAATGCCATTATGACTTGAGAAAGCGAGAGTTATCCTTCAGAATTGGAGATTCTGTGTTGAAAAGAAACTTTGTCAAATCTGATAAAGTGAACTTTCAATCGGCCAAGTTATGTCAGAAGTACATACCTTGCACAGTTATTAAGGTCATTTCTCCTTTAATTTATGAGTTGAAGGAAACTTCCACTGGAAGGAAACTAGGAAGGTTTCATGTCAAAGACTTACTGGAGGACAAGACAGTAGGTCCACATAACTTGTCAGATAATTTGGATTCTTCATCTTCAGATGAAGATTAACTGGTCCCTTATCAATGCTGTACCAGTTTGGATGTTTAAGATCGGTTTATCTATTTTTGTTTACCTGGCAAAACAATAAGAGTAGTGCTATTTTGCCTTCTATTTTTTTTATCTTATCTTAATGTTGATTATTATCTTAGTTTATGGACTTGTTAATTTTGTTGTTTGTTTTCTCTAAAAAGTCCAACTGCATATCATAGGAGGACAGGATGGATATATGGGAATTTCCCCATCTTGAGTTCTGAGTTGAATAGATATCTACAGGGATAATGCGGAAAACATTCCAAATATTTTCTTTAATAGTGTTGTATGGTTTTGTGGACCATGGCCATAAAGCTTATGCATTCATATTCACTTACTGTGTCGGTGTTTTAGCGTGGGTTCAGGATTGATCACCCTGGATGTGTGCCCTCACTTGGCTCAGAAATATATCAATACATATTAGTTGTTTCTTGAATGTCTCTTAGGTTGAAATTAGAATGTGTCATTTAGAATTGGATCGTTCTGATATTCAGCAATAAGTAAGTCTGTTTAACTTGGTTTGTTATCTCCTATGTTGTTATCTTCTCAAGAATTTGAGTTTAACATATCTTAGTATCTTGAGTTTGTACCTGTCTACCTACCATTCGTACGGATTGGTAGATGTGAGTTTATCTTTACCTGGAGTGTACCTTTATCTTTACCTTAATTGAGTTTATCTCGTATCTTTACCTTAATTGGTTTATCTCATACCTTTACCTTAAGTTAGTTATCTTTACCTTTACCTTGATAAGTTTATTTCTTATCTATATCTTATGAATATATATCTTATCTTTATCTTGATTATGGAGTCCTAAAAATCTGTCCTTTACTGTTCTTGTCGTGAGTAAAGAATTGGACCACGTCAATAGTACAGTTTGGGTATTACAGTTAGGATCTCTTTTACCTTTCCTTCTACCAAGTGTATAGCTGGTAGAAGTGAGTTTTGTGCATATCCTCTACCATGAGTAGATCTGGACTTGCAATTATCTTTTACCTTTTGTGCATATTCTTTACTACGAGTTGGGATTGCAGTTAACTTACTTTTTTTTTAGCATACCCTATACCATGAGTATAGTGGGCTTGCTAGTATCTAGGCTTGCTAGTGCCTTTACCGATTGTGTGTTTTTCCTACCGCTGCTAAGGCAAGTAGATGTATTGAATTATCTTTTACCTTGAATTTTCGAATATATTGCTGATATCCAGAACCATATCATATAGATGTTTAGGTTTGTAGTAATATAGTTTCAACTAGTCCTAATAAATTAAGCCCTCATTGAACTCTTGGGTGATTAATAGAATCTGTTCGCTCTAGTGTCAACGTTGGGTAAACTTGATAGGACTTTGTTTGAGTTTGTGTTGTGAATGGTTCTTGGTCCTATCTTTTAGAGGTTGTTAACACACCTCAGTAGTGTAGTTTATTAATAGTTTTACTAATACTTGGAAATATAGAATTTAAGTATTGTTGAAGGTTAATTTACTCTATATAAGGTTGAATTGAATTATATTGAATATATTGGTATTGAGATTGATATTGCTATAAAGTTATTGAATTATATTTAGAAAGTACCTAAGTGATTGGGTTATATGTTTTTTTACTTTTCTTAATACTTTGTCTAAATAAATTAAATTATTTTAATTTTTTTTGGTAAATTACGCATTATTAAATAGATCACATGCTGTCTGTCTACTGTACGTCTGTCAGTGTCATTACTTTTATCCCATCTCCTGAGTAACCAGTGTGGCTAATAAGCTCAAAATCCTTGTGGTTGACACCACAACGTTTCGGCTTCATCATATTCATCGTCTGGTTTGTCTTTAAGGCTAGATTGTCCTAGACAATAAAAAAAAAGGAAACTTCTGGTAAGTGGAAAGTTTTCCTTTTTTTTTCTGAAGTTGAGGGAGGATGTAGCAGTCACAACTGCTAACATATAATTAATTAATATAATTTATTATTGAAATCCTAAAACCCCTCAGAATCCCGTTTATGAAACGTTTATGGGCAATAGACGAGACGATGCGCAAACTAAAATGATCAAGAGGTGCTCGGCGAAGGTCAGTTTTGGCCAACTGCTCACGCAGAGAGGTGTATTTCTCCAAGCCTTAACCGGCATTTCTTTTGTCTTTAAATCGGGTAGAAAATCTGGGATTGGATTAAATATTTTCCCCGAACATCAAGGGAGAAATTAGAACAGATGATAAAGAATCTTGATTGAAAAACCGACTTCCAAATCTATAGAAATGAATATTTAAGACCCGGCTTCCAAATCTACTGAAATAATTATTTAAAACCCAGGTGAGCAATTAAATCATTTAGTTTTATAGGCCTATCATTTTATTGATATTTTCATTGTCTTTTGAAATATTAAAAGTGTAAAATCCGAGTTTTCTCATATGTATCATGTGGCCTTGAGCCTAGATCGTTAATTTATCGGACACCTAATTAGTTTTTCTGTTTTTTTTGTATACCTACTCGGTATAAAAAGTTTCATGCCTGATTTACTAGATATTCTTTAAATGCGCAGACGCAATAAATAGACAGGATGACAGTCAGCTGATAAAATAAAATGTTTGTTTGTTGTGGTAATTCGATGTAAGAGTATGTGTTGACAGTCATCTTTGGGTGCCTTGATGTTTCTCTAAATGTTATTTTTTGTAGATTTCACCCGATTAGGATAACGTTTAATACTAGAATTAGTTTAACCAAACACCTAATTCAACCCATTGGAAACCAGGAACCGATTGTCTCCAGAACCACAGCGTTCCTCTTCATTCGTTTTTTTTTCGGAGCCTCAAGGATCGTCAGAGTCTTAAGGGGACTTATCCAGGACCGCTGTAGTGTTGTGACAGACAGTAACAACTAGTTTCTCAGGGTTAAGGTTTTTCTTGTAATTTACAACTTTGTATATGCATATAGCAAGGTTAGTACTTATTACAGTTTTTGTAACATCTATAAAAGTTAGGTAAATAGCTATTAATTAATTAAATTAGATTCATTGTTAGGGAAGGGGTTCATGATTTTTGTATAGCGGTTTTTAAAAGGGAAGGGAAGAAATTTATGTATCAGGGTTTTTAAAAATTATATATATATATCTTTCCGAGTCTGTTGGCCATACTCATCACACTTGATCACTTTAGATATCTCCCAGCATCTGTGTGTAAGCATAACACTTACACATAGATCTGGTGTTTAGCTGCTTCGACACATATTAGTCGTATATTTGTTAGGTAAGGTAGTTTCTTTTGTATAACCGTCACGGTTTTTTTTTAGTATTTATATTCCCTACCTTACCTATCTAGGATTTAACTTTCGTAACTAACCTTAGTGTTAAGATCTCGCTTCTCCCATGGACTTAGATTATAGATTTACTAATACACCTTTTCGTTTGGCCCAGTAGTGGGGATATTTAATTTTGTCGTGGCTTTTTGGTCCTCGCATACCGTAGAACAACTACTGTAATTATATTTTCTATATATATATATATAGGTGAGTTTTGTTAGTTGTTAATATTATAAATATATTTGTTACAAGTAGTTTTGCTTTTATTTCAGTTCCTGCTTACAGTTATAATATAGCAGAACAAGGTCAATAGTGTCTTTTCGGTTTTTAAACATTATTACAGGGTATTAAATCAATAGTACTTTATTCCTTGTTGTTCATAACTTCATTTATTTTTTTGTTAATTTCCTTCAGAAATTAGCTGGCGCCCATTTTAGTATTTTCCTAGGCATCTCCGTATATTCTCTTATCTTACCCCTTTTATAGTTCCAGATTTTCCGGTGCATTATTATATTGTATTCTTTTGGTTAAAAGATCTCTTTTCCCCTTATCTCAAAGCCAAATTCTAGTGTAGTGAGGCTAGCCCGAATTCGTGCTTGAGGTTTTGTGTCTCTGTGTTCTTTTGAGCTAAGCCATTCTTTTTATTATAACTTCTTTGCTAGTTCTTCTCTAATTGATCATCTCCTTCTCCATATACCACCCCTAAATTTTATTTAGGTTTCAATTGGCGCTTTTGCAACTTGAGTGGTTTCAATTGGCTAGACCCAAACGTGGGGCCTCTTTTTTTTTGCACGTACTTTTGGCTTTATATCTTTGGTTTTTTTTTCTCCCACTTTAATTTCTGGTTGTGTACCTTTGGTGTTGTATTTTAATTTTCAGCTGTGTTTTTTAACTCTTGGTTTCTTAACTGCAACATTGGTTTTGTATTTCAATATTTAGTTTATCTACATTATCTATTAAATATAACCGTAGTACCCTTGTTTTGCTATATTGTGGGTAGACTGAATAAATTGCTTTTTTTGATTAACTAAATATCCATATTGGATTAATAATAAATAACATAAGTATATATTAAAAAGGAAAATTATTTAAATATTTTAAATTTAACTATCTTAACACTATAAAAGTCCGGAGTAGCACCAAAGTAATTCACCACTGTCTGGAAGTAACATTTTTTGAAATTTCTAGGTTTCTCAGGGATTGTAGCCGTACCTTGCATCTGAGTTCCCGACTGGATAAACAAGCAAACATAACTGGTAAAATAATTCAATTATAATAATAACCTGGAAACATAGAGTAAGTTAGACTTTACCTATTTTATCATAGTTTTCCTCATATATTTTCTGGTATATTTCCAAGTTGTATAAAATGTCTGCTTTCAAGGTAGAGCATCTGTTAGGTCCAGAATTAGAGTACGAGTTGAGAGTCCGGCACTTAAACGATCCATCTTTGACAACAGTGGAAAGGAAAAGGGTAGTGTTGCGTGGTGCATTAAAGCAAGCTGCAGCAAATCGGAGTTATGCTGTTCTGTCTGCTTCCCATCTTAATTTTAAGGACGAGATTGCGGAAATAGAGGTTACTCTTGCAGATCTGGTGGTCAAAATTGGTTCTTTTGTTGGTTCTCCTAGTGATACTGCCTATGCTCGCTATACCTTTCGCTTAGGTCATGTTGCAGCTAGAGTCCATCTGTTAGAAGCTACAACAGAGGAAGAGGAGGAAGTGAAGAGGTCTCTTAATTTCAGGGTTCTGATTCTGGAAGGTGAACTTGATTGTAAAGTGATTCCACAGGCACAGTCAACTCCTCCTAATGCTAGTGTTTCAGTAAATCCATTTCCCTTCGTTAAGTCTGCTCCTATTCATAAATGGGGTGTCCATTTTTCAGGTCAAGATAATGAAAATGTTGTTAGTTTCTTAGAGAAGGTAGAATGTCTGCGTATAGCGCGTGGTAACAGAGAGGAAGAGTGTTACTCTTCTGCTGCCGATTTATTTAAGGATTCAGCCTTCACTTGGTATCTCAATAACCGAGGTAGTTTTGCTTCATGGCAAGAGTTAGTTGCCAAACTTAGGTCAGATTTTCTTCCATATAACTATGCGGACAATCTTCTTGATGAAATTAAGTCTCGAAAACAAGCTCCGCAGGAGAAGGTAACTATATTTGTAAATGAGATTGTTAGTTTGTGTAAACGGTTGGAGACTCCTTTGTCTGAGTCACATATCATAAGGATCATTAGAAAAAATTTGTTGCCATCGTATCATTCTAGTCTGGCACTTACAGATATTTCTTCAATTGCTGACTTAACGGAAAAGTGTAAGAAGTTAGAGGAAGTTTTGTCATGGTCTTCTGACAACGTGTCTAGAGTCCCTATTCATCAGAATTTCAGAAATAATGACCCATCCTATTCTGGTAGGCCTAACTATTCTCGGTCTGGTAATGTCTCTTCTTTTAATTCGAAGCTTACCTGTTGGAATTGTTGTCAGTCAGGACATGGGTATTACGAATGTTCTGAGCCTAGAATTCGGTTCTGTTATGGTTGTGGACGTCAAGGTGTCCGTAAATTTGAGTGTGAATCCTGTTCGGGAAACGACAGAAGGGGTGGGTTGGCCCTGGCTCCTACTCCTCGTCAAAATACAGGGAATACAAACACTGTCCAAACTCCTCAAAACCAAGGAACCAGTTTCTCGAGTCTGGATGCCCAAGCTTCCACAAGCCAAACATCTCACGCTCTACCGAAAGACAAAAGACCGCAGAACGGCAAATACCAACCGAAGAGAGGACAACGTTAATTGAGCATGAACACCGTGATTCTTCTGTAGTTTCTTCAAGTAATCTCTTGTCTTCGTTTGTTGATTTAGATATAAACTCATTGTTAGTTCGAAAAAACAAGGATAATCGTCCATATCTTGAAATATCTATCTTAGGACATTCTTGTTTAGCTTTACTGGACACAGGGTCCAATATCTCTATTTTAGGTTCTCTAGGTCTGGAATTTCTCCAGAATTCAAATGTAAATATAGGAATAGATCAAAGTTTGCAAGTGACTACAGCTGATGGTCAAATTCAACCAATTTTAGGTCAATTCACTACTGAGATTTCTGTTAGTTTTTGTAAAAGAATGATTACATTCTTTGTTATTCCTTCAGTTAAGAATTCGGTCATCCTAGGTATGGATTTTCTGAAAACTTTTAATAGTGAATTAAATTTTACTGAATTTTCCTTATCTGTGTCTTCTTTCAATATCTCTTGTGTCAATGCTGTTAAAGATATGAGTCGACTTAATGCTCAGGAATTAGAGCAGTTAAATAGTGTCATCACATCATTCTCTTCTATCTCATCGAAAAATCAGTTAGGTCGAACTCATCTCATCGAACATCACATTGATGTTGGTTCGTCTAAGCCCTTCAGGCAATATCAATATCCCTTGCCTCAAGCCTGGCATGAAAGTTTAGTAAAGGAGGTAGATGAAATGCTTAAGTTAGGTATTATTGAGCCCAGTACTTCTTCTTTTTGTAGCCCTCTGTGGCTGACAAAAAAGAAAGATGGGACTTTTCGTGTCTGTTTTGACGGACGTAAACTTAACGGTATAACTATGAACAGAGATGCTTATCCTATACCTCATATAGATATCATCCTAAGTAAATTACAGAATGCAAAATTTATTTCATCTATCGACTTAAAGAAGGCGTTTTTACAGATTCCTCTCAGCGAGGAGAGTAAAAAGCTTACTGCCTTTGCAGTAAATGGCAAAGGATTGTATCAGTTCACTACAATGCCTTTTGGTCTTGTGTCTGCTCCTCAGACTATGTGTCGATTAATGGATTTGGTAATAGGTCCTGCTTTAGACCCATTTTGTCAATACTATCTTGATGACATTCTTGTCATTACTCCTGATTTCGAAACTCATATCTCTGTATTGCAGCAGTTGTTTCAGCGTTTAAAAGACGCAAATTTGACTATTAATTTGGATAAAAGCAGCTTTTGTCGTGACTCTATTAAGTTTTTAGGATATGTTGTAGATTCTCAGGGTCTTCGTACTGATCCTGATAAGATGTCAGCGATTCGGGATTTTCCTGTGCCTAAAAATACCACTCAGGTCCGTCGATTGTTAGGAATGGTTGGTTATTATAAGAAGTTTGTTAAGTCTTATTCGACCTTGTTGTCTCCTATCACAGATTTACTTCAAAATCGGAAAAAGGGACAAAATATTGTGTGGACTCCTGAGGCTAATGAAGCTTTCATTAAAATCAAGGAGGCTCTCACAAATTCTCCTGTTATGGTAGCCCCAGATTTTACTAAGCCTTTTTATCTGATGACAGATTGTTCTAACACTGCATCTGGAGGTGTACTCTATCAAATGGTAGATGGAGAAGAACACCCTATAGCTTATACAAGCAAGAAATTAAATAAAGCACAGAAAAATTATACTACATTTGAAAAAGAGTTGCTAGCTATAATTACTGGTATTGAACATTTCAGATATTTTCTTGAGGGTCGTTCTTTCACGGTCATAACTGACCATAGTAGTTTGGTGTGGTTACAGAATATGAAGAACCCATCTCCTCGTTTGGCTAGGTGGATTTTAAAATTGGCACAATATGATTATAAGATTATTCATCGTAAAGCTGCAGGTGTAGTAGTCGCTGATGCACTCTCTAGAACGTTCGATATTAATTTGGTAGATTTATCTTCCTTGCAACCAGATGACTGGTATCGAAAAATGTTGTATGATGTACAGAATGTACCAGGTAAATTTCCTGATTTTAAAGTTAAACATGGTGTTTTGTATAAACATGTCTTAAGTTCCATGGATGCCCTTACTGGAATGTCGGATTGGAAGATAGTCGTTCCAACTCCTAATAGAGCAGAGGTTTTGGCCACTTTTCATGACCATCCTACTGCAGCTCATTTTGGTTTTTACAAAACTTTCCGTCGTATATCGGAACTCTATTACTGGCCGAAGATGCGTCAAACTGTACGTAGCTATATCGCTAAATGCAAAATCTGTGCTACATGCAAACCGACAAATCTTCCCCAACCAGGTTTAATGGGTAGTTATCGACGGATTGATTTTCCATTTCAACTTATATCTTTAGATCTCATTGGTCCTTATCCTAGGTCTTATAAAGGTTCTCAGTATGCCTTAGTAGTTGTTGATTATTTTACAAAATTTCCTTTGGTTCATACTATGTCTAAGGCAACTACTTCATCCATTATCAAGTATCTTGAGAATGAGGTTTTCTTAATTTATGGTGTTCCACAGATCGTGTCTTGCGATAATGGACCACAGTTCACAGCTAAGGCTTTTCGCGACCTCATGTCTAAATATAATGTCCAAAAGATCTGGTACAATGCGAACTATCATCCACAAGTCAATCATACCGAAAGAGTTAATAAATCAATCGTGACTGCTTTAAGGTCATATTCCATTCCTGATCAAAGAGCTTGGGATACTCATATCCACTCTATAGTACAGGCTATCAGGACTTCTTCTCACGAAATAACCAAATGTCCTCCATCTTATTTGATGTTTGGTCGTCATGTTCCTCTTTCTGGTGATTATTTTGGTACAATTTCAGAAAATGCCAATAACTTTCCCACTATATCAGATAAATTACACCGTTTAGAAGATATCCAGCATCTTCCTGATATTTATGTGGATGTTCGCAAACGTTTGAAAGCATCTTATGCTAGAAATAAATGCCATTATGACTTGAGAAAGCGAGAGTTATCCTTCAGAATTGGAGATTCTGTGTTGAAAAGAAACTTTGTCAAATCTGATAAAGTGAACTTTCAATCGGCCAAGTTATGTCAGAAGTACATACCTTGCACAGTTATTAAGGTCATTTCTCCTTTAATTTATGAGTTGAAGGAAACTTCCACTGGAAGGAAACTAGGAAGGTTTCATGTCAAAGACTTACTGGAGGACAAGACAGTAGGTCCACATAACTTGTCAGATAATTTGGATTCTTCATCTTCAGATGAAGATTAACTGGTCCCTTATCAATGCTGTACCAGTTTGGATGTTTAAGATCGGTTTATCTATTTTTGTTTACCTGGCAAAACAATAAGAGTAGTGCTATTTTGCCTTCTATTTTTTTTATCTTATCTTAATGTTGATTATTATCTTAGTTTATGGACTTGTTAATTTTGTTGTTTGTTTTCTCTAAAAAGTCCAACTGCATATCATAGGAGGACAGGATGGATATATGGGAATTTCCCCATCTTGAGTTCTGAGTTGAATAGATATCTACAGGGATAATGCGGAAAACATTCCAAATATTTTCTTTAATAGTGTTGTATGGTTTTGTGGACCATGGCCATAAAGCTTATGCATTCATATTCACTTACTGTGTCGGTGTTTTAGCGTGGGTTCAGGATTGATCACCCTGGATGTGTGCCCTCACTTGGCTCAGAAATATATCAATACATATTAGTTGTTTCTTGAATGTCTCTTAGGTTGAAATTAGAATGTGTCATTTAGAATTGGATCGTTCTGATATTCAGCAATAAGTAAGTCTGTTTAACTTGGTTTGTTATCTCCTATGTTGTTATCTTCTCAAGAATTTGAGTTTAACATATCTTAGTATCTTGAGTTTGTACCTGTCTACCTACCATTCGTACGGATTGGTAGATGTGAGTTTATCTTTACCTGGAGTGTACCTTTATCTTTACCTTAATTGAGTTTATCTCGTATCTTTACCTTAATTGGTTTATCTCATACCTTTACCTTAAGTTAGTTATCTTTACCTTTACCTTGATAAGTTTATTTCTTATCTATATCTTATGAATATATATCTTATCTTTATCTTGATTATGGAGTCCTAAAAATCTGTCCTTTACTGTTCTTGTCGTGAGTAAAGAATTGGACCACGTCAATAGTACAGTTTGGGTATTACAGTTAGGATCTCTTTTACCTTTCCTTCTACCAAGTGTATAGCTGGTAGAAGTGAGTTTTGTGCATATCCTCTACCATGAGTAGATCTGGACTTGCAATTATCTTTTACCTTTTGTGCATATTCTTTACTACGAGTTGGGATTGCAGTTAACTTACTTTTTTTTTAGCATACCCTATACCATGAGTATAGTGGGCTTGCTAGTATCTAGGCTTGCTAGTGCCTTTACCGATTGTGTGTTTTTCCTACCGCTGCTAAGGCAAGTAGATGTATTGAATTATCTTTTACCTTGAATTTTCGAATATATTGCTGATATCCAGAACCATATCATATAGATGTTTAGGTTTGTAGTAATATAGTTTCAACTAGTCCTAATAAATTAAGCCCTCATTGAACTCTTGGGTGATTAATAGAATCTGTTCGCTCTAGTGTCAACGTTGGGTAAACTTGATAGGACTTTGTTTGAGTTTGTGTTGTGAATGGTTCTTGGTCCTATCTTTTAGAGGTTGTTAACACACCTCAGTAGTGTAGTTTATTAATAGTTTTACTAATACTTGGAAATATAGAATTTAAGTATTGTTGAAGGTTAATTTACTCTATATAAGGTTGAATTGAATTATATTGAATATATTGGTATTGAGATTGATATTGCTATAAAGTTATTGAATTATATTTAGAAAGTACCTAAGTGATTGGGTTATATGTTTTTTTACTTTTCTTAATACTTTGTCTAAATAAATTAAATTATTTTAATTTTTTTTGGTAAATTACGCATTATTAAATAGATCACATGCTGTCTGTCTACTGTACGTCTGTCAGTGTCATTACTTTTATCCCATCTCCTGAGTAACCAGTGTGGCTGATAAGCTCAAAATCCTTGTGGTTGACACCACAACGTTTCGGCTTCATCATATTCATCGTCTGGTTTGTCTTTAAGGCTAGATTGTCCTAGACAATAAAAAAAAAGGAAACTTCTGGTAAGTGGAAAGTTTTCCTTTTTTTTTCTGAAGTTGAGGGAGGATGTAGCAGTCACAACTGCTAACATATAATTAATTAATATAATTTATTATTGAAATCCTAAAACCCCTCAGAATCCCGTTTATGAAACGTTTATGGGCAATAGACGAGACGATGCGCAAACTAAAATGATCAAGAGGTGCTCGGCGAAGGTCAGTTTTGGCCAACTACTCACGCAGAGAGGTGTATTTCTCCAAGCCTTAACCGGCATTTCTTTTGTCTTTAAATCGGGTAGAAAATCTGGGATTGGATTTAATATTTTCCCCGAACATCAAGGGAGAAATTAGAACAGATGATAAAGAATCTTGATTGAAAAACCGACTTCCAAATCTATAGAAATGAATATTTAAGACCCGGCTTCCAAATCTACTGAAATAATTATTTAAAACCCAGGTGAGCAATTAAATCATTTAGTTTTATAGGCCTATCATTTTATTGATATTTTCATTGTCTTTTGAAATATTAAAAGTGTAAAATCCGAGTTTTCTCATATGTATCATGTGGCCTTGAGCCTAGATCGTTAATTTATCGTACACCTAATTAGTTTTTCTGTTTTTTTTGTATACCTACTCGGTATAAAAAGTTTCATGCCTGATTTACTAGATATTCTTTAAATGCGCAGACGCAATAAATAGACAGGATGACAGTCAGCTGATAAAATAAAATGTTTGTTTGTTGTGGTAATTCGATGTAAGAGTATGTGTTGACAGTCATCTTTGGGTGCCTTGATGTTTCTCTAAATGTTATTTTTTGTAGATTTCACCCGATTAGGA
Source organism: Diabrotica undecimpunctata (assembly GCF_040954645.1). Lineage (NCBI taxonomy): Eukaryota > Metazoa > Arthropoda > Insecta > Coleoptera > Chrysomelidae > Diabrotica > Diabrotica undecimpunctata. The sequence continues at coordinate 86,244,664 of NC_092808.1, read as the reverse complement.
TAACGTTTAATACTAGAATTAGTTTAACCAAACACCTAATTCAACCCATTGGAAACCAGGAACCGATTGTCTCCAGAACCACAGCGTTCCTCTTCATTCGTTTTTTTTCGGAGCCTCAAGGATCGTCAGAGTCTTAAGGGGACTTATCCAGGACCGCTGTAGTGTTGTGACAGACAGTAACAACTAGTTTCTCAGGGTTAAGGTTTTTCTTGTAATTTACAACTTTGTATATGCATATAGCAAGGTTAGTACTTATTACAGTTTTTGTAACATCTATAAAAGTTAGGCAAATAGCTATTAATTAATTAAATTAGATTCATTGTTAGGGAAGGGGTTCATGATTTTTGTATAGCGGTTTTTAAAAGGGAAGGGAAGAAATTTATGTATCAGGGTTTTTAAAAATTATATATATATATATATATATATATATATCTTTCCGAGTCTGTTGGCCATACTCATCACACTTGATCACTTTAGATATCTCCCAGCATCTGTGTGTAAGCATAACACTTACACATAGATCTGGTGTTTAGCTGCTTCGACACATATTAGTCGTATATTTGTTAGGTAAGGTAGTTTCTTTTGTATAACCGTCACGGTTTTTTTTTAGTATTTATATTCCCTACCTTACCTATCTAGGATTTAACTTTCGTAACTAACCTTAGTGTTAAGATCTCGCTTCTCCCATGGACTTAGATTATAGATTTACTAATACACCTTTTCGTTTGGCCCAGTAGTGGGGATATTTAATTTTGTCGTGGCTTTTTGGTCCTCGCATACCGTAGCCCAACTACTGTAATTATATTTTCTCTATATATATATATAGGTGAGTTTTGTTAGTTGTTAATATTATAAATATATTTGTTACAAGTAGTTTTGCTTTTATTTCAGTTCCTGCTTACAGTTATAATATAGCAGAACAAGGTCAATAGTGTCTTTTCGGTTTTTAAACATTATTACAGGGTATTAAATCAATAGTACTTTATTCCTTGTTGTTCATAACTTCATTTATTTTTTTGTTAATTTCCTTCAGAAATTAGCTGGCGCCCATTTTAGTATTTTCCTAGGCATCTCCGTATATTCTCTTATCTTACCCCTTTTATAGTTCCAGATTTTCCGGTGCATTATTATATTGTATTCTTTTGGTTAAAAGATCTCTTTTCCCCTTATCTCAAAGCCAAATTCTAGTGTAGTGAGGCTAGCCCGAATTCGTGCTTGAGGTTTTGTGTCTCTGTGTTCTTTTGAGCTAAGCCATTCTTTTTATTATAACTTTTTTGCTAGTTCTTCTCTAATTAATCATCTCCTTCTCCATATACCACCCCTAAATTTTATTTAGGTTTCAATTGGCGCTTTTGCAACTTGAGTGGTTTCAGTCAACTCTCTGACGACTGGACTATTCTGAATTTATTACTAATTAATTTGAATAGAATTATTAGCAAGACTTCATTATAAATATATATTTATTCTTTCAAGAAATTTTCTTAACTTACCATGTACCAGTCAAATGCTTTTTTGAAATATATAAATTATGCATGTGTTCCCGATTTACATTTATACATCTTTGCACGGTTAAAGCGTTTGCAAAGAGAGCTTCCGAAATATCTAGCTCTTTTCTAAATTCCATCAGTATAGCACCAATATTTGTTTCCAGTTTTTTATAAATTCGGTTGTGTATGATACCTAAAACTATGATTAGCAGATGTCTTATTAGTAATATTGTCCGATGTTCTAAACATTTTTTTGCATTAGCTTTCTTAAATACCGCAACCAGTGTAGACAACAACCGTTCTTGGGGCGTAATTCCCGTATATTTGCATTAAATATGTGTAGTATTATACTTATTGATTTATCTTTTAGTAGCTTCAATAATTCAGAGGTCGATTTGCTTTTCTGGTTTTTGAATTTCTAATTGCTAGTTAGCTAGCTAAATGTTACCATTTAGTTGAGAAATGTTGTCCCTCCTGTCTTCAAGTCTTCAAGAATTCGTAATTCGTAATAATCTTTGTGGTCCTTATATTTACCAATATTCTCAATAACTTTACCTTGTCCTACTTTGGCGTTCAGATTCATCATCACTGTGTTAGTGTGTTCTTTTTTTATTGTCCTCATCACTTTCTTTAAGCTGTATATACAATTCTATGCAAGCATCGATTTTTCGACTAGGGGAGCGTGTATTGGAGTAACACTTATTTTGTTAGTATTATCTACCACTTGTACTAATATCATGCTATCTTTGAAAGATGTAAAGTTTAGTATATCATCTGCCAATGTTTTTAAGACAATTATAATTACTCCCTGCTAATGATTTCTGGCATAATTAAATATACTATTTTTGTTTTTGGCGCATTTTCAATTTTCTGGCCATCGTATGTTACTCATAGCTAATATATCTACATCCAACCCGATCATTTCTCATACTGCGTTATTCAATTTTTCAATTTTCCTGAAAAAAATAATTTTATTACATTCCAGGTTGCTGTTTTTATGCCTACATTTTTCTAACTTTTCTTATAGCAATGATCTTGCATGTTGACGAACAAGGAAGACTTAAATTTTATTGGTTGTTTTCTTCTGTCGGATTCTTGATTTCTCTTAACACGATCAATGGGCAAATATTAGACATAAATACTTAGCAGAACAGTCTTTTTGGTTTAACAAAATGTTCTCTGATTTCTCCATACCTGTTTAAAAATGTTTACGAGAAAATACGGGTAACTCATATTTGCTTTTAAGTCTAATAATTTTTAAACTAACAAAATCTATGGATTTATTATGTTCTGTTTGTATTGTAAATTCAATATGACAATATTATGAAAGAATATACGATAAAAATTGTTCACGTTGACTGCTAGTTCGCGTGACAATTGTGTATGTACTAAGAATTGGATACATTTGGCTTTTGTACATAGTTGCCATGATAAACTTTATTTTGCTTTAGAAACGATGCAGTCTTTAGTATTTATTTAACATCCGACTCAAATTATCCGAATTATAATCTCTTTTAATTTTCTATCTCTATTACTTTCTTATACTTAGTAGGTGGTTATCTCAAATTTTCAGTAATCCTAGATGACTCTAATACGAATCCTTTTTTAGTGTTTTAAACCTGGTACTAGTGAACATCCACGCCGATGGGGTTGACATCGCTGCTTTTAACATTTGCACATTTTAAAACTCTCGTACTATTTTTCTTACTACTTCTTATTGTTATTAATATGTTTTCCAGATTGTTGCCTCATTTTATTATTAATGTGTTCTTGGATCTCTGCCAAATCCAGCATTTCGCTGCTACTGATCGTAATTAGTATAGTAGTATAGTATAGTATAATATAGTATTATTATTGTAAATTGTATAAAACTTTATATTTTTTCATTACTTTGGAGAAGTTAAAACATCTGTTTCCTTTATTGATATAAAAATCATTCTATGTGTGCAGATTCCTTGCATTTAATTGACCATTGTCCTGGATATAATGAACTACGACTACAGTGCTATTGTTGCTGAATTATTTCGTTTCACACGAAATTCCCGTTAGCCTCTATTACCTGTTATTTGTGTAGGTGATCGCTAGCTTTGATCGATATTCTCTGTAGGTTCGCCGTGTATTTTTTCTTAAGTTAACGATCGTTGTATGATTAGTGTTTTTATAATTTTTGGTGTCTAAAGTTAATGTTTTCGTCACGAAGACGTTAATTTTTTAATATACATAATATATAAATAAAAACGACAGGAAAATTGAAATTGATTTTATAATTTTATAACACGAAGCTTATTATCATGATTTCGTAGGATATATTTAATCTCATTTTGTGAAAAGATGTGATTTGTATGCGATGGATGGTATAAGATAAAACACAAGGTCTATTCAGGTAGAAAATTATAAAAGAAATGTGTTTTCACATACAAATAAGTTTCCACCCTATATATAATATATGTATATATATATATATACATATAAAATGTTCGGAAAGATTTCCGCGGTTAGTACAATTAAACTTAGTGCTAAGATTAATATTATTATAAAAATTAATATTAAACTCACCAGTCTTCCGGGTTGAACCGCGTCGATATCCATTTTGCCGAGCTTTCGACATCCTCTCTGATGTCTTCTTCAGGGCTTCCGAGGTCTCAGTCTCCCGAGCCCCCAGACACTACTACACTCACTAGTCACTTCTAGTTCACTCACTAGTTCACTACTACGACTGGGACCAGGGGACGGTTCATTTATACCGTCGATGGTGACGTGGCCTAGGTGGGGGTTAGGGTGGAGATTGGCGCGAGAGTTGGCGCGAACATTTCCGACAGTGGGATTTTGATTCGAAGATGGAGGGGGGCGATATTTTGTTTATGAGAGGTCTCCATGTAGAAGGTAACCGTATGGCGTCATCTCTTTTATTAAGGCAATTTGGTCTTTTTTCTATTTCTATGGCTTCTCGGATAATTCTTGGTTTATAAAAGCGGATGGGGGCTATGGTTCTGGAGTTTTCGAAATCAATTTTGTGACCTGTATGAAGATGGTGTTGACCGAGAGCTGAAATTGAATCGGAATTGCGAACAGAAATGGAATGTTCATAAATCCTATTTTGAATTCTACGATTTGTTTGGCCTATATAGGATCGGGGACAGTCTGCACAAGGAATTTCATAAACTCCGTGCTGTTCGTTTGGAATATTGTCTTTGATTGATCGAACAAGAGATGAAAGTTTTTGTTGGGGGGTAAATATTGTTTTTATTCCTCTTGGTTTAAGAATTTTGTCGATTTTGTCAGTGACACCTTTGATGTAAGGAAGAAACGCTTTCGTATGATAAGGGTCTGAGTCTTTGGATTGAGATTGAGTGGGAGATTGATGTCTGTGGATGCTCCTATTGATGTGATTTTCGCGGTAGCCATTTTGGATGAGGGCTTGTTTTAAACAAGAAAGCTCAGCGGATCTACTTGCATCATCGGAAAGGCGTATTGATCTGGATACAAGAGTATTAATGACTGAATTAATTTGTGAAGGTGCGTGGTGAGAGTTGGCATGCAAGTAACGATTGGTATGTGTGGGTTTTCGATAGACAGAGTAATGAAAACCTTGGGATTGGTGTTTCTTTATGAAAACATCGAGAAACGGCAGGGATGAATCAGTTTCTACCTCCATCGTGAACTGGATACTAGGATGTATACCATTCAGATGGGTTTGGAAAGACACCAAAGCATCCCTGCCATGGGGCCAAATGACGAATGTATCGTCAACATATCGTAGCCAACATGTGGGTTTGAGCATTGATGTGGATAGTGCTCGGGTCTCGAAGTCTTCCATAAAGATATTGGCAATCACTGGAGATAGAGGGGAGCCCATTGGGGCACCATTTATTTGTCTGTAGAATTGATTTTGGAAGATGAAATAGGTGTTGGACATACAATGTTTAATGAGAGATAAGTGGTCTTGTTGGATACTGTACTTAGTTTTCAGAATGTTTAGAGTTTCATCTATAGGAATGTTTGTAAAAAGTGAGACAATATCGAAACTTACTAGAATGTCTGACGGTGATATAGGGTATTGTTTAAGAAGTTCGATGAAATGAAAAGAGTTTTTGACGAAGGATGAAGCATTTTCGACGAAAGGTTGTAGAGTTTTGGCCAAATACTTGGCCAATGGTTGTGTAGGGCAGTTGTATGCACTGACAATGGGACGTAGAGGAATATCGGGTTTGTGAATTTTGGGGAGGCCATATGGCCATATTTCGAAAACTCCAGAACCATAGCCCCCATCCGCTTTTATAAACCAAGAATTATCCGAGAAGCCATAGAAATAGAAAAAAGACCAAATTGCCTTAATAAAAGAGATGACGCCATACGGTTACCTTCTACATGGAGACCTCTCATAAACAAAATATCGCCCCCTTGTTACGTTCCAAATTTAAAGTAGAAAGTCCCACCTCTATTTTATCAAAATTTAAATAATTCAGGACGTGTAAGAGCGGTTGCCTATAATATATTACAAGCAATAAAATTAGTAATTTTCAAATAGGGGTAATGTCTGGCAAATTGTGCTGAAGTTAAGGGAACACGTCCTCTTTTTTGTGAAGAAACTAATTTAGATCGTTCTTTCTAGAGTTATCTTGGAAGAATTGGGATCATAAAATTGAAATTTTTGAATCTCGGTACTATTCGGTGACCTCCGTGTGTCAAGTTGTCAAGTGTTCGGAAAGACGACGGAAAGAAAGTGATTCCAGGTTTGACAGTGTTACTGAAAGGTTGGGCTAGATTAAAAACGGCATTTTGTTTTTTGCTTTTGCTGCTGTTCCATGTGGGATCTGGACTAGTCCGAACCGTGTGGATATTCAAGGGGATTTGCTGCCTTCGTGGAAGGGTTTTTTTTGGAATATCCACAATTTCGCTAAAAAAAGCGGATCTACAGTACACGTGAATACCGGGAGTCGTATTTAGATCAAGAAATTAGCCTTAATCACGAGTCCAAATAGCCGGCTACGCTTCGGTCCAATTTGGGATATTTCAAACCCCTAATCTGGCTAAGAAGGGTGAGTGTTAGAACATTTCGTTTTTAATTAATTAAAAAGTTGTAGTTATTTTTTTATCCCATCTCTAAAAAGCTATTCACATTTTTATCAGTTTTCATACATTCAAGTTCGGAGACAAGTTTTTTTTTGTATTGCTCCATTATCGCCAAAAGGCAGATAAACAAAGTGTTAAAATCAATATATTTATTTCCAAATAATTATTTTAGACACAGATGGTAATTAATGTTTTCTTGCTTCAGGGTTGGTTGGTTTGTTTGTTTTTTTCTGCTTCTTCTTCTTCGTATTTTTCCGTCTGGCTGTAATTTCCAACTTTTCAACATTGTCACACAAGTCTATGTACATCGGCAATCGTATGGGATTTTGGATTGAAGACACGCTGAACTATAACTGGAATTCCACGCGGTGAAGTATATGAAAATTCGAGGTATGGATCGATAATTAATTTTCAACGGAAGATTTAAGCACCGTCTAATTTGGTTTGCGGAATACAATAGTTTTTTTTAAAGATTATTTGCTGTTAGTTTTTATTTTCATATTTACAAATACTTTACAGATTTTTTTTAAAGATAATTTGCGGTTTATTTTATTAATTCAATATTTACACATACCTATTTTAATTTTGTAAACTGCGTCTAAGGGGGGGTTATATATTTGAGATTTATTTTTTTATATTATTTTCTGCGCACGCACTTGAGCTCACGTGGTGTCCTATTTGCGTTAATTATTTTTTTTGGTTGGTATTGAACCGCACACCCCTTAGCGTCCGGTACTTTTGATACGTCCTACCTTTCATTTTGTTCTGTTAAATAGAAATAACTTATGAATTTTTGTTAGGCAAGCAGAAGCCGCATTTTTATATTATTTTTTTATTAAGCCTATGGTAAAGTTAAATAATATTGTAATATGTAATATGTATGTATTTATTTTCAACTATCTTGGGAATCTATTTATTAAAATTGACTAAATTCTAATCTGACAATTTCATTTATTTTTTTATTTATTCAGGTTGTATACTGTTACTTAGTATTTTAGTAGTAAACCTATTGGTAAGTTGGTGGTTTATTGAATAGCAACGTAGGGAAGGCTGTGGGCCAATTTACCTGGCGCCCCTGATATAACTTCGGATTTTTTTTGTTTTGTGGACCGCACGACCATCTCCACTGTTTTGTCTAGCCGCGAGCCATTCCCAGACTGTCACCGTATAGTACTTTTCTTTCCGGGTGTACGTCTGATTTATATTTGGTACATTTTGTAATTTTTTTATATAGATTCGGTTTTGTACGCCACACCCTCCATCTTCGAATCAAAATCCCACTGTCGGAAATGTTCGCGCCAACTCTCGCGCCAATCTCCACCCTAACCCCCACCTAGGCCACGTCACCATCGACGGTATAAATGAACCGTCCCCTGGTCCCAGTCGTAGTAGTGAACTAGTGAGTGAACTAGAAGTGACTAGTGAGTGTAGTAGTGTCTGGGGGCTCGGGAGACTGAGACCTCGGAAGCCCTGAAGAAGACATCAGAGAGGATGTCGAAAGCTCGGCAAAATGGATATCGACGCGGTTCAACCCGGAAGACTGGTGAGTTTAATATTAATTTTTATAATAATATTAATCTTAGCACTAAGTTTAATATATACATATATATATATATATATATTTATTCCCAAAGATTTCCGCGGTTAGTATAATTCCACCTAAAGCTAAGATTAATACTATTACAAGTAATAATAATAAACTTAACAGCTTGACAGTACTGTTAAAACATTTTATTTTCCTCTAAGGGAAGAAATTTTACCAGCTCACTAAACCTGGTACTACCTAAGAATCGTCTTTTTTATTAGCAAATAAACTCGTCTAATTGCCGAACAAATTCCAAAAACTACACCGTTGAAACCCACTAGAGTGGTGCATATCTTTTCTGATACCACTATTTCGACCATTGCCACTCAAGCTTTAGTAAAAGGTTTTAATTACTCTGTTACCCCAAGTTACATTCCAATTGAGACAATCATCTGTCAAACTAAAGAAGTTATCTCCAGTTTATCTTTCAAAGATGCTCAAATAACTAAACAAGACATCGCTTGAGTTTTTAGAAACTCAAACCCTCCTACTTCGAACATTAGCAAATGCAAGAAAAAAGCCCTGAAAAAACTTTAGGCAAATATCAATATATTCAATCTCTCCTTCAATAAAGGAAATGCCACTGTCATCCTAATAACTTTTTCTTACAATAATAAACTCTTAAATCTCCGTAATACTTCAGACTATATACCAATTTCTAGTAATCAAACAATCTATCTAGAAAAAACAACTAAAGTTATTATTTATAAAACCTCTCTTCCTGTTGACATAAAACTATCTCTAATTTTTCGTGAAAAGTCTTCCAGAATACCTTGAATATATGGCCTATATAAAATTCACAAACCTGGTATTCCTTCACATCCCATTGTCAGTGTATACAACTGTCAGTATTACTAAATACAGTATCCAACAATAATCGGCTCTACACGATCCTCAGTAATTGTTAATATCTTTATGGAAGACTTTGATAACCAAGCACTATCCACATCAATGCTCAAACCCACATATTTGCTACAATATGTTGACGATACATTTGTCACTTAACCCCATGGGTGTCTTTAGTGTCTTCTCAAACCCATCTGAATGGTATACATCGTAGTATCCAGTTAACGATGTAGTTGGAAACTGATTCATCTCTACCGTTTCTCGACGTTATCATAACGAAAAACCAATCCAAAGGTTCTTATCACCGTGCTTATCGAAAATCCACCCATATACCAATCGTAACTTTTATGCCAACTTCTTTCATTCACCTTCACAAATCATTTCAGACATTAATCCTTGTCTCCAGATAAATACGCCTTTGCGATGATGCAAGTTAGCTCACTGAGCTCTCTAGTTTATAATGAGCCCTCATCCAAAATGGTTACTGCGAAATAACATAAATAAGAGTATCTACAGAAATAAATCTCTCACTCAATTTTAACCCAAAGACTCAAATCCTCATCATATAAAAGCTTTCCTTTTTTACTTTAAAGGTGTCACTGACAAAATCGAAAAAATTCTTAAATCAAGAGGAATAAAGACAATATTTACTCCCCAACAAAAACTTTTATCTCTCGTCCAATCAATTAAAGACAACATTCCAAATTAACAACACAGAAATTATAAAATTCCTTGTGCATACTGCCCGCGATCTTATATACGCCAAACAAATCATGGAATAACTTATGAACATTCCATTTCTGTTCGCAATTTCGATTCAATTTTAGCTCTAGGTCAACACCATCTTCATAGAGGTAACAAAATTGATTTTGGAAACTATAGAACCATAGCCTCCATCTGCTTCTATAAATCAAGAATTGTCCGAGAAGCTATAGAAATTAAAATGAGACCAAATTGTCTTAATAAAAGATATGACGGCATCCGGTTACCTTCGATATGGAAAAAACCCCGAAGTTAAAAAAAAATAGATATTTATTTTTTAATAAATAAAACCTTAATTAGTATATGTTTGAGTAACTAACCTTAGGTATCTGTTTAAAGTGTTTTATGACATTTACATATATATGTAATCATTAAAAAGGACGGACAGACGATATTGTGTAAGATAATATTACAAAGATGATCAGAATTGTATTCATGTATGCACTGTTAATAATATCTTGAAACAATTTTTTAAATAATGTATTACTTGTCATATAATCACATATAATGTTATCCGACAAAATGGTTCTCATCCACATCTTGAATGATTACGTCACTGAAATTGCAGGAGAATTCTAAAATGAGACGTTCAATTACTTAAGTTCAATTCCTTCAATATTTATGAGTTTCAGTTTAAAATTAGATGCGGTAATTAATTAGATTTTTTTTATTTCAGGTTTTTGAGTTAAAAAAGCTAGTTGTATAGGTATCTCCGAAAATATCCTTAAAGGAGCTTTTTAATAAAGTTGATGATATGATCTCTTTAAAAATTTGTCATCATCGAAAAGATTTAGTTTCTAAAAATAAACTTTTATTTTCTAAAACCGGCAGGTATCTAAGCATAGAACTTACCCAAAACATTTTTCCGTTATCATAATAGACGTACCTGTAACAAAATACAAAGATGAGTTATATTTTAACATTTTTAAATTTTAAGATGTAATTTAACTTTTTCTCTTAATTCTATTGAGATATATGTGTACTTGTTAAATTGTAAGTCGTGAAGTCGTGAAGAAGACCAAACAGAAATTACTTTGCCTGAAATGGATGAAAACGCTTAAGAGCCGCCCCTCACCAAAGAAGACATTTCAAAACTGAAAAATAACAAAGCTCCCGGTTTGGACAATCTTCCTGCCGAACTCTTTAAGAATGGTGGTGATACCCTTTTTAATCACATGCATAAATTAGTAACCAAAATCTGGAAACGGAAGGAAACGCCCGGGGACTCGAAATTAGGTGTAATACACCCTCTTCACAAAAAGGGAGATATGATGGTGTGTGATAATTATGGGGGTATCGCCCTACTTAACGTGGCATATAAAATATTGTCCAACGTATTGTACAGAAGATTGTTCCCCTATGCGAAGAGGACCAGTGGGAAGACAAGCCAGAGGAAGACCAAAACTTAGGTATCAAGATGACATAGAGGATGATCTAAAAGCCATCGGAGTTAAAGCATGGAGAAGAGTTGCAGAGACAGGGGCGAATGGAAGATTGTTCTGAAGAAAGCTTTGGCTCATAACGAGCTGTAATGCCACTGATGATGATGATGATATTTAATTGTAAACTAGGGTTAGAGAGTACGTTTCGTTAATTATCTTGTAAGATTTGAAGAATATATGAAAATAGGGAAATGGTGTCTGTTCATTATGTCTTATAACGTAAAACTGTATTCTTAGATTTTACGTTGACACACAAGAATCAACAGAAAATTTTTATAAAACTCGTAAATTGCATATTAAACGTATGCATTATTTAGCCATTTAATTTAGGACAAGATCCTTACTACCCTGTATTTATCACCAGATTACCATGTATTTACGGCGCAGAGCACTTGCATCAAAAATGAAGTTATTGCGATACCTATCAGATATAACGTTCATATTGACAATATATATTTTATAAGCTGCGTTAACTGATGAACATAAGACATTTAGAATACTACTAATTTGGGAATTGGAATTGAAATTGGAAGAAAAAAATTGTCCTGGTTACGTAATATCAGAAACTGGACAGGACTTGGATTTGAGGAACTCTTAAGAACAGCTGAAGATAGACAAACGTTTGCCACCATAACCGCTAACCTCCATTGATGGAGACGGCACTTGAAGAAGAAGATTTGAAGGCTCAAATTTTTATGTAAATATAAAAATGTGTAGTGTGTTAACTGGCTAACGTACGACTGATTTATAACAGATGGCTCCCACGAAAAAAAAAACATTATCAAGCTACTAGAACGACCTATCTACAACAGAATTAGTCCAAAGCTACTTGAATTAATACCGGTTAACCAGGCAGGTTTCCGACAGACAAGAAGCTGCGCAGATCAAGTTTGTTCACTTACCACATTTATTAAGGCAGGGTTACAAAGAAAACTTAAAACTGCAGCCGCATTTATAAATCTACCAGCGGCTTACGATAGAGTCTGAAGAGAAGGCATGATATACAAGCTCCTTCATACATTTTCCTGTAAATCCACCGTTTGAATAATCAACAGCATGCTAGCCAACCGAACGATTTAAGTAGTTATAGGAACCTCAAGAAAACTGAATAATGAACTGCCTCAGGGATCTGTCCTAGCTTCTCTCCTCTGTAGCCTGTACATCGCTGATATACCAGAAATAAGATCAAGGAAGTTTGGTTACGCCGATGACTGGGTCCTGGCAATAAGGTGTAAGTCATTTAAGAAAACAGAAGAAATTCTTACGGTGGACTTACACACAATGGGATAGTATTTCCGTAAATGGAGGCTCCAACCAAACGCTACCAAAATAGAGGTTTCCAGTTTCCACCTAAATAACAAGCTTGCAGAAAGAACACTTAACATTTAATTCGAAAACACCACACTCGCCTACAATAAAACATCAAAGTACCTTGGGGTGCCTCTCAACACAACCCTATCTTTCAAGGAACATCTTTTAAAAATAGCAGAATAACTTAAATCTAGAAACAACATCATCCAGAAGCTGTGCGGCACAACATGGGAAGCATGGGCTTCCCCCTTGTGATCATCTGCCCTGGACCTTGTCTTTTCAACCGCGGAGTACCAACCGTCTACGGCCGTCTACACAGCTGTATGAAGAGTTGGAAACACCCGAGGGGATGATAAGGTTATACAGCACGGCTAATTCAAGGGACAAGTCATCAAAGGATTTGAACCACGTCCGATATATTAAGACTGCAGATGGAAGAGTGTGTGTGAAATGTGGAAATAAAGCAAAGATGGTATAAGTACTTAGGTAAGTTGCTAAAGAAGAACACCAGTGGAGGGACATGGGATGTAGTATTCCAATTGAGAGTTTAATACCAAGAATAGCGAGAGATGAAGTTGTCGAGGCGTTAAATAGGACGAAGGACGGTAAGGTAGTAGGACCTGATGAAATAACTGATTAATCTTATTATGGATGTACTGACAGAGAAAGTAATTGAGGCGTCTCCTTGGTAAATGCTCTTTGCTAATGATATCGTGTTAGTAGAGAACAAAAAAATGTTGGAGGAGAAGTTGAAGTGTTGGATAAGGGCTATTGAAGAGGCACGACTTAAGGTAAGCAGGTCAGAAACGGAGTATATGTGGTTGGGAGGAAGAAGAATGGTTGTGGACATAGAATTGCTTGGAGAAAAGCTAGGAGAATTTGAATACCTCGGCATCTACATAACGGAAAATGGTACACTAGATCGAGAAATTGCCCATAGTATACAGGCTAATTGGTTTAACTGGAAGCGAATTAAAGGGGTACTTTGTGATCGAAAAATCGGGCAAGGACTGAAAGCGAAGATAAACAAGAGTGTAATGAATCCTGCGTTGATATACAATGGTAAAGGGTGGCCTTTAAAGAAGATCCAGGAAAACAAGATGGAGGTATCTGAACTAAAAATGTTACAGTGGATGTTGGGTAAGACCAGAAGGAACAGAATTAGGAACGACTTGATAAGGGTAAAAGCCGGAGTGACTACAGTCTCAAAAAAGAATTAAGAAAAAAAATTGCAATGGCTTGGTCATGTCAGACTAGAGATGAAAACTATTTGGGACAAAGGATAGAGCTACTAGAAGTTAAAGGACGAAGAGAGAGAGAGAGAGAGAGAGAGAGAGAGGTTTAGATGAAGAAGGCCCGATGGACAGAAATGAGTTGCAATGAAGTGTAAGGAACATATATATATATATATATATATATATATATATATATATATATATATATATATATATATATATATATATACAGGGTGTCCCGGAAAATAGTGCGTTCCTTAAAGGTATGGGCTGAGTGTAGCATTTAAAACAAAATTGTTATGGTAATTAGGTCATACCTCAGGACTCTTTGGGATTAATTTAGTGTCAATAATATTATTAACTTTGTTTATTAGATATTTTTTAGAGTAGTTTTAAGTTGATATCAAGATTCCAGATAGATTGGGATTTCATTATCTTTATTAATACGTTTATCAGCAGGAGAAATCTAAACGACGGTTTTAAGATGATCAGCCACAATATCGCCTTTATCTTTATTGCTTTTTGCGAATGCACCATCTTCAGTGCGGATTGGACAGTTGGAGAATTAAGAACGTTCTATTTGTCTGATCAAATCGTGGACAGAACACGTCACAAACAAAGAGGTTCTGGGAAGGATGAACAAAGAAATGAAAATTTTAAATTCAATAAAAACAAGAAAGTTAGAGTATCTCGGACACATTACACGTGGAGAGAAATACACCTTGCTCCAGCTGATTATGCAGGGAAAGATCCAAGAAAAGAGAAGCATAGGGAGGCGTAGAATGTCATGGCTGCGCAACCTGAGAGAGTGGTACGGATGTACATCAAATGAACTTTTCAGAGCAGCCGTCTCAAAAGTCCGAATAGCTGTGATGATTGCCGACCTGCGCCGCGGAGATGGCACTTGAAGAAGAAGATTTGTCTGATTGCTGTTTAGAGTGAATAATCTAAATTTCTGTAGGCCTTTCTGTAGGCCTTTCTGTAGGCGAAAGATGTCTGAGATAAGAATGTGTACCAAACGACATACTAAAATATTGTGGACCAGCAATGACAGAACAATTAACAACATTAATTAATAAAATTATAAAACACAATAAAATACCGGAAGAATTTAGAACATGCGAACTAATTCTGCTATTCAAAAAAAGAGATAAAAACAGCCAGAAAACTGCAGAGGGATAAACTTGTTAAATACTACGCTAAAACTTACAACTAAAATTTTACAAGTGCTAATAAACCAGAGGATAAGTTAAGCAGATGAATAACAGGGTTTTCCTAGTGGAAGATCGTGTACAGATGTAATATTCGTTATGATGCAAATTACTGAGAAATCACTAGAGTATAATAGACCAGCATTTCTGTGTCTGATTGACATAAAGACAGCGTTTGACAGGGTAAGACTCAAAGATGTAATCCATCTTCTGTATAATAGAGAAGTTCCCCTAAATATTATAAAAACTCTTTATAACATCTACACAAACAACAAAATGGAAGTCAGAATAGATCGATAATGCACAGAACCTATAGAAATAAGCAACGGAATAAGACAGGGGCATTCATCCCCATGCTCTTTAATTTGATCGTGGATGAAATCATCAAAACCGTTAACAAAGGAACAGGATACAGAATGGGAAACAAAGAAATCAAAATACTTTGTTAAGCAGACGACTCAATAGTGATAGCTCAAGATGAAGATCGTCTGCAAAGACTGGTCCACAGATTTATTACAAGAGCAATAGAATTTAATATGACAACCTCATCTCAGAAAACTAAAATAATAGTAGTTAACAAAGAACCAACCAGATGTAAAATAGAAATTGATGGCATCAGTATTGAACAAGTAATGGAAATAAAATACCTGGGAGGGGTTCGGCCCTGATAGCGATCAAATCTACCACGTTATCAGTTGTCCCCAAATATAGTTATTTTAAATGGTAAAAACAAATCATAATTTAATATTTTATACCTCTACTACAAGTTTAAGTGCATTAGTTAGTGCAGACAATATTATCTCAAATGAGTAGCACTTCTATTCGTATTATTTTTGTAACAACAACAAAATAACCTTTAAATAATACCTACGTAAAGAGATAACAAAAATTCCAGTTGGGTCTTGACCAGTTTTTTGACTGGCCACAGCATCGGCTCAACTTTAAGAAAATTAATAAAATGACTTCATACAACAATAATACTACACACAACTCCACTAAACACAGTTACTCAGGTGTCGTAAATTATTTTAAACATCCAACAAAACAACAAGCAATAGTCATTTTCAGCATTGAAGATACAAAAATCCATGATTACGTTGTAGCTGCTGGATCACTAGTAAGTCCAATTTATGTACTTTTTGCCTCCAGAATTGCTAACAATAAGATATCCATATACCTCTATTCAAAAAACACTGTTGACGCTCTTCTTCATTCTTATAAATATATCAAAATAAATGGATGTCAAGTCGAAGAAAGAAGATTAATTTCTCCAGCCCAGAGACTTCTAATATCTAATGCATGTCCTACAATCCCGAACGAAATAATTGAACAAGAATTACAAAAACTTGGTATTCACACTGTATCCAAAATGACTTTTCTTCGAGTAGGTATGTCTGAAAGTGAGTACAGTCATGTTCTGAGCTTTAGAAGGCAATAATTCATTAAACCCCTGGAAAATATGTTCATTCCTGACTCTTTTACGATAACTCATAATAGTACTTCCTACCGTGTATTTCCCTTTATAGACGGATTTGGTTGCTCCAAATGTAAAACCATTGGTCATCAATAATCAGAATGCGCTCACATTTCAAACCAAACTAATTCAACTAACCCAAACCACATCATCATTATCTAAACCTCATGAACCTATTGATACCCCTTCAATTCCCCTCTCATATTCAACTCAAACCACATCGTCATTATCTAAACCTAATGAACCTAATGATAAAATATATCAATCTACGGAAACCGACCTCATCAAAATATGTCTAAAGATAATCCAAACACTTCCTCCTCTTCTTCCAAAACAACAGCACCAGCTGTAAATAACACTGCAAATACTACGACACCACAAACACCAATAACCTTAAATAATGCAGTCAATCCTAAACAGCTAAAAAAACATAACATATCATCTCCTGAAACTAACGAAAACAACCCAAAAACCGACTCATGCGTTTTTAATACCCCTAAACAATATAAACCAAAAAGAAACCCAAAACTTCTTCCAAAACCCCCCGCGAAGATGTCAATCACTCCCAGAATACATCAAAGACAAAATCGAAAATAGATCACCTCCATTTATACTAAATTTTAATGAAATATGTGATTTTCTGGAGAATGTTTTAAACTCTCATAACCCTGAATTAACTTCTAAAGATTACTCCAATGAACCAGAGGAACTAATTCAGATCCTTAATTTTGTTTATTGTTCACACAAAATTCTAGGTTAAGAAATAACCCGACTAAAGAAAAAAATAAACCCTAACCCTTCTTTAGCTGACGAAACTAACGAATCATCACTAGTTCTAGAAGGATAATCAAGGGATGACTAATTCATTATACCCCAAATCAACTACAAATCCGATTTCCATTAAACACTTGTACTCCGAAATGATATCTCATTATCCTAATTATCTACAAATTTTCAGTGATGCCTCTAAAGCTCATAACGGACACGCTGCTGCATACTACTGTAAATACACTACTCACACTATATCCATACCTACAAACTGCTGCATTATTACAGGCGAGACCACGGCCATTTTGGAAGCCTTAATTTTCTTTAAAAGGCGTAGTGAGAATAAATGTGTCATCATCACTGACTCATTAAATGCTTTATTAGGTGTAAAACAAATACACCCTATTACCCTATTACCTATTTCGGGCTATAAAAAATGATAAATATACTTCAATCAAATCGAAAAGAAGTAGCATTTATCTGGGTAGCGTCGCATGTAAGAATAGCTGGAAATGGGAAAGTACACAACCTAGTAAACACAAATCAAATCAAAAACACAACACAAATCAAGAAATTACCCATACTCTGATCTTAAAAACCTAATTAACGACCACTGTATAAACATATACCAAGACTACTGGAAAGATTCAGGAACCAAACTATATGAGATTTATCTTTTCAAGCCCGGATTTCAAAACCCGGAAAATTTTTTAGAAAATAAAGTTGAAGTACAGACCTATCTACCTACCTATCCTACCTATCCTACCTATTATGTCTAAAATACTAGAAAAACCAATGTTATCCAGAATAGAGCTAATTGTAATTGACAAACAAATAATTAGTCCAGTCGTCAGAGATTTGACCTCTAAAATTATACCAACAAGCTGAATTTTGTCAAGAATATCAGTTTTAAAACTCCAAAAAAAGATGCAACATGGTTTACTACTTTTACCCCCAGGCTTCCTACTAAAAGCCCTCTTGTAGGGTGGTAAATACGCAAAAAAAAATCGATCTACAAAATAATCTGTATGCCATAGAAAAAAAATTTCAAATAAAAAATGCAGCTGAGATAATTTTGAATCAAAATGTTTATTAGCACTTTTTGTGTAGAATGAATTGTTTTCTCGCTAGAACCAACGCTACGACCCGCGTATTTGAATATCAGTTGCGCGCGCAAAATCAATACTAAATAAAATTTGTATTAACCCTTTGACGCCGGAATTATTTTTTTTAACTATTAACAAGTTTTTTGGTTTTTTTTTATATAAAATCATTATTTTTAATAACAATATATTGTATTTTTTTATCAACTAAAAAAGGCTATAGGCTATATATAGACTATAACAAAGGTCATAAGTATTAGGACACTAGGCGTCGGTTAATAAATTTTTTTCAAAAGTAGAACTTTCTTTTGAATGGTTTAAAGAGAAACAATTTTTTTGTCGTTAAGGCACAGTCCTACATTACATATTGAACAGCTCCAGGAAGACTTTTGTGGTTCTTTTCGGTTGCTGCAAAGGGCACATCTCATTGGTTTCATGTGAATTGGCATATGTGTACATTTATCAAATCGGACTTCTAAGGGTACCATTTGCTTGAAGTGGTTTACTTCAGTGTCATTAGCTCTTTTGAGCCCTCTTCTTAGTACGTCAGGTTGGGTGCCAATAAGTCCGTTTATGACTGCTAACTTAAACATCTTTAACGTAAGCGATTGTCCATCGGATCTACTTTTGAAAATAATAACTAGCGTTGACTAGGTAACTAGTAAACTAGGTGTTTACTAGCGACACGTCCAAAAAATACCATGAGATACGGTGCCACAATTTCTTCGATTTCCTGTCAACTTCATAAATTGACGTTAGCCTATCCATTTTGTCAACAAAACTCATGTAAGCATTATAGTCCTTGACCAGTATTGGACAAATAATGTCCACAGTACCATCTTTTCTCTTCCTAGACACTGTTCCAATATGTTCGGGAGTATGATAATTACTTATAAACAAAACATCCTTTCGGCCTTTACATTTCATAAAAACTGTATCATCTTTGCTAACTCATTAATCCGACACCCCTTACGCTAATTGATTGTCCGCTATTATATCCGTTAGTGTGTTCTGTCTTCCCTTTCTTGCTGTTCCACACGCATAAATTATGTCTTCGCATAAGTTTTTCATTATTTTCACAGAATTGAAGAAATTGTCGAAATAAACTTTATGGCCCTTTTCTACCAATTTACGAGTAAGATCTTTTACGACTCTAGCTCCTAATTTTTTTTCTGTCGTGTCAGAAACTTTTCCTGTATAAACATCGAACTGGCATACAAATCCGGATTCGTCGACCGTGATCCAGACCTCGTAGCCTATTTTTACAGGCTTTATTGGTAAATATTGACGTAACGAACTACGTCCTTTAAATTTTACCATTGACTTGTCTATTGCTTGATTTTCGTGGGGATTATAACAAGCAAAAACGATTCTTATAGATAATTCAGTAAATGCCTAACTTTATATAGTTTGTCATAGTTGGCCTCATCTCTGTTAGGTTGAAGAGAATTGTCGTTTAAATTCAAGTTTTTGAGCAACCACACAAACCGATCTCTTGGCATAAAAAAACTAATATACACATTTCGAAGATCCGCTCTGAAAGATCAGTAGAAGTCTTTTTTAGACTCCTAGACTCCTAGACTTTCTAGACTCAGTCTAGCAAGTCCCTTTATTCGCATAAATAAATTCATTATTAAGAATACCCGCATTTGTTCTGCATTGGTTTGTGTAAATCTATTCTCGTCACCGTCGCTATTTTGGACCGCATATAGATTGGTTAAAGATAATATTATCAATAAGGTCCCTTTGTAAAGAGTTAAAGAAATAGATCCGTAGGAGAATTAATATTGTCTGGTATATTAAGGCCGACTGGTTTATTAATTTTTTTATAGGGAATGCAATTTTTGGAGTCTCTATTTCAAATTGCATTTGAAAGAAAATATTTCTTTCTACATACATCATCATCGCCACTTTCATCTACTTCAATTTGATTTGTCTCTAAGACGTCTTTAAATTGGTTTTTCATTGAAATGCCATCTTCAACGATAATCGGCAAAGACTCTATATCAAAAATACTTTGATTCATATTTGTTGGTAAATCTGTTTTGTCATCGTTATCGGAGCTGTCATCAATATTAGAATCTACATCAGATGGAATATCTTCAATAAGACTAAATATTTCCTATTGAGACATGCGTTTCAAATCGGCATAGGAATGTTTATTTTTACCTGGAACAAAAGGCATTTGCCTTGTGCCCCAGCACTGCCACCACCATAATTACAAGGTGTAAAATATACTAAATTCATCAATGAACATTACCACACAAATACAAACAAATATAGGTTACCTATACAATATATTTTTAGAAAAACTTACCGGCCATTTGATTAAAAATCTTAAAAACTCATAAATATTACAGCACCATCAACCACGTTCTAAGCCACTGTAAATATACCATTATAAAAATATTACCAACGGCCAACGAAACAAAATTTGATGTGTGAGTCATTGGAGAGGATCCTGACAATCAACGTATTGACTGTTAGCCCAGTCTGGTTATACAAAAATCATCGATTTCACGGCAAAATGTTTCGCAGATATCTGAAGCTTGTAAGACATAGGTGGGGGTTACTAGATGACGAATAGATAAAAAGATACTCCTATTTTTACCTTACGTTTTTTTTAAACAATAATTTATGGTCAGAATTTGATTTTTTATCTATAAGTTTTTTCCCTTATAATTTAAATAAACAATATTTATACCATTTTTTTATATCAAGAATATCTTTATGTTCCCGTTTTTTCGATCAAAATTGATAAATAATTTACGGAGATATTTGCAAAAAAGCAGTTTTTTTGCACTAATTTATAAATTTTATAAATTTTTTAATTAACAAAATAAAATATTTTTAATACATTTTAACATTGAGGAATTACCGTCCTTTAAATTTGTGCGAAATTTCCCCCCCATCGGTCAAATAGTTTAAAAGTTATTCAATTTGTTTATCCCTGGGACTAATTATTTAAACCATTGAACTTGCCCTATGAATGATGCTAGACACATTTAACAAATTTCATAGGATTCTTTAAGACTTTTAAAAGATGTTAATTCCTTGATGTTTAAATGTATTAATACCATTTTATTTTGTTAATAAAAAAATTAATAAAATTTATAAATTAGTGCAAAAAACTGCTTTTTTGCAAATATCTCTGTAAATTATTTATCAATTTTAATTAAAAAAACAGTAAAATAAAGATATTCTTGACATAAAAAAATGACATAAATATTGTTTATTTAAAATATAAGGGAAAAAATTTATAGACAAAAAATCAAATTGTGACCATAAATTATTGCTTAAAAAAACGCAAGGTAAAACTAGGAGTATCTTTTCATCTATTCATCATCTAGTATCCCCCATATATATGTCTTAAAAGCTTCAGATATCTGCGAAACATTTTTCCACCTTTTTTTTAACTAGACTGGGCTATGTGTCTAAGCGCAAGGAACACCAAGCTATAGCATAAAAATTGTTTAAAATGTGTCTTAACGCTTAGCCCACCAACACAAAGGGTCAACTCGACGGTAAACACTCGATATCTTTTGATCAGAGTGTTCTATCGACAAAAATCAAAATGCGTTTGAAGGTAAAGAGTGTAGCTTTCGTATTAATTTTTTATATTTTGCCGCAAATGAAATTAAATTTAATAAATCTGTCCAATAAATAAACGTTGCGCGATTTGTGCCAGTTTTTACGATCCTCGTGAGATTAATAAAATTTCTACTTTCATTGACCGGTCGTAGTGAAATTTCCATTTTTAGAGACATTTTTAGAGATCTTCAAAACCTATAACATGAAATTTTAATTTTGAGTTGTAGAAAAATAATTAAAACTTTTACATTACAAACTATCGCATGTCACGAGAAATGCCTCCAAGAAAAAGGTTTTGAGTTAATTTTTAGCAGAAGTTGAGTAGTTTTGAAAAAAGTGCTAATGTAATTGAAACAGAGCACTTTTAAACCTTTTAGATTGTTTGTAATGTAAAAGTTTAAATTTATCGTATTTTAAACATACGTCAAACGCCTCATTTTAGCTGTCAAAACAATTAAAATTTCATGTTATAGGTTTTGAAGACTGGGATGTAGTTATACGCCCGTGGTGTGAAGTAAAGTTGTGGCTTATTCCCAGTAAAAAAAAAAACATACACTATGACATACACATTATTCATTAAGTTACTGATTTATTGATTAAAAAATAATCCTTCTGTAAGAATAACATTTTTTTTAAATAGTAGCATTTTTAAAACCTTTGATAAAGTTACTCATTCCATAACAGATTTGGGCTGACGATTAACACTAAATCACAAAATGTGTACCGAATATACCTAAGAGTAAAGTTTATTGCTATATATACGGGAATTTAATTTACAGCCAATGCTATTTACAGCACCTCAAATAATGTTTTACACAATGTCTACCAAAGAGTATGTATTGTAAAATCCGCATGAAGTTTTCAATTCAGTTCACGTTATTCCTATCTCATATTAGAAACAATTCACATAGTTGTCGAGAATTAATCAAAAGAGCAAGTAGCATGAGTTCGAATTTAAAGTTAGAATTGTTTTCGAAAATTCAGTAAAATACAAACAGCGAATCTGCAGACTTAACATGTGGGGATAAGTTTGAATTTTATTTATTGCAGTTTCTAAACTTTCCTTTAATCAGCACTGAAACAATAAAAGTACTCAGATAGACAGTTGATTCCTGCCATTAACAAAGATTTTTACAAATGACTGTTTTATGTGTGTGAATTTACTTTATAAAAAATATTATGGGAAAATAGGCAATTAGCCTATATTCAACTAAATACAAGTAATTTTAAAAAACGTATTTCAGAAAATATTTTGTTTGACTGTACCATATGTTTTATATCAACAAGATTATAAAACGAGGCTATAAATAATCATTGGGTGATTACTATTAAAAGAGAAATTATTGACTCATATATTAGATGTCTAAACATAGAAAACAATAATTGTACATGAATGTTTCGTTCGAACCTCCGAACAGTAAACATATCAGTAACTAGCGATAAATAGAATTTAATATTAGTTTAGTAGTTTGGACAAAATAAGGAATGTTTTGGTAATAAATGTTAAATTTTTTTTATATTCAAAATTTAAACAAAAGTGCAGTGTAAAAGTGTTACTTCTTCTGGACAAAAAACTGTAAGTTTGATTTGCTTATTTCATCTATAACAAATCAAGGGTAAACAACTATTTCGCCGATTTTCGCCAATTTAAACAGCAACTAGTGCTGTTTAAATATATGGCTTTACTTGTACCAAATTAAAATTTACGCGTCGAAATTTTCATCACTGTCGCTTGTATATTGTGTGGTACTGGTTTAAGTGTGTTTAAGCGAATGGTAAAATCCATGATTATATCTTTAAAGCATAGAAGGTCGAGAATATCTTTATATTTTTAATAGTCTATGGGTAGAGGATCATTATAAGCTGGAAGTATCTGAATATTAGATATGGAAGTTGACCTGCCTCTTCTTAGCATGGACATTGAACGAAACGGTTCATTGGGATCTAATGTGTATTTGAAGCCTATATCAGTATCCTTTTTGTAATGTAGCCAAAATACTCTGTTCCAAACAAAAGAATTTTTATCTTTATCAACATTTCTTTTTATAAAATGCATTGTTAGAAGTTTGGAAAATCCGAAAAAGTCAGTTTGTTTCATAAATTTTACGTCAAAACAAGGGCTCATTTTAATTACTCAGTCCTGTAGAACTGAAATTGTGGAGTTTCTTTTTATCACAAATCACTCTAAGGTAGCATGGTCTGTATCACATTCTAAATGAGTATGACCAGGAACTAGGAACTTATGATGAATTTCTTTTAGAGTTTCCTTTTCTTTAAGTGCTTTTAAAAACATAATTGGTAATATATTATTTCGATTTTGAGCTGGGCACGTATTAGAATAGAGGACTAATTTTTCTACCTGTTCTGGCAACTCTTTAATAAACTGAAATAAGCAAGATGCGATCTCATCAGCTCCTCGTTGAGCTACACCTTCGTGCCACACATAACAAGATGACCGTTTTGTGGTGATATTGCGGATCGTCAAATTGAAATTCCATAACTTTCTTTTATAGAAAGCCACACTAGATGCCAAATTAGGTGTAGCCAAACACTTCTGCAAATCAAATGCAACTACTACAAGCTTGCCTAAGCTCCGCATACTTTCTTCTTTGTCGCCTTGTTTTGTTGTATAATGAACGCCTTATCCTGGTGTTGTTGGCGTTCATTTTCTAATCTTTGTTTTTCTTCTTCGGAGGCACAGCTTTTTATTTTCAGAAATATTGAATCACAGGTTTTGCAAGTGTTTTAGATGGCTTCTATATATATATAACAAGCGAGTCTTTTACAGTTGGCGCCGCTTCTCGCATCCTAATTTTAAGCGTTTTCTGTCGAAGCAATCTTCAGTTGTTAAATCTCTGGCGGTCATTGCATCGTCGACATCGTCTCTCCAGGATCGTCTTGGTCTACCTCGTTTTCTTCTATTAGGCAGAGTCCATTCTTCTATTTTTTTTTGGCCATCTATTTTCAGGCATTCTCTGAAGGTGTCCATACCAGTTAAGTCTTTTGGCTTCGATTGTGTCTATTATGTCTAGATCGATTTCCATTTCTCTCCGAATATCTTCGTTTCTCACCCTATCAAGTCTAGTGAGCTGGCAACATCGTCTCCAGTAGTTCATTTCCATGGCCTTAATTTTTGATTTGTTTCTTTGGTTTATTTCCCAGAGTTCGGCGCCGTACAGCCCAATACTTTCTATTATTGTTTTATAGATTCTTCTTTTATTTTCTTTTGTTATTTTTTTATTCCATAATAGTCCGTGTAGCTGTCTGGTGGCTGATCTTGCTTGGCCAATCCTGGAGTGTATTTCTTCGCTACTTCCTGCTTTTGATGTTATTTGGACTCCCAAGTATTTGAAATTGTCTGTTGGTTTTATAGTTCCCATTTCGATTTGTAGGCTTTCTGGTTTTTCTCCTACAACTAAGTAGTCAGTTTTTTGTATATTAATTGTGAGGCCCCATTTGGTATACTCATCTTCCAGTTTTCTAAGCATGTAGCCTACATCACTCTCATCTTCAGCTAGAATGGCTTGGTCGTCAGCGAAGTGTATCGTGTACAATCTATCATCTCCGATTGGGATGCCCATATTGCAGCACTTTCTTCTCCACACTGAGAGTGCCTCATTTAGATATATTTTAAAGAGTGTAGGTGCTATGCAGCAGCCTTGCTTTAGGCCCTAACTAATAGGAATTTCTCTAGTTAATCTATTTCCAGTTTTAATGTTTGCCGTCATATTTTTGTAGAGTTGTTGTACTGCTTGTATATTTTTTTTTGCTTATTCCTTGTTTCTCCATTGCTACCCAAAGCATTGAAAGTGGTACACTATCGTATGCCTTTGTCAGATCTATAAAGACTATATAAGTTGAAAGGTTGTGGGCTTATCTTTTCACGATAACTTGCTTTAGAGAGAATATACTGTCCATACAGGATCTGCCTGCACGAAAGCCATTCTGTTCTTCAACATCTGTCATCTCTTTTTCAATGTTGTTTTTTATTATTTTTCCATACAGTCTTGAGAGTGAATTTATGACACTTAGCCCCCTGTAGTTTAAACAATTCTTTCTATCTTCTTTTTTGTAGATGTCATTAAAATGTGCTTTTGTCCACTCCGGTGGTAAGTCGTGTCCATTATAGAATAAGGTGAAGACATACGCCAGTAATTCCCGTAATACTTGTGGGCTATGTTTTAATAATTCATTTGGTATACCTTGTGGTCCGCATAACTTCCGATTTTTTAGAGTTTGTATTGCATTCTCGACTTCCTGTACTGATATTTCATCGTCTTCACTGAATTCCAGTTCATATGTTGTTGAACTGATGTTCGTGAATTGAGGTTTTGTTTCAGTCAAAAGTTGTGAGTAGTGTTCGATTCATGATCTTTCTTCTATTCTCGTTTCTTTTCTGTTTGTTCTCAGATTTTTTACCGTTTTCCATGCTTCCCTTGATCTTGTTGACCCTATATATTTGTTGAGTTCTTCGCATTTACTTTCCCAGGAAATATTTTTTGCTTTAGTAACTAAATTTTTTACTTCTCTGTTTGATCTTGCATATGTTCGTCTATCATCTTGATCATTTGTTTGTAGCCACTTTTGATATGCTTGTTTCTTGTTGTCTACTGCATTGGCGATGTCCACCACAATGGAGTATTCTTTTTGTTCTTTTGGATTGTGCCGAGCGCTTCGTAAGCTGCTTCATTGATTTTATTGATTATCTCTTTATAGGTATTCTGGGCTGAGGAGTAGATCATGTTTGCCAATTTTTGGCTGAGTCGCAGCTTATATAAGAATGATGTCGAGTCGTTTTGCAGTGCATCAATATTGTATTTAGGTAGATTCGATTCCAGGGGTTTTGATTGAGCTAGTTGGTTGTCATTTTGATGTAGTAGCCAAGGTCGATAATGTAGGTAACATTTTGATCTTACCATATAGTGGTCAGTTTCGCACTCCGGTCCTCTTTATACTCTTATGTCTTTAACTTGTATGTGTGTTTCTTGTTTTGTGATGACATAATCTATAATTGACTTTGTGTTTCTCGTTGGTTGAACCCAGGTGTACTTATGTATGTTTTTATGTTGGTAGAATCCGTTTAGGATTTTCAGAGAGTGCTGTTTACAGAATTCGATTAAGTGTTCCCCATGATAGGTTCTTAAACTTTAAATTGAGATTTTTAAATAAATTTCAAAAAACACTTAAACTCAAGGGGGCGTCAGTTGCATTAGATTTTGTGTCATTGAATTTTTCTTTATATAGCGTATATAAGATTTGGAAATTTAATTCTTGCCCTAAATACTGCTTCGAAGTGTGACTTCTACTGTAGTGGCTTTTATATTTTGGAAATGTATTAATAAAATTTCGAGCAAATGAGATATCTGCTTTTGATGGCTTGTTACCTGAAGGCTGCATACCTTTTTCATCGGACGTAAATATGATAGAAGTAGGAGCTGCTTTCTTTTTTTTTTAACAACGTCATCTAAGAAACCTTTGTTTTCGCCAAATACTTTCAAGTAGCAACATTTACAGATATTACCATCTATATTCTCCAACTTATAAATAACTGTAAATCGCCTATTTTTGACAGAGTTACCACGCCGTGTTCTTTCTGTAGGTTTTACTGTTATTAAACTAGCCAAAGAACGTTTCTGTATATCCCTAGTTGCCGTAGTCTCTAAAAATTTGCTTTAGATCAACAGAGGCAGTCTTTTCATGACATTTTGCCAGACAGTTTGTGGACACAGGTATCGAAATTTTAGCTGAAATGCTCTTACCTTTAGCAGTAATGTATTCCTCACCCTTTCTTTTTTTATCAGAACGGCCTTTTCTTAATTTCCGTTGCATTGGACCTTGGTTCTTTTTTCTTTTTTTTTTTGCAGTTATTTGCGCCAAAGGAAAGTGATCATCTAACTCGTTTTGAGGGTCTTCGGAATCCGCTTTTTCATGTTCATGTTCAGAATCTGATGGTTCCCACAAATCGCTAGATTCAGAACTAAAATCATCACCAGAAGTTACTTCAGAAGCTAATACATTCAGTAGATGACTATTTTCTTCAAGATTTACTGGTGAACATAGTGCTGGTTTTAAAACGTGCAAATTGTTTTCTTTACTTCCAGAGGGGCCTGGATATGAAGCTGATTCAACATCAGTCAGTTCTACACTAGTGAGAAACGAGCCATCCAAAATGTTGCTAGTAACATCCGTGCTTACCTAAAAAAAATGAAATTTATTATAAATCATACATTAAATACTAATATAAGTATTCTTATACACTCTTATATATTCTTGTACACAAAAATTGAGTAATTATTTACCACATAAAATTAAACATTAAAATACTTACATTATTAAAAGACGACTGTTCATTTTCTAATAAACACATCTCAATCATTTTTGTAATACGAGAACTTGTATTATAAGCCATGCTTACCAAATTACTCGATCGCATTTACTGCGTCATTCACCTTCGAAAGATTTAGACAAACTAAATTTAATACTGACTAACTGACTAAGTGTAACTAAATGGCCATCGATAGACCTTAACACTAACATAATGCAATCGACACGTTCGTGAATACGACCAAATGCTCATGAATAATTATGATAAGTACAGAATAACGAAAAGAAAAGTTTGATATATTCATGTTATCAAACAAAATTTGAATAATAGGGACTTATCGATATTATACCAAGCCGTGGAACGTTTTCTAGACGTGATGAACATACCATAGTCAGATCAAACGAAAATAGATCAAAAACAAAATGCAGTGCAGGACTTAACAAAATTTTCGCTATTTTGGAGTTATCATGTTTCTCCCAAACACAAAAGATATATATATATATATATATATATATATATATATATATATATATATATATATATATATATATATATATATATATATATATACATATATACATCCCGCTATCCTTTTAAACTCTTTTCACGTTGCAGTAATTTAGCATCACCAAGAATTGCTATCATTTTCTATTTATAAATTGTGTATGTTCGTTTAGTGCACCTTTGTAGGCTTGGCACTGTTGTCGGTTTTTCAATATTCCGATTTTTTTTTATATATTTAATTTTTTACGTCATACCTACGTTTTAACATCTAGCGGTAAAATCACTGTATTTGGCATCATTTTAGAGCCAATAGATGTTGCCGGTATTAATCCTTAAAATAATATTTGATACCTAAATATCGATCGCTTTGGGTTCAAGTTCAAAGAACGACATTGAAACTACCTGCTCACAAGTTGCAGTCTCAACGGGTTTTTTCTTCGTTTAGATGTTATATTTATTCAACCTAGATATTTTTGCCCAGAGAATCGTGTAGGGGAATATTTTACATAAATTTCAATTTACAAGCTGTTTAGTCGAAGCTATCGGTGAATAGTTTGAGATAAATATTATGGTTTTATGGTATTGAGGCCTTAATTATTGGTTGTGATCCTGTTAATGTTTGAAATTTTTATTTCCATTCCGGAAATCGTTCTCAAAAAACGTTTTTTTGTTCAAAATGTGTATACACATGTTTACATAATTTGTACAATAAACAAAGTTATTGCAAAATAATAGTGGAAATCAAAACGTTAAATATTAGTTAATTAAAAATGTAATTTTCATCTCAATAACGACCAATAATTGTGGCTTAATCACATAAAAAAATAATATTTGACTTTGACCATGCCATAAGAAAGTAGTTCACGGAACCTCGCTAAATAGTTTAAAAAAATCTTATACAGAAATTTAAATTCTAAATAGTATGAGGGGTAGCTGACGAAAAATTCGTAAAGACGTACACTTGATTTTGCTTTGTTTTTTTAAACAATCTTAAAAGGCAAAAAAAAATTTTTTGCTTATAAAACGTTTTGTATACATTCTAAAGAAAAATAATTCAAATAAAAGTTGTAGACCATAAAAAGTTTTTTATGTAGAGAAATACCAAATTTAAATACATAAATAATTGATATAATTTCAAAAAACCGTAAACTTTAAGATATTATGTTTGTAGTAATTTATAAATGTTAATAACTTTGTTTTTTGCCTAACGACAGGTAATATAGCTACTTGAAATTATGGCAATTGATCAGTTATTAAAGTGTGCTAAATATCAAGCAGATCAAAAAATATTTTACAATTTATTCAATTTGTTTATGACAGAAACCGATTATTTAAACAACCGTACTTGTCCAAACAGTATGACTCTACAAGTATTTTGTAACTTGCAATCGATTCTTTGCGCTTTCAGTTTTAGGGTATATTAAAAAAACTTAAACATATTAAATTTTTTATTAAAAACAGTTTGAATAGGGGACTTTTTAGTTTTTAGACCACTTTACGTTTTTTTAGTTTCTTTGACAAGTGAGGATTGTCTATTCGCTTATTTCTTAATATGGGCTATGAGCAATTATCTAGTCAAGTCAACACTATTATAGAAGTTACCCATACTTTTCCAGTACTCATTCAGACGGTTCATCTTAATTGTCCCCATATGGAACATAAGTCCGAGAAAAGTCTTAAATTCTGTTTGTGTTGTCTCTTTCCAAAACGCAATCCTCGATTTTTCTGAACGACTTTGTGCAAATATTTCGTCAGAGTCAATCAGAGTCACTTCCATCATTCATTTAATCTACATCGTCCTCGACAGATGCTTCTAACAATGATTTTAATTCAGCAGTGGTCAATCTACGTTTATGTTCACATCTAGCTTTTTTAGATGTCGAAGGCATATTATTTACATCCATCTTTTTATAAATACTATAACTCACTTTTACGGAGGTAATTAACAATAAAAACGTTCTACTAGAAACTATCAACTTACGACTTCCAATACTATAGGCCACTTGAGGCACAATACGTTTTTACTCAATAATAGTTCCTGTATAAGAAAAATTATTTTTTAATGTGCTTCAATGAAGCAGACTAGACATATTGCAGTATTGCCATCACATTCTTCACAGTATGTTTTAACTTTCTACTAGTCATGCTTCTTCTTAAAAGTTTGTAACATCTTGTACACTTTCTTCTCTTTGTATTATCTACATCGCTTTGCCTGAGATGGTATTTTTGGGTGTAACTGGTCGTGAGGGTTACAACATTTCTTTAATTGCAAATGCTTTCGCTAACTCCAGTCTGAACATAAGGATAGGTTGTCGCTTTTTTTACGTTTTCTATTATTTAGCAACTTAGCATTGACTACTACGGTATTAAATGCGGCATTAAATATTAATTCCACTGCCACTTTCCGGTACCACTTCAGAATTTTGCGTATTGGGCTTTGGTAAGAAGCCACTTGATCACTAAAATCAACACTCTTTTTCACCAAGTTATAATCGAGAATAGTTTGTGGTTTTAGTACTTGTGTATAATTTTTCTTTTCATTTGATTAAACCAAGATACAACTATTATGTTTAAATGTTGTAAGGATTAAAGCTGGTCTTTTGTCGACCCATTTTATCACTTGTAAAATCAATTATGGGGTTAAGTTTCATCGTGAGTAGCTGGTTGCAACTTTTTTAATCGAGATTTTGGTTTTACATGTTTTTATAGTAAAACATCTGCACATGAATAATTCGTTTCTTGAACAATGATTTCAATTCAACGACCAATATTCTAAAATAAGGTGTTATTACGTCGTCCGGAATATTATAAACTGGTTCTCTTTCACAAAGCATTGGAAATATGGTTTACATTCTATATTTAGAAAAATCTGTTACTGCAACTCTTGTTCGACTAAACTAAACTAAATTAATACACAAAACAAATTATTCTATTTTTTTTATAGAAATGCAGATTCCTGTTGGATTTTTATCAGTGCGGCATGAGTCACTGGTGTCTCGTATATCCGGACCTCTTATCGCATTACAAACATAATTCTCAATCAGCAGTGCGTTACAAGATACATTTAGGTCGTATAATCTTAAAGCCGTAATAAGACCATAAGACCGTATGTTATAAATAAATATATTCCTATAAGAATTATCTTGAAAGATGAAAAAATACAATAAAAAAGTGCAATATTAAGTGTTATTTAAAAAATAATAAGTCATTCACGGGCGTACAGTTAAAAACAAAAGTTTTCAGTGTTCTATTGCTTGATTATTATTATCTGGTATTCTGAAAATGTTGACATTTTTTCCTGGTCTGATCTTCCTCAACTAACGTCATCTTTCTTATTTGGTGGGTTGTATTGTTCAGGTCTCTTTAAGTGTTTTTGTTGCTATCCATAGTGAATGATTTTCTTTAGACAATGTACTAATGTAGTGTTCAAATGTGGAATTGCGTGCATCATGTAGCGCTGATCTTAATTGTCTGATTATCTATCTCTTGCTCTTCATTTTTCGACTATTAGTTGTATAATATAATTCTGAGTGTTATTTGTGTTTTCTTGATTTGGAATTGTTAATCGTGTAGCTCCATATGAAATAGTAGAAGATGAAAACGACAGCATATTCATCGATAAAAAAAGGAAACGCGATAAAGATATCTGAAACAACTGTTTTATGTTTTACCAAAACAGATGAACAGAGCACTATAAAGAGGAAGTAGAATTAGCTATGAAACAGCTTGAATGGGGAAAAGAAGTAAGCTTAGACCAAATACCAGCAGGAATTATTCAACTGAGGAAAAAAATTAAATGGATATTTTACGCTAATATTTCACGTTCTGCGACGCATTCCACGTTTGACACACTGTCTTGTTTAGTTTTCTGTCATTCTATTTGTTAAATCCTATCTCATTCTCATCACAGCGTCAAGGAGCAGTAAATGTGTGCACTGAACGGGAGGCATATGTCTAACAGTGAACGTTGGAGATTTTTCGAGTTTATCATATCTTCTTCTTTAAGTGCCTCTCCTATCGGAGATTGGATATCATTAGGGCGATTCTAATTTTATTTACTGCTGTTTTGAATAATTCGTTAGTGGTACAGCCAAACCACTCTCTTAAATTTCTCATCCAGGACATTCTTATACGGCCTGGATTTCTGCGTCCTTGGATTTTTCCTTGCATTATATTTTGTAGGAATGTGTACTTTTGTCCTCTCATCAGGTGGCCAAACTATTCAAGTTTTCTCTTTTTTATATTCAGTATAACTTTTGGATCGTTATTTATTCTGCGTATTACCTCTTCATTTGTAATTTTATCCACCCAACTTATTTTTAGTATACGGCGGTAGCACCACATCTCAAATCTTTCAAGATTTTTAACATTCTTCTGTTTAAGAGCCCATGCCTCAACAACCGTAAAGCAAAGTACTGAATACATACTAAGTAGTTAACTAAAAGTGGACGTATGCAAAGATATGCATGACGTAATCGTATGGTATTCGCTAATAATCCTGTCACGTAATATGTCACACACTTCTGTGCGTTAATTCGTTTTATTGCTGCCAGTTTAAGGTGTTAATACATGCCGCCATGTTTAATTTTTCTCCACCATCGTATTATCTCCGTTAAATCCTATCATTTTAGGCTCCATATGTCATGATTAGACCTATAGGACCGGAGATACGCAACTAAGGCTCTTTTGACATAACATATATAGGATAATATATATAATATATATATACCTAAGGTATATATATATACATAATATATATATACCTAAGGTCCTTTTGGTGTTAATGTATTTGATTTCTACGTCGTAGTATTCTATTGGTTAAATTGTACCATTTGAGGTACTGTACGTCACGATTGGACTAATAGGATCAAAGATACATAACTAAGGCCCTTTTGCCAGGCTACTCTATTTAATTTTTATATCTCATTGTATTCTATTAGTTAAATTCTATCATTTGAGGTACGAAACGTCACGATTGGACTAATAGGACCGCAGATACATAACTAAGGCCCTTTTGACAAGCTGATGTATTTTATTTTTCTATGTTATTGTAATCGATTGGTTAAATCCTATCATTTGAGGTACTGTACGTCACGATTCGGCCACTAAAAACGAAGATACGTAACTAAGGCCCTTTTGACGTGATGCTGTATTTGATTTCTATGTCATTGTATTCTATTGGTTAAGTGCTATCATTTGAGGTATCTTACGTCACGATTGGACTAATAGGACCGAAGATACATAACTAAGGCCATTTTGACATGCTACTCCATTTAATTTTTATACCTCATTGTATTTTATTTGTCAAATCCTTTCATTTGAGGTACTGCACATCATGATTGGACTAATAGAACTAAAGATTCACAACTAAGGCCCTTTTGACATTGTTCTGCATATGATGTTTCTATCCCATTGCATTATTTATGTTAAATCCTATCATTAGAGGTACTATACGTCACGATTGGACTAATAGGACCGAAGATACGTGACTACGGCCCTTTGGACATGTTGCTGTATTTCATTTTTTTATTTCATTGTTTTCAATTGGTTAAATCCTGTCATTTGAGATACTGTACGTCACGATTGGACTTATAGAAACGAAGATATATAATTAAGGCCTTTTTGACATGCTGCTATATTTGATTTTTCTGTCTTATTGTATTTTATTGGTTAAATCCTATCATTTGAGGGGCTGTACGTCGCGACTGGACGAATTGGAGTGAAGATACAATAGGTACTTGCAATATATCATAACCCGTTCCTTTTAACCAAACATGATTCCAAAATGATTTGTGGATGAAAAAAATATATATATATTCTTAAATTTACTTTTCGTTGTGGGCAATATTATATTCAACAGCGATGCCAAATTTCTGATGCTAAAATAATTGATAATGAAAGTGGGATATACATTTTCATGTATATAATGGCAGCGAGTAAACGGTAAAACCCTGAACTAAATATATATAATATTTTCACTGTACCATCATTTTAGACTAAAACATTTTCTGGAATAAACTTATATAACTCAGTAAGGGATAAAAAGAGAAAGCGGATATTTTAAAATACCAACACGGTATCAAAACTCTAATCAATGAGATGGTTAAAATTCTTGTAACAAGTACAGGAAAACAGTTATTGAGGTCTTGTAAAGTAGCGTCGATATACAGATGCTACTTTGCAAGACGATGCTAAATTGATGGGAAAGCATAATGTATCGATGCGAAAATGATAGTAGGATGTATATATATATATATATATATATATATATATATATATATATATATATATATATATTGTTATGATGTGTTTTTTGTTTGAATGATGAGCAATGAGTATTTTTAATAATATAATATATAGGGTTTTTATCGCGGTTCTCAAAGAATTAGCTTGTAAGTACTTTTTTAAATTATCTTTATTATAACTATTATGAAACACACATATATATCTAACCTAGCCAATGTAAATTTAAAATAAACTATCTTTAAACTGATGTTCTTATAAAACTAATTAAATTCTATAGACAATGTTAAATTTAAACAAACTATCTTCAAAATTGAAATTGTTATAACACTAACTAAATTATATTAACAAAATTTTGTACCTTTCTTTCACTGAATGCCTAAATGAACTGTTTTCCACTATATATATTCTAATCACCACTGAAAGTCTTCGTACTTCGGTTATCCTTGTTTTTGTGAAATTTCTTTTTCCAATTATCAGCTTCTACCAATTTAAGATATATTTTTCTTCTTTAACTTTTATACACCACCAAACAAACCAGCAAACAGCATTTATATTTATTCTTCTTTTCAATATACCAATATCCAATTATTATAAGTTGATTTATACTAATCTCCAATCATAATATAATTTTAATTCCTTCCAATGTCCATCCAATATTCTTCTAATATACTTTTATAATCTTCAATAATTATTTGTGTATAATTATAAATGTGCATTAAATATATGCATAATTTTTAATCTTCTTTTAACTCACTATATTAAACAATTGGACTATCTCCAACTAACTTTCATATTTCTTATTAAACTGCTTGACTGACTTACTAAAACTGTGAACAATTGACTTCACTAACTAATCTACTAACTTTCATAATAAACTGCTTGACTTCTGACTAAAAACTCCATCTTGAATCCAAATCACGGGTATTTATATCCTTTTGGATATTCCAGAACCATCTGGTAAGAGGTCATGTTCCATTCGTTCTATTAACTTCTATATAGATGTTCTCGAAAAAAATATCTGTTCGATCCACCGCCATAATCATTATTCCAGAATGTTCGACCGTAAACAATGGTCACACTCTGCACTCTGGAGAATTCGTTAATGTTCCATTGATAATTTTGTTGACATTTAGGCTTTTCAGATCAGAATAAACATTCAAATTAGTAACTAACACTCTAATTTAATAAAATACACATTTCAAACAATATATTATTATAACCCCACTTTATATTCCCTTATGATTAATTTCTATCTGTCAATTACTTACTGTATAGTTGGTTGCCTAGGCACATGGCTCACTTAAACATATTTACAACATTAAAATATAACTTTTTACACTTATTATATGCTAATTTATTAAAAATGCCCTCACATAAATAAATTTTTATAAAATTCTCTAGTATATAATTTATTTAAAACAACCAAATATCTAATACTATGTAGTATATAACTTATAAATTATTTTCTATAAACCCCAATCGTCACAATATATATATATATATATATATATATATATATATATATATATATATATTAAAAAATATATATTATACTTCTAAAATTATAAACGATTGTATTTTTATCTTCTTTCTAGTGAACAGATAGTCGATGAGTTTCAAGTAAACGACAATGGTATTGTAGTAATCAATTAAGAACGTATTCAAGCCCGAAGACTAATAACTACAAATGAACGATTGATTATTTCCAACGTATGTCCAAGTATTCCGCACAGCATTGAACAAGAACAACTGAAAAACTTAGATATATATCTAATAACTCCAATTACTTTCTCAGGATAGGGACTTTAAATCCAGCATTCAAGCATATCTTGAGTTTCCGAACGATACATTTTTATAGCGCCAATTAACTTAGACAAATTACCTGATTCTATGATAATTAACCATGAGGATAACAACTATCGAGCAAGGACATTTTGCATCTCAGAATCTCAATAAAAATAACCGGACTCCTTAAAACAACACCTAAAATACTGCTCATCTACACTCTCTGCAGGAAGTACCCCAATCAGCTCCCCTTTCGACAATTTCTTCTACACAATCCTCTCTTACTGAGGCTGAAATGTCTAGAATAATCATTACCTCTCAAACAAATAAGCATACTCCGATAAACTGCGACCTACCCAATGAGACTCAAAAGGATACCTTAAGTCAAGATACATTCTCACCCCAGAACCCAAAACGAAACGTATCTGAAGTAATATTCCCCTCAATAAGAGATAACGAAACTGCCTTCGTTGAACCGAAGCCACGAAGCAAAAAACTAAAAACTCAACAAGAAAAAAACAGAAACCTAATACAAGATCTTACCAAATGCTCCAGTCAATTCTTTAAAGAAAAATTTAACAATTGATACTTAACACAGGAAGAACTTATTGGTCAAGAAGATTAGAACTTAACACAGGAAGAAATTACAGTCCTTTGAAATGTGGTGTTACAGGAGGATGCTTAGAATAGCATGGACACAGAAGAAAACTAACACGGAAGTATTGCGAGAAATGGGCAAAGAATGCGAAATAAACACAATAAAAATAAGAAAGTTACAATATCTGGGACACGTAATGAGGGGATAGCGATATGAACTACTAAGGCTGATAATACAGGGAAAGATAAGTATAGGAAAAAGGAGAGTGTCATGGTTGAAGAATTTAAGCGACTGGTTTAAATGCAGTTCTATAGAACTCTTCAGAGCAGCAGTAGATAGAGTAAAGATAGTGATGATGATATCCAACCTCCGATCGGGAGACGGCACTTAAAGAAGAAGAAATGGGTACCATACCCATTTAGAGGATATTAAAATTCTTATAAATAAATTTCATTCATCCATCCTATGTTTGCAAAAAACACATTTCAAAGAAAATTCGTGTCACAATCTTAAAAACTATACACCATATTTTAAGAATAGAACGACTGGATGCCATTCTAGTGGGAGTGTAGCTATCTACATCCATAAATCATTAAAAGTTGACTTAATCCCTTTAAAAACTGATCTTGAAGTAACAGCCATATTTCTTAAAGGACTTCAAAAAGTAAGTATCTGTAATCCCTATATTCTTCCTGGCCAAGATCCATCTAAAAATAACTTGGTTAATCTTTTTGAATCGATTTCTCAACCTCAAATAATAGTAGGTAATTTCAACGCTCATCATTTTTTATGGGGAGCTAAAAAAGTGGACTCTCTAGGTCGTAAAGTCGAACAAATCACATCAAAACTTAACAAAAATATTCTCAATGACGGACGCATAACCAGATTTAATACTTCTATAGGTGATGGGGCTTCACTAGATTTATCTCTTTGTGATCCTTCTGTACAGCCATCATTACTTGGGAAGTTATGTCTTATTTATATGGAAGCGATCATTTTCCTATATTAATATCTAATATTAACCACAGGCCCTCATCTAATCCCATTGATAAATGGTCATTAAAAAATGCCAGTTGGCCTCTTTACTCTTCCTTAATTTTAGAATCTATATTGAACTTGATATCTTCTTCTGATGAAGAGGCGGAAATTGACTTTAAAGTATCTAGTTTTGTACAATGCATAACTTCTGCTGTACATAAATCTATTGGGATTATAATTCTCCAAAAAAATCATAATCCAATCGCCTGGCGGAATGCTGCATGTAAAAAGCTACAAAATATTCCAAAAAAGCCTTTTACAATCTTGAGTTACCCACCTAAAAGAATAAATTGGAATTTAATAGACTACAGGCTTACTGCAGATATGTCATAAAGCAGAGTAAAAAAGAAGCCTGGAAAAAATATATATCTTCCATAAACTCATCTACTCCTACTAAAGATGTTTGGAAAATAGTCAACAGAATGTATGAAAATAAATCTTTCAATGCTATCCACTAACTAGAACAAAATACTAAAACATACTCATCAAAAAAGGAGATAGCTGCAGTTCTAGCAAATACATACCAAAAACAGTCGAGTGACGAAAACTTACCAATATATTTTTTTAAATCATAAAAAGAACTTTGATGGGTCTAACATTGACCAGTTCACCTTTAAATGTGGAATTTATAATGGACGAGCTCCATGAATCTCTTAGCCAATCAATGAATTCAAGTGCCGGACCTGACAACATCCCAACTCTATTTCTTAAAGCTTTACCCGTTGAAGGCAAGCAGTATCTACTAGACCTCTACATTTATATTTGGACAAAAAATGTCTTTTCTGTTGATTGGTATAAATCTATCATAATTCGGGAAATACCGTAGATTGGGGATACTTTGAACTCGGGGGTTATTTTGATCAAAACTTTAAAAATTAATTATATGCCTCAGGCGTGTGCGCTTAGCCACTGCCGATAACCTAATTTTGCCTAGTCGGCAGCAATGTTACTGTTATTTAGTATTTATGACCATTCTATACCGATACACACGCGTGTGCTAGAAGTACAAGCATTTTTTTGGAGTATTGAGTTTAACATCAATTTTGTTAAGTGAAAAACTTCGTACATATCACGGTAAGTATATTGTTTATGCAACGTATTCTTGCATGTAGTGATTAGAAGTACTTTGATCATGAATCTCACTGAAAATAAGGTAAGCAGGTTATTGGAGTGATTAAGAGTACGGCGTGAAATTACTGGGGGAAATATGGATCAATACAATGGGCAACATTGATCGTGTGATCAATGTTACCCCAGACGATCCGTATAATCGTTTTTTCGAACAGATGAAAATATTAATCAAATAAATATTATTGAAACGTATTCTTTCTTGCAGAAAAATGCCCCGTAAGCATAAAAGATTACTTGGCAGCAGAAGTTACGCTGATTACCCTCCAGCAAATTTAGAAAGAGCCATTGAATGGGTAGTTGAAGGTACACTATCTATTAGAGAAGCATCAAGACAATATAAAATTCCCTTTGGTACCCTGTATAATAGATATAAAGGAAAACATATTGGCACCCCCGGACGTCTTACTATTTTCACCAAAGGAGAGGAGGTAGCAATTTTAAAAGCAGCCGCTAAATGTGCTGACTGGGGCTTTCCTTTATCTATTCAGGACCTACGAATGATGGCAAAATGGTATTTGGATCAACAAGGAAAAAACGTGGCTATATTTCAAAATAATCTGCCTGGTATTGACTGGGCATACAGCCTACTTAATAGGCATAAGGATTCGTTTGGGCAACGACTAGCAACAAATATTAAACGTGTTAGAGCTGCTGTTTCAAGAGTTACACTAGAAGAGTTTTATAATAACTTGGAGCCAGTAATTAAAGATTTTCCCAGTTCCAACATTTTCAACTATGACGAATCTAATTTGTCAGACGATCCAGGGAAAAACGTTGCATATACAAAAGAGGCATTAAGTACCCCGCAAAAGTGATGAATCACTCCAAAAGTTGTACCACTATTATGGTATGTGCTGCTGCAGATGGAACTCTTCTCCCTCCTTACGTCATTTATAAAAGCATTCACCTGTATGATACGTGGAAGGAAAATGGACCGCGTTGTTTACCTTGATGCGATAAACCATGCTGCAACCAAGGGACGAGGTATAATCGTACTCAAAGTGGATGGATAGATGGCGTAACTTTTAGAGACTGGTTCACAACTTGCTTTTTACCCCATGCACGACGTTTAGAAGGAAGAAAAGCTTTGATAGGAGATAATTTGTCGTCACACATGGATGTTAAAGTTCTTAAGATGTGTGCTAAACATGAAATTGACTTCATATGCTTAGTTCCAAATTCTACCCATTTGTGCCAACCACTGGACGTGGGCTTTTTCAGGCCAATGAAACAGGCTTGGAGGACGACGTTAACGGATGGGAAATTACAAAATTTGCGACTAAGTACAGTTCCAAAAGATATGTTTTCATCTCTTTTAAGGAAAACATTAAAAACTCTTGACGAAGTCACTCCTCGAGTTTCGAAAGGTGGTCCCAACAAACGGATAAAATTGCGTCAGCAGTAAAGCGAAACTTAATTAGCTCCTTTCGTTGTACTGGTATTTATCCGTTTTTCCCGGGTGAAGTTTATAAGAAATTGCCAACAGATGACGCTCCACAAGATCCCACAGACGCCGTTGAAAATGCATTAACTGCACTTCTAAAGAAGCAAAGATTTGGAGGACCAAGAAGACCAAAAACAAGAAAAAAGAAACTAGATGTAGCTCCCGGAGCTAGTGTGTCAACAGTAATAATTGAGCAGCAATCAGAAGATAGTTCAGATAAAGAAAGCCACATATCACAGTCAGATGAATCCGAGTCCGAAAATAAATCAGACTTGTTAGAAAATGAAGAAAACTACGAAGTGCAGTCTGAAGTAGATAAGATTCAAGCAGGTAGATATATTTTAGCAAAATTCTTATCTCAGAGAGAAAAAAAAAACTTATATCTATGTCTGTAAAATTTTGGAGGTAGAGCCGGAAGTAATAGTCATAGGCTATAAATCCATAAAACCCAGCAAGACAGAATTTAAGATGATTGATGCCGACATATCCCAAATTAGTAAGGAGGATGTAGTTGAATTTTTACCAAATCCCGCATCAATAGAGTGTTTAGATGGAAGCACCAAATGCATTTTTAAAAAAGACAATAAAGTAGTTGAAGTTTAGTTTAATTTGAAACACGTTAACATACCTTATTTTTCTGTAAAATTCGTAGTTTTTAAGTTGTTGAAGTGCAGTTTCATTTCATTGTCATCAAATACATTATTTTCTGTAAGTTTCATGTTTTTTTTACCCTAAAAAGTCATAATAAAATAAGATTTGTCAAAATATGTTTTCAAAGTGAATAACATTGGGGATACTTTCATATTAAACTAAAATTACATGTGTGATCAAAATATCCCCATTTACAGTATATCTTTGATCAGGTCCTTTAAATTTTTTTTCTTAAAAAGTATCAAACATTTAGTGTTAATATTTATTGTGTGTCTTGATAAATGAAACCCGATTATTACTGATTTTTTTAGTCGATTTTAACTCTTAGATAAAATTTTTGTTTAACATTAAAATTTAAAAATGATAAATGTATCCCCATTCTACGGTACTCGAGAAAATGGTCAGTAAGAGATTACTGTGGCACCTAGAGGAAAATAAACTTCTTAGCTCAATTCAAAGCGGCTTTAGAAAATCTAGGTCTACTACTGATAAGATAGTAGACATAGAGGCTGTAGTACATGAATCATTTGGCTGTGGGCAGGACTGTTTAGCTGTTTTCTTTAATATAACTTACGCCTATGATACAATTTGGATACAAGATATTTTAAATACATTGTCAAGCTGGTCAATTCAATGAAACATCTTGCATTTTATCAACAACTTTCTCCTGAAGCAACATTTCCAAGCTCGAATAGACAGCTCTTATTCTGATAATAAAACCCACAATCAAACGATATTTCTCAAGGGCCCACCCTTAGTGTTACTTTATTTCTTATTGCAATCAATAATATTGCCAACTCACTTTCACCTCTAGTAAAACTCTGTCTCTTTGTGGACGACCTGGTCATCTACTCAAGAGGGAAAAATTGATCATCAATATTACATTATATTCAAGGAGCCATTAGCAAATTAGAAAACTTGTCAAATACGATTCTGCGGTTCTCTTCCAATAAAACAAAAGCTATGCTTTTCAGCAAACGCTTCAGAGTTAGTTTAATCCCTCCAAATCTAGTATTAAATAACAATTCTATTGAATATCTAAATTATTTATTTTCTTGGCATTAAATTAGATAATCGTTTAACTTGGAAAGAACATGTGCACTTTCTTCGACAATCTACACAAAATGGACTAAATTTATTATAAGAATTATAGCTCACAAGCAATGGGGTGCGGACTTTCAAACATTATTGACTTCACACAGATCCCTAATTCGCTCAAAACTTGATTATGGGGCAGTTGCGTGCAACTCCGCAAAAACTTCAATACTAAAAATTCTCGATTCAATTCATAATTCTGCAATTAGGATAGCATTGGGGGCACATTACACAAGCACTGTTAAAATCATGTACTGAGAATCTGGAATACCTTCAATTCAGCTTAGAATGGAATATTTAAGTCTTACATATGCTACAAGGGTGGCGGCAAATCCAACCAGTTCTGTTTTCAGAAAAACTTTTGCTGACTTTTGAAGTTTCAGTCAAGAAAAAGATTAGATCTACCATTCTATCACCTTATCAGAACAATTCTAAATAACCTAGACATCACTGTACCTCCTGTATACACACTTACAAATTCTGATAATCCTCAACCATGGACAAAATCTTTCACACAGTGCGATATCAGTCTTACACCATTTAAAATATCTGATACTTTATCATACCTCTTTAAAACCAAAGCCTTGGAGAAGTTAAATAGCCATCACAAGTCCATCCACATTTATACTAATACGTCCAAATTGTAAAATGGAGTGGGTGTTGCATTTGTAACAACCAGCGAAGAACGGTCATTTTAACTCTCTAAGCAATTCACTATATTTTCTGCTAAACTACTTGCCATTCTTCAGGCAAAAAAATTCGTTAATGAAAATGAAAAGAATGTCCTAATTATCAGCCTAATAATTAGTGATTCATTGAGTTTATTATTTTCATTAAACAAACTTTTAACTAAACACCCTATTTTAAGTTTAATTAAGTCGGTACTCAGGATATGCCAAATCAACTATCGAACTGTTCAGTTTTTTTGGACCCCTTCACATCACCTTTACATTGTGGTATAAAAGGAAATAAAAGAGTTGACAACGTTGCTAAACAATAAATTCAGAAACCAGTTTCATTGTCAATATCTACTAGTCATCACCTTGGTGTCAAACAATATTTTAAAAACAAAATAATAAACAATTGGCAGGAAACATGGGATGTCTCAAATTCTAACTTCAGATTCATAAAACAAACTATCCTTCCATAGAGGCGACCTATGAAAAGAAGAGATCAAGTTATTATATCCATACTACGAATAGGACACACCAAGATCACTCATAATTTCCTACTACAGAAGCAACTTTGTGTTACGCGTGTGACAGTGATCTAACAGTACATCACTTATTAGTGGAGTGTCCGTTGTACGCATTTGAAAGACAACATGAACAGTTACCTAGAACAATAAAAGACATTTTAATTAAACATAGTGATAGTTTCCTCAAGACTATTCAACAAAATCTAATTATATTCTTTGTCTTTTTTTATATGTATGTTATCTGTAAAATCAACCATTGCTAATAACCCTTGTGGTTGAAGCAGATTCAATAAAAACAAAATATTTTGTTAGGTATACGAGTCTTTACGTATTTAGTTACCAGCTGTTTGTAAATATCTTTTGGTTTATTGTGTTTAAA
The DNA here is from genome assembly GCF_040954645.1 of Diabrotica undecimpunctata. Lineage (NCBI taxonomy): Eukaryota > Metazoa > Arthropoda > Insecta > Coleoptera > Chrysomelidae > Diabrotica > Diabrotica undecimpunctata. The sequence continues at coordinate 86,200,382 of NC_092808.1, read as the reverse complement.
AACATTTTCAGTCTACTTAAAGAAAAAGGTATGATAAAGTATTTCTCATTTTGTTTATTGCTTTTTAATGTGAAACATTTATAAGAAACCCTGGAAATAAAATTGACTGATATGTCGTAACAACAAACGATATAATCCCATTTATGCTGTGATGTTTCACCCCGCAGTGTGAGTAAGTACACTTCCTGTGCCTTTCCATACAACTACAGCATACATGACGCGTTCAACGATTATATTATCTCTTAGCTTTAAAACACTTAGAACAGATTCATTGCGAGAGTCATACAAGACAAAAATTGAGCTATCTTAATATAAAATGAGAGCTGTCTCTCATTAGCTTAAATAAACTTACCGTTGCAGACATTTTCATTGCAAACATAAGAATAATTGTAAATAATAAAGAGTGTATATTCATTAATTTTCAATAAAAACTTTCCATTTTAAAATAATAATCTACAAACGACCATTTGACCATGTGAATAATTTTTTGTGTTTAAGCTATAATAATAAATATTGGCTATGAGCACGTCGACTTGGTTGTATATTAATTTTCAGCCACTTGAGAGTCAGTCAAAATTTAACCCAACGGCAACGTAGCAAAAAAATTATTAAACTAGATTTACTAGATAGTTGGGACTAGGTGTAGTGATTCAAGTAAACCTGTGACTTGGAATGTTTTTAGAAGAAAATAAAAACAATGTTTAAAATTCAAATTATAGATTTTCATTGATTTCAAAACTGCCAATGTCAGATGTTATTTTAGGTCAATCCTAGTTATTTATATAAACAGGTTTTAATTTAATAAAAAAAATGTAAGTAAATATTCAAGTCAAAATTTTAAGTATACTTTTTAAAAAAATAATGAAAAAATAATTAACAATCTGGGATACATACGAAATCCTAAACGTAGATTTTTTAGCTATTCTTTAGATTTTATTGTCAATTATTGCTTCAGAAGTTCTGGAATTTCCAATGGAATAAGAGAGCTTATCGCTTGCTGGAATAAAAAGTTAATACGTTGTAAAAATAAGTGAATTTAAAACTAATGCATATCGACACCTCCTACGTAAAGTATCGTAACCAACAAATTTCGGGTTTCCTTTTTTTTTGTCTGCAATAATTTAAATTTCAATATTTCTAATAGAAGATCTCCAAAATTAGAGTGTCAAATGTCGTATGTTTACTTTTGTCCAAGTATACAATTATATTAGCCCAGTCTGGTTAAAAAAAAGGTGGAAAAATGTTTCGCAGATATGAAGCTTTTAAGACATAGGTGGGAGATACTAGATGATGAATAGATGAAAAGATACTCCTAGTTTTACCTTGCGTTTTTTTAAATAATAATTTATGGTCACAATTTGATTTTTTGTCTATAAATTTTTTCCCTTATATTTTAAATAAACAATATTTATGTTATTTTTTTATGTCAAGAATATCTTTATTTTCCCGTTTATTAAATTAAAATTGATAAATAATTTACAGAGATATTTGCAAAAAAGCAGTTTTTTTGCACTAATTTATAAATTTTATTAATTTTTTTATTAACAAAACAAAATGGTATTAATACATTTAAACATCAAGGAATTATCATCTTTTAGATTTGTGCGAAATTTCCCCCCGATCAGTCAAATATTTTAAAGGGTATTTAATTTGTTTATCCCTGAGGCTAATTATTTAAACTATTGAGCTTGCCCTATGCATGATGCTAGACACATTCAGCAAATTTCATAGAATTCTTTAAGACTTAGACTATCTCAGAAGTTAAATGCATATTGAGTTTTCGTCGAAATTATTTACAAAATAAACGTTTGAAAAAGGGGTATGTTTTTTACTTCTAAACAATTGTAATAACTTCTATATTTTTCAAGCTACAGACTTGTACGTACAACCATTGGATAGTTGGTGAAAAAGCTCACATTAAAAAATAAAAAACCTTCTATGACCAATAGGAACGAAGTTAGTGACTATTTTTTAAAAAATCATATCTCCATTGTTTTTAAACATTAAGAAGTAAAATTTGCACAAATTTTTAATGAAGATCTAAACTTTATATTGAAACTTATAGCTATAAAATTTATCTAATTTTTCGAAACGACGGTACTTTCGAAAGATCGGCATCGGAACTTCAAATTGCAACACGTAGGAAAAATTTACATTATCTCGGCTTCCTTTGCAGCTGCAGGCCTCTGTTTTTTATTTTGGGGTAGCTCGTTCAAATATGAATAACTACGTAGTTTTCACTGGCCGGAAAATATGAGAACACTCGGAAAAATTGAGTTCATTTGAAATTCACCATAAATACTTACTTTTTTTTAATTGGCTCGAATAGTCTGTCACAGTATTAATAATGATGACATAATTTTCACCCCCCACAAATCTCGGAAAATCCCGGAAAATCAACATATCTTTTTTCATTTTATATCAATGATGTAATAATACTTATATATTTTATAAATTAAATTTTAGGTAATTTTTTACACATTATATTATTATATTCCTTATATTAATTATAATTGTTTGTATTTTTATAATTAACAATATTGATTTTTATTCTATTTTTCTTACAAATATGATATACAATATTAATCTAATCTGCCTTACTGATTTGATAAAATAAGTCGATTTTTTCATCACTTGCCTTATTAAATTTTGCAATGTTTATTGAACTTTACTTTTTTTATTTTCTTTACATACATTGGTTTAAAAGTTAAAATTTGGTTCATTTATTCGACTTCACTGTCAGGTTTGAACCTTTTTGTTGCAGGTTGTTTGTCTTCACTTAGTCAGTCATTAAGTCAGTCTTTCTATACATTAACATATTAATGGGCGATCTTAATGCCAAGGTGAGTCAAGGTAAGGTAGGAGAACAAGAAGGAAAATATGGGCTTGGAAACAGAAATGACAGAGGAATCGATTGATTCAATTTTGCCAAAGTGACAGAGACTTCGTAATAACAAATACCTTTTTCAAATTACCTCCTCGACGGTTATATATATGGACATCTCCACAACATATTAAAGAAAAAATAGTGAGAAATCAAATAGACTACATTATGATAGCAAGGAGGTATCATAATGCTGTTAAATGTACTAAGACGTACCCAGGAGCTCATATAGGCTCAGATCATAACCCGATAGTTACTGTGATAGAGGCGAGACCAAAAAATATTAGAAGACCACACAGAAAAGCACTAGATTTAAATAAACTTAGAAACAAAAATATAGAAAAATAACTTTAAGAAGAAATAAATGAAAACCTCCGTTCAGTGCAGCAACAAATTAACGATACAAACAGCGTTAACCAAAAATTAAAGTACATAAATACAGCTATACAAACAGCAGGAAAGAAACATCTTACAAAAACAACAACAGAGAATAAGGGGTGGATGACACAAGATATACTAGACTTGATGGAACAAAGAAGAAAGATGAAGAATTACCCAGACAAATACAAAGAAATAAATAAACACATAAAAAAAAGAATAAAAGAAGCCAAAGAGGAGTGGATTAAAGAACAATGTGAAGAAATGGAAACCTATGAGAAAAAGTACGATGCATTCAATATGCACAAAAAAGTAAAAGCGATAACAGGAAGCATAAAAAAATGCCAAATAAGTAAACTTAAAGATAAAGATGAAAATCTTATTGTAGATCTAGAGAATAAAATAAAAAGATAGACAGAATACCTAAATGAATTATTTGAAGACGATAGAAACAACTTAACTCAGATAATCAATGCAACTGGGCCAGACATATTGAAAGAAGAAGTAGAATAGGCAATAAGAAACGCTAAAAATGGAAAAGCAAATGGACCTGATGAAATTCTTACAGAACTGTTGAAGCTTTTGAATGATATATCCGTAACCATAATATTAAATTTTGCAGCGAGGAGCTAAAACAGTTTCCCCTCCACTTTCCTATGTCGATCTTTCGAAAGTAACTTCGTTTCGAAAGGTTTTAAGTTTCGAAAAATTGGATGAATTTTATAGCTATAAAATTCAATATAAAGTTTAGATTTTCATTCAAAATTTGTGCAAATTTTACTTCTTAATATTTATAAACAATGGAGATATAATTAACAAAAAAATTGTCGCTAACTTCGTTCCTATTGTTCATAGAAGGTTTATTTTTTTTGTTAAATGTGAGTTTTTTTACCAGCTATTTAATGGTTGTACGTACAAGTCTGTAGTTTAAAAAATATAGAAGTAATTACAATTGTTTATAAGTAAAAAACATATCCCTTTTTCAAACGTTTATTTTGTAAATAATTTCGATGAAAACTCAATATTCATTTAACTTCTGAGATAGTATAAGTTTAAAAGAATCCTATGAAATTTGTTAAATGTATCTAGCATCATTCATAGAGCAAGTTCAATGGTTTAAATAATTATTCCCAAGAATAAACAAATTGAATAACTTTTAAACTATTTGACCGATTGGGGGGAAATTTTGCACACATTTAAAGGACGGTAATTCCTCAATGTTGAAATGTATTTTATTTTGTTAATAAAAAAATCAATTAAATTTATAAATTAGTGCAAAAAAACTGCTTTTTTACAAATATCTCCGTGAATAAGTTATCAATTTTAATTGAAAAAACGGGAAAATAAAGATATTCTTGATATAAAAGAATGGTATAAATATTCTTTATTTAAATTATAAGGGAAAAAACTTATGGATAAAAAATCAAATTCTGACCATAAATTATTGTTAAAAAAAAACGCAAGGTAAAAATAGGAGTATCTTTTTAACTATTCGTCATCTAGTAACCCCCAACTATGTCTTAAAAGCTTCAGATATCTGCGAAACATTTTGCCGTGAAATCGATGATTTTTGTATAACCAGACTGGGCTATATGTTCTACTACCGATATTTAACGGGGGCAAAGATTTAATTGAAGAAAGTGAAAGAAATATAGGTATGTATTATTGTGTTCTGATATTTTGTAGTAAAATGAGTATTTTAATATAAACGTAATAATTTTTATCTTTCCGACGAAAAATATCGTAAGTTATATTTAATATACTTTACGTTGTTTGCGGTATTAACAAACTATCGTGTGTGTTATAGAAAGCTATTATATTACACCGAAAAATAAACAAAAATTATGTCTTATGTATATGATACGATGTTTTAAGTTGGCGTTCCATATTGTTCTTTTATCTATCTACTACATGCCATATATTACTTCATTTAGTTGCCATCGGATGTAGACAAGAGTGCAATAGAACAAATTATGGATTTTTTGGTCAGATACAGTTGATGAAGATTTCAACAGCGTGCCTACTTCCCCGTTTTCTGGTAACTATTTATAAATAAAAAATAATAAATATAATGATAATAATATTATTTATAAGTACACAGTGATAACTTAACATTAAATTATTTTTTAAAATCAATAGCGAACCAGCCAGAGGAAGATAACATACACATTCCATTCCCAGAGAGTACTAAAAACCATTAAGACTACGATTGTCATAACTACTTTTGTCCTTGGTATGAAAATGCTATACAAAAACCGCAGTCAGCCGTTTCATCCACTAGTGACCTACTATTAACAGCCTAAGCTAACAGCCCGTTTTCTTCATTTTCGGAATCAACTCCGAAATGTTCTAGAAAATGAAACAGATTTCTTGAAAGGATGTAGGTCACATCAGACGTCGACATTTTGCATCTTGGATTAATAATACAAGAAAGAGACCAAAAATATAGGTAAATCATATAAAAGTCGTGATGGTACAATCAGGTTGCGAAATCAATAAAACCGATGTGTCCAGAAAATTGTAGACAAAAATGTTCTTTAAAAATTAGTACCGATGTAAGGATTTCCATTTTTAATAATTTTGAAATTTAGATAACAGAGAAGAAAAAGGAATGAGATTTTGTAGCTACTTAGTACCAAACAAAAAAATATGAAGGGTTTTTACTGATAGAGTATCAAGGCTATTTATAGACTGACAGTAAAGAGAGAATTTATATATTTGTAAAAAGACGGTTTTAAATACTTTCTCTATGTGAAGGTACAAGATCTAAAGTAAACAGTTTATCTACACTGCTTTGGAAAAACTAGACGCTCTAGCGGTTTGATATAAATAAATCAGATGTGCTATCACAATCATCGTAAGGTGATAACCGAAAACGTTGTAAAAGTGTTTGTGATCACATCAAGTCCATTCAACGCATAGAATCATATTACATACGAAGTAGAAGTGATAATCTTTATTTGGATAGCGATTTGAATTTTTATCGCTTATTTGATTTATACAAGGAATGGTTTGATGAACTGGTATACTCCTCTATAGCTAATACTAAAAGGAAATATCCTGATATTGTTATCGTACATTTTAAATTGAGCTTTTACGTTCCCAAAAAGGACCAATGTGATAAAAATGTCACATTTAAAAAACAAGTCTATACCAAAGTGCTTTGATAAAAACTAAGCTAAAACCTCTAAGGAAAAAATATTAACAGCTAGATTTTTTCAGAAAATACTTTCGTTATAATCTTTATTATAAATGTAAACTATTAACATTCAACTTCACTGTTTTCAATGTCGTGGATAAAGAAGGTACTTGCTTCATGCGGCATGAAGGGCAGGGCAAAAGGGGCGCTAATAAGGGTTCTACGTGTTAGATGAAATTTATTTCAAGGACCTAGGCACAAATGAATTTAGATTTTGGTCGGATAATTGTGTGGGCCAAAATCGTTATAGCATAGCCATGTATTTTTATGCTCCATCCACTTTAAAAGTATCTATTCGTCATTGCTTTTTAGAATTTGGGCACAATCAGAATGAGGGTGATAGTTAGTGATGTTGTATTTTTATTTTTTTTTTGTTACTAGAGGGTTTTTATGTTTTATTAAAATAAACGTTATGTTGATGGGTCTTAGAATAAGGGTTATTAAAAGGTATTGCATTATTTATTTAGACTATGGTACCTTAAAATCCAAGGAAAGATCCAAGGAAAGAGAAGCATAGGGAGGCGTAGTATGTCATGGCTGCGCAACCCGAGAGAGTGGTACGGATGTACATCAAATGAACTTTTCAGAGCAGCCGTCTCAAAAGTCCGAATAGCTATGATGATTGCCGACCTCCGCCGCGGAGATGGCACTTGAAGAAGAAGAAGACCTTAAAATCATTACAATAAGGTTCTACTTTTTAAATTTGTATGAAAATTAACAATAATTCTATCAATAAAATATGGTGATATATCAATAATAATTATATGCTTTTTCATTCCATACTTTCCTAAAAATACCCCTGAATATTTTTATTACAAGTAGGTTTATAAACTAACGACATTATTATTTAAAATTTTATTTATTTAGTTAAAATTTTATCGTAGTAGAATATAGTGTCTTCTACTTACAATAATTATTTACCATTTTTTAAAAAGAAGAATATAAAATTTATGACGTACGACAAATAGTTTTTATAGTAAGTATAATTATTCATAGTGTTACATCCTAGAATTTACTTTTTATGTCGGTCAACGTAAAATATCGTAAGTGATTTTTCTCGAAAACAAGAAATAATGTTAACTTAAGACTACGCAGGATTATTACCCAGCTATTTCGTAATTAATATCAAAATTTTCAAATATGTTGCTTATTCTCTCACTAAGCAGTCATTAATAAACAATAAGCGAACAGCTGTACTAGAAAGTTGACCGAATGCACTTACGATATTCTACGTAGGGGATGTCGATTATGGAAGAAACATAGAAATGGATAGTGGTAACGAATAGGTGAATACATATCAGAAAAAAGTTAAAAGATAAGTAGAAAATAAGAAAGAGGTATTTTAATAGAAGCAAGAAAAATCGGCAATAACACCGAAACAACATAAATAAGACAAGAAAATACCGACGGTCTAAAGCACATTCATTGTAACTCCAAATTTAACGTTTTGTAGATTTTGATACCAATCAATTTAAATTTGGGGCCCTTTTTATTGTGCACAAACATTTTAAATCCAAATCCCACCAAAATAATAATAATATGAATTTTAAATTGAGAATTACGGCATTTAGTTACATTTTGTAGTGCAATATTGTAAGCTTTTTGCAATTTTGTTGTAAGCTTCATATAATAGTTGTCCTCTTCAAAAATCGCCTATCTAAATTCACAAATAGTTTATCTCCATGTTGTATAAGCATATACAATATCTGTGTCCGTTAAAATTATATGCTAAACTTCACAATCATTGTATCTCCCATTTTTACCATGGCATTCTTTGTCTTTTGAATTTCTGAGGTTATATTTAATTAGTAAACGTCAAGAGCTGCACGCAGTCGTTCGTATTGTATTACTTATTATTGTGAATTTCTGTGTTATTTGTAATTAACAAAAGTATGTGTAGCCATGCTAAAAGCTTAGTGGAGTTGGCCATGTTATGCAATAAGGAAAATAATGCCTTTCCTGCCGGTAAGTTAAATATTTCAAGTATTCTCTCCTTGAGAATGTGAAAATGAATATTTCGTAATTTGCAGGTAATAAAGAAGTAATAAGTATACCTAAAATTGTCGGTCAAACTATCATTCCAGTTAAAAAAGTTATTTATGGTAAACAGATAGTCGATAAAGTTTTAGTGGAATTGGCCCCAAATAACAATAATAATAAAATTGTGATTGTTGAATGTGGTTATATTTCCATGTATTATAATTTGGGGGCGACTGGAAAAACTATACATTCATTTTCAACTTTTATTTTTTAATTTTATAATTTTTAAATTTTTATATTTTAATGGATATCGGTCATATAATATAGTTAAAAGAAGTTAAAATATACTTAAATAAAACATAGTGCCGTTACGTTTCGGTTTAGTTTTTTTAGCCATTTTTAAACCCTTATGAATATATTTTATTACTCCTTTATAGAGGAAACGTTAAAATTACACAAATACAGTGTTACGTATAAAGAAATAAAATATATTCATAATTGTTTGAAAATGGTTAAAAAAATAAACCGAAACGTAACGACACTATGTTTTATTTAAGTATATTTTAACTTCTTTTAATATTATATGACCTATACCCAATAAAAATATAAAAATCATAGTACAAACGGTCATTTAAAAGAAATTTTAATTTTGGACTTAGAATATTCAAACAACTTCGAAGTGGTTCAGCAGTTGCCTAAAGCAAACATTATTATTAAAGCTGAAGAATGGGATACAGGGCTCGTTTTTCCGAAACAGTTAGAGGAAATTGTCGGCAACTCTCAAGATGATACTGTCCCGGAACAATTATTAGGTAAAATTGTCGACAATTCTAAGGACGATATTATTCTCGAAAACTTAAACGCAATTGCCGATAATCCTGAAAACGATATTTTTCCGAAACAATTATTTATGCAGTTTTAAATAATTCTGAAGACGATGTTTTTCCGGAACAATTAAACGAAATTAGACAATTCTGAAGACGATAGCGATTCATACATACCAAGAAGCAATGATTCCAGTTCCAGCTCCAAAAGTGAACTTTTGTCTCAAAGTTTAATCATACCAATGACGTATATTACTTCTGAAGGAGAGGTTAGTAATATAGAGGTAAGGCAGAGAAAACGTAAGCATATAGCTGATCCATCCAACTGGGAAAAAAACTTACGTAAGACAAAGCGTGCACTGGGTCTAGAGTATATAAGTAGAAAAGGTGTCAAAGTTCCTGTAAAAAACCCTGTGTACTTAAATTGCAAATCATGCAAATTTAAATGCTCCTTACATATTTCTGAAGAAAGGCAACTGGCACTGTTCCATGAATACTGGAGTTTAGGTGACACCATTAAACAAAAGACGTATATTACATCAGTTGTTTTCGAAACAGAAGTGCAACGTCATAGACCAAAAAGTGGTATAAAAAAAGCCAACAAAAAGACAAGAAAGTATTTTTTAGTAGATGCTTTGAAAAAAAAACGAAGGGTGTGTTTAAAATTTTTTTGCGCTTTTTAATTTCTTTTGAAGTTACTGATTCAGCTTTAGCTAACAGATGACTAAGTGGCACATATACTGTGGTCGACAAACGCAATGGTCGGCCAGTACCTAATGCTACTAGTGATAATTCAGTTTTAAAAGTGAAGGAACACATTAACTGTATCCCCAAAGTCGAGTCTCATTATTGTCGGAAAAATTTCAAAAAGTTGTATTTATCGTCTGAACTAAATTTGTCAATTCTGTTTCGTTTATATCGAGGTGAGTTTTGCCCAAGAAATGAAATTGTCCCTGTAAAACAGTATGTATACAGAGGTATATTTAATCGTTATGATCCTCCTTTGGGGTTTCATGTTCCAAAAAAGGACCAATGTACCAAGTATGTTTATTATACCGCTCCAGATAAAACCAGTCTTCAAGCTGAATGGGACTTGCATAAAAAACGAGAAGTAGGAGCAATGGAAATTAAAGAAATTGATAAAAAGAAGGCATTAGATGACAAAGAAAAGACATCCATAGATCCATATCATTTGATTTGCAGGCCGTCCTTAATATTCCATTTGCTGGCGACTCGCAAATATATTACCATAGAAAACTGTCTTTATTTATTTTACAATATTCGACTACAGCAATAGTGATGGTTTGTGTTATTTATGGGATGAATTAAATGGGAGAAAGGGATCATCTGAAATCGGCAGCTGCTTATTACAATATCTGACAGAACTACCAGAGACAGTCACAGCAGTTACTTCTTATTCCTTATGATACATGCGGCGGTCAAAACCGCAACCAGTATATTTGTGCTTTAATGTTGTATGCTGTAAACAAAATAAAACATTTATAAATAGTGGATCTCAAATACATGGAATCGGGTCACTCATATTTAGAAACCGATTCCATACATTCTACAATAGAAAGAGCTAGAAAACATAAAAAAATATATTCGCTTCTAGAATGGGCTATACTTGTTGAGATGGCAAGAAGAAAACCGAATGCTTACAAAGTGTTCAAACGAACATTTTCCGATGTTTATGATTTGAAAGATCTCGACTCTAAGATTGTAAAAAATATAACACAAAATACTAATTATTTTTCGCCTGCAGATAAAAATAAGGCGTCCACATAGTTAAGTGGTTAAAGATAAAATGGCTTCGTTTAAAAAAAAATAGGCCCTATACTATACAGTATAAGTATAATTTGAGTGATGAAAATTTCTTACAAATTGACGTAGCTAAACTCCAGTTGAATAGGAAGCAAATTGAAAAGTTTTTCGATTGGAATGCCATTTCTCTCAAGCCGAAATATAAGGAAAAAATACCAGTAACTGCAGCTAAGAAAAAATATTTACTGTTTCTTCTAAAGGAGGGAGTAATACCAAACACGTATTTACGTTTTTTCAAGAGTTTTGATTGTACATATAAAGAGACAAAAGGTAATAACAAGAAAAAACGAAACTTACCTGCAGGATCTGATGAAGATGGAGAATGAATCTTATAGTTTTGATTTTTTTATGAGTGAGTTTAGTATTACTGAGTTACCTAGCTTATAACCTAACTAATGTTAAAAAAATAATACCTATTTAATAATAACTATGATGCAAAATTAAAAACAGTGGTTTTATTTAAATTGTTTTTTACATTCGGGTACGGGTATACTATAATTTTTATTACTACAAAATAATATTAAATACCTATATATCTAATAATAATTTTTATCTTATTATAAGTTGTAACAAATTTTACTTTAGTAAACGGTATTCAAACAGTAGCTAGTAGTTTAGCTGTTTTATATAAGAAGATACAATGGTTGTTCTTTAAAATGTAGGGTACACATATTGTATCTCCGGTCAGTTTTTCTTAAATGTTTAAAAAAACTTTAAAATCAATAAACATAATAAGTATGCCTTGTTTGTCAATCTACATTATGAATTTAAAATATAATTCTACTTTACATAACGTTAACACTTCTCTGAACATTAAATTTGCGATTACCAAAAAATGGGTTTTTGGAGATACAATAAGTGCACTTTAGACCGACGATAAACCAATTATAAAATATTATGTTGGAGTTCGGTTCTGCATCGATAACTATAATGTTGTACTCAATGTGGGCTCCGAATATTTTTAACATTAACAAAGTTTAATGTAAGTTATAAATTGTGAATCTTAGTGATATATTGGAATAAACTGTAAGTGTACAAACTCTTTACATAATATCCAGTTAAATTAGCATTCAAATCAGCAAATTGCAATTATTTGTTATTGTTGTCAATAAACAAATCCAGTTTTACCAGCAAATAACCGCTTTTAGTAAAGACCGATATACCTGTTTTAGCAGGTGTACAGAGTCGGACTTACTTTTCATAAACGTTTATCGAAATGAATTTAAACATGGAATCACACAACAGTTCTACAATACAAGACCATCAAAAACAAATAAACACATCACAGTCATACTCATCGGCAGCGTCGAGAGTGCAATTTCCTTTAAAGTCCCAAGCAATTATCTTTAGTGCCTTAGAAAACACCAAACTTCAAGACTACCTTCTCCCACTTGGAAATATAATTCAACCGAAGAATATAATCTTCTCTTCTAGATTGTCTAATAATCGCATATGTATGTATTTATCCAATAAACAAATAGTGGACGATTTTATGAATAATCATGGTCAAATAGAAATACAAGGTGAAATTGTCAGAGCAAGAAGGTTAGTTACACCAGCGGAACGACTTGTGCTCTCCGGCGTGTGTCCTTCAATACCGCACGACTTGCTTATCAATGAGTTACAAAAAATCGGCATAGTTCCTGTCTCCCCCATGACCTTTCTCAAAATAAGTGCTTCTATGCCTGAATACAATCACATCCTTAGTTTTCGAAGACAAATCTATATCAGTCCACACAATCTAACACTACCAGAGTCATTTACTCTTGTTTTTGACAACACGACATATAGAATATTCATTTCTCAAGACAGTTTAGTTTGCTTTAGATGCAAGAAGCCAGGACACATCGCTTCACAGTGCTCCGAACCACTAGCTCAACTAAACCCCAACCAAAACAATGAAGCATCGGTATCCAGCGCAACAAATATATCCTTGCAAGCATCCAATGACATAAACCCTTCCCAGTGTGAACAAATGTCTATTTCTAATATCCCGGAGATACCGAACAAAGTAGATGCATCAAATAAGGACAGTCACATAATGAATCAACCAAAAAGAAACTTTGATGAAATTATTTCACCTGAAGCAGATCCATCTTCAAAAGAATGTAACATTTTTCCACCACCTAAAGTCCAAGCAAAATCTAAAAAAGCTAAAATTAGTTCAGCAAGCACTTCTGAATGCTCATTTTCTCTCTTACTTGACCCTGCTAAAAACTTCATAGAAAATCACCCTCTACCTTTCCCTCTAAACGTTGATCAACTTAATATGCTCCTAATGAATATCACGGGGTCAACAGATCCTATAACCACAATTAAAGAATATACCACAGACCTACCAGCTTTGTCCGATATGCTCAGTCAAGTTTATCCCCATTTAAAGGAAAGATCCATAAAACGTAAATTCACGTCCATAAGGAAAAAAATCTATAATTATCTTAACAGTGAGACATCGGAAGCGGAAAGTGACACATCTCAGTTAAGTCAACATTAAATTCAAGTCTCTACTTCAGTGGAATATTGATGGTTTTTTCCATCGCCTTGCTATGCTCCATCATCTAATTGGTGAACAATCTCCTGATGTAATATGCCTACAGGAAACTAATCTGAATCCCCCAAAAAAATATAACTCCAACCAATATGACTGTTTTCGCAAAGACAGGATAACAAATAATAATTTTTCTTCAGGCGGAGTAGCCACATTAGTAAAAAAATCACTATCGGCGAAAGAATTTCCAGTGACTACAAATCTGGAAGTTGTAGTCGTGGAAATACAATCATCAAACAGGTATTTTATTTGCAACGTTTACTTACCCTCCAGTCGCCAAGTAACGTACAACGATTTAAAGGAGTTATTCAATCAAATACCATCCTCTCGCATCATCGTGGGAGATTTTAATAACCATAATATTATTTGGGGCTCCTCTTATTCAAATGCTAGAGGAAAAATTGTCGAAAATATAATTTCAGATTTTCAATTGAATTTTCTTAATGACGGATCTCCAACCAGATTTAACATTAATACCGGAAATTCTTCAGCAATTGATCTAAGTCTTTGTGACCCTGCACTCACACCTCTATTATTTTGGGAAGTTTTACAATACACTTATGGGAGCGACCACCATCCTATAGTAATAAAAAACTCTATGGCTCTGACCCATGACGTTTTCATACCCAGATGGAAAACTGAAACTGCTGATTGGTTAAAATTCGAAAATTATATCGACAACTCAATGCCGAATTGTAAAATAGCTGAAAGCATTGATGAATCCTTACACAATTTGAATAGCATTATCATAAGTAGTGCTGAGCAATTCGTTGGAAAATCAAAAAAGACAAAGAATAATCAGACTCCTGTACCTTGGTGGAACTCAGAGTGTGGAGCAGCTATTAGAGCAAGTAAAACTGCATTTAATAAATATAAAAGACATAAAACACCTGAAAATAAAACCATGTTCAAATCACTTAAAGCTAAGACACAACTTATTATAAAACAAGCTAAGAAGGCTTCCTGGTCCAAGTATGTTTCAGAAATAAATACCTCAACTCCTGTCAGCGAAGTATGGAAAAAAATAAGAAAAATTTCTGGTCTGAAATACACGCCAATGATTTCTAAATTAAAAGTTGACAATAGGATTTCAACTTCTCCTCAAGAAATAGCTAATACCCTAGCTGAATCTTTTAGAGAAATGTCTTCAAACAGTAACTACAGTGATACATTCCTTGAAAGGAAAATAATAATAGAGAATACTGATCTTTTTGCAAATGACAATTTAAATGATCCATTAGATCTACCTTTCACTTTTGAAGAACTGGAAAATGCTTTATCCGAATTAAAAAATACTAGCCCGGGCCTAGACGATATCCCGGCAATATTTCTAAAACATCTTCCTTACTCAGCAAAATTATTTATTCTTCAACTTTTTAACTTAATTTGGCAAAATAATAAATTTCCATCAATTTGGTCTAAAGCTATTATATTACCTTTTTTAAAACCTCAAAAATTAATCCTAGAACCTGACTCATACAGACCAATCAGCTTAACATGTTCTATGAGCAAATTGATGGAAAAAATGGTAAATCTTAGATTAACGTGGATATTAGAATTATCAAATCGTTTAGTTCCGGAACAAAACGGTTTCAGACAAAATCGTTCGGGCATTGACAATATTCTTGATCTAGAATCTGACATTCATGAAGCGCTAGCAACCAAACAACATTGTATTGCAATATTTTTCGACTTGAAAAGGGCATTTAATACTTGTTGGAAATTCAATATTCTGAAAGAACTACATTCATGGAATATTCGTGGAAATTGCCTGAAATTTATTAAAAACTTTCTACAGAACCGATCTTTTTGCGTAAGAGTACATAATACTTACTCAGAGGAGAAAAGTGAAGAAAATGGAACACCCCAAGGATCAGTCCTAAGCCCTACTTTATTCTTAGTGGCAATAAATAATATTATTAACAACCTTACTAAACCTCTAAAGGCTCGACTTTTCGCAGATGACCTTGTTGTCTATATCAAAGGAAATAACACCGAATCAATGACAAACGCTTTGCAATGTTTTCTAAACCAATTAGAACAATGGTCTCTAACGACCGGATTCAAATTTTCAGTAACAAAAACATCAGGTATACTCTTCTCCAAAAAGGTCTCATCAATGCCCCCTACATTAAAATTATACAACACTACGCTACCATTTAAACCAACGGCAAAGTTCTTAGGTATGTGGTTTGATCAAAAACTTACTTGGCAAGAACATATAAAACAAACAGTTTTAACATGTCATAAAAGACTGAATCTAATGAAAACATTGGCAAACCGAAATTGGGGATCAGATCAGGAAACTCTGTTGAGAATATATAAAACACTAATTAGATCTAAATTAGATTATGGATCAATTGCATATGCATCTGCTTCAAAAACACTACTTAAAAAACTTGACAGCATACACAACGCTGGTATTAGAATTGCACTCGGAGCCTTCCGGACAACTCCCTCCGAAAGCATACTGAGCGAAGCCGGCGAACCACCTCTAAATTACCGAAGAATGTACTTAGCTCTAGCGCATGCTACATCTATAGCCTCAAATATAAAAAAACCCCTCTACTGTAATACTTTTAGTAACAAATATATTAATTATTACAATAATAAGCCCCGTGCTCCCAAACCTTATTACGAGAGAATCCGATTATATAGCTCCAGACTGAACATTCAATTCCCAACAGTATTTCAAACGAATACCAATAACTATCTACCTTGGACTATCAAACAGCCCAAAGTCATTACAGCGTTAAGCATATATAATAAACATGAAACTAGTCCTATTATTTTTAAAGTTAAACTAAATTCAATCCTAGATCAACAATACAATGAGTGGATTAAAATTTATACAGATGCATCCAAAGGGGAACTTGGCGTTGGAGTAGCAGTGGTAACCCCAAATGACACTTTTCAATTTAAACTTCCTCTAAATTCAAGCATCTATACTGCAGAACTATTTGGTTTGCTCAAAGCCATCAAGCAAGTAAATATTAAAAACATCCCTTGTTGTCTAGTCCTTTCTGACTCTCTCAGCGCAGTCAAAGCTATGCAAAATGTATACCCTAAACACCCCATTGAGAAAATTATCAGGGCCGAATTAATGAAAGCTCAAGAAAATTTCAGAAGAGTCCACTTCCTATGGATACCATCTCATATAGGCATAGAAGGGAATGAAGAAGCAGATACTAGTGCGCGTAACGCTATCACCAGTGACGTATCAGAAACAGAGTGTCGGAGTATCGCAGGCGATCTAAAAGTTTATTTCAAAAATAAGGTGTTAAGTGCGTGGAATCGGGAGTGGAGTGACTCTAGTTCGAAACTCAGAACCATCAAAAGTGATATTTTTTCATGGAAGTGCACAGCCAGAAGTAGAAGATGCCAAACTATTATTACACGTCTACGACTTGGACACTGTAGGTATACTCATGCCTATCTCTTCTCAAATAGTGAACCACCAAAATGCGAAGCATGCAATACAGTAGACAGTATAAAGCACTTCTTGATAGACTGCCCTAAATATGTAAATCAAAGACAGTCTTACAATTTGCCAAATAACCTGAAAGCACTACTCAACAAAAGTTTAGTTCCGGACAATTTATTAGGTTACTTAAAATGTATAAATATGTTACACAAAATTTAACTTAATTAATTGTTACAAATGTTCAATTGTTCACAAATTGAATTTAATTGTTACAATGATTGACTGTTACAAACGTTAATTTAATATTATTACAAATGTTACAGGAGTGTCGCTAATAACCTTTGGGTGGATGCGACTTTGTTTCTTTAAATAAAAAAAAAAAAAAAAAAAATATTATGTTACATTTAACCCATAAAAATGTAACATTTAAGCCATTTGAACCATTAAAATATTATTTTCTCTGTGTTTATTAGGTATCCGATCGTATATGAGCACTAAACCAACTTGTCAATTTTTGTTTGCATGTGACTTCGGTGTTCAGGTAGTAGGCAGATATTATCTGCAAATTCTTAGGATTTTCCATGTCTGTACCTTATTTACACGGTCCAAGAACTTTTTAAAGTCTATTACACTCACATCTATACCTCTACTTCCTTTTTTTGTTTAAAGAAAATACTAAGGGTGCATATGTGGGCAATGTTGGAGCGTTTGGCAGGTAATTCTTCTTGGTTACATCTTAGTTTTTTATCTAGTTCCTGATTCAATCTTTCGAATATGATTCTGGTCAGCACTTATTAGTGTTAATGCACGCCAATTATTGTATCTACTCAGGTCCCACTTTTTGTATATTTTTATTATCAATCACCCCTTCAACTCTTTTGGTAATTATTCGTCAGTCCATATATTGTTTAAAAGTTTATGTAATATTTCTATTGATTGCTTATTATCTGCTTTTATTAGATCAATAGATATATTGCCAATACCTGCGGCTTTGTTATTTTTTAGAAGTTTTAGTATGTTTCCAATTTCTTCCCTTGTAATTTTTCCAACAATCACTTTTAGCTCTGATAATTTTTCTTCGTCTTTAACGACTTGTGTTATTTCATGTTTAGCATGTATTTCTTCGAAGTATTTTTTCTATTTTTGTTTTATTTCCTTGTTTATCTTTTCCAGTCTTGCCGGCTGCTTTCTCTGATATATTTACCATCACGTTAGTACGTTATACATCTATTACGTTTGTACGTAATATATGGATAATGACCGTGTTTCTACGTGTTTAATTTATGTTAAAATCTTATTTATGTTAAGATATTAAATTTTTGTTAAAAACAAAGTTAAAAGAAATGTTTAATAAATTTCAATTTATATTAAACGCCAATTACACTAAGTATTGGCCTATTGTGAAAACATTCCAAGTAAATGGAAGAATTCGGTTACAATCCTCCTCCACAAAAAAGGGGATAAATCAGATCTCGAAAACTATAGGCTAATTAGTTTGCTTAATCACCTATACAAGCTCTCTACTCGAATACTGACAAACAGATTAGAAGCAAAACTCGATTTCTATCAATCAGAAGAACAGGCAGGATTTCGAGCGGGACACGGAACAAACGACCATTTGCAATGCCTTAAAACTCTAGTTGAAAAGTCTATCGAATATAACAGACCCCTTGCTCTTATCTTTGTCGACTTCCACAAAGCATTTGACACAGTCGAAACAGTTGCTATCTTAAAAGTACCATCAGAATGCAGAATAGATCACACGTATGCAAATATTATTCGAAATATATACGAAAATACGACAACAACCGTTAACCTCCATTGCATGACTGAGAAGATAAAAATTAGCAGAGGGGTGCGGCAGGGAGATACCTTGTCGCCAAAACTATTTATAACAGTTATGGGAGTATGCATTTAAACGGCTAGATTGGGAATCAAAGGGTATTAGCATCGATGGAAAGATATTCAATCATCTCAGATATGCCAATGATATTGTTCTCATAACAGACAACTTAGGAGAAGCTAGAGTTATGCTACAACAACTACAGCAAGTAACCCAGAAAGTCGGTTTAAAAATAAACTATGGAAAAATAAAAATGATGACCAATCTCGTCCCCAATGATCTAATAGAAATCGAAAAGTCGCCCATAGAATTTGTGGAAAAATATGTGTATTTGGGTCACGAAATAAGGTTAACGCGAGATAACCAAACATGCGCGCTACTCAGAAGAATAAGTCTGGGTTGAGCTGCATTCGGAAAAATGAGAGACGTATTTAAAACAAATATACCGATCCATTTAAAAATAAAAGCTTTTAACCAGTGCATTCTACCAGTCCTCACATACGGAGCAGAAACCTTAACTCTCACAAAAACATCAGCCGAAAAATTGAGGACACAACGAAAGATGGAGAGATCAATGCTTGGAATAAGCTTAAGAAATAGAATAAGAAACAAGGAATTTCGTAGACGAACCGGAGTGGAAGACATTATCGAACATATTACAAGGCAAAAATGGAGATGGGCAGGACATGTTGCAAGAATGAAAGACGACAGTTGGACAAAAAAATTGCTTGAGAGGAGACCACGGGCTGACAGGCGAAGCCGAGGAAGACCCCCAACGCGATGGACCGACGACCTCAAAAGAATCGTGACCAATTGGATAGCAGAGGCGCAGAACAGAAGCAGATGGATAAGTCTAGAGGATGCCTATGTTCAACAATGGACAACTCAGGGTTGATTGATGATGATGATGATTGGCCTAATTAATTTAACTGTAAAACTTTTTGTTGTAGATACTTAAAATAACCATATTATTTTAAAAATACCGATGCTTTTACTGAACAGTGAAACTTTTAATTATTTTATCTATTAATTCACTAAAATATTAAACTACGTAAAGATTTTTATTAAAACAAAGAGTAATGAAAACATAATCTGGTATGTACAACACGAATTACTAACTGCTTACAATGAAACTGTCTGCAAAAATACAATAGGAGTTCCACACAATAATAAAGTTAAACTAAAGCAAAAAAAATAATAAAACCTTTGATATCCCTAAGGTCCCAGTCAAATATAAATTAGTAATAGTATATAAAGTACTGGAATAAGTTTGTTTAAGCAAAAACCTTTTGATGTAAAATTATACAATAGAATAATTTTGCAATTAGTTAAAAGTACGTTGAGATGAAAGTTAGTCCTAAATATATAACAAAGCTTTTTGAAACTTTTATAAGAATGTTTTATCCAGGGTTACAACACAATGTAAATGGCACGATATTTTTAAGTAATTCAACTATACTTTGTAACTAGTAGTATTTTGTGGAACCATTAACTGTAAGTACAAATGTACTAAAATTACATCTAAAATGATTTTATAGGGTAAAATTGATATTATGTTGCTATATTTTAAATATTTTTAAATTTACCGGGCTTATCATAGATAGTTATCCGGAATGTAGAATACAGTTTATGTATTAAATATTTAATATTTGGTTTAGTATTATATTAGTCTTATATTATGAAAAATATTTTAGAATCTGGAGTTGAACCTGTTTTTCTTTTGTTATGTTTACGTAGATACAAGACTTGAGTATCAGTTAGGATTGCAATAAATTATTAACCCTCGAGTGGAGGCGCTGGTGCAATAGAGCAATATTACTTTGTGAGTGGGTGGCGCGTGACTATTGGGTTATTTGTTTTTATACCTCTCAGTATCTTCCTAGAAATTGACGAGGAAGTGTTAGTTGGGGCGGGCATGTTTTTGACACTGAAGTACCTGAGGGACTTAAAAGTACCCTTGTTTTGGACGCTGTACCAAAAGTACCAGATATTAGATATAATTAGGGTTTAATGATGGTCATTGAAATTTACTTAGTTACTAGTTATCAGTTTGTCAGAGAATAGTGAAAAGTGAACATGGAAATTTCAATGTTAGTAAGTAATCGTGGTAAAATTTTGCTCAAAGTGAACAGTTTTACTTTTTCTCAAGATAAAGTACTAAAATCGGGAGAAACGTATTGGAGGTGCGTAAAACGGTGGTGTAAAGCGAAGATATTCACGAAAGGGCCAGAAAAGTTAGTGATCCGAAGTAATCTAGAACATAATCACGAGTGTGATATCAAGACGCTTAATAGTCAGATTGTGCGTAGCAGTGCCAAAAGGAAGGCTAAGGATAATTTGACGGAAAGGCCGTCCAAAATCATACATAGTGCGTTGAAAGAAAATGTAGATTGCTTGAGCCACATGTCTGTAAAAGACGTTAATTTAATACGAAATCAAATATACAGTAAACGGCAAATGGCTCAAACGAAACTGAACAAAAGTAAAGAAGAAACTATTGCTGCGGTAAATATTATGAATATCAAAACACTTAAAGACGAGAATTTTATATTTGCGGTTGAACTAAGTTCTAACATTATAATCTTCTCGTGTAACACTAACATGCGTTTTCTGTGCGGCAGTGAAACGATTTATATGGACGGTACATTTAGTTACTGTGCTCAATATTTCAAGCAATTTTTTACCATACATGTATTTATCAATGGACATTATATACCATTGTGTTATTGTTTACTTCCCGACAAATCGGAACAAACCTATATAAAACTATTTAATGTTTTGAAACGCAAATGTGAAGTAATTGGTATAAAAATTAAATCCAAAAATCATTTTCTCCGATTTTGAAATTGCTATCCACAATGCTGCGCGTTTTGAATTTCCAAATGTGCACATTAAAGGGTGCCGTTTTCATCTTATACAAGCTTGGTATCGTAATATCGGTGGTTGTGGCTTAATTCGGGAATATAAATTGGCAGACAGTGAAATATTTAAATGGCTAAAATATATTTTTGGGCTGCCATTTTTACCTCCCGTAGAAGTCGAAGAATCTTTCATATATGATTTTATGGCTATTCAACCAAAGGATTCAAAAATTGAAAAGTTTTCCGACTACTTATTGGACAACTACATTGGCGACCACGCAACATTTCCGTCGGAGATGTAGGCTGCGATGAGTGAGAGTTTACAATTAACAACTAATGCTTGTGAATCGTTCCACTCGCGTTTTAATGATAATTTTTACTATGCTCATCCAAATATTTTCCATTTTATTAATGTTTTAAAAAATTTTCAAACTGAAACTTACATTAAAATTAATAGTGTCTGTAATAGTGAAAGTAATAGACTTAAAGATCCAAAAAGTAAAAAAAAATTATGTTTGTTAGAAATAGGATACATGAGTATCAAACTAACTGTATCGATCGATTCCATTTCGTAAAATGTATGTCGTATTTATTTCAAAGTGACAAATAAACCTTATCAAGCTTAATTTCTATAATTTTATTACCTGACTTTCCATTTCCATTTCAGTTACACCCAGCGTCCAAATCATGTATGCAGAAACAGGTAATTTTATTTTTCAGTGTCGAATTTTAAATTTAGCGTCCAAATCATGCACGCCCGTTAGTTGAATTTGTGTGATTTAATTTCGTTAACGTCTTTGTCTACGGCAACTTAAATTTAATTGGATCATTTTTGCTACCACGCGTCCAGTCATGTAAGTAAATTAATTTTTATTTTTTTTTTATAATAATATTTTTTCTGCTACTACTAATTTTAGATTGCTAAAAAAATGTCGTTTATCAGTTTCTTTGTATTACACCGTTGCCAAAACTTACATTTTACTCTATTTTAGGGCAAAAGGACTTACGGAGGAAGAGCTTCGAAAAATTTTAGAAGATATGTCTGATATAGAAGAAATTAATGACTTAGATGACGGAGAATGGAGCGAAGAAGACGGAGAGATTGTAGCCAAAGAAGACCATAATTCAGGTTTAGAGATAGAGTTGGAAGACATTGAGGAAAATGAGGGTGTTTATGCTAGTGACTCCGGTTCTGATATGGAAGTAGATTCTGACAGTCTGCCTGGCGAAATCGGTAATAACTTTTATACCGGTAGTAACAAGAAAACCAAATGGAGAAAAACTAGTTACCATTTACAAACTTCCAAGACCAGTTCAAAAAATCTTTTAAAAACGAATCCTGGTCCGAAAGGGACTGCAAAAAACGTTCCCACTGAGATTGAGGCTTTCTTGAAATTAATTGATGATAGCATTATAAATAATATCGTGCATTTTACAAATCTGTATACTGAAAAAAAGAGAAAGGGGGTTAATTATAGCAGAGAAACAGCAGTTAAAGTTACAAGTAAATCTGAAATGATGGCTTTGTTTGGATTATTGTTTCTAATTGGTACTAAAAAAGGAAGTCGGACTAATGTCCAGGAACTGTGGACAAACGACGGAACAGGTTTGCCAATTTTGAGGGCCTGCATGAGCTATAGGCGGTTTCAATTATTGCTGGGATGTATAAGGTTTGACGATAAAGAAACACGAGATCAACGTAAAAAATTGGATAAACTGGCGACAATTAGAGTATTTTTAGACAAGTTTTAAGACAACTGTAAGAAATATTATAATCACAGTTACTATGTAACCATAGATGAAAAACTGGAACCTTTTAGAGGACGATGCAGCTTTATCCAATATATCCCGAATAAACCGGCCAAATGCGGTTTAAAAATTTTTGCGCTTTGCGATGCCGAAACTTATTATACCAGTACTTTTGAAGTTTACCGATATAGTAAACAGACTACTTGCGCATAAAAAAGAGAAATCTGACTACCGATAATTGGTACACCAGCTATCCTTTGGCATGTTCACTTTTGAAACAAAAAATTACAACCATTGGTACTCTGCGAAAAAATAAATCAGAAATACCTCCTGAGTTTTTGCCGCACAAAGATCGTACAATTGGATCTTCGTGCCATGGTTTTCAAAAAGAGGTGTATATGGTGTCTTACGTTCTAAACAAGTCAAAATCTGTAATATTACTTTCTACTATGCATAATGATGGAAAAATTGACGAAAAAACTGGATAAGACCAAGGGTGGCGTCGATACAGTCGACCAATTATGTGGGGGATATTCTGTTTCGATAGAAACACCATAAGGTGGCTGTCTTTGCTTGATATGCACTTCGCTTGTGCCGCTGGTGAATAATCAAACTCCGTTCGAAAACAAAACTGACTTTATTTTGAATTATACAATACATATAATATGAATGCTAATAAGTATTATGTCCGCTCGCGCTAAATGCTGTATCACCGATCTCGTCTCGTATTTGAGTGCTGTCGTCTTTGGGGTGCCTTAAGGGACTCGTCTTATCTTCACATATCGCCTAATATATCTTCCTACGCTACTTTGTTGCCGGGTTGTAAAAATGTATAAAATAAACTTGAATTGGATAGAGGCGTGAACATGGCCCCCGCCTTGGCAAACACTGCCAACAAAATCGTCTGCTAATGCTAAATGTTCAAATGTTTAAACTACACTTAGCTCGAAACGGGTAGCGGACACACCTTGGAAAAAGAACGAGTTATGATACCATTGTCTGTCTTTATCCTAAAAACTCTGGCTACACCATCACTGCCGCGTAAAGGTTCGATAAAGCGACCTAACTTCCACCTTAATGGAGGTAAATTTACCTCTTTTATGAGCACTAACGTGTTTTCCGCAACTTCACCGTTAGTAGTAGTCCATTTCGTGCGTTTTTGTAGTTCGGAGATGTATTCTTTGTTCCATCGTTCCCATATATGCTGAGAAAGCTGCTGAATATGCTGGAATTTTGAGAGCCGATTAACTGGAACATGACGCAAATCTGGATCTGGATTGGTAATAAGTGGTCTTCCGATAAGAAAATGTGCAGGAGTTAATGGGGAGAGATCATTTGGATCACAGGATAAAGGATGAATCGGTCGGGAATTTATTATGGCTTCAATCTGCAAAAGCAACGAATAAAATTCCTCGAACGTTAAGTGCGCGTTTCCCAAAACCCTATGCAAATGATGCTTAACTGTTCTTACTCCGCTTTCCCACAGTCCGCCAAAATGTGGAGAATAGGGAGGTATGAAGGACCACGAAATATTATTCTTTAGCAAGTATTCTCTTATCGCGGGAGTGTGCTGCTCTAAAAATTTTCTTAACGATTTTAACTCCGAACTAGCTGCTATAAAATTGGTTCCATTGTCGGAAACCATCTTTTGAGGCTTACCTCTTCGCGCAATAAATCTTTTAAAGGCCAACAGAAATGATTCCTTAGACAGTTCTGTAACTAACTCTAAATGTATGGCCTTCGTACAAAAACAAATAAAAAGACACATGTAACTCTTTATTAGTTTATGCTAATGCTAATATTATTAGTTAATGATAGCCCAATTTATTTCTGAATTTTAATTGGTTAATTTTTTTCAACTTAAATAAAAAATTTTAAAAATATTAGTTGTAAATTGGAATTAGACGATATTATGGAAATAATATAAAATAAACACTTAAAACTTCTAAAAATTTAAATAATGTATTCCAATTCATTTTTGCGTATAATTTGGCACCAAGGTACACAAATTGCATAAAAACCTTGTTTTCTGTATTAAAAATAACATACATAAAACATTAAATGCAACACGGATTCGATAGTAATCTTAGGATGAAACCAAAACACAAAGATTCATTTTAGGTTAAAAATTTTTAATGATGAACACCCTAAATTTGTAGCGTGCACTCTACCATTGATTATAAACCACCCATAGATACCTCACTCTTAGGTAAAAACGAATTCAGTGTTAAACTCCGCCCACTTACACCTCTTGGCCCCTCACGTTTAAGTACTACCTGACTGTATGGTGGCGACATTATTGAAATATTTGCCAAGATTGAAAAATAAATTTGAGTTGCCTGTTCCGGCCATTGTCTAGTGCAATAGACGACAATATAAGGATGGCATTCAGCATTTTCACAAATAATTTTAACGTGCTTGTAATTTATATTATTGAACTTCGATATTACTTCAGAAAAAACGCTAAAAATTGATTAATGAAAACAGTAGAGGTTTTATAAAAATTATTTATTTATCAATACAATACAAAAAAAAAACAAAATATAAAATACACAATAAAATTAGCAGTGATAAATTACATCTCATTTAAATTACTTTTTTGTAACTTTTTAAACAAATTAATTTCCACAATTGATGCAAACTAATATATTTCAAGCTAATATACAGAATTTATTTGAAGATTTAGTTTATTCACTCACGGTAAAATATTGCAAAACCTCCTAATTTTAAAGAATCGCTTGGATTTACTTACATGAAATTTGGCTTACGCCTAGGCAAGATGTCAAAGAAAAAAAGATTATGCTTTTGCACTATGGTTCAGTATCACACCTTCTCAGGAGTGAAAAAATATATGTTCAAGATAAGTTCGGAAGTGCCTAAAATCGGTAATTCTAAGCAACTTTTGTTCTATAGAGTTTTTTCACTAAGTCAATACTTTTCGGGTTATTGAAAAATAGGTTCTGATTCGTCAAATTCCATGTTGAATATTTCAACGTGAAATAATAAAAAAATGAAGCACTTTTCGACGAAAACTCATTATAACTTTTTTTAAAGTGTTTAATAAAGGTTTATTTTTGTTAAGTGTCTAGCATCAAAAGTAAGCAAGTTTCAGAAAAGCAAAACCTACATTTTTTTATTCTTTGTGATTTTTGGTGTCACTAATAAATTAAGTTATTTTGAAAATAAGCATTTTTTTCATAATTAAAAAAAAATTGTTAAAAAAATATGCCCTTTGAACAAATAAAACTTACAGATCATTATAAATAATACATTAGTAAAGTAATTTGTGAAGCGGTAACGAGTAATTTGATTTAAATGCTAATTGGGGGCTGATTTTCCCGAGTTTTTTGACCAAAAACAGGGACCAACTTTATTTTGAGCATAACGCTCACTTTTGATGCTAGAAACTTATTAAAAAACAAAAATGAATATTTTTTTGAAAACTTAAGAAAAGTTGTACTGTGGTTTCCCCAAAAAGTGTACCATTTTTTGATTATTTCACGTTGAAATATTCACTTTGAAATTTGACAGATATGAACCTATTTTTCGTTGGTTACAACTTTGCTTCTACTGGGTCTACAGAGTTCATACATATACCATTTTTTTTCTCTTTTTTAGAAGCTATATTTTTGCTGAAAACGCTTTTTTTTCGATAAAATACATACTTACTTTTTGAATTATTTGCACAGAACCATTTAAAAATTTGTTTTTTTTTTGTGTGAAAAATGAACATATTTACTCGCAAATAACTCGAAAAGTGTTAACTTAGTGAAAAAATTCTATGACAAAAGTTGCTTAGAATTACTTTTCTTCTTTCGTATTTTTTCTATATGTATGCCTTCGATAGGAGAAGGAACTTCGACAAGAAGAAGAGGATATAAATTGTTCTGATAGTAACATTGTACTACAAAAAATTAACAATTTATCTATAAATGGCAATATAGAAGTCAATTATATTCTGTGCAAAATAAGAAATTGTATAGAGGTGAACTAAAATCAATATGATCTACTGTTCGATAGCATACTTTTTATATTTAAAAATTTTCTGAGGACTTTCTGGAATTACGTCATCGAGGTTTTAAAAGCAAGTGTTGGTGAGTACCAAATGCAATCGATTTTGACTTTGACAAAATACCACAAATTACATGAACGTTAAAAATGAATAATGTAAGTACATATCTTGATAAAATGAGAGGGAATTTCCAACATATAAATAGTTGAGGGCCATCTGCCTAGGAACAATAGGTAAAAGCTGATAAACGGACAGGGAAAGTTTAAAACATCACTAATTAGATCATATTTCAAAACAAAGTAAATAAGTATATTTGAATGTTACTTCTTTTCAAACTAAGATTGTAAAATTAAAATTTTAGGAAAAAAATATTTATTATTTCTTGTTCTCAAGAAGTACTTTCATTATTGACAATATCGAAACATTTTATTATTAAAAGTCGAGAACAATTAAAAACCACGTTCATATTTATATGAAAGTGCTATAAAAATGAAGGTATATTACTCTTTTTTAGCAAACTTGGTATACGACTTGTTCACTGAAAGCCGTGTAGACAGTGAATATTATTTCTCTCTTTCTGATTTTCAAAAACTTTAATTTTTTTAAAATATTCTAAACCTGCTTTTAAGTTTTCAGTTGACTTGTTTAAAGTTGACATTGGCTTTCTGTTTGGATTACTATCACTACAATATTTGTTGTTAAGACCACCAAAAATATTATTTATAATTTTCAAAAATATGGCAGTATGAGGAACCGTTTTGGTGTGTAACTGTCCTACAACTATTGCTGTTGATATTGCTGAGGCAACTGAGTTGGAAAAAATTTGTACTGCTAACTTTACACGCATTTTTTAAAAATTATTAGGGTTTATATGAACGTCTGTTATTTTCAACAGGCATTGTGCTCTCATATTGGTTCTATCAACTTTTTGTTAAGAAAATTATTTTTTAAACTCTTTAATAAGTGGGGTGTATCAAACACAGTGATATTTCTATTACAGGCTGATCCTTACATGCGCCTAACAGCTTAAATAAGGCTATATTATTAGATGCTTGATCACACACTAACACTTGTGGTATATACCCAATATTTTGTAATTTTGAAACAACTTCAACTACAATGTTTTTTAAGTTGTCGCTATGTATTGGACCAACTATAATAAAATAACAAATCAGAATCTTCCAGTTATGTAGCAAGCCGCGCATCGTGAAAATCAAACCTGTGTCGTCAAGTTTGTTTGTTCTTCCTAAAGCACCTTAATCTTAAAACCCTTCTATAATATCATCTAATTTATTGTACTCCAATTGTTTTTTCAAAAAAATTTCATCAAACATTAACACACAAATTTTTCCCACTCATCCATTGTCTCTACTTCTTTCTTCAACTTGAAATTAAGGAAGTGTTTAAACCAGTTCTTAATTTTATAACACGCAACCAAGTTTGAATTGTTTTTACTGAAGGTAATATAAAGTTAAGAGATCTAATTAAAAATTTGTAACAACTAGGAGACTTATAATAAATGGCCAGAGTTCTGGCCATTTATTATAAGTTTTCATTATATTATTCTGGCCATTTCAATCTCTTTCATTGTGACTCCATTTTGAACGAGTTTTGTGTGAAAACTGCATATTAACAAAGTGTGCAGGTATTTGCTTTTATTTTCTAACAGTATCTGTAACATGAATTTGGTTGCCGATTTTCTGTTTTTTGTTGTTCTTCTACAAAACTGACTGTTCGTCTGACGGCACTTCTTCTTGAAAGCATTTACTAGATACTCCAATTTTTTACCTTCTCCGTCAATTCAGATTCAAGTTTTGTGGGCAAATTAATTTCAAAACTGGATTCCACATCGGTGCCTGAACGAGTAAACATCGTTTTTGCCGTTCTCGTAATTTACAGTGTTTATAATAGTTTTTAAACTAGTTTTGCGATTTATACTTGTTCCAGACAATAACAAAGTGCAGTGTAAATATATACGTGTACTTTCGCGGGTGCATATAATCGTTAAACTTGTATAAACAATATTTCATTAAGTGCATTATAACCTTACAAGAAAATAACAACATTTTTGGACATTACACTAGTTGCTCCATATCTAGGCAACTTCCATCACTATGGTGTATGATAAGTTGCCGCCTTCTGACACTCAACAATGAATACAAACAAATTGCAAGAAGCTGTCTTTGACTACGAGGATGCTTCAAATCCAACAATGTCAACAAACCAAATTGTAACCAACACAAACCCAACCACCGGATTCCACATCGGTGCCTGAACGAGTAAACATCGTTTTTGCCGTTCTCGTAATTTACAGTGTTTATAATAGTTTTTAAACTAGTTTTGCGATTTATACTTGTTCCAGACAATAACAAAGTGCAGTGTAAATATATACGTGTACTTTCGCGGGTGCATATAATCGTTAAACTTGTATAAACAATATTTCATTAAGTGCATTATAACCTTACAAGAAAATAACAACATTTTTGGACATTACACTAGTTGCTCCATATCTAGGCAACTTCCATCACTATGGTGTATGATAAGTTGCCGCCTTCTGACACTCAACAATGAATACAAACAAATTGCAAGAAGCTGTCTTTGACTACGAGGATGCTTCAAATCCAACAATGTCAACAAACCAAATTGTAACCAACACAAACCCAACCACCAACAGTAACATATCTTACACGGCTGCAGTAAAATCAGCACCTAGACCAACGTTCCCAAAAAAGGATCAGGCCGTGGTTCTTCATGCCGAGAATACTTTAAAGCTATACGATTATGTACATGCAATCGGAACTATCATTGGGGCCAAGAACATTTGCTTCGCATCCAGGATATCGAATAATAGGGTATGTATTTACTTATCTAATTCTGAACTTGTCGAAAAATTGATAAAGTCTCATCCATTAATTCAAATTAATACATTTTCACTAAATATTCGAAGACTTATATCTCCAACCAAAAGAATTGTTATTTCAAATATATCACCTTTTATTCCACATGATCTAGCTGAAAATGCTATAAAAAGTCTTGGCTTACAACTAGCATCCCCCATATCGTTTCTCAAAGCAGGTATCCCTGGAGATGAATACAGTCATGTTTT
Organism: Diabrotica undecimpunctata; assembly: GCF_040954645.1. Taxonomy (NCBI): domain Eukaryota; kingdom Metazoa; phylum Arthropoda; class Insecta; order Coleoptera; family Chrysomelidae; genus Diabrotica; species Diabrotica undecimpunctata. The sequence continues at coordinate 86,169,750 of NC_092808.1, read as the reverse complement.
AAGCTTCAGGCGCCAAGTTTATATATTTCCCCCTTCTGATAACTACGAACTACAAACATCAATAACTATTCCATATGATGGTCATGAACATAGAATTTTTCTTTCTACAGATAGAATGGAATGTTTTATCTGTAAGCAAACAGGACATGTTGCAAATAACTGCATTAATCCCCCATCGGTCATTATTCCTATACAGTCAGAAACCCGAGCTCCCATTTCTAACAATGAACCTAGCACGAATATAAATGAAAGCGTCCAATCATCTCAAGACATTCCAGTAATAGGCCAAAAAAGACCTCCTTCGGAATCACTTAATGACGAATCTAGTCTTCCTACAACTCCGTTAGCTGAAACCTCTGAAATGCAACCGCCTTATATCCCTATTGAATTAACTAAAAGAAAATCCAAAAAGAAAAAGCGAAAAACGGATGATACCAGTATCTCTGATATTACTAAACTTGACATTACCGAATATTACAACAAAAATCCACAAAACAATATACTCTCCTTAAACGATCTTTTTGCGTTTTTAGAAAATACTAAAGGCAGCAGTGACCCCTATCATGAGGCCCTAAAGTTTACAAACGACATCAATACACTCCTTACCAATTTGATTTCTATCTACCCGCATCTTTCTCAAAGAACAATAAAAAACAGATTTACACGATTAATGAAAAAAATCAGACATCAATACAATGTTAAATCTGCAGAAAATAACGATACAATAACATTACCATGTCTTTCACAAACAGATCCCAGTGACGATGAATCTTACTCTGATACTTCCCTTGCCTCCCAAAACTCTTTAAAATAATCTTTCTCTTTAATACAATGGAATTGTGATGGGTTTTACGCCCGTCTAGAACGCATCCAACAACTTATCCAAGAGACCGCTCCAGATATTCTTTGTCTACAAGAAACAAATTTAAAGGAAACCCAAAATCCGTACCTAAAAAATTACTTAGGCTATCATCAGATTAGATCCACACCCCTACGCGCAAGTGGCGGTACTTCTATTTTTATATCGTCAGATATATATTCCGAAAAATTTAACATCACTTCTAATTTAGAGGTAGTAGCTGTTTCATTCTGGTGTCCTCATAAAATTACTATTTGCAATATATATTTACCACCTAATAAGGGGATAAATCATACAGAAATTTCTAAATTAATAGCAGAACTCCCACCCCCATTCATCCTCGTAGGAGATTTTAATGCTCACAGCACAATGTGGGGATCTAACAGCACATTTGGCAGAGGAAAAATTATAGAAAACATAATTAGCAATGAAGATATATTTCTACTCAATACTGGTTGTAGCACCCACTTCAATATATCTTCAGGAACTTTCTCAAATATCGATCTCAGCCTTTGTGATCCAAAACTAGGTCCATCTCTAACATGGTGTCCACTAGATAGTCTTTTCGATAGTGATCATTTCCCTATATTAATCTCAGACAATAAACCCAAATCGTACAACCCAATAAGTAAATGGCGTATTGCACAAGCGGACTGGATGAATTTCAGTCTAAACGTCCGAGATCAAGTCAATTCAATTAAATATGAATATAACATAGACCACTTAGTTGATCAGTTCACTAATTGCATAATTAACTCCGCTCAAAAATATATAGGAAAATATTCTATTAAACCTACACGAAAATCAGTTCCTTGGTGGAATGACTCCTGTGCTGTGGCAGTTCGTGTATGCAAGAAAGCTCTGAATAAATATAGACGAACAAGGACTAATGAAAATCTTATCAAGTTCAAATTAGCTAAAGCTAAATCAAAACGTATCATAAAGGAAAGCAAAAAGACTTCATGGAACCTTTATATTAATTCTATTTCTTCCGACACACCTCCAAGCCAAGTTTGGAACAAAATTAAACATATGAAAGGTCAAAGCACCGCCTACAAAATCCCCGCCTTAATTCATGACAACAAAATAGTGACTCAAAGTCAAAGTATTGCCAAGATCTTTGCGCATCATTTTCAATCGAAAACGCTAAACCAAAATAAGTCTCCTTTACACTCTTTTAACATCGCAAATGGTAAAACTAACGATATTTCCAACCCAATAAACCTACCCTTTTCTAAACAAGAATTGACTCTAGCTCTATCCACTACAAAAAACTCAGCTGCTGGCCCTGATGACATCCCCTCAATTTTCCTCAAATATCTCCATGAAGAAACCATAAACAAATTGCTTGAGGTGTACAACCTAATCTGGTCCCGACAAGAATTGCCTTCCAAATGGAGGGAATCCATTATATTTCCTATCAAAAAAAGCAGCTCTCTTCCCAACTCTCCAAACTCGTTTAGGCCAATCTCCCTAACATGTACCCTTTGCAAATTATTGGAAAAAATGATCAATAAGCGATTAATCTGGTATCTAGAAAAAAACAATATCCTTAACCCTGCTCAATCAGGTTTTAGACCTAATAGAAGCACCACTGATAATTTAGTGATCCTACAAACAGATATAGCAAATGCTATGGCCTCCAAGCAAGACGTAATTGCAGTAATTTTTGATATAGAAAGTGCTTTCGATACAACATGTAAGTCGGTTATCCTTAAAAAATTGGTAGAAAATGATCTTACGGGCAACATATTTTGCTTTATAAACAACTTTTTAAATAACAGAAATTTCAGAATCACAGTTAACGGAGTATTATCCGACAAATATGTCACTGAAAATGGTGTACCTCAAGGTTCTACTTTGAGTTCTACCCTTTTTCTGCTAGCCATCAATGATATTTGCTCTCATATAAAATCTCCTGTTAAATTTGCTCTATACGCAGACGACCTTATTGTATACTGCCAAGGAAAATCCACAGCTACAACCTCATCTTTATTACAAAATTCTGTTGAGTCCCTTACTACATGGTCCGAGAAAACTGGCTTCAGGTTCTCTTCCAATAAATCCAAAATAATTAAATTCACCAGGAGATACAACAGCACAGAAATACCCAAAATAACACTAAACGGAGTAAGTTTAGAGTCAATTGATCATTACAAGTTTTTAGGACTAACTGTCGATAACAAACTCACCTGGCGACGGCATATCGATGAAATAAAAGGCATCTGTTTAAGCAGAATGAATTTGTTAAAGACATTGTCCCACCATCAATGGGGTGCCGATGAAAGTGTACTACTCAAAATATATCGAGCTATAATTCGATCCAAATTAGACTATGGTTGTATAGTTTACTTGTCTGCATCCAATAATTTATTACAAACTTTAAACTCTGTTCACAACACTGCTCTCCGAATTTGCTTAGGAGCTTTTCGATCCAGTCCCGCTGAAAGTCTCTATTGTGAATCTCATGAACTCCCCCTTTACCTCCGAAGGCAGCAACTACTCCTATCTTATGCTAGCAGAATTTCGTCGAATCCGACTAACCCTGTTTTTAATCTTCTGACTTCGCCAAGACCTGGACTCGTAATCTCGCCCAGATGTATACTTTCAATCCCACAGATCCTACAACCCTTGTGCCAAGACACAAAATTATCTCAAACAATTGCATCTATAAAATCAGAATCCCCGCCATGGTCTAGAACACCTCCTTTTATAAACACTTCTCTCTGTAAATTTAATAAGCAACAAACAAATAATATCTTTTTTCGACAAGCTTTCAAAGATATTGTGAATACATCCCACTATGATAAGGTGCTTTATACCGATGCATCCAAAAACGCAGATGGAGTTGGCTGTTCTGTCACTACAGTTGATACAGTGCTGCGACAATACCGAATATCAAACGAATGTAGCGTATTTTCAGGAGAACTCTTTAGTATTTCAAAAGCTCTCGAGTTCCCTTTTGACAATCATCAAAGTGTAGCTCTATGTACCGATTCCTTATCCGCAATTCATTCGTTAAAAAATATTTACAATCAACATCATTTAGTACAAAAAATATTAGAATCGATCCATCTCCTCACTTCCCGAGGGACTTCAATAACAATAATATGGGTGCCTTCTCATATCGGCATCCAAGGAAATGAGATGGCTGACAGCGCTGCAAAAGAAGCATCTACATCCAACTTACCTGTCTACAACATACAACTCCAAGAAGACTTAAAATCAAAATTCAAAAGAAATATCCAAGACAAGTGGCAGAAACTTTGGATCACCAAAAACACAAAGCTCAGAGAAATACAACCTAATGTTTACAGCTATTTATCCCTAGCATCTCTGAACAGAAAAGAAAAGATAGCAATACGAAGATTGAGAATAGGACACACACGTTTAACACACGGTCATCTTATGTCCTCTACAGACCAACAGTTATGCTCTCACTGCAACGATATTCCTATCACCGTCAAACACATCCTCACAGAATGTCAGCACTACCAGGCCACCCGCATTGCCAACAATATAACCCATAGTCTAGAAGAACTTCTGAACTGTTTAAGCCGACTCAAGAGCCTAATAGACTTTTTAAAGACTTCTCAATTGTTTAACAAAATATAATTTACATAATATTTTTATTCTTCACAATTGTAAACTTTGTATCATAACTTTGTAAGTACTATTGTAAACCTTTGCTCCCGTGTCAATGACCTAAGATGTTGAGACACGTTAATTCGAAATAAAAAAAAAAAAAATTTCAAAACTGGAAATATCACTGAGACTACTACTTGATCACTTAGGCGATGGAGGTGACCTAACCATACACTCGCCACTTGTAGATCTTTTACGTTTCGTTTCGCAATAAACGTATGTAGAGCATACTGGTGATGTATCACCTAAAATAGGTAATCATTGAAATGGATGTGTAATTTTAATTAAAGCAAAACAAGCATCTCCATTATTTCTGGAGTGATACTAACAACGCATTCATATTTAAAAAAGTCTCTTTTGATTTAATTTTATAAAAAATATATAAATCACTTAATATCAACTGATTTTATACAAAATATATTTTAATAGTATTATTCTCATTGACAAAGCGTATTAGGCAAACATAAAAATATTTCTAAAGTTGAGTACTCACCTAAATAAGTTGCTAGCTGTGTAAATTTTAGGGGAACAACATTTTTCCTTAATAACTTTCTTTGGCCACTTTGGTAAATATGTTTCACTGCAAAATGATGCTGGAAAATTACCCTATGTTTCAGGTCACTGATATCCATCAATATAATATCAATATTCCCGCAGTTTTTTTGCCAAATTTTTGTGCGCTCTACGTCTTTCAGGGGAAATTTAAAGAAAGATATATTACTATTTGTTCCATCGTTTCTTTCAAAACATCCCGCGTAAACACACTTATGAGTTACAGAGGTCATTTTATCTAAAATGACCTTTTTTTATAAAATTCCGCTATAACTTGTCATAACACTTGTCACAGATAATATACCTATAGGGTGAGTTCGGCCCTGACATTACTCCTATCTCATCGCAAGTCAGAGAGAGAATGAGAAATCTCGATACGTTTTTTGAGTAACGCCATCTAGTTGTTGATACGTCTTTCGGTTACCACGAGGTGAGCTATCTAGTGGGTGGTTTATAATCAATGACTCTACACAGTTCTATATTTTTCACATTGTTGTCTAGTTAATCTATGGCGTTTTTGATCACAAAATATACATCGTCTTACTGTATTTTGACTTGTCTGAGGGGGCGGTATTGCCAAATCTGTAATTCCTAACAGAACACGGGAGCGCCAACGAAGTTCCGAAGAGAATCTTTGATCTAAATTCAATTAGGAGCCTAATCAATTCCCATGCCAGTTTTTCTATAAAATCGGACCTTGCAACCTTTTTGTTAAAATTGTTCGATTTATATATGAATAAAGAATTTATTGCTGTTATATCCAAGAGGTCATAAAAAATTACCATTGAATATCGACGAGTGCTTCTCGACATATTATATTTTTCACATAATTCGTCTAATCGGTTAACAGCAAATTTTTTACGACATGCGTGCATGCTTGAAATTAAGATCACAGATTTGTTTTTTTTTGGCAATATGATCCATACTCCTTGAAAATTTTAAAACCACAAATACTACTTTTCCTGTTTTTTTGCAATATTATTTATCCTATTTTCTGTTAAAAAAAACAAATTTTATGTTAATCGAGAAATCATCTAATAAAAAATGCTTACGAGATTAGGCGCACAGGCTACAATCGTAGGCCAGACGTAAAAATTCACTTATATCTTTGAAACGCACGTGCGTATCTCATAAAATCTCAACAAGTATTGATTATCGATGTCTAACAAGTAGCTATACAGAGCAACAACAATGCAACCAATTATTTGCGCCAGTGGCAAAAATTTAAAAAACGCGCCTAACGTAGGGTTAATAGATTATTCTTTAAAAATCTTTTATTTTAATATTAAAATCAGTCATTTTACCAGTTCTCCCATATCTAGACACTACAGAAAAATACATAATACATTATTTTTATTAACTTTATATTTGACTTTATATTTGACTCCATTTTATAATGACCGGTAAAAAATACCGGTGCTCTGTTGTTATGTGGTATTTATATTTCGTTGACTCCAAACTCCGAACTCCAAAAAATCGCAAGCGGTGCTCTTTAAAATGAGATATCAACAGCTAGAGGAACAACTAACAGTGCAAAACAACCTCATCGAATGTAAATCAATCTCAAATACCTGGGAATCATAATAAATAAAGGACTTACATTCGAAAAACACGTAGACTCCACAAGTAAAAAGCCAAGATTGCAAAAGCACCAAAAGAGGACTCATAAGTAGAATAAGTAAATAAAAGATAAATACAAAAATGAGGTTAATAGATAGTATCATACTATCGATACTGACGTATATATCTCTCGCATGATGACAAGTATGTAATACAACAAAGCAAAGGATACAAGTGGCCCCAACAGCAACTTCAAAGAAGCAGTTTTATTGTTAATGAAAGAAGCAGCTAGGATAAAATTCGTGAAACTAATTAATTAACTAAGTCCCATACTGCGAGAGATATATGATATGTATAGCGACTGATATGTAACAAAAGTTAGGCATGGTTTGAATAAAAGAATTTCTAATTTTGTTATTAAAATTTTAAGAAAACTTTCGTTCTATTATAAGAGAACTAGTGTTATGATATTCCATTTATTTAATTTTATATTAGCATTTACTCATAACTTAATATACCGCTATCCATTTGGATATTTGTGAATACCTATTATTGCACTATTTAATCACCTTTTCGTTGCAATGACTGCCTCTATATATTTTTCATAACATTTATAAATAACTGGAGGTACAACAAAATATCTACTTTGCAGGGATCATGTACCAGTAAGAAATCCCAAAAAACTCTCAGAAGATAAACTTAGATATATGTTTTAAGGTATGTTTGAAAAAGCATCTGATGAAAAAGTTGGTGGTGACCTAGATACCTCAGACGACGGACTAATAAAAAAAGAGATCACGATACTAACTTGGAACTTGATCTAAATGAAGAAAATCAATATACGCTTAACTCGCGCAAAAACAAAAACATTAGAAACAGTTTAGAGCTTGACGAAAACAATAATTATTTTATATGGAAAGACAGAAAAATTAAATGGCATGAAAAATTTCCTGTTAGTAAATGTAGCAAGACTTCTTCAAAAAATATTGTCAAGATATTTCCTGGACCCATAGTCTGTGCAAGAGATGTTACTATGGAAATAAGTGGGTTTAAAAAACTCTTTCCAAATAAAATCATAAAAAATATAGTTGAATGTTGAAATTTGCATTTGCAGATTGCAAAGATGCGAATAAATAACCAACAGCCAAAACGGGTTAAAGATACCACTACACAGAGAATTATGGCATTATTAGGATAATCATTGCTTGCTTTTTGTTTTTTTATTTAAATTTCTTCTCATTACGAGTTCACTGTTTTCATCCTCCACAGCAACGGTATTTTCTCAGTCACCTTCTCTGATGCCTCTATCTATCATAGAATTTCCTATGTATGTTTTCCAAGTGTTCGGTCCCACTCCAGTATTCTTTTTGGTCACCTGTACTCTGGCATTCTTTGTACATCTTCTGTTTCCAGGGCTCTGTTTCCAACTTTTTTGTAATTATGCATTCTACTTACATTCTGTACCATATTTCCACTGTTCTTATTCTATCCGCTTTGGTGGTTTGTAGACATATTCTCATAAAGTCTAGACTAATTGTTATTATTTCTTGCAGGGACTAAAAAACGAAGTCATGCACACTGTCTTAAATGGTGGATAGATGGTATTGGCTCAAAAAAAAACATGAAAATAGTATTCTTGAAATTAACAGCGAGATCCTCTACAATGTTGTGAATATCCACAATCCTCAAAAATGTATAAAGAAAAGTTTTTACTTTTTTTTATTTCAGTAATAAGAGAACTGAAAGAGAGAGTTTAACTGTGAATCACTGTATCTCTGTCCGCCGCGACAGATCGCGTCTTGTTTGGCTGAGCCTTAAAAGTCAATGCTACGCATACTGAAACAGATAAAGGTTAGTAAAAAAAGATTTACTAGTGATGGGGAAAAAGGATTCAATGTGTGCTAACACGTCCGCAAGGGTCTTTTCTATCTTAACCACGTTTTTTTATCACCAGTTATAAAAAAAATACCGTTCAAACTAGCTCACAACTTATAATAAATAATAAAAAAGAATAAAATCAGATATAATACTAAACTGTGTTTAGACATTACAAACTAAAAAACAAAGATTCTGATAGTTCTTGCATAAAAAGATATCTGCGAAAACAAATTGAATTAATTTTAAACCAAATATTAAAAATATCACTGAAGTTTTAACGGTATATTAAGTACTACTCTTATAAGACAACACCCAATTTTACATGTAATCAATATAATTAGGTAACAGTTTTGCCTTTTTTCTAAATTTCATTCTACAGGTATATATTAAAAAACTTTTTAGATACCTGAGTTACCATCCTGGATTATCCAATATGCTTACAAAATATAGAAGAACTATATATGTATACTCGTATTTCATAGACTTAAGAGCTTTTTAGTTTTAAGTTGTTACTATATATGAAGTGGTACGTTCTGAACAAATAAATTTTACTATTCCTAAACTACTCAAAGTCTCGACAAAACCTTGCTTCACCTTCCGTCGGGTGCCGCTCTTCACGACTGTTTACGCTGTCACGTAAACAGTCGGGAATTATCATCACGAGTAGCTTTCTACCTCTCATTACTCTACAGAACCTAATAAGGTATTAGTAATATTATTTGAAAAAAGAACACGAAGGAGACCTAGTAGAAAATGAACAGAAAGAAGAAGAAATAAAGTTCAACATAAATTTACTTCAAGAGGAATCCATAAGAGACCTATACCAGAGAAGACTGGACCAGAAGTTACAGTATTTCGGTGTCATAAACGTCAAAGAAACGTACGAGCACGTCAAACACAGTTGTATCTCGTTCGCGTGTATAGTTGCCTCTAATTTTCTCTAAGTACAAATTTGGGTACGTCGCAATTTCTTCAATGATATCATCTGTTATGAGCAGGTTCCAACTTTTATATGGAGTTTTAGCATCCTTTGCTGCATGTTTCACTCCCAGTAGTTTGCTAATAATATTATGCTGTCGAATACGGCTAGTTTTTCGCTCACGGTGAACTTTCCCAATGTTTTTTTTTTGTCTCTGCCGATATATTTGTGACCATCTTCAGACCAAAACGTTGAAATGGTATTTGTCGTATGATCGGCCGAAAACTCTAAGTCTGTCTTATAATTAGAACTGACTTCTACTGAATCTATGTCGCTTTCTTCATCGTCCAAATTTTGCTCTTGCGTCTGTTCAAGTAACAAATCCTCTTGCTCCAATTCTTCAGATATTTTTAACAGTTTGGGCTCTTCTTTAAGATCCAAACGCAAAGTCAATGAAAAACCCAACAAAAATTGCTCTGTAGCTTTCCAAAATCGTCACGTCGTTAGTCGCAGGTGAGCTAATCGCTATATTAATAGACTGACGGTTGCTCGATCACAATTCTGCGTAAAACATTCTATACACAATAGTAGTAGGAAGGATTACATGAGCGCAGTTGCCAATGTGAGTAAAATTGTAAAAATTGTTAAAAAAAATGTAAAATGGTGAGCGTTGCGCTTACCATGCGACCAACGCAGGGTTAAAAAAGGCATATGACACGGTCCCCAGAAAACAACTATGGAACATGATGAAGGAAATCGGAATAACTCACAGGTTAATAGAAGCCGTAAAAAACCTTTACAATAACAACAAGGTAAGAGTTAAAACCGGCAATAAATACTCCAACTAATTTAAGACCACAAAAGGCTTATTGCAGGGATGCTCTACATCTCCGACACTATTCAAGATATTCCTCGAACAAATATTAAAACCATGGAAAAGAAAATGTGAAGGGATGGGAATACCAATCCGGGACAACTTCTTGTACACATTAAGCTTTGCAGATGACCAAGTGGTAACGGTTCAAGATGAAGAAGATCTGTGCCATATGCTCCGAAAATTATAAAAGGAATACACAAAAAATGGACTGGAAATAAATCTAGAAAAGACCGAACATTTAACAACAGAGCAAGAACCAGTGAGAAACTTGGAAATGGACGATAATAGGGAAATTAACGACACTGACAAATTCAAATATTTAGGATTCATACCCTCAAAAAAATGGAACCACCGAGCAAGAGATAACCAGCAGATAAGCACAGACAAGAACATATATTAAACAAATGAACGGGGTACTGTGGGATAGACAGATTACCAGAAATACAAAGAAGAGAATTTATAACACCTTGGTACGCAGTATAATGACCTATGAAGCAGAGAATTGGGTAATAAATAAACGAAACAGGTCCAAAATCACAGAAACTGAAATAGAGTTCACGAGAAAAAGCTGTAGAGTAACAAAAATGGATCGCATCAGAAATGAGGATATAAAACGAAGAATGGCAGTAGAACACGACATACTCAGCTGTATCGAAGAAAAACGTTTAATTTGGTATGGACATGTGAGAAGAACAGATCATACAAGGTGGATAGAAAAGATTTCGGATTGGAGCCCTATAGGAAGGAGGAAAACCACCGCGCCCATTTCTTTTGGTTTGTAGATCGCGCCTGACGGAAGGTTAAATAAGTATAAATAAAGTTATGTTTCTTCTTCTTATAGTGCCGTGCACCTATAGTGCGTTGGCGAATAATCTAAAGGCCAGACATCTGTCTTTTATGGCATGCAAAAATCGCCAATGTTATTTATGCCTGTCCAGTTCTTTATGTTCCGTAGCCACGAAATTTGACTGCGACCTACTCCTCTCTTGCCTTCAATGTTTCCCTGGATAATTAGTTAAGGGATTGTGTATTTTTTTTTCCTCTCAGAATATGGCTGAGGTATCCAATTTTTCGTACCTTGATCAAATTGAGTAGTTCTCTCTCAGTATTTGCCTTTGTTAAGACTTCCTTGTTTCTCACCCTATATGTCCATGTTATGCGGAACATTCTTCGCAACGTTCACATTTCGAAGGCCTCCAACTTATTAATGGAAGGTACTCTTAACGGTCATGTTTCCATGCCGTATAACAATATGGACCATACATAGCATTTAACCATTCTGTAGCGGAGATTGAAGGAAAGATTGAGGTTACATAGTAGCAGTTTAATTTTGATAAAAGCTTGTCTTGCTTATTCGGTACGGCATTATATTTCTTGTTGAGGATCCCATTGGTCATTCGTCATCAATCCCAAGTATTTAAATGTTTTTATTTGATCGATTGGAGCATTATCTACTTGCAGTTGTATTCTTAAAAGTGCGTTTTTTCTTATTGCCCTGTATTTAGTTATTCCAGCATTTATCTTCAAGCCATATACTTTTGCTAAGGTGTTTATTTTATTTAACATCAACTGCATAATATCATGTTCGTTGTCTGTTTTTATCGCAGTATCGTCGGCGTAACGAATGTTATTCATCGGGAACCCGTTTACCTTTATTCCACAGTCAGAACCTTCCAGTGCCTCCGCAAAAATGTTCTCCACATAGAGATTAAAGTGCATAGGGGACAAAATATACCCCTATCGCACCCCTATTAAAATTTAAAATTTTTCTGTGTTGGTTGATTTGTTCAGTCTCACTCGTGCTTTTTGGTTCCAATAGAGATTCTGGATAACTCTTATATCTTTCTCGTCAATGTTAGCGTTGTGTAGCATTTTTATCATTGCATCATGTTTTACGGTGTCGAACGCTTTTTCATAATCGAGAAATGTTATGATTATATCCTTTCGATGATCCATGCAGTTTTGTACAAGCATATTCAAGCAGAAAGCTGCTTCACGTGTACCCAGTCCGCTCTTGAAACCAAATTATGTCTCACAAAGTTATGTTTACTGTTTAATCATATAAAGAAATTCTATTTTTATATAATTTTGCTCTACCATTACTTAACGAATACAAAAGTATACCTTTGTACAAAAATTTTTCAATTACAAGTATCTTTCGGTCATCGTAGTGTTGCTTTACATTGTCTTTTTGATTTATTTGAAATATTGACTTTACATCGGATTTCTAATATTAATGTTGTTCTTATTATTTTTTGAAGCCAACGAATAGGTAACCACCCTTTTTTAAATTTGTTAATTAGATTTTTTAATACTTATAAATATTTTTTTTAACTTTTATTTATTTTAACTAAACAATGACAAAAAAACTTCATATTCTTCAAGTAAAAATAATTCCGAAATGCATCTTTCTAGTTGGCATCACTGTCTAAACTCCACCCATGTTTTCATTTCTTGCTTTTTGTACTTTTATGTCGACAGGCGTGCTTGTACTAATAAAATTTGTTCTTTGTCGGTTCCAAGGGTGATTTACGAAAATGGATAGCCTTATTTTTATTTATTTTTCGCCATTCATTTTTTTGTAGCCGCAGAGTTTCTATTACTCGTTAAAAATATTGTTCGGGCGCTGGCGGTAGAATTGTAAAAAATGGTTGATCATTTTTAACCGGTTTCATAACTGAAACGACGTTGGGGTTTAATAGTATTTTTACGTTTTCTTTATTCCAGATTTAAAAAACTTTACTCATATTATTATTATTTAGTTATGTAGTCAACACAATTTTTTAATCTGTAGGAATTTAAATCACAAATTCATCTTAATTTCAATACTTAGTAAGAGCCTGGAAGAATGTTTTCAATTTGCGTCATTTTTATAATTTGTTTATTTACTGATAAATTTAAAATAACGACCACAGTAGCGCAGTGAGAAGAACAATAACTAACCGAGTAAATACTTGCTGAGTCACAGGTTTGAATTTAATCTGGCATAGAATTTTTTTAAACATGGAAAAATTTTCATGTTTGCGATATTGAGCGCCTCTTTTTAAAGACAATGAAGCCAACTGACTTTAATTAAAAGGCATTTACTCCATGTACATTCAATAAACAAAAAGATTATTCCATTTATAACATTGTGCGCTATATGCGATAATTAAAAAATAAAAAATCTACGTTGTAACAGAGCTCTCATTTGGGAATTTATACAGTTTCTGACAAGTGGTGAATGTTATAATTGAAAACTGAGGGTATGTTTCCCGAAAAATGTATAACAAGGATTATACTACGAGTATATAGTAATAACTGGTAAAAAAATTATACAGCGCGCACTCTGCCATAAGAGAGACACATACCAAACTACGGAAGACAAATTCAGTGATTTCTGACACATTATAATTTATTAGCCCTAGAACACTAACCTTAATTTACACTCCCGACACTAACCATTCGTAATATTTACGATTTTTTTTTCAATTCCAAAAAAGTAAAACAAAAAATTAAGATGAAATTTTAATTAATTTTTTTAATAAACAAATGAACATTTATATGGCTAAAATATGCAAAAAAAATTCAAAGATTAATTACCACGTCACAGGTAACGCAACAACGAGCACGGTGTTCTGCGGAAAATGCTCGTTTGAAGTGATTGAAATGAAGTGACGTCATTCTTCTTTTTTTGGAGGAATAGATGTAGCATGTACTACGGTTTTTAGAAGGTTGATTAAGGTCAGCAACTTTTAAAGGAATTTGAACTAAATCGCTAATCAGAAGCTTCACCGTGGGTTGCAAAGTCGGCATCGCAAAACGCTTTTCAAGCCATAGTCTTGTGAGTTGTTGATGTAGTTTTAATATAAAAGCCTTTCTCGTGATTGGTTATTGACTATTTCTTGATAAATTATAATTATATATAATCCAATAGTTTATACACGCTATGTTGATCATACCATAGAACCGCCATCTTCGAGTTTTTCAGGAGCAACTTAGGTGGCCACACATTTGGTCGAAAGTGTCCATACCACCCTTTGTTTGGTTATAGTGCAATATTATTTCAGTTTTTTTATTAGTTAAACAAACAACTTAACCTTCGTGTATTGTCGATAAAACTAGAACGATTGTGTTCTTTTTGGATTTATACGACACTAACGTCTTCTCTCGGTCAATGCAAAATCTTGAATTTCCGATTTCTCTGTTTTTAAGATTGACCATTTCAGGAGGTCTCATTTATTTTGCCTCAAAGTACCAATAATTTTAAGGTTGTAAGGAGGCTTTAAACAAGTATCCGCAAGGTTCACTTAAGTAAACCAATCATCCATTGTGACGTTTCGGTAACTTCCGTAAATAGTTTCAGTCAACTTTTGAACATAGTATTCTCCTAGAGATTCTCTACGAGACCACGAGACATTACTGTAATTCTAGGTGATTTTAACTCAAAAATTGGTAAAGGAAAAAGTGGAAAACATGTAGGAGAATACGGACTCGGTAAAAGAAATGAACGAGGTGACAGACTACTTCAATTCTGCCAGGAGAATAACATGATTGCATCTAATACATTCTTCAACTTACCAAAGAGAAGACTTTATACGTGGAAATCACCCCAGGACAATGGCGAAAGAATAATTCGAAACCAGATTGATTTTTTACTGATAAACGAACGATACAGAAACTCCTTAAAATCCGTTAAAGCTTACCCAAACGCAGATGTCTTTTCAGACCATAACCCTCTAATAGCGCAAATGAGTATTAAACTAAAAAGATTGGAGCAGAAAAGAAGAGCAAATCAGATAGACGTCAGTCATTTATGTAACCTGGAGGTAAAGTAGAAACTGCAAAAATGTATTAATAATAATTTCTAAATACTTCATGAAAAAGAAACATCTCAGTCAACGAACAACATAGATAAAAAATGGCAAAACGTAAAAATGGCGATAACAGGTCCTGTGAAGAAAATTCTGACTCAAGAAAAACCAAAAATAAAGCAAAGGTGGATGACTGATAAGATCCTTCTTCTCATGGACAATCGGAGAATAATGAAAGGAAAAAACGAACAAAGGTATAAACAAATACAGAAAGAAATCAAAATAGAAATCAGAATAGCAAAAGAAGATTTTTATAAAAGAAAATGTGAAGAAATAGAGCAATTGCAGGCAAAATATGATATTTTTAATGTACATAAAAAAGTAAAAGAACTTGCAGGTACACAAAAATGTAAGCAGCCAAATACCCTGTATAATGTCAACGGAAACATTATAACAGAACTAGAAGAACAGTTGAAGACATGGAAAAACTATATTGAAGAACTCTTGCAGATGATAGACAACAATCTGAGCTAAGTAACATACAAGGAGACGAAGGTCCAGAAATAAAGAAAGAAGAAGTAATGTACGCACTAAAAAGAATGAAAAATGGTAAAGCCCCAGGTCCAGATGAAATACCAACGGAAATCCTTAAACTAATAGAAAAAGACTCGATTCACATTTAAGTTAAACTTTTCAATAGCATTTATACATCAGGAAAAATACCACAAGAATGGCTTTTATCCACCTTTGTTACTATACCAAAAAAGATAAATGCCAAACAATGCAGCGATTACCGTACAATCAGTCTGATGAGCCATTTACTGAAAATATTTCTGAAAATTATACACTCTAGAGTACACAGAAAACTGGAAATGGACATCAATAATACCCAGTTTGGATTCCGAAATGGACTTGGAACAAGAGAGGCGTTATTTGCACTGAACGTTATGTCTCAAAGATGTCTTGACATAAATCAAGATGTATTCATGTGTTTCATAGATTACAACAAGGCCTTTGATAAAGTGCGGCATGATCACCTAATCAGACTCCTGACAGAAAAGAATTTAGATAAACGAGACATCCGACTAATAGCAAATATGTACTACAATCAGAAAGCAGTAGTGAGAGTAGAGAATAATACCACTGAAGAAATTGAAATAAAGCGAGGTGTGAGACAAGGGTGTGTACTGTCACCAACCCTGTTTAATCTCTATTCCGAAGACGTAATGAATAGAACACTCTCTGAGCAATCCGTAGGTATTAAAATAAATGGTGTTAGATTAAACAATTTGAGATTTGCCGACGACACTGTTCTGATCGTAGAAACACTTGAAGAGCTACAGACATTGGTGAATAAGATAGCAGACTGCAGCGAAGAATATGGACTATCTTTGGACATAAAGAAAACTAAATTTATGGTAATATCGAAATCAACACAAAATGTCCAAAATTTATATTTACACAATGAAATTATCGATCGAGTTAGCAAATACAAATATTTAGGCACTTTTATAAATGAAGACAACGATAGCTCAGCAGAAATCAAAATAAGAATAAAAAAATCCAGATCCATATTCACTAAAATGAAGAGAGTGTTCTGCGGAAGAGATTTGAGCCTTGAAATGAAACTTCGCCTGATGAGATGTTACGTACTTTCTGTGCTGTTCTACGGAATGGAGTCATGGACGTTGAAAAAGATTGATACCAAAAAATTAGAGGCATTTGAACTGTGGATGTATCGTAGAATCCTGAGAATATCATGGACCGAGAGAGTCACAAATGTCGAGGTCTTAAGAAGAATGAATAAAGAAAAGGAAGTCATATTTACGATCAAAAAACGAAAACTGCAATACTTGGGACACATTACAAGAGGCGAAAGATATGAACTGCTTCGAATAATTATGCAAGGGAAAATAGCAGGAAAAAGGTCCATAGGAAGAAGACGAAACTCCTGGCTAAAGAATCTACGGGAATGGTATAGCTGTAGCAGCAACGAATTGTTTCGGTCAGCAGTTTCGAAAATACGTATAGCCCTGATGATCGCCAACCTTCGGAACGAAGATGGCACTTGCAGAAGAGATTCTCCATTTATGTGCGTACGTTTGCCGAGGTAAGGGTCTGCGGTCATCATATACTTGGTAGCCATGTCGAAAGTCATTACAATTTTAATTCCATGCTTGGCCGGCTTATTCGGAATATACTTACATTCTAAAAGGGCACCGGCCCCTAAAAGATGATAACTGCTCGTCAATAGTTACATAGCTACCTGGTCGATAGGCCTCTCTACAACTAAAAATATATGCCTTCCATATTTCCCGAATAGAGGCAAACCTATCTATATTTTTTCTTTCAGTTCTTGTGGTTTTATCATTGAACCTAAGATTATGTAGAAGAAAATCAAGTCTTTTGCAACTCATTTTTGCTCTATAAACGGAGCCAGACATTTTAAAATCTTGCTACTAGGAAGATGGTTTTTTTTTGTGCTCCAGAAAGTATAAGTGGTCTCACAAGCGAATTTAATTCATTTCTTGTTACGAGGTTTAAAAACTTTAACATGTTTAGACTTTAGGCTGATTTGGGTATTGGTATGCCAAATAATTTTTTATAACGTAGAATCGTTCAATAAACACTGAATACATCTAATGGGGTATTAGAACCTTTTGCCTGTCCAGATGGTCCTTGAACAAAGGAAGAGATCCAAAAGGCCACAGAGGAAGCAGCTGGAAAAGAGCGGGTCTGTGACATTATAAAAATTTGGACCGAGACACGAGGCGTAGTAAGAGGGATGATGAGTGCCGTGATCGATGTGGATGAAGATGTTGCCGAAAAGATCTTGCAAATAAAAAGAATAAAAGTAGACTACACATCCTGCCGAGTGATAAAATCAAGGTTAGAAATACCGAGATGCTTGAGATGTCTTGCCTTTGGACACAAACAATGGCACTGCAAGGGGCAGAACAGAAGAGGATGTTGCTTCCGATGTGGCAAAGAGGGTCACATAGCGCTGGAATGCAAGGAAGAAACAACCAGATGCCTCAACTGCGACGTGAATGGGCATGTGGCAAATTCAAGAATATGCCCAAAGTTCAACCGACTGGTTGAAAATAGAAATAACTGAGGACTAGTCCCAAGAGTATAAGAGTGTAAAAGAGAGCGCGAAAGAAATCCAAGGTTTAGAAATGGCAAACAAAGAAAACATGACTCGAGAGCTGAGAGTGCTCCAAACTAATGTGGGAACGGCAAGACTAGCACATGATCTTGCTGAGACTGCCGCAGTAGAAAAGAACATCGATGTGCTGGTGACGGCGGAACCAAATCCAACAGCGGTGAAAAGAAGAGGATGGTTTGTAGATACGACCGGGAGAGCTGCTGTACGAATCTACAATAGGAAACTGCGAGTGTATGAAATCAAGCCGAAAGAAGGATATGTGATTGTTCGGATGGAGGGGGTGCGACTGGTCTGCTGTTATATTTCTCCAAACGTGACGGTGGGCGAGTACGAGATGAAGATAGACGAGATCATGCAGGAAGTGGGAAACACAGGAGGAGAATACGTAGTGCTGGGAGATTTTAACGCAAAAGCAGCGGACTGGGGATCTCCCATCACCGATGCTCGCGGCAGGATACTTACTGACTGGGTGGGTGCTCTAGACCTAGTGGTTCTGAACACAGGTCTGGAACCTACGTTTGTTAGGAGAGGTACAGGTACGTACATCGACGTGACCATGGCGACACAAGAAATAGCGGCGAAAGCAGGAGGTTGGAAGGTTTTGCCAGACTACACTGGAACTGAACATCAATACATTGAGTTCTCGATAACTGGAAAGGGGACCACTAACACGGTCCGTGCATCCGGGACGGCGATGGGCAGATGCGGCGATGGGAATGACTGGAAAGTATACGAGGAACTAATTAAATGGAGAGTGAGCATAATGCAGGGTCAATCACCGACAGTAGAAAGCCTGGAGAGAGTCATTAAAGAAGCGATGGAGGGAAGCAAGATTGGTCGCTAAGGTGTCAACAGGATGCCATATTGGTGGAATGCGGACATCGAGGCACTAAGAAATGTGTGTATAGCGATGAGAAGAAGGTTAACAAGAGGAAGAGGTAGAGCAGGAATCAACCCTGAGATCATCGAGGAGATCGAGGAAGAGTACCGCGCAAGAAAGAGGGAACTGTACAGGAAAATCCGTACAGAAAAAAGAAGGCACTGGAAAGAGTTGTGTGAACAGCTGGATGAGGACATCTGGGGTCAGGGGTACAAGATCGTCATGAAGAAGTTCCATGCGTATTCTCCTTACGAAATGCCTATGGATAAGAAGCTTGAGGTAACAAGAGAGCTCTTTCCGGACGGCAGATGTCATGGTGTATGGAGGGATGAAGGAGCTGAGCGAGCTGTACCCTTTACCATGGATGAACTTATCGAGGCATTGGGTTCACTGAAGACTCGTAGGTCCCCAGGACTAGATCAGATACCACCTGAGGCGGTGAAGGGTCTAGGACGGATGGAACCTGCGTGGCTTCTGGAACATATGAATGCACTGCCGGAAGCACAAACTTTTCCTGAGCCTTGGAGGACATCGAGGTTAATACTGCTTCCCAAAGCTAGGGAAAAGTATCGCCCCATCTGTCTGCTTCCATGCATCAGTAAGCTGTATGAAAGGATGCTGCGAGTACGCATAGACGACATGATTGAAAGGTCAGGTGGTTTATCAAGAAGGCAATTTGGTTTTTGTAAAGGGAAAAGCACGATTGATGCAATCATGAGTGTACTCGAAGCATTGCGCAACAGAGGGGATGAACATCGCTGGGCGGCTCTGCTGTTGTTTGATGTTAAGAATGCATTCAATACGTTGCAGTGGAACGAGGTAATGAAGGCAATGCAGGAGAGAGAATGTCCTGGTTACCTGATGAATGTGGTGGCGGAGTATCTGTCCGAAAGAAGGATTATGGTGGAAAAGGGCACGATCGTGGACGTGACGGCCGGGGTACCCCAGGGATCTGTCTTGGGCCCGATGCTATGGAATCTGGCATATGACGGGGTTATGCACTGTGAATACGGAGAGGGTACAACCCTCTCGCTGTACTGGTAGTGGCTCGGGATGAGCCAGATCTTAAATACCGGGTTAGAAACGCAGGCGGCGTCGTAAAGAAATGGATGACGCAGCACGGACTGAAACTTGCGACAGAGAAAACTGAAGCCATCATTCTGAAGGGGACAAGGAATAGGCAAAATATTGAATTAAAATGTGCGGGAGCATGTCTAACACCTAAGAAACATGTAAAGTATCTAGGAGTGACATTGCACCAGAATGGAAAATGGGGAGAGCACGTGCGGTAGGTGGTCCGGAAGGCTGCGAATAGTACGGCTGCGTTGGGGAGGGTGATGCCGAACATTGGAGGACCCAAATCCGAAAGGAGGAGGGTCTTACACGGTGTTGTACAATCGATCGTCCTCTACGCGGCACCAGTCTGGAGCGAGGCCGAAGAGATAACTGCCTGTAGGAGTCTCATGACACGAGTAGACAGAACAAGTCTGTTGCGAGTGGCATGCGCCTACAGGACTGTGTCTGCGGCAGCCTTATGGACCATCACTGGATGTGTTCCGTTGCATGTTTTGGCGGTGGAAAGAAAAGAGCTGTATGAGAGAAGAGGTCCAAACCTTACTGTGGCCGAGAAAAGACAGGAAAGGGAAAGGTCAGTTGAAAGATGGGAAGAAGAATGGAACAACACGGAAGATGTGGCACAGTGGACGAAAATGCTGATCCCAAACATAAGAGATTGGGTGGACTGTGGCCACAGGCGACTGGATTATTTCCTGACGCAGGTGCTCACAGGACACGGGTGTTTTAGGGCCTACCTCTATAGGATCGGAAAGGCTGATACAGATGAATGCCTATACTGTGGATACTCGGACACTGTGACACATACGATGTTAGATTGCAGCAGATGGATAGTGGAAAGGAACAGAATGGAGAGAGAGACAGGTGTGAATTTTGTTACAGTGAGAGAATGATTGAAAATAAATTAGTTTGGACTAATATACATAGCTATATCCGTGCAGTAATCAAGAAAAAGGAAGAGGAAGAAAGACTGCTAAACCAACGCTAAAGGTAAGAGTGAATGATGCTGAAAGGTGAAGCTAGAAAAGTGGGTCACACTGTGTGAGTTGGAATGCGTGAGTCAGACTGTGGGGAAGGAGGAAATGCCCATCTGGAAATAATGCCGAACTAGGAGCGATGAGTGTCTTCTACGCGCTACCTGGAACGAGACAGGGAACCTCCTTGCTGATGAATAGAGTGTGGATGTGTATGAATGGAGAATGAATGAATAAAGGTAGTGATTCGGAAGTGATGTCGGCCTTACAGCGGCCATTCCGCTTCCGGATCGCTGGATGACAGAGGAGGGTCTGGTTTAGCAGGTAGGCGTTCGGCGTAGACTCGGCGACGAGAGGGCATTTTAAAGTACCTCGGGAACTATCGCCGGGAGTACGAAGAACGAATCCTGCACTAAAGTTAGTCAGGCGGCGCCCTGGACTGAGATGTCTTTTGAAGATTCCAGACCCCCCCTCTATAAAGACGAAAAAAAAAAAAAAAAAAAGATGGTCCTTGAACAATATGCAAAATATTCCTTTTAGTAGTACGTTTCCAAAGATTAAACACAGTACACCAGCTATGACCATTTTTGCCTTGTAGACTCGTACTCAAATTATGCGGTTCAGATTCGTCCACAATGTTTTTGGTTTCTCGCGCTTTAACTTGTTGAAAACACACTTCTTCATTACCTTTTTCGTTTTGATCAGGCTGAGTTGTTCTTTACTGAAATAGATGGTCTTATTAAACGTCGGTTTCACAGAAGAAATCTTATATTGAACTCTACATTAAGTGCTAGGCATAGAAACAGAAGTAGAGAGGTTATTATGCTTTCTTTTTTTCATTTTAGTCTTCACTTTCTGAATTACTAAAAGTTTCCTGATTTGATTGTAGTTTACCATCATGTAATTCACCCATTAATATTTTTTCGGCATCCAACTCCAATTCTAATTGGGATAAGGGTCTTTTATCGTTAAATTTTCTAGCCATTTTTTAATTAAATTGTCTGTGAATGAAAAAAGAAAATAATAATACCAAGATAAAAAAACTTACGTTAACACTATCCTTTCGTGAAAATACGAAGTAACGACTGTACAAAGAAACGCAACTACAATGTGAAAGTACTCGACAAACTGATTACCAAAGCTACTACAATACCTACGCTTCTACAATTCATGCAAGGTGACCAAATTAAAAAAAAAATTAGCGTTCGTAAATTTTACGAATGGTTAGTGTTCTAGGGTTAGTGTTTTTAAACTAACTAACTTTATTTATTCATGTATTAAGCGTTACAATCCCTAGGAATTATAACTAACGCCATGGCGTTTAAAACCCCATTCTTGCGCGAGCTTAGTACACACACACAATCACGCTAAGCGATCAACCCAACCTCTAGGAACATGTGTATACCATACTAAGCATGGGATCCACATGTCCGAAGATCAAACCGGTCACACTTCGCTAGTCGAAGTGGTACCTATCTGACCCCCAGGTTTTTCCACCACCCCTCCTCATCGTGTGACATACGTGAGGAGGCTTATGATCTTGAAAGTTACTAGAGTTGCCTTGGGTAATGAGACAACTCCCGTTTTTAATTATTGTGGTTATGCCACCTAACTGTAGGGGTAGCCACATCTAGGCTTTCCTCCCTAATTACTTTACTGACTCTATAGATTTTACTCTAACTGCACTTCGGGACTTGAGTCCCTAAAACAAAAAAGAAAAAGTAGCGTGTGTTCCGTCCATGGAGTCGACAGCCTGAGCTGTCGACTTCATGTTCGGAAAGAGTGTGTGCTCGATCACTCAGCCGCCGATTTGGCAAAAATAAATTTTGTTCTCCTCGCCGGCTGGGTGTCCGATGTGGGTCCGGCCACTGAGCCCATGCTTGCCGCACATGACCTCAGTGCTCGGGTGTCGCGAGAGGATCAGTATCATTTGATCCGCCTTAAGGGCCTATTCCGCATTAGCGGTATATAGAAGGCCTGAAGGGTCTTCTATATGGAGAATTTAAGTGATTTTACGTTAAAACGTTTAATGATTAAAATTGACTAAAAACTAACTGGATTTAAGAGAAAACAACCGATTTTTTTTTTTTTTTTTTTTTTTTTTTTGTGGGGTCTTCCTTGGCGTTGCGACTTTAAAATGCCGGCACAATTCTTACCCTTTTATTTCTTACATGCTAAATTGTGTGGGTGGGTTGGGGTGTGCATTGCAGGGTGTATACGGCCTCCACACACCCCGGTTGTGGTTGTTTTCTGATGTCTGCATTCTTTTGTTTAGACGCCTTTGCGACCATCTCATTCTTCATTTATTAGTTTGGGACCCTATATCCGGCTATTTGCTGTTTAGGTCTTCTGTGTACCGTCCTGGTGTTTGCGTTGTAGTTTGTCAGCTCTCTCAACATGCTACTTGGGTGGTTATTTAGTCCGTTGAAAAGTTCGTATGCCTTTTTGTCCATTGTGTGTAGGATCCTTGTTTGTCCTGAGTCTCTGTATAAATTTCTCAGAGGTACATATCTTGGCAGATTCAGTGCGTCTCTTATTAATTGATTTTGCGCTGTTTGTATTTTCTTCCTGTTAGTTTTACAAGTGTGTCCCCACGCAGCGGAGGCATACGAGAGGACTGGTAGGATAATGCTATTCGCCATCCTGATTTTGGTTTTGAACCTTAACTTGCTTCTTCTGCCAATTAGCGATGAGAGCTGACTTTTCAGCGCTTTGGCTCTATACGTTTGCTGATTTATGTGCTGCGTAAATGTAAGCTTTTTGTCGAGTAACACTCCTAGGTATTTGGCCTCATTTGTCCATTGTACTGGGGTGTTTCCAATTGTTAGTTCTTGATTCGGTACACTTTTTCTGTGACTAAACATTACAGCCTGTGTTTTATCTGGGTTTATGGCTATTTTCCATTTGATGCACCATCTTACGAATCTGTTGAGTGCTCTCTGCAGATGATTAGCTGCATGGTTTGGATTTCTCCAGCTAACAGCTATTGCTGTATCGTCAGCGTAAAGACTTAACAGGGATCCTGGTTCTTTTGGCGTGTCGGCCGTATAGATGGTGTACAAGTAAGGCGACAAAACAGCTCCCTGAGGCACACCTGCCTCCAGGGTCCCGACCTCGGACAGGGTTGCCCCTGTCCGAACTCTGAACCTTCTGTTGGCTAGGTATGATCCAAGGAGGCATGTCATCGCCTCGCTGTATCCCATGGTGTTCATTTTATAGATGAGTCCATCATGCCAGACCCTGTCAAATGCTTTACTGACGTCCAGAAATGCTGTTGCCGTGTACATTTTTTCGTTGTATCCTTTGGTTGTGAATTCTGTGAAACGTAGAACTTGTAGTTCGCATGAATGTTCGCTTCTGAATCCAAATTGAGCTTCTGGTATGGTGCCTAATGCTTCCGATTCTTCATTGAGTCTTTTTAATATAACTCTTTCCGCTATCTTGCTTATTGATGATAATAAGCTGATAGGTCTATAATTTTGCGGAAAAGTGCCATCTTTCCCTGGTTTTTTGATCATAATTATATGTGCTTCCTTCCATCTGTCTGGGAAATATCTTAATTTGAGTATGTTGTTTACTATGTTCGTTATGTAGACAATAGCTTTGTTGGGTAGGTTTTTGAGTGCCCTGTTTGTGATGTTGTCAGGTCCTGGGGTTTTTTTGGCATTTGAGAGTTTAATTAGCTCTTTAATTTCATCGGGAGATGTATGAGTTATTCCTATTCTACCCTTTCTTCTCTTTAATCTTCTAGCTGTTCTTTCTACCTCTTCTTCGAAGTCTATATCTTCATTGGGATTTTCGTTGTTTCTGCATGCTCTTTCTAATTCGTCCTTTAGGACTTCAGCTTTATCTCTCTCCGTATGAACAATCCCGTTTTCTCCGTGTAAGGGAGGTATGGGTTTCTTGTCCTGTCGGAGTATTTTCGATAGTTTCCAGAAGGCGGATTTGTTTGGGTCTAATTCTTGGATATAGTTGTCCCAGTTTTCGCTTCTATGTTCTCGTAGTTGTCTTTTAACTTCCCTGTCTAGCTCATTTGCAATCCTTTTATCTTCTAGAGTTCTAGTGCGATAGGCTCTTCTTCTTTTTCTATTTTTTTCCTTTATTAGGTTTTGTAGTTCGAGACTTATATCTCCGAATCTTCCTTTTTGTCTGGTAGTGTTTTCGATTTTTGAGCTGGCATCGATAGCATTATTTATGGTTGTTTCTAATTTAGTTACACTGTCTTCTAGTTCTGTGATGTTGTTTATTGTTGGGATGTTACCGATCTTCTTTTGGTGGGGCTGCAAATAGTTTAGTTCTATTGCACCCAGGGTCAGGACGATTAGATTGTGCGTTGAATCGCCTTCATTTAGAGATCGTATCTCGTATTGTTGACCCACTGTGTAGGATTGCAATGTCTAGATGTGTTGGGAGTTGTCCGTGAAAACAGGTCGGTCCTGTTGGTCCGATCACGTAGGTGTTTGCTCTGTTTTCGAGATGGCCGCAAAGTCGTCTTCCGTTGTTGTTGGTTGCTCTGTCGAACCATAGGGGAGATCTCGCATTAAGGTCTCCTATAATCACTGTGGGCTCTTCTGTATCGAGGATTAGGCTCAAGTCTTCATCGAATATCAAATCGTTTGGTCTGACATAAGCTGACACTATTTTTAGTGTTTCGTTGTTGGCCTTTAATCTGACTAGCGTGGCTTCCATTGTCACCAGTCCATCTGGTGTTGGTATGTGTTCATGTTCTAAGCCTTTTTCAACTAGTATGGCTGTTCCTCCTGATATCGCTCTATGGTCAGTTCTATAGATATCGTAGCCTGGGAATTTGGTTTTCTTCCTTTCCACTAATTTGGTTTCTTGAAGGGCTACGATATCGAGCTCTAATCTGTTGATCATCTCATCCAAAAGGTTGAGTTTTTTGAAAATTCCACCGGAATTCCAGGACCCTATGCGTAGATCCTCCGTACGGTTCGCTAGCATTGTCGATTTATTTCACCGAATGCAGTCATCATCTTTGTAGCTCTGTCCATCATGGACATCATCTCCATCATTTTTTTGTTGTACTCCGTGTGGATAGTAGCAATAAGAGTGGCTGCGTCATTCATTGTGGGAGCTGCTTCTTCTGGGGTTGTTTTAGCTGCTTGAGCGTAGCTGAAGCTCGTGGATGTTGTTGCTGGTTTTATTGGCCTGCTCGCCGGTTTTACGGGGGCAGGGGTCTTCTTTTTAGGAGCTTTTGAGCATCCTCTGTAGTTAGCCGTATGCGCTTGATCGCAGTTGGCACATTTTGGAGCTGTTTCTTTACTATTCTCGCAGTCGTTGCTGAGATGGTTTTCACCACACTTCACACATCTGGAGTCGCAGTGGCAAGTCTTAGAACTGTGGTAATATCCCTGGCAGTTAAAACACTGTAGGGTGTCCTTCGTTATTTTAAGTTCGTCTTCGAAACGAACCCTTATATAGCACAAGTTTGTAACTTTTCGTATTTTCTGTACGTCATCCTCCTTGAGGGTGATCATGAAGAAAGGCAGTATTTGTTTACCTTCTTTTTTGGAGAACATGTTGCTGACTCTTGTTACGTCAACATCTTTTTGTCTTAATTCATTTAGAATTAATTCTGTATTTGTGCTTGCAGATAGCCCTTTTAGTATCACCCTCTTTAGTTTCTCACTGTCTATTGGGTAGGCAATATACTCTACCTTCGGTGTATGTTCTTCTAGTATTTTAACTACTCCTAGGTAGTCTTCCCTGGTTTTAGTGTTTATTACTACTGATCTGCCTGATCTGGCAAATTTATTGTCGGAGAATATACCTTGTTTAGCCGCTTTTTGCAGGATCGCTTGATGTTCTGCGACCGTCTTTAGGATGATCGCAGGAGGTTTAGGTCTTCTGACGTTAACCTCTGCAGGTATCTGAGGGGCATCGTTGATTTCTTTATCAACTTGGGTTTCTTTTTGTGTCTCCAAGTTTTTCTGGGCTTTTCTTTGCTCACTTCTTTTCTGGGTGTCTTTAGCGGCTTTAGTGAGCGCTTCGTCGTTCCTTTCTTGGATCTTTTGAGTTTGTTTTTCAACAACACTCAAAGATTTTTTAGGTTTCTCGCTACTGTTTGTTGGTTTCTCAGTAACGGTGCCTTTTTTTGCTTTTTCTTTTTTTTGGACTTTTGTCCATCCTGCTTCGTTTTTCTCCGTTTCTTTTTGTTCTTTCGGCTTTACTGCGCCTCCAGACGTAGAAGGAGTGGCTTTTTCCATCTTGCGTGGAGTTTCGTCTCTAGGCTTGTGAGTTTCCCACAAGGCCTTATCCCTTTCTTTTTCGTCTTGTATTAGCTTTTCATTTCGCTCGGTCAGAGCCATTATATGGCCGACCAGTTTCTTAATTTCTTTATCCTTTTCTTGGTTCTCCTTCCTTAACTCAGTCATCTGAGTTAGGAGATCCTGGATTTGGGCCTGTGCCTGTTTTTCGCGCTGACGACTCTCTTTCTGTAATCTGACTCGCGAGCTTAGTATGATTCCTTAATGTCTATTTATAGCTTGCTATGTGTCTTTAAAGCTGTCGTGACTCTTTTTGATCTTTACCTACCGCCATGTATTTTGGTTTGTGTTGGTTTATCTCTAGCCCTATTTTTTTGCTTTATTATATAATTTTTTAATTGCTTTTATATCTTTTAATATAATTGCTCTTATCTTTTAAATATATTTATATCTTTAAATATCTAGGCATTGCATTATCTAGCAACAAAAAGTTCGAAACAGAAGTGGAAGAAAAAGTGAATAGAGCAAACAGAGCCACACTATTAAGAAATAAAAATATCGTGAAAGAAATTAAAGGCAGAATTTACAAAACAGTAATTAGACCAATAATGACCTACGCGGGAGACACATCACCATACAGAGAGGATAAAAAGAAAATAGCAGAGATAAAAACATTTAAAAAATTCATGGTAAAACACTATGGAACATAGCTATAAGTAAAGATATACGGCGTAGATGCAAGATGGATAACATCAAGCACAGAATAAAAAATGGAAAAGTAGAATGGAACGATTACACATGCCGAATGACAACAAAAATAGAATGACAACAAAAATAGAGTAGTAAAGACGGCAAAAGACGGTTCCCCAATAAAAGATGATCAGCAAAAAGGCGACGAAAACGATGGAAAGGCAACTTACTGGAAGCATATTGAAAAACAGAAAGTGTTATGTATGTCTACATAAAAAGAAATAGAAAAAGAAAAAGAAAAAGAAAAAGAAAAAGAAAAAGAAAAAGAAAAAGAAAAAGAAAAAGAAAAAGAAAAAGAAAAAGAAAAAGAAAAAGAAAAAGAAAAAGAAAAAGAAAAAGAAAAAGAAAAAGAAAAAGAAAAAGAAAAAGAAAAAGAAAAAGAAAAAGAAAAAGAAAAAGAAAAAGAAAAAGAAAAAGAAAAAGAAAAAGAAAAAGAAAAAGAAAAAGAAAAAGAAAAACAAAAAAAAAAGAAAAAAAAAAGAAAAAGAAAAAGAAAAAGAAAAAGAAAAAGAAAAAGAAAAAGAAAAAGAAAAAGAAAAAGAAAAAGAAAAAGAAAAAGAAAAAGAAAAAGAAAAAGAAAAAGAAAAAGAAAAAGAAAAAGAAAAAGAAAAAAGAAAAAGAAAAAGAAAAAGAAAAAGAAAAAGAAAAAGAAAAAGAAAAAGAAAAAGAAAAAGAAAAAGAAAAAGAAAAAGAAAAAGAAAAAGAAAAAGAAAAAGAAAAAGAAAAAGAAAAAGAAAAAGAAAAAGAAAAAGAAAAAGAAACAGAAAAAGAAAAAGAAAAAGAAAAAGAAAAAGAAAAAGAGAAAAGAAAAAGAAAAAGAAAAAGAAAAAGAAAAAGAAAAAGAAAAAGAAAAAGAAAAAGAAAAAGAAAAAGAAAAAGAAAAAGAAAAAGAAAAAGAAAAAGAAAAAGAAAAAGAGAAAAGAAAAAGAAAAAGAAAAAGAAAAAGAAAAAGAAAAAGAAAAAGAAAAAGAAAAAGAAAAAGAAAAAGAAAAAGAAAAAGAAAAAGAAAAAGAAAAAGAAAAAGAAAAAGAAAAAGAAAAAGAAAAATAAAAAGAAAAAGAAAAAGAAAAAGAAAAAGAAAAAGACAAAGAAAAAGACATATCAACTTTGTCTTTGTATGATGACTAGATCATATGTACATTCAACTACTTGAAGTTGATCTGTGTTTTTGTTTACAAAGTTTGTCCCTTATTATTGGCTCTACCATCAGGTTAAATTATGTCAGGGAGATATGAGTGATTTTATTTTAACCCTTTGTTTACTTTGACCTACTAAGAATTTGTTCCGTTAAAAATTATCTTTGCTGTGATGTTCTTTAGACTCACTGTTATATGGCTTAATTTTTCTACGATTCCAAGATGCTCTAAAAATTTCAGTTAAACACAATTGAATTAGACAGTTTTATATACGTTAAGAATATACAGTGTGGTTGAAATTTTATTATTTTATTATATAAAATATTAAGAATATTACTGTAGGTATTGCTTAATTGTCCCGTATCTGCTTTGTAATTTACTGTAATTTAATGTTTTGGGTATCCATTATTTTCAAAGATGTGTACTAGCAAGTTCAAGTTTATGTTTATGAATTTTTTGTCATTAATATGTCTTACCCTTTTTTTATTGCAATTACTGTATTAAACTTTCGATGAATAGAGTAATTTGAATAATAGTTTAATATCTTGTACATTATGTAAGCTTTTGAAATACAATCTATTATTATTTTGTTTTGTTCAGTTCTTAATAATTTTGTGTTCAAAAATGATATCAAACACTCACTTTTAATCTCTAAAGTAAATTGCATATGTTTATTAAAAGTATTAAAAATGTTTAAAGTGTTTTGAATTTGTAAAGAAGGAACAGAACAAATAAGATTCTCTATAAATAAAAAAAAACTTGCCTCTTACCTTGACTCTTACGATTGGCGCCAATACCTTCATTGTTTAATGCACTAATTGTGCACCTTTTAGTTAGGGGAATTATGCTTGCTAATCGATAGTAAAAAGATTTGACGGAATTGTTTTAGTATTCTGTAGGTATTGGGACATCTACATCATTTGTTCTTTAAAGCAATTAATCTAGATTTTATGGTTTTGTTTCATAATCTGGTTTTTTAAATGACATCTCAAAAAAAATCAAGTGGAATTAAACCTGGTGACCTGGCAGGCAATTTGATCGTACCTATTCGTCCAATCCAACGATTAAAAAAATGTTCATGTAATGTGTAATCATAAATAAATCTGCATTAGAGAGTGGGAGTTGCTATTTAAGATTTCATAGTTGTAAATTAAAAGGTTGGAACCTTGCTCGTATTTGGAGTCATTCCTTATATTTTGGAAAACTATTTAACACGTGTTTTTTTATATTTATTTGGAACTGTATTTCTCGAAATATTAGACCATTTCCATAATTTTCCTAGGTTATCAGGAATAATCGCTTCTTCAGATTATAGCCTCATCTATCAAAAATTTGAAACAAACTTGACCCCTTATCAGGGCGTCTCTCTAAATATTGTTAGGTTGCTGTTTCTATTGACTGCAATCTTCTTCTGCAATTCTTCTACCAATGTTCCATAGTTTCCGTTGTTTTCGCCAAGTGGCGGAAATATTTTAGGCATGCTCGGTTTACTTATTTTAATAGGCTGTCATTTCTATGCAACTCTATCAGAATTGATAGGTTGGTTCTGTGTTCTGTGTAGGATACGCGTAGAATTTTTCTGTAGGCCCACATTTAGAAGGCTTCGATCTTACTTCTACTAATTTTTTTGATAGTTCATGTTTCAGTTGAGTATGTAGCAATTGAAAAAATAAGGGCATTGACCAACATAAGCTTTATATTCCTTTTTATTGTTCGGTCTTCGTTATATTTAAATTTATTAAGCTGTTTCGGTTCAGACCATTGGTAATCTACACTTGATTTTTGAGGAGCTATCGCCACTGTTGGCTATCAGGGAGTCTAAGTATACATGTGTGTCTACTATTTTGAAATTTGCCACTTTTTGTATTTGCGATAGATTATTATTTGCCCTGTCTCCCATCAGTATTTTTGTTTTTCCGGTGGTCGCTCTGTTTTTCCGATACAATCGGAGACTGTTTTCTATCTAGTGAATTAAAAAAATATTTTTTTTTTTCATAACTAATGTTAAAGTGTTGCTATAACAACTGTTTTGAGTAGATAAAGTATCACTTTAACCGTAAGGGTAGATAAAGTGACACTTTAACAGCAAGAATAGATAAAATGTTTTAACTTTTTTTTATTCAATAAAATTTACAAATTCAAACACATTAAGAATTAAAAACAATAGAAATTTTACAATTAACATTATTAGAAACATCTATGTTTGGAGCATCACAACTTGTACTCGTTTGCTTAAACACTTGAGTTGAGGTACTGGATTGATTTTATATTGTATACAGAGTAATTCATATCCCTAGCAACGGAGCAACACAATTACGATTTTTGTGCTAAAAATTACGAAATTCTATTTTTCACCTGAACTTGAAGTCTTTCTATAGAAAAAAATGTTGTATTGCACACGACGATAAAATCGCATTATCTTCTCGAGCATAATTAGCGTCTCGACTGAGACTATTATTTATAACTAATATAAGATGCGTATTTAATGCAGTTAAGTGTCACCTTTTTCTGTTTAAGATATGTTCCTTAATTTTTATTTGTATTCCGTTATAATCTTTTACTAAACGTTTTTTTTTGTCCAACCTAAAAGTTTGTATGTTCAGTACTCTAGTGACGAAGGGGAATTTTTATTTCGTTTAATAAGCTAATTATGAGAATTTTTTGATTAGATAGTAAGTAAGTAACTAAGGTAATGTCAAAATATTTTTACAAGGAAACTAAGTTCCTGTAGTTGGCTGTATACCATATATTAAAAATTTTTTAATAATATCCTTTATAAAAAGGTATATAAAAAGTCCGTCGGGCTATGTTAAATGGACAAAACGTTTTCGGAATAAATATTCTATCATCAGTGTCAGGTTAATACATGAATGTAGCCACTAAATATGGGGGTAAAAACCCTTTAAAAATTACTAATTAAAATTTAGTTTAAATTATTTCTTGTATAAAATTAAGATGGTAAAGTTACCGTTGGATTGGTAACATGGCGATATATGACTCTACATGTATTTGTAGTTTTTAACTAATTTTTAACTTAGAATAAAACTTTCTTATACAGTAGTAATCTGCTGTTTTGCATTAACTAAACTCTCGTGTAACATCTACAGTGAACAGTCACAACTTATAACACAATTATGTTTTATTACAGTCTACCCTGATGATGGAAATAATTTAATAAAGTTTCCGAAAGATTGAATGAACTAAAAAGTCTTTTTTTCACCGTAAAAATCACGATTGCTGTAATCCCTCATACTTCCCTGTTGTTATATATATATATATATATATATATATATATATATATATATATATATATATATATATATATATATATATATATATATATATATATATAAATATATATATATATATATATATATATATATAAATATATATATATATATATATATATATATATATATATATATATATATATATATATATATATATCTTTAAGGAATATGACCGTTTAATTTAATATAAAAAAATGTGCTCTCGTAAGTGAATGGGATGTTTTCGGTCAATTTAAAGATCAAAAAGACAAGAGTTGTGCTACTTTATCTATTTATTGAAGACGTTTCGCCTATTGTTCAATAAGCATCATCAGTTCATCTAAAAGAGTGTTATTAGCGATACATCCAATATGAAAAAACAATTAAGTAAATGATCTTAAATTTAAAAGATCTGTAGCATTAAAATGTTATTATTGCAAAGAAACATCAAAAAATTAATATACTAAATATATCAGCAAAAACACAGAAACACAGAACGCCGGAAGATTCCCAACTTAACTAATTTGTTTTAAATTTCACTTTTGAAAACATTGATTGATTAAATCTATCAAAAAATATAATTGTCAATTTTGAATTGTTATATTAACAACGGCATACATATATATATATATATATATATATATATATATATATATATATATATATATATATATATATATATATATATATATATATATCAGCCAATTATCTCGTAAATTGCTAGTCAGGATCGTACAAAATTTAAGGTACACCTATTTTGGGATATGGAGATTCCGTATTTGATATTTACAATGTTGCCAGATTTGACGTTTCTCTTATATTATTAGTAACTTTGGATTTTCAAATTGATCATCCTGTATATTCAGTTATTATTGGAATCTCCTATTCAATACGAGTTTAACCATATCTAACACTTATGATTTTATGTAGTCTGGAAGGTCTTAAATACATAAACAGAAGTCTGGCAACGCCTGAATATCTCAATAATTTTTTTAATACTAACTGTTTTCAACTATATTAAAACGTAACAATTTATAGATTACAACATTTTTTAACATAATGGTTACTTTATTAAGTGTTCAAAATGTGCCCCATTTGTGAGTTGGCAGTACCCTAATCGATGGTAGAATGCGTCTACCAAATTTCTCCATGACTGTCTAGAAATTATTCAAGATTCATTGATAATTCGTTGCCATAGCTCTGCAAGACTTGCTGGTTTAGTTTTGTAAACTGAATTTTTCAAGTATCCCTAATAAAAATAGTCTTTAGCATTGAAATCAGGTGAACGTGGAGGCCATTCAATTCTACTTCGTCTACCAATCCATCGTCCAGGAAATATCTCATCTAAATAACGCCGAACTTTTACACCAAAATGGGCTGGAGCTCCATCCTGCTGAAACCATATCTGATTAAAATTGGCCCCAAACAAGTTTTTCAGTGTAGGTACAATTTTCGTAACTATCTGACGTTAAATTTCCTTCCATAAAAAATGGCCCAATTAACTGAGTACCTACTATACCTGACCATAAATTTAATTTTTGTGGTCTTTGAGTATGGTTTTCACGCATCCAGTGTGGATTTACGTCACTCCAGTACCTCACATTGTGTCGATTTACACTTCCACACAGTGGAAAGGTTGCTTCATCGGAAAAACATATTCTGTTATCGAAATTTTCATCATTTTCAATTTTATCCTTCATTACCTCAGCTAACTCTAATCTACGATAGAAATCAACTTCACTTAATTCTTGCAATAATTTAAACCATACAAAATCTTAATTTTGTATGGTTTAAATTTAATCTTACGTAATACACGTAAGACTGAAGAACGACCTACATCATGTGCTTGTGCAACCCTGCGTTAGGATGTATGTGGACCTTCAACAAAACTTTGCACTATATCTAAAGTTTTGTTGTCATCCATACCTCATTTCGGTCTACCGGATCGGTATCTATCTATCTATTTTTTACTTCTCCAGATTCCTCAAATCGCTTTACAGTTTTTTGTACCGTCGCCTTATGAATTGGAGAACGGTTTGGGAAAGTATCGTTGAACAAGTTGGCTACTTCACAATCTTTTTGTGTCACCGTGACACAAAGATCATTTTGTGTCACCGTTCCCTATCAACATTAGAATAGTAATTCGTTATTTTTCGTTGAGAGCCATTTTAGAGAAGCAATTTATCTTGCAGAACTTTTTGAAACACAACTACTGTCAGATTTAGTTAATAATGTAAATGATAAACAAATGTCAAAATCACAGCATTCTACATTTAAATATTTAAATTTATTAAAATCTACATATTTTGCACAGTTTTATGTATTTAAGACCTTCCAGACTACATAAAATCATATATATATATATATATATATAAAGTAGTTAGGTATTATTGACTGACACGTTATGTAAAATAAAGTTTTATTTTGAGGTTGCAGTCATTAATAGGGCAGGAAAGTAAAACTCTTTGTTCTTGAATCAAGCTTTCGCAAAATTTATTTGCTTCTTCAGGATATGCTAAAATATGGTAACAGTAAATACAACGAAATTAGAACTAAATAGCATTGTATAAAACTAGTAAAAAAAAAAAACTTACAACATGAGGTTAATCCATTAAATTTTCAAATTTGCAAAACATTAAAACTTAACTTATTTTAAAAATTATACAGTTATGTAAGTACAATATTCCAATTTAATTTAATTTTGTAAAAATTCATTTTGACATTGATTGTTTGATTTATGTCAGAAAGACACTCGTTTCTGTTTATTATATTTTTTGTTGTTGATAACTAGCTCTTGATTGTTATTATGGTTACGTACAAAGTGGCGCCAAATATGAATATTTAAATTTTTTGAAATTCTAATATTTATAGTCAGAAAATCTAATATTGGAAAATTATAGTATTAATTTTCGTAAGATAGAATGTAATTATAGATATTGCTTAGTTTATCAATATCAGTTTTTTTATTAACGCATTGATATTTATTTATGCATACCATTTCTAAGAATTCTCTTTTATTTAATTGGTTTTCGCGTCTTAATATATTAGTTTCATTGAAATTAAATGAATGATTTTTATTATTATTTTTATTTTTATTACATCGGACACACATCTAGAAATCTAATAGGCAGACTAACATCACATAAAAGTGACCTTAGAAATAATAAAAATACGTGTGCATTAATAGATCATGCAATTAATAAAAATCATTCATTTAATTTCAATGAAACTAATATATTAAGACGCGAAAACCAATTAAATAAAAGAGAATTCTTAGAAATGGTATGCATAAATAAATATCAATGCGTTAATAAAAAAACTGATATTGATAAACTAAGCAATATCTATAATTACATTCTATCTTACGAAAATTAATACTATAATTTTCCAATATTAGATTTTCTGACTATAAATATTAGAATTTCAAAAAATTTAAATATTCATATTTGGCGCCACTTTGTACGTAACCATAATAACAATCAAGAGCTAGTTATCAACAACAAAAAATATAATAAACAGAAACGAGTGTCTTTCTGACATAAATCAAACAATCAATGTCAAAATGAATTTTTACAAAATTAAATTAAATTGGAATATTGTACTTACATAACTGTATAATTTTTAAAATAAGTTAAGTTTTAATGTTTTGCAAATTTGAAAATTTAATGGATTAACCTCATGTTGTAAGTTTTTTTTTTTTACTAGTTTTATACAATGCTATTTAGTTCTAATTTCGTTGTATTTACTGTTACCATATTTTAGCATATCCTGAAGAAGCAAATAAATTTTGCGAAAGCTTGATTCAAGAACAAAGAGTTTTACTTTCCTGCCCTATTAATGACTGCAACCTCAAAATAAAACTTTATATTATATATATATATATATATATATATATATATATATATATATATATATATATATATATTTGCAACAGATGCATTTACTGGCAGATGATTCCTTTAAAAAAAAAACGCTTGGACCCGTCGATTTTTTTATCGAGGGGGAAACAAAACTGGCATAAAATCACATTAACATTTGCAGCCCCCTAAGCGGGGGTGGCACCATCCCTAAAATCTTAAATAGAAAGGGGGGTCGAATGATCCATCATTTAAAAGGTCTTTCAACTCCCTTTACAATGATGTAAAATTCATGTACTTCAATTCAGTAGTTTTGGAGATATATTGATTTAAAGTTTAAATACATCATCGTAAGAGGAGATCAATACATAGCAGCAAAGTTGTTAAAAAATAAAGAATGAACTGACCTGTCAGCCGAGTAAATGTTAAAAATGACCACCATTACTTTCCATGCAATAATAAAGATTTTGCTGAAAACGTTGCCGGACATTTTGCAATATTTGAGGAGTAATTTGATGGCACTCATTCACAATTCTTTGTCGTAAATCTTCTAAGGATGTTGGCTGAGTAGCATAGATTTTGCTTTTTAAGTAACCTCACAAAAAGAAATCCAAAGGTGATAAATCTGGCGATCTTGGGGGCCATTCAACGGCACCTCTTCTACCAATCCATTGACCTGGAAAGGTCTGATCTAAATAATGCCGAACTCTTAATGCGTAATGTGGTGGGGCACCATCCTGTTGGAACATCAACATATTCTCAACGAATCGACCATCATTCTAATTTTCAATAATTATATCTGTTAGCGCAGGATCTATGACATTTTGCAGTAATTCCAAATACATTTCACCAGTCAAATTTCCAGGTAAGAAAAAAGGACCAACCAAATGATCGCCAAAAATGCCAGCCCAAACATTTAATTTTTGTGGCTGCTGTGTGTGTACCTCATGGTAAATTCTGGGATTAGAGTCCGACCAATATCGACAATTATGACGATTTACTTCGCCAGTTAAAAAAAAGGAACATTCGTCGGAAAAGCAAATGTTAAATAAAAATTGTTCATCGTTTGTAATTCGTTCACTTATAACTTCACAAAATTCTAATCGCTTATCAAAATCGTCTTCATTAAGTTCTTGTACAAGGTGAATTTTATACGGATGAAAATTATGGGCCTTTAGAATCCGTTGGATAGTACGTGGACTAACACCACACGAAGTTTGCAATTTGCGGGTACTTAATGTAGGATCTACAATAACTTGCCCTAAAACCCCCACTTCTGTTGCTTCGTTCCTTATAGGATTTTCAATATTACGTTTTTTATTGGCGACTGATCCAGTTTCCTGAAATTTAGCTACAAGTTCTAGAACATATTTTCGGTGCATATTATTGTTTTCATGTCGCTCATTAAAAATTTGTGCTGTTCTATTAGCGCACTGATTATTTCCGAAAAATAATTCAATAATTTCAACCCTTTCTGCCGTGGAATATACCATGGTTAATTTATGTATAAAGCAATAAATGATATTTTAACAACAAATATTGGTCAAATCAATCGCAAACTAATGTACTATTTCTTATTTAAAATAAGTACGTGGCATTCTCTACTTATCTTTCTTCAAGAAACAAATTTTTTTGTCACAAAGGTCACTTCAATTGCTATTTTTATTATTAATAAACCATGGGCGTAGTAAATAAAAGCATTTACTTATCAAGAAAATGCTTTTACTCAAATTTCTTCTAAAAGAAGTACAAACTAATTTGATGTACCTATTAAAGTCTACTTTAAACTTTAAATCAATAAATCTCCAAAACTGCTGAATTGAATACATGAATTTTACATCATTATAAAGGGAGTTGAAAGACCTTTCAAATAATGGATCATTCGACCCCCCTTTTCATTTAAGATTTTAGGGACGATGCCACCCCCGTTTAAGGGGCTGAAAATGTTAAAGTGATTTTATGCCAATTTTGTGTCCCCCTCGAAAACAAAATGGACGGGTCCGAGCGTTTTTTCAAAAAAGGAATCATCTGCCAGTAAATGCTTCTGTTTCGTTTTCGGTGCGCCACACTGTATATATATATATATATATATATATATATATATATATATATATATATATATATATATATATATATGTATATATAAATATATATAAATAAATATATATATATATATATATATACATACATATATATATATATATATATATATATATATATATATAATATATATATATATATATATATATATATATATATATATATATATATATATATATATAAATAAATATAAAAGATATATATAGAGCGTTATTTAGGTCATCTTTCACTTTTTGTTGCTTTTATTTCTAAGGTTATTCACAGAGACCACCCACCGAGTAGAGAGGACACGTCATCAGCACAGTTTACCCCATTTCACAGTAATTTACACTCTCTGTCTTTGTCCTTTTATTCGCCTTCGTTATCCTAAAAAAGTTCAATTATCTCCAGCAATTCCCATGTTTTAAATAATTAGTTTGAGGAAAAGCTTCTTAATTGGTTTGATACCTTCCGCGGGATTTTACTTTAGTTAACGGAGTCTCCTTATAATATATAAACTCTCGGTGGGTTTCTTATAATCGTTATTAAGTTAAACAATATTAAGGTAGTTATTTATATTTTGTAAAAGATTTAAAAAAACTTGAAAGATATAAAAACGGGAACTTCTAAGTATTGCTACTACGAGAAGAGTACATAACATTTAATAGAAATCTTTTGTTGTTCGTCTAGAATATTAACTATTACATAATAACCTATAAATAAAAAAACAACATGAAACTAATATTAAAAAGAGAAAAATTGAAACTTAAAGAGATAAGTCTTGTAGTCTGTACTTTGTTTGCAGTGGTAGTATGTTGGAAGAAATCATGCTGGACATGACGCTGATTCTTGCATTGAGGAGATAAAGGGAAAAGGAGGAATGAATGCAAAGAACTACTTAAAAAATACAAATAGTGATATGTGGGAAAAGTCACACTAAGAATGAAGTTGGCATAAGTGATGATAGAGAGATAAAAGAGACCAAAATACCAGAAATTTTCTCAAAATTTAATTTCATTATAATTCTTATTTTACATAATGCTAGGCTACGGTCGCTACCTACATCTGCTGAGTTGAGGCATGTAACGAGGCGCCAACCATCGGTCGGACCATAGGATGGTATCATAGTACCATTGTTATGTAAAATAAATGCATTACTTTAAAAGTTACAGCGTTCACAGTCAAAGCACACCGCCCAGTCTAGAGTCAGGTATCGGACTATGGACTTGGACCATACTGACCATAGTATTCCAGCTTAGTATTTTTTCGATTCTCGTCCCTAGTACTCTACGATCGACACTACGAGGTGCCGAGCGTCGCTGCGACCAAATAAATGCATTTTATTTTAAATTAAATTCGAGAGTTCACTTCACTGTTATAGGCCAGGGAAATAAGCAGAAAAGTATCCTGTTTTTTACACTTATCCGGCCAGGCAAACGATAATTGTGTTGGGTAGTATGGTCCTCTGTAACAAAAACCTGTATGTTTACTGCAGTCGATTTTTCGGACTTAATTAGTTATTAACAAATTAAGGTTAAAAAACGAAAAATTTTTGCTTTTTTCGTCTATGAGAAAAGTTAAGCATTTTAAACAAATTTTAGAAGAAAAAAAACTTGTAAGTCGTAATGGCATTTTCTAAATGTTTATATACTTATTTGTTGCTTAAAAAGTTGCAAAATAAGTAACAAATTTTGGTTTTTTATAAATGTTAATAACTTCTTTGAAAATAAACTTATAACATTTATATTTTATGGAATGCTGTGTCTTATAGTGCTTAAAATATGGTCAAAATTTCAAAGTGGTGGATAAAATAGTTTAAAAGTTATTTTGTTTGTTTATCCCAAATTAATTTTTTTTGCAACAATATAAGTCAGAAAATTATACAGTTTTATTAATTGTAAGGGTAGTTTCTGGAAGAAAAAGACTTATTCTATTATTTAAAAAAAAATAAGAATTTAATTTTAAATATTGCAAAATAATTTTGCAAAAACATGTCGATTTTTTGCTTATAAACAATTAGAATAAGTTTTTAGCCGTTTCCTGTAAGAATATTATTTTTTTATATTTAAAAAGTCTGAATTTTTTTACAAATTCAAAAGTAAAAGAAAATGTCCTAAAATAATTTGGGACAAAGTTGTTTATAACAATTAATAAATCTAATTAGCACTATTTGAAAGAATATACTTTATAGTTTTAATATACTAGCTTCCAAAAATATCGCCTTTTAATGAAATCGTCCACAAAGCTTCAAAAGATGTTCTTTAAAATCAGCCGACTTTGAAACTCGCGGGAGCTGAAGGGAGGGGGAAGGAGCTGTTAACTGTATCTCTGGTCCTTTTTTATGTATTTCAACGTTTCTTTTTGAACTTGTATGTACTTTTT
This sequence comes from Diabrotica undecimpunctata, assembly GCF_040954645.1. Lineage (NCBI taxonomy): Eukaryota > Metazoa > Arthropoda > Insecta > Coleoptera > Chrysomelidae > Diabrotica > Diabrotica undecimpunctata. Next base: position 86,128,870 of record NC_092808.1, on the reverse strand, counting down.
GCGTACATTACGAGAATGCAGTAGTTCAATAAATAATTGGTCAAATAAACCACCTAATTTGTTTAATTTTTTTTTAATAATATTTAAGGTAAGTATTTTGACTGTAAATTTTGACCGTATTTTAAGTACTATAGTACACAGCATTCCATGCAATATGTTATAAGTTTATTTTCAAAAAAGTTATTAACATTAATAAAAAAACAAAATTTTTGGCTTATTTTTCAACTTCCTTAGCATCAACTTCCTCAACAAATAAGGATAGAAACATTTAGAAAACGCTATTTTGAAAGTTTTTATGTAACTTATTAGTTTCTTTTCTTCTTAAATTTGTTTAAAATGCTTCACTTTTTGCTGATAGACGAAAAAAGCAAACATTTTCCGTGTTTTGACCTTAATTTGTTAATAACTAATTAAGTCCAAAAAATCGACTGCAGAAAACATATAGGTTTTTGTTACAGAGGTCCATACTATTCAAAACAATAATTGTCGTTTGCCTGGCCGGACAAGTGTCATGAAAAAAATGCTTATTTCCCTGGGCTATCAGTGCTATGATCTAGGCGAGGATACCATGCGATGGTGTCTGTAATGAACGCACACTTTACGTCGATTATTTTGATGAGTGTATATTTCTGTTTATTTATATCTGTGTATTATATAAAGTTTATTGTCAGTTTTTTATTTTAGTTTTTAACATTCTCGTCATGTTTTTACGTAAAGTAAAATTTAAGAACTATAGTTAAACATATATTGGCCGTGAATATCAATCATTCCATAGAAACCCATTTCTCTAAATAGTTTAAAAACTTCTTCTTCTTTTTCTTTTAATATTATAGACATATCTCTCTCTGTTTTTCATTGTGCCTCCAGTAAGTTGTCGTTCCATCGTTTTCGTGGTCTTCCTACTGTTTGTCTTCCTATTGGGGAACCGTCTTTTGCGGTCTTTACTACTCTATTTGTTGTAATCCGGATATATGATCGTTCCATTCCACTCTTCTATTTCTTACCCAGTTCTTGATGTTTTCCACCTTGCATCTACGGTTTGTAAATTCTGCCTATCGTTTCTTTCCAGATATTTTTATTTCTCCATATTGTTTTATTTAGGCAGCCTGCGGCTCTGTTTGCTCTATTCACTTGATCTTCCACTTTAGTTTCGAGTTTTTCGTAGCTACATAATGTGATGCCTAGATGTTTAAACTTCATCACGTGTTTTATTATCTGACCTTCCGGTTCCAATTTACATCTTAGTAAATTTGCTGTTGTGACCATGTATTTTGTCTTTTTGGGAAAATTGTCATGTTAAATTTTCTGGCCGTTACATTATAATATTAGTGCAGCATAGGTTGTAAATCATCTTTACTTTAAGAGAGTAGGGTCGGCTCAAAATAGGGTCGGTTAATTCTTTTTCTACTTTTACTTTTATTGTGTTGTTTCGGTAGATATTTTCGATCGTTTTGATTAATCCTATAGGTATCAATCTTGTGTACAGTAAGTGGATAACGTATTTTAATTTGATCCGGTCAAATGCCTTCGTAAGGTCCACGAAACATAGATATACCGGTTTGTTGTATTCTAATGATTTCTCTTGCACTTGCCTTATTATAAACTTAGCGTATGTGCATGATCTTCCCGGCCTAAAACCTTCTTGTTCTGATTGTGTATAATTTCATTCAGTTTATTTTTTGCTTTTGTTGTTAATTTTAGTTTTATGTTTAATAAATTAATTCCTTTGTAATTTTCCGGGTCCAATTTGTCTCGATTTTTGAAGAGAGATATTAGGATCCTTGATCTCCATTCTTGTGAAATTCTGTTTTGTTCTATTATTTTTTGGATTAGTTTTAATAGTTGTTTTGTCAGATCTGGTCCTCCGTACTTTAGAAGTTCGTTCGATATTCTGTCCTCTTACGGTAATTTTCTATTTTTTAATTTCCTTAATGCTTCCTTTAGCTCTTCCTCCTCAATATTTTTTTCTTCGTTTGTCGTCACCTCTGGTGTTGGTGGTTCATTATCGGCACCTTTAGCAAATACTGATCGAAAGTAATCTACCCATGTTTTCTTCTGAATGTGTTTTGTTTTAATTAGTTCGTTTATCTCTTTTCTTTTGTTCCCTGATTATTTTCCATATTTCTTGTTGTGTACCATAGAAGTCGTGTTCCATCTGTTTTGAGAAACTTTGCCAGCGTTCTTTTTTATTTGCCTAACTAAAGTATTTCTTTCATTTCTCATTTGTTTATAGTGGTAATATGCCTGTTGTGTTTGTTGTGTTCTTTGTTGTAAAAAGGCTTTCTTCTTTTTTTCACATTCTGTCTTCACTTCCTCTCTAAACCATGATTTTAGTAAACCTAAAAGTCAAAAATTTAATACCGCTATTGCAATGAACAATAGAATAGAACGCATAAGCGATGTCCAATTTTTATACCAGAACAAAAACAAATTGTTCCAATTGTTTCTAAATACAAGATATCCTAAAGATATACTACAACAACTAATATCTAACATCGTGTTTTATGATGTACAATAAAATCAACATATACAATATCTTAAAAATAATAAAGTACCGTAGATTTTCAATTTAATAGACCAACTTACTTTCCTGTTTAAGGACTATACAAATATAAAAATTAGCAAATACAGCAACCATAAATGCAAAACTATATTCTCTAAAATTAAAGATCGGACATCAATGATGTATAATAGCAATGCCATATATATCAATTACAGTATTTAGTTTGGCAGGAATGTTTTATTGGACAAACCGGAGAGTGGCTGAAACGGCGGATACTGCAACACAAAAGTGATTGTAACAGGAGAAACAAAACATTCGGTGTTGTCTAACACTTTTATAAAAACTGGTCACCAGTTAAGTTATGGTAACGTAAAAATATTGCGATCATTAAAGCAATTACAAAAATAGATTGTTTCTCGAGATGCCAATCTAAATCAACCGAACTAAAAATGCCATGAATATTAAAACGGACCCTAGTTATCTTAGTAATATATTATATTGTAACATTTTAAACATTTTATAGTAACGATAAAAATAAGATAAGATTACTTCTTTATATAATTTTTTTTAGGCTGCAATGTTAATGTAATTTTAAAAATCGTATTAGTAATTATTTTAGTGTAAATTATTTTGCTATGTTCTGTGTATAAAAAAAGTTATCTATTAAAAAACTTTATGAGTTTTTGTTTGTTTGTAAGAATGTTCTTGTAGTGCTTTCAATAATAATTTTAGTGCACTTGTGATGAAGCTAATAAACATTAGAGAAATATTGAATTTGGGGAGATAATAAAATCCTTTTATCTGATGACCAAAAAACCTGATATCCCTCGTAGTAGTTTACCTATTAGACAGTTGATAAGATACAGAAAATAAACTAGTTCCAACCTAGGACCTTCACGGTTGTTGATTACTGTCCTACATCTGTAAGGCAAACTCATGATCAGATGGTCAATGTCTTGCTGCGGTATTCTGTTCTACTTTATTAAAAGACACTCAAACAGTTGCTGTCTTGTATTGAACGCAATATCGTGTTATAAAATGTGTCTGCTCAGTATGTCCCATACGTGCTTAATTGAGTTTCAATCTCGCGATTGTGCAGGCCGCGGTAAAACCTCAATTTAATTACCTTCTAGAAATGTTAACACGACCCTGGCAGTATGCGGACGCACATTGTCCTGTATTCGTTAAAATTGGGGACCAGTTTGTTGTGCTAAGTGTACAATGATAGATTCGAGAATAATATCGCAGTACTGTGTTGCATTTAGAAACCATTCCAGACAAACCAGATTAGTTCTTCCACCAAGAGTGATGCCACCCCATACCATTATACTGCTGCCTTGCTGTCTATAAATTTCCTACACGGTGGCCAATCGTTCAGCATTGTTAGATCGTCTCCAAATTCTTGTCAATCTTGTATCTGGTGCAAATTTAAATCGGGACTCATATGTAAACAAAGTAGAGGTCCACTCACGTCTAACCGAATTTGCGTATTCTTGTGTCTACTGAAGTCGATTAGCGCAATTTCCTCTGGATAACACAGGCACTGTCACAGGTCTTTGACCATTTAAGCCTACTTTATGAAGTCTATTTCTAATGGTTTAACCACTTACAAACAGCGGATCGGCCTTTTGCAGCCTCATTTGTAACTGTGATGCAGTTACAGTGTGATCTTGCAAAGCCTGCAACCTAACAAAACGGGCTTTACTTTAGTTGCTTATTCTTTTACGACCTGTATAACGTTCAGAAACATCACCAGTTTCTTAACACCTTAACCACAAACGACTGACGATACTTCTGTTCGTGTGGAGGAGCTCAGCAACGTCTCTTTGACTTCTGCCAGCTTGAAGCATCCCGGTAACATGCCACTGCATTCTGCGATTTGAATGATGTTTCTCTATTATTGGCAATTGCAAAACTTAATAAAAATCGACATACACGTTAAAAATTAAGTATTATTAAAGAAATATTATTTTTTATTTTATAAGCAAAAATACATATTGAAGTTTTTTTAAATTTGTATAGCCATTCATATCTGCATTACCGTTCAAGTTAATTTAATAATCGACAAAACAACAAAAAAAGATGAAAAACATAAATTTACTTTTGTATTTGCAGCTAACATTGATTTAAAGCTATTAATATAGGTGTCCCCTAGATTATTTTAATGTGTATTTACACTTTTATTAAGTAAAACGGTAATATTTAAAACGCTGTGGATTAGGTTTCCAAGGTAATAAAAATGTAAAATGTAAATGTATAACCTGTAAATCGTACAATATACAGTATGATCACTATTTTAAATACAAAATTTTCTATTTTTTTTTAATAGAATACCCTATATGTATTGTAGAATTGTATGAATTGTAGAAAATATTACAAATATTCTTTTGGTATCAGGTTTTATATACCTAGCATGTTTAGTTTTGCTAGTATGCTATTAAAAATTATTTGAATATAATACCTTATTATTTTACAATATAATATTTACCTAATCGATAAGCTATATTTATAAATGCATTAATAAACATATTAATAAATGTTTAAAAAGTTGTACAATATGTTTAACTCACAGTCAAATACGGTTGATAAAGCAGTACCGAACTCCCTATAGCATTTTATATCCAACACGTCAAAAAAATTTTGTATACGAATTTTCATATTATCCTGTGTTATGGGCTCGTCGTCACATTATATTCTTGATGTACGGAAAAAAAATATTCTGTACCAGTGTATCCGATCCAACTGTCGCTGTAGTTGTAGTTATTATTTAGCACACACCTAATGTTTACTTTACCATGCGTTGATGAACCATTATGTTAAAACCACATGTTCCGTATAATTTGTATAAAAGTAAACATCCTCTAACAAGCCAGTTAACTCGTCTTTTTAAACCTATGATACTTATTGTCAGTAACGGATTGGAAAAATAAGTTCCAGTTACATATGATCCAACAATGCCTCTCCAAATATTCAACTACCACCTGCTCTGGGACGTAACTCAAAATAAGTAAAGATTTTCATCAAAATAATAATGATAATTTAGCTCAATTAGTTTTTCATGCATAATTTTGATACTTTGTCTGTACTGTCCACACTCCAATATAAGGTTCTGTAGATCTCCCACTTTACCACAGGAGCAATATGGGTTATCAGTGATACCTATGCTGTGTTTGTATGCAGTGCGTCGTTTAATCTTATTGTGTTTATTGTTTTTATAAATAACCTATTTGGTTTAAATTTAAACCATCTTTTATTGGGAATTACTGGTTGGCAAGTTCTCAAGTTTATTCCGGTTGTACTTTGGTTGTATAAACGTTGTTATCTTTGTTTGCAATTATTTCTACTGATATTATCTATGGTAGAAGTATTTTGTTTATATTATGTTTGGTTAAAGCTTTAGATTTAGCTAATTTGTTGAATTTTTAATTTCCTAATATTCCAGAGTACCCTTTTATCCAACAAATAATAAACGAGCTACCTGCGGAAATAATATTTTAATGTAACCTCTTTATTTCTATCTCAATATAGGTTAGGTTTTTTGTAGTTTTAATAGAAGTGAGTTTGTCCACAATGCTTATACAATCGGTCAGAATGATATAATTATTTATACCAATAGAGGCTATATATTTTAACGCAAGTAATAAAGCTGATGGTTCAGCAGTATATATTGAAGCTTCATTGGGCAATCGACATGATTCTTTGTAATCAGAATTCCAGTGATATATTGCACAACCCGTTTTATTTTGAATTTTAGAGCCGTCAGTAAAAATATATTGAAATGCAGGCCACTTATCTTTAATTATTTTGTTGATCATACTTCCTGGAAGGTTTTAATTCATATAATATGTTTCTATTACCTTGGAGAAGAGAATCTTAGGAGGTTAAGTATAAATTGGTGGTATTTTATTTTGATACAATTGTTCTTCAAATATTGTCAATTTCCTATAATTTTCAAAGTATATGGGAGTTTTTTGTCACGCCAATATTTGTGGCTTAAGTCTAATATATTCAAGTTACGAATATTTTTTAAATAGCTAAAGTTTTTTGAGGTACCTCTAGCTATAAACTTATCTTTACAAAACTATCTGCGTAGTGTAAGGGGTGACTCTTTAGCTTCAATTTCAATAATACTAGTAGGAGTAGATTTTAAGTAACCAAGACATAGCCTTAAACATTTGTATTTTTGGGTTTCAATTTTATTAAGATGTCTTGTTGACACAGACCCATATAAATGACTATAGTCGAAAATTGGTCGGATCATTAAGCGATAGAATGCAATATTCGGGTCAGCTCCCCAACTGGTTTTGCAAAATGCTCTAAGAATATTCATGGAGTTTTCCGATTTTTTTTTATATAATAAAATGACTTTGATCATTCCATAACAGTTTACGATCCAAATATGTGCCTAGATATTTTACACAATTTTTGATTGGAAATTCAATTTCTCCTAGTTTGAAGTTACCTTGAGGAGTTTGACGTTTGTTGGAAAAAAAAACAAATTTTAATCTTTGTAGTTGTTATTGATAAGCCTAGAGAATGGTAAAAATTTTTTATACAATCTAGTGTAAATTCGAGTTGGCGCCTACAAATGTTTAGGGTAGCATGGGAGGTATACAACACAACATCATCTGCAAACTGTAATATATTAGAGTGTGGAGGTAGATCTTTTCTAGATCTATATTGTACAGTGAAAACAGAAGTAGACTTAAAATACTACCCTGTGGTATACCTATATTTGTTAGCCTTGGCGCTAAAAGTTTCTCATTTATTTGAATGTTAACTGACATTCCAAGATATAACAATATCTTATGTAGAATATGTAAATTTATGTTATCAAATGCAGAGTGTACATCTATAACTGCTGCAGCTGTTAATTCTTGATTTGTGAAATTGACCTGAACAGAGGAAACTAGTGAAGTGAGAGCATCTTGTGTAGACCTGGATTTTCGGAAGCCATCTTGAAATTTGGGACTTGAGATATCTTCAGAATTAAGCCAGTATTCAAGCCAATTTTTAGTATAAAAGAAAAGATATTGGTCTGTAAGACTCAACGTTGTTATCTGGCTTTCCTGGCTTCTTTATAAGCAATACAAGATAGTCCTTCCATGTTTTGGGAATTAAATTCTCATTTTGCCATGTATTGTTAAAAATTTGTAATAATAATGATTTGTATTCTGTGGGTAAAAAATATAGCATAGAGTATGATATACAGTCCATCCCTGGAGACGAACTATTATTTTATTTGAGTCCATGATTTAATTCCCACAATTCAAATGTTTTTTTTTTAATTAGAGTACTCTCTGGAAACGGAGACTGTAGCTTCGTTTATTTGATTTGGTACCCAAGGAGGTAAAATTTAGAAGTGGAAATCTTCTATTCATGCAGCTTCGCAGTTTATCGGAAGTTTATTGGATTGCTTTCGGTTTTTGTAGCGCTGTACTTTCTTCCAGACGTCGCTGATTGGACTATGGGAGTTGAGGCATTCGCAGTAGTTTATCCAACTTTGTTTTATTTTCTAATTTTGAAATTTTGGAAGGGAATACAAAAAACTTGCATGTTTTTGCACACTGTAATGTTTACAATTTGGAGCAAAGCACATAACCATTTTGTTAATAATAGGATGGATGTAATACTAAAATAACAGTCCTTCTAAAACGAATATCTTTAGTACTTTCATGGGATAAAATAACTGGTAACTAAAAATGAATAAAATAAATTTAAATATTTTTAACTCCGTATATTATTAACTCCGTAAATAAATTAAATGATTTATTGATTAGTTTTAAAATAACCTGATATAAAAACAACAAGATACCTTGAAATAAAGAAATAATAATTAAAGTACACAATATTTAAACACAATATAACCTCAAAATATGAACTTTGCCAGAAAATATCTTATTACTTTGATACTCTTACCTCAAAAATTCACGAACACCAAATAAAACAAATCGCACAAAATGTCTATTCAGAAACGAAAGTCCTTATTTATTCTTTAAAATATTTAAAAATCAACATTTTAAACTTCTTATAGGGGAAATTCATGTAAATAAGATTTGTTTGGAAATGTTTTCAAAATCCCCACTCATTGTGACGTCAGAGGTTAGGTAGTCCATTGAAAAAACAGAACAAATGTGTCCCACTTTAATCAAAAATTGCAGATTATAATATATTTTCATATATATTGTTGCAGTCCCTGATAATACCTGCGTTTCGTCTTCGTCCAACCACTGTGTATATAATGTAATAACACGAATATAGATATTTTTAATAATGTTGTTTACAATTATTAATAAATTGTCTGGTAGTAATCACTTTTAGAGAAGGCTTTACATGAGTTTAAATACTTAATTAATTTTAAAATAAGCCCAACTAAATTTAATTTGTTCCAACGGTGCTTGTTATAGATGTCGTGTACAAATCAAAATATTCACCATTCAAAACCTTAATATTCGTCCCTCTATTACAATGATTTTCACATACAATTAGACAATCTAATCTCTAAACGATAAGGAGATCTTCCATGTAATGAAGATCTTAATTTATATCCCTCGTTTAATCAGCACAACATGTAGATCTAAATTTGTAATACACGTACTTAATACAGATGATTCTACCTGACTTAATTTATACATCATGTTTGTAATTAGAATGAATAATTTCTGTTTCAGATATACATTTGAAGTTTTGAAATTGAAAAGATAATTTTTGAATATACTTCCTATTTAACAGAAATAATTATTCACTAATATTAAACTTGTGAAAAGATAACATAATATTAAATTTAAACATCTTTAAACTTATAAAATATAAAAAATAATATAACTTAGAAAATATGCATTAATCTTTGGTTAATTATTCTTAATTGTTCAACAATTGGATCAACAGTTTCAAAACAATACTAAATCTGCATAATGCATTATGCATATTTAACCTGCCTATAATATGCAACTGCATTAAATTATTAATAAAACACTGCAGTCTATAAAAACAAACGATATAAAAGTATGAATTTGAATTTCTCTACGCTACATCGAACCTGCTCCTTTAGGGATATCTAGTACACCATTTAAAAAAACATCTATGTATAATCATGGACCGTAGACTTAAGTATTTTCAACCTTGTCGATTTTGTGTTTCTTGTAGCAATTTTTTTTATTTTTCTGAAATAATCTTGTCATCTGGTAGATAGTCATCCTCAGTTACATTTATTTGCTCTTGATTGAAACATATCTCTTGTATTCTCGGTATATAATGCGACAACTTTAATAAAATTCTCATGAATGGAACTAAAGTCTTCTATTTCTTCTTGCAGTACCTATGGTTGCATTATTGTATATAATAGCGATAAGTTCGTAATACCGATAATCTATGCGACTTTCTTCCAATGCTCTTATTACGCTATATATATATATATATATATATATATATATATATATATATATATATATATATATATATATATATATATATATATATATATAATTATACAGTATGATGCAAAAGTATAGAATAAATTCATTATTTTATGAAAAAACTACAAAATATGAAACTAATAGACGACCCACTGTATCCACATCTACAACACTTCAACGAAAAATAAGTGTATGGAAAGAAGTTTCTAATGAGGAAATCAAAAAATTCCTAGGTTTGTGTGTTTTGGGAGGCATCGTAAAATTTCCTTCCCTTGCCAAACACTGGAGCAGGGAAAGTATTTACTACCACCCTGTTTTTGGAAAAACTATGGCCCGCGATAGATTTCTAGGGATTTTAAAAATGCTACGATTTGTAGACCATACTGATGTTAATACTGAGGACCGTCTTTACAAGATTCGGACTATTTTGGACGCAGTTCTAAAAAATATACAAAATTGTCTATACCCTAATAGAGAGCTCTCTATTGATGAGGCCATGATCTTGTGGCGTGGTCGTCTCATCTTTCGACAATACATAGCCAGTAAACGTCACAAGTATGGGATTAAACTATACTAACTCACTACACACGATGGATATATATTAAATATTATTGTATATACCGGAAGAGGTACCTTGAAAACGGCGGATATTGTCAAAGAGTTGACGAAGGATTATTTCATGGATAAGGTCATGTTTTATACATGGATAATTTCTACAACAGCGTAGGATTGGCGGAAGCCCTATTCAAGGAAAAGACACACGTTGTTGGAACTCTACGAGAAAACAGAAGTGATAACCCCAAGGACATGTTAAAAAAGAAGCTAAAGAAAGGAGATGCTGTATGGAAACGTAAAGGGCCCGTATTGGTTACTAAATGGAAAGATAAGCGTGATGTCAGAATGATCAGCACAAAGCATAAGCACGTTATGACTGAGGTTGTTTGTAAACGAGGTGCTACGAAAATTAAACCCGATTGTGTGGTTGACTACAATAAGCACATGTCTGGGATAGATCGAGCAGACCAGATGTTGTCATATTACTCGGTACCAAGAAAAACACTTCGGTGGTATAGAAAATTGTTTTTCCATCTATTAGACATATGCATTTGGAACAGCTTTTACATCTACAAGAGAGCATCGAATAAGAAAACTTCTTTTTTGCAATTTCGTGAGAGCATAGGAATGGACCTTATCGACAATAACAAGGGTATTCAGGTACAAACAACTGCAAACAATATGCATTACCCAGAACAAGTTCCTGTCACGGAAAAAAATAAAAGTGGTATGTTACGGTGCCGATATTGCACTAAGCAAAATGCCCGAAAAAGGTCCCGTTATTATTGTCCCAGCTGCCCCGACTCACCAGGACTATGCATAGTTCCTTGCTACAAATTGTTCCATACACAAGTCAAACAATAAATTTATTTCTTATAGTTTTAAGTTTAGAATGATAATTATGTTTCTTTTGTAATAAAAAAAAAATGATAAAATTGATAAGAGAAATTTTTCTCCCAATTATACAGCGATTATTGTTGTTTATTTTGTCTAGATCAGCCTGCCAGTATACTGGTATTTAGTATATAGTTAAAAACGTACATTTATATCCTGACTACCAGTATACTGACAGGCTAAGTAAACCAAAAAAAATGTTTTAATATCTATATACTAATCCATGTGTCCGAGTTTTAATCCAATATTCCTGTTTTTTACTTAAAAACCCATATCCGTTTCTGAGGAACGTCTAGTATCAATAGGTTAGGTGCGAACGTGTTAACGAGTTTTTAGGTTATTAACAAGTACACTTTTTTTGTATTAAAATATTGTATCTTTAATATTTTTAACAAAAATAGCCCAAGAGCTAACTTAAAGAGCAAATAAGTTAAGCGCAAATTTAATCCGCATATGTGGCATATGTAGCGCCCTCTATCGGCTGCGTCAAAATGTTCATCAAATTTTAATTGCTGATACTTAACAGCACCCAGTTGTAAATTTTTATACGTCAATGTTTACAAACATAAAAGTTCTAGCGAAAAATAAAATTTTAAATTTCTACTTTAACACCCTGTATCTTTCTTAATATTAATATTTTATTACAGCAAATTGGCGTATATCGTAATATTTGACCCGGTCACGCATTGATGTGGCTTAGTTATTATACGACTAATATTATGTTCAGTTTATTGAAGCGAGTTAAGTAAATATTATGAAATCTGTGATGGCATCCCCGGTATATCCAGAGAATTTTAAAATTGTTTTGGATAATTTACGGCTTCGTCTTTATTAACAATTTGTATATATATATATATATATATTATATATATATAAGTATTATATATATTATATATATGTATATATATATATATATATATATATTATATATATAAGTATTATATATATTATATATATGTATATATATATATATATATATATATATATATATATATATATATATATATATATATATATATACAGCTTGTACAATTGAAAAATAAAACTGGACGCTTTGTTACATTACTAGGGCGTAATTTCTTTAGCTTTTGATTATAAGTATGTTTATTTGTTTTTATTTCTATAGAAAATTAGATTTAAAGAAAGAAACTCTAAATACAAGAAAAGTTTTAATAACTTATTCGGTACATACATAAAAACTGGTCATGATACGAAATATTTTTTTTAGGTAATGAAAATTATTACGAATTCTTATTTACTTTGTGTTGGGCGAGCTAGTTCTTTCTTTTGATAAATTTTGTAAAATTTAATACTGTCGTCACTTTGAAATAAAAATTTACGAGAAATTTCCTAGGCGCCAATTGCAAAACAGTCCTGAAACAACATTTTTATTTTGTTGTCAATTAAAGTCTGAATTATAGCTGCTGTAAATAGGTGATATTCCAATGGCATCTTGAGAATACTGAGATGCTTGATAATTTTATTAGGAAAAGAGCGACGCCCTGAAAAGGTATAACTGGTAGGGCTGAGCTTTTTTGCTTGGAAGTCATTTTTTCATGAAAATATAAATAATTGACATAGAGTATGAATATGCATAGAAGGGTCAAGGGAGAAAACAGTTTTAGTACAAAAAATCGAAATTCAGTTATTGGCGGTGTTATTACAGTTTAGCTACGAAAAAAAAAGCATAAAAAAGGTACGGCATAAGTGGGAAGAATGAATCACAGCGTGTAGATGAACGAACGATGAGGGTCCTAAGAATGTGGTGGTGGACGTATCACTCAGGGAGCAATTATGAGTAGGCTCTTTGATCCTGTTAAGACACATCCGGTATTATAAAAAAGTATTATTACGTCAAGTTTATTGTTGTGTTATAATGGATAGTGAGTTTGAAAGTAATCAAAGTTCTAATGGAGGTGGCGAAGTTTTCGTTTCAAAATTAACATAGAAGAGAAAAAGTTATGACCGTGTAAAAGATGTCATGAAAAAAATTAGGCTAAAAAGTAATAGTACAGATAAAGATTGCAAGTGCCACAAATTAAAATGCTTTAAAAAGATTCCATTACATAATGCCAATTAGACCAAGAATAATAAGAGTGTTTATTGAACTGGATGCTATGATAAACAAAAATGCTACCTTGGGAGCTAGTCTTGTTACAGCTAGCGTAACAGCTTGGCAAGTACATACGCATACGTAAAAGCAGAAAACCATACGAAAAAGGTTTACCAGAGTTTATTTGTGCAGAGGATTAGAGTAAAAAGTAATGACAGTTTTTGTGATATAACTGTCAGTATTAAAGCTTTTATTTAGGTTCGCGGGGTTTAGTTCTCGAAGAATTGAAACAATCTGTGAATCATTGGCTTCTAATTGCACTGTAAAACCAGATGGAAGGGGTAAGCATAATAACAGGCCCCAACAATTAGGTGAAGAAATTAAATTTTGTGTCTATTCATTTCTTCAATCGCTAAAGCGTAGAAAGTCACATTATTCTCTAAAAGATACTGATAAAATTTATTTACTTAAAGATCTCAATAATTCAAAATTGTGGTCAATATATAAATGGTTTCAATTTTACTAGGTTTGGTTCCAATACACCACTATTGAACGGTCTTAAAACGGTCAGGAAACTATCATCGATTTTATGCGCATGCTTTGACTTTGCACCGTTCGCTTACTATGCGAAGAGGAGACGTGTTGAAACGGGTTTTTGACACTGACGGAAAAACTGGTTATTTGTTTGAATTCTGTTCATTTGTTTAAGACAGGTTTAAAAAAAGATAAAGAAAATCAATTAGTTATTTGTTTACTTGCTACTTGTCTCTCTTTCTGTATTTTAACCAGAGATAGTAAACACATTCCTAATTTGTTTGGTTTTCTGTTACTTGAATACTTTAAAAAATAAATAATATTTTATTATTTCATAAGTAAGATTTGGAAAACGTATATTTGTTAGTTAAAATAATATTTTGTATATTATACTCAGTACTTTACAAATCAAACATACCAAAATTCTGTGGCTAATAACCCGACATTTAAATAATAATGGTATCAAAGTAACGCCCAATAATTATTTAAAATCAAAATAAAACTGGAAAATTTGCTAATAAATGTAAATATTTATATTTAATAGTAATGTGCGCAATAATTGTAGGTAGACTCCGTAAATAAATTTTGAGTATAGGAAAGAAATTGATGAAACTTTTGGACATAAACACATCTGTCAAAAGACTTAGAAAAGAACGTCTGAATTAAAAAAAATTAGAATTAACATAGTGAACGATTAAAAAGAAAAAAAAAATCAACGAATCAAAATAAGAAATGATCTAATTGAAAAAAGAAACAATATAATTTAAGCAAAAAATAATCTAATTAAAGAAAAAAATAATATTTTAAACTAGACATTTTCACTGCTGTAAATTTTTAAGCAATAAATACTATAAAAAATAGTGCTAAAACACTTAACCTCATTTTAAAATCAAAATAAAACGACCAACAGAATGAGAATTTTTGCTGATACTAGTTAATGCGCAGGTCAGTCAAAACGGTAAGGGCTTTTGCCCGCGTACTGAAATGACGGTTCCGAAACCGTACATTGAACGATCACAAGTTGAGTTAGAACGCGAAAGGGACGGTACGATAAACTGTCTATTTTCAGATGGAACGCATTGTATCCATTGAATAGAAGCGTTACCGTACATTCTACGGTTTCTGGACGAGTTGGAACAGACCTAATACCAAAGTTTCCCATGATAGTTAGCCATTTTATTTTTCTTTCTGAAATTGCTTAATTTTATTAAGCTAAGTCTTAGGAAATGCATAACTTTAGTTGAATGATGTTATATTTAACAAGTAAAAGTACAAGCTGGCGTTGTTGTGTGAATCATCCGAAAATTTTTTACATGTGTGGCGATTATATTTTAAAGGAAAGTAGAAAACCAGTTTGTGACTTTGTATAGGGTATATCAAGCCTATTTTAGTATTTATTTGGGAGACCAAGATAAATTCTGAACTCCACATGTAGTGTATAAAACTTGTATTTAAAAACGTACGGCATTAGACAGAAGGAAAACGAAAATGATTAAATTTTGGTATTCCAATGGTATTAAAGGAACCAAAAAATCATTTTAGCGATAGCTGTTTTTGTCTTGTAAATGTAAAGGGCATGCGTTAATCGTACCAATCCGCATAAATGGACTTCGTCTAACCTGGATTTAACAATAAGACCTATTTCACATTACCTAAAGAAAATACGCATTTAAATATTTACCAGTCTACCTCCGATGTCAGAAGATACTGTTGAAAGTCATCTGACGAATTACAGACTACTATATTTAAGGGAAGCAACAGGGATTGTGAAGGTGATTTAGCAGTTAAACAAATTCTAAATGTTTTACTTAGGACGAACTAAATTAATTTATTAAAGATTTAATCCTCTCAAAAAAATCTTTCGGCTTGCTGCCTCCAGACTAAGCGCATATAATCTTTTTCATCAAAAATTACATACTGCCATGTCAAAGGAAAAGATCTTCTGCCGCTTTTTTCCCAGCAAGATGATATGGTTTTTCTTATATTATTAAAGGACTATTGAAATAAAATGGTTATATCAGAGTATATACTGACGTGTTGTTATCGATAATTCCAAACGAAGTTTAAAATGTACCCTTCTACATCACGGCATTTACATTTTCTCTACCCTTATGTATGGGTTTGAAGCTTGGACACTCACAAAATCCAAAATTAAAAACCTAGAAGCATTCGAAATGTGGTGTTACCGACTTATTTTGAAAATATCATGGATGGATCGCAAAACAAACGAACAAGTTCTCGAACAACTAGGAAAACAATGCGAAGTTTTAAATTCCATAAAAATCAGGAAATTGGAATACTTGGAATTCTACTAAGGAATATAATGCAGGGTAAAATAAAAGACCGAAGAAGCGTAGGAAGACGCAAAATCCCGTGGCTACGCAATCTTCGTGAATGATTTGGATGCAGTTCAATTGAAGTATTTAGACGCGTAACCAACAAAATTATAATTGCCAGAATGATTTCCAATCTCCGACAAGAGCGGAACTTGAAGATGAGAAGAAGAACATCACGGCAACAAATATGAAAGCATGTTAATTAAGCATTCTACAAAATTAAAGAAACAATATAAAACAATATTGCTGATACTAAAAAACATCAACTATGACCAACATCAATGGGTGATCTGTTTGATTTCAAGATGATGAATTTTCTTTTAGGACAATAAGGTTGCTATACAAAATATGTCATTGTTTGTTAGTCTTTGGGATAGCAGGGCTAAGCTTCAATACTGAACTAAAACAAAATGGCTTTCTAGATATACTTAAGTTTAAGAAAAAGGTAAGGTAATTAACGAAGCATTGGTCTAACGGGAGGACATAATATTACCTCTGTTGCATATTAAACTAGGGCTCATGAAATACTTTTTGAATGCCTTAGAATAAAATGGTCCTTTTTTTTGAATATTTATTTAGCAAATTCCTTACGCTTAGTACAGACAAATTAAAAACCAGAATATTAGAGCAGAAGCCTTAGATTACACAACTTATAGAAGATTCGCATTTTACAGAATCAATGACAGAAAGAAAGGGTAATGGATGGTGCTCATTTGGTTGTGCAACATTTTCTTGGAAACAATAAATATGAAAATTACCAAGACACATTGAAAGCCATGCTCAACAATTTTAAGAAACAGTGTTGTCGTGAGCTTTACAATTAAAGAGCTTAATGTGAAACAATGACAAGCCTCAAAAAGGCAAAAGTGAGATATTTGACTTTGAATGTTAAAAATAATATTATAAAATCCAGTAACAACTTTTGTTGTTTTAATTTAGATATGTGGGTGCATGTTGCACTATGGAACTATATTTATAACAATATTAATAAAATTACTCCAAAGTTAAGATAAAAACAGTCTTTATTTTAAAAAATGTGGCTTGTTACATTATTACATTAATGATAAGTACCCAAAATCTTATTTAATCAACTAACTCGGCGACCTCATCAGCAACATCAGGGCTGACATCCTCTCGTAAACTTTTGTAGAATGGATGATACACTGAAGGTATTTAGGGTAATAATGATCTTACATTTTCGAGTTTCTTTTTTGCAATCCGAATGGGCTCAATATACTTCTGTTTTAAAGCAGATACAGTAAGCACATTAGGACGTCCCTTCGTGACAACACTAACGGGGTTGTAGGTACCATTCACAGAATGTTTAACGTAAAATGCTTGTCTGTTATCACTCCTGAACAAAAAGGAAAAAACATTGGAAAAATCCAAAGATTGCTGGTCATCAGTGCAAGTACTCTTTTTAATGTTCTCTAAGAGTGGTTGTACATTGAGGAAATCTTCCTGCTTCATAACAGTTAAGTTGAAGGGCTTCTTTTTATTAGATTCTTCTATAATTTTTTGCCATTCCTCAGGAGAGTACACAAGCGGAGCATACTTTCTATGTCGTTTTTCTATAAGAGCAAAATCCCTGTCGAAGGGAAGGTGAGTGTGTCCGCTGACTAAAAAATGGTGTGTAATAGACTAAAACTTATGTTCCTTCACTAGCTGGAACCATAAAGACATTAAAAGCCAGTTTTTGTTTTGCCCGGGACAATTATTCGTAAAGAAAACGAGATGCTCTACTTCACCTATCTTTGAGCTTAGAAATTTTATGAGTATTGATGCAATTTCATCACTTCCTCTTTTTGCAATGTTTTCCGTCCAGACAAACATATGACCAGCGTCTTCCGTACAATCATGGATTCCTAGATTATACATCCAGATTTTCCTGCAATAAAATGCAGGACCAGTGGTTAATTTGGGAATCGGTAACGCTTGCTGCAAGTCAAACGATATAACACATGTCCTGTTATCAATTTTGGACTGGGCTGTTTCGCTCTTCAGTAGTTGTTGTATTGCCTGAGCCTTACATTTGTGCAAGTTGTCTTGTTGTTAATTCGCTATAATCATTTTTTTCTGATTTTGCTTACTCTATTTGGATATTAATTTCGTCGCATGTCTTGCAAGTATCTGATTTTGGCAGCTTGAATCCAATATTATACTCGGTACAAAATATTTTACGGTAAGTATGCTCATTGACTGGTTCAATTCCCATTTCTGTACACCAAGGGACCTATCGATCCAAATAGAGACTGGCTATACTCATGTTATGATTCAGATAAACTTTATTCATGTTCTTGTGTCGACTGTAGTGACTTTGATACTTTGGAATCGAATGTATGTGGTTTTTAACACTTAGTATTTCAGAATCAGATATTTTGTTTACACGGTTTGTATGCTTTCCTTTGTTGTCTCTTTCTGGCACTAGATTTCCTTCTATCTTCTTGTGAACAATGTTATTTACTCTGCCCTTAGAAGCTTGAAGTCCGTGGATATTTAAAAATTCTGTTTTACAGACACGTGTAGTTTTACCATTAACATTAATGGAGTAGACTGCATTGCTCTTTCTATGCGATTCTTGATGTTTTTTCTTCTTTCGGTAGGACCTTTTCTTCTTAACAATATCTATACATCCGAATAAGTAGCTATTTTGTAACTCCCATGAACCGAGGTTCCAGAATTCGTTAAAAATATTGCTCTCGTGGCCCTGAAGCTTTTCCCTACACTTCTTAGTGCAACTGCAAGGCGGTCCCAATTCTCGACCAGGCACATTTTTTTTCATTTTGTCGCTTACATATGGTTGCCCTAAATTTCGTCGAATTTTTCTTTTTGATCTTGAATAACAGTGTTCATTGCTTTGTCTCAATCGACTTGTTGGAGTTTTGTCGGGTGTGTTTGGTTTTGTCCTTTTTCTTGACGGACCTTGTTCATTATCCTACAACAAAATGCAATAATATAACAAGCCATGTCACAAGCCACAACAATCATACTTTAATCTTTAATGGTAATAATGTGACAAGCCACATTTAACAAAAAAATTACGTACCGCTGTATTTTCATCACTTGAGTCACTTCTAGATAGTACATAGTCAGGATCACGGTCACTGTCATCGAATGTCGACTGAACTTCAGTATTTGTCTTACTAGAATCGTCAGAACTCAAAGAAATATCTGAATCGCTTTCGCCCATGTTTGCCATTTTGATGTGGCTTGTCATTATGTTGAGTGGATACTAAGACAAACTAGATCTATGCAACACTGTTACCATAGGTTTGTCGCGTCATCTATTAACGACGGGCTGAAATAAATTTTTAGTGGCTTGTTATACTATTACTTTAATCGATCATAGCACTAACTCTTTTTGAACTCATGTGTGGCTTCTCATTGTTTCACATTAAGCTCTTCAATTCGTTTCCTCTACAGCCTACTAAATAAGAATCCGACATTAACAGAAAAGGACATACAGAAAGAAATAGTTAAAATACAAAAAAAGGTTAAGAAAACCAGATAAAAATAGGCTAAAGGCAAGTACCCGAGTATAATTGCAAAAAAACTACTGAAAAAACAACAACTAGGAAGATATGATACCGAAACGACAAGGAAAAGGAATACCATCATGAAAAACTAAAAATTAAACACCAAAGAAAGGCACAATCCAAAAAATAATAAAAATTTTTACATAGAATTTGGGAGATGCTTATGAACACGGAAATTTTAGAAACTTAGACCAAATTATGGAAAAATACACAACAGGTATTCTTGCCTTCCAAGAAACGAAACAAATGGGAAATGAAATAATAAAGTAGGAAAGAGCACACTGTTCAAGAGTGGTGGGATCAAAATTTTTTTTGGAGTGTGACTCATGGTGTTGGAGAAAGCAAATAAAGCAGTTGTTGATTTTCAACCAATATCAGACTGAATATGTTACTTAAGAGTAAAAGGAAATTATAGTCAGATAAGTATCATTAATGTACATACGCCCACTTAAGATGAAGATTTAGAAATTAAGACAAAGTTCTACGAAAAGCTAAGCACCATAGGGAATATACAAAAATATAATATAAAGATATTCATTGGTGACATGAACGCAAAAGTTGTAAAAAAGGAAATATATATAGAAGAATACCAGGGGGATAAAGCTTACATAAGGAATCAAATAAAAATGGGAAAAAGTTAATAAAATTTGGCACAGAGAACAAAATAAAGATAGCAAGTACAAGTTTTGATTATAAAGGCATTCATAAGGTAATAATAATATGGACTTCTCCCGATGGAAAAGTAAAAAATAAGATAGATCATGTCTCTCTAATGACATTCTCTGCGACTTTAGACATAACTGGTAATAGGCTGATGGGTCGGTAAGATGTTACCTAATGTAAATGTTTGTCTGGCTTTGGAATCATAATGATTTCTGCTAACTTTGATTGTGCAGGAAAGTAGTCTGTTCCCTGTATCGAGTTTATGATTTGTGTTAGACTTACTATTCCTTTTCTGGGTATATTATTAAATATGTTGGCATTTATCAGATCATGTCCGGGCGACTTTTTGATTTGATTAGGACTGCCCAAATATTCATAGATGTCTTCATCTTCATTTGTTCTGTTTTTGAGTGTCTGAAATACCGTTTCTAAGTGTTTTTAGAAAGCGTCTGCTTTTCCTGATCTGTCTTTAATCATTTTAAATTTTCAGTTTTAATAGGTATAATTTGGTTTTGTGGCCGCTTAAGCTTATTTGTGACCTTTCATAATAAGTACTTACTATCTGGGTTAGGTGTCAGATTTTCTAGATAATTTTGGAAATTGGCGTTGCTATGTTGTTTTAGTAGTTCTTTTATTTCTCTACACATTGTGTTCAATTTGGTTTTGTCTTGAGGTGAACGAGATTAATTCCATTTTTTTCGAAGTTTTTGTTTTGTCTAATATTTTTGTTCTTATTATTTTTGGACAATTATGACGGAACCGTTTTTGTTCAAAGTTATGTTATGTAGATTCCCATGCAGCTTCGTGTATTTGTTTTGTTAATGTTTCTATTGCCATTTCTATTTCTTGTGGTTATTTTGGTGTGATTTTTAGGTCCATTTTTTCTTGTAGGATATCTTTGAAAATATTTTAGTCTGTTGTTTTATTCGTTAGTCTTGAAGATAAACCAATGATTGGTCTTGTAAGTTAATTTCATGCATTTTTCCGACACGGCAACGTATCAGTGTCTATGCAGATATATGTCATATGCGAAGATTAGAACAAGTCCCTAGAAAACCAGTCAAGAAACAAGTTGCAAGGCGAAAGCACAGCCACAAATCAAGATTAGAGAACGACATGGCGATCCGGCGAATAGCGAAGTAAAACATAATATTTATTAGCAGGCGGACGCCTACCGCCAAATATTCATGTATTGTGTTAAATCAAATAAAGGCCTTTTTTTCAGACGGGGTTTTTTACTATTTTCTAGAGGCACGTTCGAAGTATTAATCAGGTTACATTTAAGTCTTTATTATATTCTATGTGTACATATTTTTTTGGTATGTGTTTACAGATAAAAAGTCAAGTAAATCGAGCAGTCTATTTTGATCGGTTGGCCAGTAATTTTGTTTAAAATGTTGAGAGATATTTTAGTCGCAGTTATTTCACCATATCGTATAGGATTCTATCTCTTCCCAAGGGGAATATTCTTGAGCCCCAGCTCTTGGGCTTTAAGTTGTAGTCGCCACCCACTAGGAACCTCGGTCCTAATGATCTAAAAAGTGATTCAAAGCTGCAAATTAAAACTGCTAAAATGCATAGTGGGACAAAATTTTCTTATATGCAAATTAAAGCTACTTGTAAGAAGTCCTTAAGATTTTCAGTGGTTCGTGATTTTTAGATTATTTCTCATTATTATTGCTGCTCCGGGTCTGGAATTTCTTTCTGCATCAGGATGTGCTGCGTTGTAGAACTTATGCGAGGTGATTTTAAATTGTGCACTGGCGAATAAGTGCGTCTCAGTTACTAATAGAATGTCTACTTTATTAGTAGCTAAGAATATATCGCTTTCTTGTCTACGTTTTAGAATTCCATTTGAATTCCATTTAGCAGCTCTTATTGTATAGCTACCATAATCCTTTTTTTAGTAATGAGATCTCTTAGCTGTTGTATTTATAGTGTCAATAAATTTATTGTTTGTTGTTGGTTTTCCATTATTTTCTGTAAACTTAATGATTGTGATAAAGTGAAATTGACTGTCTTGTTGATTTTCGCTTGTTGTTGGTTGTGGCATAAATAATAGGTTGCTGGTTTTAAACTACTTGTGAGCTTAGTTCTGGTGCGCGTTTTTATTATAGTTGGTGTCACTGATGGGGGCGGATATCTGAGGGGTGTTGTTTATTCGTAATGATTTCATATTTTTATTTAAGTGTCTTTTATCTCTAGATAAGGCTGGCAATTTTTATAATTGGATGAATAAGCACCTCCACATAAGGTATATTTTAAAGGTTTCTATCATTTTTATGTTTTTCGCAATTCCGGTAATCATGATTTTACCGCACATTTAATATGTCCATACATAATGTGAATTGGTTTCTTGAGTGACAGTAGATTTGTCAATATTGGCTTTTTTTATGGGGTGCTTCGAAGCGTGTTTAGCATGTAGTAAATTTGTAATTCCAAAGATGCCTTTGTTGTTTTCGTTACGTTTCAGATCGACAAAGAATAGATTTTTGGGTTGCTTTTTTCCCTATTATGAATATTCATGATTTTTGTAACTGTATATCCTTCGTCTGCAAGGGGAAGGTATAGGTAGGTAGCACTGCTTTAAATTATCCGATATGTTAAAAATGTGATATGGTGTCCTGTTTCGTAAAAACAATCTGACAAATTCTGATGGACTTTTTGTGTATAGCAGACTCAAATTACTCTAAAAATAGTAAACAAATTTTATTGTTTTATATTTAAAATATTAAAATTGTTAAAAAATTACTATTTACTAATCCTAAACTATTATTTTTACAGTCAATATCACACAGTCAATTTATTCGATTATATTTTAAAAGTTTATGTTTTTTTTAAGTACATACCTTCGAGAATAATTTTAAAACACGACTTTATAGTTTGTTAAGTATCAAAGAATTATTTAAACTAAAAACAATTTAAACTTTATTAAAGTTTAAGAACAAATAAAGGACAATAGAAAATTATATACCTTCTGATATGATTTTAATGAGATAATGTATCTGAGTCGGAAATAGTAAAATACGAATTCACAAAATTGGTATCAACAAGCGATGGAAAAAAATACCTTAATTAAATAAAGAATTTGACAGAAAACCAATTGAGCTGCCGGATAGAGTAACAGCAGCGCACACCAAAATATCAAACGAGAACGTTGCAAGACATTCAAAAAATAAAGGAAGGTAAAAGAGTGAAACAAGGTGATATCCTTTGGAAGTATGGATAGCTTTAGGAGAGACAGAAACAAGTTGGCTTACAGATTTTTTTAAAATAATGGAATTGGCAAATTTCAGATCAATAGAGAAGCAGTATAATATTTTGTATTAAGAGGTACAACAAATGCATGTAGCGGAACTGAAAACATTAGATAAATGAATGAGTATACTAAGGAAAGTCTAGGAGTGGCAATAATTGATATCAAAATAAGAGAGTCTATGTTAAGATATTTCGGGCATTTTCCACGCCAAACAGCTAATTATTCAATAAAAAGAATTGCCAATTTGCAATTTTTGTGCAATATTGTTGGAAGCAAGGAAAAGGCTAAAAGAAAGGCGTGTGTGGCATTTAAAGAATTGGCTACAGAAAAGGGTTTAATAATACACACCAACACAAAAAAGTACATGAACGTAAGCATATAACCACAAACCCTACAGCTACTTGTTATAGACAACGACCTCATCAAAGCGGTTAACTAATTTATATACCAGCGAGCGCTCGTTCTGGAGATAATATCGCAAAGATAAACTACAGAATTTAAATGGCCACAGATGCTATTTTCGGCTAAATTACCTTCTTAAATCCTCAATTATTTTGAGCAATACAGGGCTAAAACTCTACAAAACAATAATACGCCCAGTCTTAACATATATTTCAGATACCTGGACGCTAACAAAATGTTAGGGACATTTTGTTAATAAATGTAGAAAACATGTTAGGATGTTTTAAAAGAAAAGTACTAGGACAAATCTATTAAGCGGTGAATGACAATGAAGTATGGATAAAACGATACAACTTCGAACTTTATAGACTATATTATCAGTAAATAGATAAAAAAAAATTACTAGTGTAAAATATATTAAGATATGAAGTCAGAGGTAGATGGGTCATGTATTGCGGATGGAACAAAATGAGCTAGCTAGAAAAAGATCCTTGATAGACCCATTATCAGAGAAGAAGAGGAGGAGCCAGAACAATGTTCCTTGATAACATCGATGAAAATATGAGAATACGTGCTTGGCGGAAAAGACGATGGATAGGGATGACTGGAGAAAAAATCTTGAGGAGGCTAGAACATCAAAACAATTTCGTCATACTTAAACACCAAAAAGTGTCGTCAAACTGGCGAAAAAATTTTAAATTATAATCGAGGCAAAATAAAGAACTTTAGGTACTTACATAGTCGCTTGACATATTTTTTCTTTTTACGCCTTAGCGTAAAACTTTGGGATTAATCAACTTCTACAGAATATTTTCAATAGCTAATATATACCTATAATAATAATAAATAACTTCAATATTATTCCAGACGAGATATCATTTTGACCTTGCATGAAAATGTTCCCCGAATTTTATTGTTTTAATTTTAACAATTGATTGTGTTATCAACAATTGGTTGATCAATAAAAGTGTAAATTTTAAATCGCGACTGAATCCCACTGTTGCGTTAGTTACCATCTTGAAGTTAAAGCAGAATTGTTTATGCTCAATATCTATGCAATTTGCAACTTTTTGACAAAAATGGTAACAAATGAAATTGTTGCAAATGTAATTTACTACAATTTCTTTTTTTTTACAAATTTTTCCAGCCGTTAATATTCTCCAAGTTAGGGGGAAAATAGTACAAAGCATAGTTATTGAATTATCTCGTTTCTTAATACCGTTACGACATAAATGTATATAAACAAATTAAAGAGAATTATGTTTTATACAATTGTGATGTATTTCATTTTTTTTTATTAAATCAATATTTGATGTCCTGCGTATGCGGTACAGGCGCGAGCGTAAGACCTTACGGGAATTGGTTTTATAGAAATTTCTTTATTTAACATATCGGCCATTTTAAACTTTTCGACTTTATGGTAAAGATTTAAATCGTTACAATTGCGATTTCTCATAATTTCTTCATTGCCATTTTTTTCGTAGGGTTGATATTTTCTGAGTTTAGAGGAAAGTAGTGAGTTAATATAATTATTGAATTATCTTATTTATTATTAACTTTACGACATGAATGTACATTGTGCATGTACATGTACGAAAAAAGAAATTGTAGGAAATCGTATTTGCAACAGTTTGTGTCCGTACGATTCTGTCGAAAGAAAAGTTGAAAATGACTAAGAGATTTATCAAAATGGGTTATCTTTTAATTTCAAGATTGTGGCTAATACAACGATGGGATCCATTCGCAATTTTAAATTTACACTACTACTGACCTTACTTAAAGGTTAGAATAATAAAATTTGGGCTAGCTCGCCATGCAAGGCTTTTTCATCTAACTCGACTGGATTATAATAAGCTTGAGAAAGAATGTATAGGTGTATTAATTTAAAAACCAGCTTGATTTTGACATATGAAAAACCTAAATTCCATGTGCGGATATCTATTACCTGTCAATAGATATTTAACTGTAAATATCGAATTCTTCTCTATTTACGATTTTTCTCGATGGTTCGGTAGTACAATAACGTATACCTAGCTCTATAATACTCCACATTTTTTATTCTGCTGTCTCACTCTCTGCTCTACTAGTAGTTATTTGCCGGTTAGAGATATGTTTAATTAAATAAACCTCTCTTGACGTTTCTGCATAATTTTGCATTTTCCATCATAACTTCGCACCAAGTTCATAACAGATTTCATTATTAAAGCGTCGCAGTTAATTACATTAATAGGTATATGAGTAAGCTTGCTGTTTTAATAAAAATGATAGAGGTTATTTTTAAAACAATTAGCTAGCTCGTAATTTCAAACTCATGTTATTTTATGTTTAGCCGCTATGAAAACAAATCGAAATGATATGGATTTATTATAAACAGAAATATAAAAATGCAATTAATAGTAATTTAACCCTTCATTACTCGCGCGAGGTGTTGTGACCCTTCATTACTGCATATTTTCGTCGTCTCTACCACCTGTAAGAATCTGATCCGTGTACTGTTAGTCGTTGTACGGTAAGCAAGTGCTTGGGGTGCTGCAAACACCCCGCGAGTAGTTAAGTTACATTTTGTTTATCGATATTTATTTTTTGCCGGTAAGTATATTTATTCTTTTTACACATATATGCTAGTCTGAACATGTACTTTGTCTATATAATATTTCCAATATTATTTTTAGGAAAAATGGGCGAATATGAGGCCGAACAAGCGCGATTACTCAAACTTTTTGATGAATGTACGAGCGATGATGAAATACCATCAGAAGAAGAATATCCTTCAGATGAAGAATTGACCCAAATACGAAGTGATTCTGAACCAGATAGTGAGCATGAAGTTATGAACGAACAAGAAGACGGAAATCGTTTTTATCTTGAAAAAGACAAAATCACTAAATGGTCAAAGGAGAAGAGTCGTGAGCAGGTGAGAACTAGAAGTCATAATCTAATTTCCCATCGACCAGGAACAATAAATATTGCCAGAAACTGTAAGTCTGTTATTGAATGTTTTAATTTGTTTATAACTGAAGACATAATCAAAGAAGTTACAGAAAATACCAACATATTTATTAGTAAACTTTCGGCCAACTACAAACGTAAGAGGGACTGCAAAGAAACCAATGAGACAGAAATTCGTGCTTTAGTTGGATTACTATCTGTCATTTGTAAATCCAGCCATAGGAATATCAAAGATTTGTGGGATATTTCAAGGCTTGGAATTTAAACGTTTTACAAAACTATGAGTTACAACCGTTTTACTTTCTCATAAAATGTCTAAGGTTTGACAATATAAATACCCGCGAAGAAATAATATTGCTGGATAAGTTTGCTTCCATTAGAAGTATTTATAATCAGTTCAATAATAATTGCCTCGCAAATTATTCGCTTAGCGATTTCGCCACCATTGATGAACAACTTTTAAATTTTAGGGTTAGATGCTCTTTTCGACAGTATCTACCAAACAAGCCGGCACAATATGGTCTTAAATTTTTCGCTATATGTGATTCCAAGACATTTTATACTTTACAATTTGAATTTTATATTGGAAAGCAGCCAGATGGTCCTTTCCAAGTTAGCTATAAGCCCATTGATATTTTGCAGCGTTTGTGACGTACACTCGTCGGTTCACGAAGAAACATCACAATGGACAACTGGTATACCAGCATACCTTTAGCAGAAACATTACTGTCTCATAAATTATCGTTAGTGGGTACAATCAGAAAAAACAAAAAAGAGATACCACCACGCTTTGTCACTAATAAGGTTCCTGGGCAATCTCTATTCGGATTCCATCAAAAAATATCAATGACTCTCGTTTCATATTGCCCAAGCAAAATAAAAATGTAATTTTATTATCAACTATGCACATAAATGACAATACTGTAGTTGAAGTTTCTCCAAATGTGAATAGGCCTGACATAATATTATTTTATAATAAAACCAAGAGTGGGCTTGATAGTGTAGACCAAAAATGCCAGGCATATAATGTGCCAAGAACTTGTCGTCGTCGGTCCTTGAGGATATTTTATCATTTGGTAAATACAGCTGCAATTAATTCCCATATCGTTTATTTCTCTAATAATTTTACTAAAAAAATTCCCAGATCGAAGTTTCTAGAAGAGATTGGATTTACTCTGGTACAACCACAGATGGAAGCTAGGTCACAAATACAATCTATTCCATACTCTTTGAAAAGAGTCCTAGGTAATGCAGGAAGAAACAATGATAATGTGCCTATAAAAAAGGCAAGATGCACTATATATCCACGAGCAAAAGACATTAAATGTAAGAGTGGTTGCAAAATTTGCAATAAAAATATGTGCCTAAGCCATATGAACACAATATGTGATGCATGCTACCGAGGCCAGTAAATTTATTCTAAGTTTGTTTATTGTTCTTTATATATAATAAAAAATTTTTGCTCTCACCTTTTTTACTTTATTTATTTATTTTTTTTTATTTTTGCTCAGTTGTGTGCAATTTTATTCCTAAAATCTATGTTTATAAAATTCAGCGACTATGTACACATGTAGACTGCAATATTTGCTGAAATAAATAGTTTTATTTTGTGACAAACTTTTAACATTATATACCTGAAATAAAAAAAAAGTAAGATAAAATAATGGGGTGCTGCACACACCCCGCAAGTTGACACGTTCCTGAAATAGCGCGAGTAACGGAGGGTTAAGCAACAAGTGTATAAAGTGGTACTTGTTTTCAGGAATGGAACAGACGAGTGAGGCAATTCCGTGAGTGAAAAAAGACACTTTATACATGTATTTCACACAATGCATTTTCTGCAGTCTTACAACTAAACAAATTTTAATCGATATTTGAAACAATTTAATTAAACATCTCTAGTGAATTACATTTGATGATAAATATAAAATGCTTTAAATGAAAATTATAGAAAATAATATGTTAAAAGGAATGGTCAACTAGATTAGGACCATTTGTTGTATATCTCAATGTAAATATTAAAAACGTAATTGTTTGGTTACAGAAGGAAGAGTAACTATGGCTGCTTACATCGAGAACTCCGTATAGTAACAATTAAAAAAAATAAAGAAGATTTCCAGAAGTCACGAAAAGCGACTCCACAACCATACAAAAAGGGACGTGTTAGAACTGCTAGATAATCATGACCTAGTCCGCAGACTCAAACGCAACAAACCTTTCGAACTTGTGTCATAATTGTAAATGTCAGTATAAATTCAGGCATTAAACCTAGCCACTACAGGGAAGTTTGCAACAATAGTTCTTCTTCTTCTTCTGGTTCCTATCCGTTTCGGATGTTGGAAATCATATTGGCAATCATGACCTTGCTCGCTGCGGCTCGAAACAGCTCCGTTGAGGTTTTCTTAAACCATGTTCTTAAATTCCGCAGCCATGATATTCTCCTTCTACCGGGTCCTCGCTTACCTTTGACTTTACCTTGCAATATAGACTGCAGCAGGGAGTAACGGTGCTGATTTCTCATAACGTGTCCCAGATATTGCAATTTTATGCGTTTGATCGTAAACACAATCTCTGGTTCCTTCTTCATTTTTTCTAGAACTTCGTTGTTCGTGATCCTTGCTGTCCATGATATTCTCAGCATTCTTCTATAAAGCCACATCTCAAATGCTTTAAGTTTTTTAATAGTGGTGTCTGTAAGCGTCCATGCCTCCTCCCCGTACAACAACACAGAGAAAAACATAGCATCTCAAATGTCTCATTTTTGTATCCAGGGATATGTTGTGACTTTTGAAGATGGCGCTCATTTTGTTAAAGATCGTTCTTGCCTTTCCTATGCGGCACTTTCCTGTACATTGCTCCACTGTTCGTTTATAATAGTTCCCAGGTAGCAATACTGTTTTACTCGCTCTATCTGCGTCCCATTAATGTATAGATGAGCCCCATTTATATTCTCCTTGCTGACAATCATTTGTTTGGTTTTGTGGGTATTAATGTTTAGTCCGTACTGTTGACTGTACTCGTTTATTCTGTCCATTAGCCTCTGAAGTCCCTCTAAACTATCTGCTATCACCATGGTGTCGTCGGCATATCTAACATTGTTTACTCTTTCACCATTTAGAAGGATGCCTTCGTCTATTCCGTAAAGAGCCTCGTTAAAAATTTTTTCTGAGTACATATTAAATATCAACGGCGATAGAATACATCCCTGTCTAACTCCGCGTAGTATTTTTATGTGATCTGTTTCTTCTCCGTTAATTTTCATGTATGCGGTCTGATTCCAGTATAGTTCTGAAATTATTCTGAGGTCTTTGTCATCCAGGTCTGCTTCTTTTAAAATGTTTATCATCTTTTGATGTTGAACTCTGTCAAATGCCTTTTCATAGTCGATCAAGCACGCGTATACGTCGCAGTTAACGTCCCTGCATCTTTGAATCAGTACCTGTACTCCGAAAAGTGCCTCTCTGGTACCCACTGCGTTAATGAAGCCGAACTGTCCGTCTGATATTTGTTCCTCGCACTTCTTATAAATTCTTCCATGGATGACTCTAAGAAACAGTTTTAACATGTGGCTCATTAGGCTGATTGTTCGATATTCTTCGCACTTTTTAGCCCCCTGTTTTTTAGGTATCGCTATGAATTCTGATTCTAGCCATTTATCAGGGATGATTCCTGTATTGTATATTTTATTGAAGACAGCCGTAATCCAATTTATTCCTTCATCCTCCAAGAGTTTTAAAAATTCAGCTTCGATATTATCAGGCCCTACAGCTTTTCTGCTTTTCATCCATTTTATTGCTTCTTCTACCTCGGATTTAAGTATGTCCGGGCCCGTCATCCTCTCTGAAAATGGATGCCTATAATCCGTTCTTTGATCTTGAAAAACTGTCTCCAAATATATTCTCCATTTGTCCTTCATCTCTTGGGTGTCAATGATTAATTTTCCATTGGTGTCTATGAGTTTCATTTGTGTTCTCTTTTTAAAAGTACCCGTTATTTCTTTTACTTTTTTGTGTACATTAAAATTGTCATGCTTGGCTTGTAGTCTTTCTATTTCTTTACATTTCTCTACAGCTTCTTTTTCTTTAGCGTCTCTTATTTTTCTTCTGATGTAAGCCTGCATTTTTTTGTATTCATCTTTATTTCCTTTAATTAACCTTCTGCGTTCCATTAAGTGAAGGATTTCTGGAGTCATCCAAGATTTCTTCTTTGTTTCTTTGTTTGGTTTTAGCAGATCTTGTTTAGTTTTCTTAATTATTTCTTCGAATTGATTGATTTCTCGTTGGATGGTATTTTCTTCTTTTAGTTGCTTAACTTGATTGTTAATATATTCCCCCACTTGCTTTTTAACTTCCGGATAATATTCCGCTTTTTAATAACAATAGTTATTAAAATCTAAAATGAACCATTGGGAATACCTAGGCTAGCAGATTAGGGTTAATATAAAATGCTGGTTAATCATAGGATCCGGTGCATGGTTCCTTTAATAAATATTAATAAAAAATATAGCTATTTATTTGAAAAGGTATTATACCAAACCGTTAATATATTAATATTAATTGTTAGGTTTGAGAATCTGATAGAAATTTGCCTGAAGATAACATTTAAGATAATAATACCTCACAAACAGCTTTTCAATATTATTTTAAAACAAAAGAAAATGGTTTTCAATGTTTTATCTAAAATCCAAATATTTTTACCGTAATTGTTGTATATTTATTAAGATTAAAGAGGAACATTTTATCTCTTTAAAAACAAGTATTAAACCCTTTTCGTCGGTGGACATATATAGAGATTAGCCATACATACTCAACATCAAGAAATAAAGGCAAATTGACTGTGACACGTGTAGCACAAGAACTATATGAAAGGAAGACGAGCATATCGCTATTCGCCTCACGAAAAGCATATTTCATTTTAAATTTTATATATGGATATATGTTGAACATGCTTATTGTGATGGGACCAAAGTAGATAAAGTAATCACTGCACACGGAGGCTTTTGTACGGCGGCGGTCTCTTTTAGAAATACTTTTTGGTAGAATATTGTTGAACGGTAGGTTAACAGCTTATAAATGTTATTAAAATTTAACGTACTAGGGAACACACTAGAAAAGTACAAATACACTTTATATTAAATTTTTAATAAAAGTATTTTTATAAAAGTGTGATGGCAAAATTTTTAAAAAATTGTTCAGTATATATTATGAAGGTATACGTGTGAGTTATAGACATATATTTACTTATACAATTTATACAATTCCTTTGCTCTTAAGAACCACCTGGTATTGTATTAGATATGAAGGGGGTTTGTTGTGCAGTAGTGATTAAAAAAACAATTAGGAAAAACATAAAAGACAACAAAAGAAGAATTCAGGAAACCAAAATGGAAATATATTACAAAAATATATAATGGAATAGAAATAAATAAAATTAAAAATAAAAATCAAATTCACACTCTTAACAAAAAATATTCATTGAACCGTAACTCAAAAAATGGAAGAATAGTACTCATATTTGTTAACAAGATTAGAACAAAAATTTGATATGATTGCTAGATTCCGAAGGCGAGTACTTGCGAGAGTGATGAACCACAAGTGGATCAAATTTTCATGTTACCCGAGTAATAGACTATATTCTTTCCACGATCAGAAAATACGAATAAAAAATAAATAAATCCTACATAAACGAGTTATTGATCGAAACATTACAATTACATGAATATTATAATTAAAAACTGGTGCATTTGAAACAGTTTCTGTAACATATTTCAAAATCTTTATCCATTTATACATTCTGAAACTCTTTTTTGTGGCATGTTTAAGTTTAATACTATGTTTATATGGGAATAAACCACAATTGATTATATTGGCAATTATATTTCACCTAGAAAATTTGAGGTTTTGATTTTTACTCCGAAAATCGGTCCCAAATAAGAATATTAGAAAATTTTGTTGAAAAACGGTGTGTAAAACCGCCAAGATTGTTAACAGTGTTATCGCACGTCAGCAAAAGTAGATGTTAATTCACTTTTGCCCACGATGTTGTAGGCAACAGCCACATTTGGCTTAATGTATGTAAGGCGTAAATGTAGATGTTTTGCCCCGTGGAAAATTTAAACTTTGATTATTCTAAGTGTTTAGTATTGTTAATATGTGCTGTACATGTTTATTTATGTGAAGAGTGTTCCTGTTTAGTGAACGTGTGTTGTATGTTGCATATGTATTGTGTATGGTATAGAATTATGTGTATACAGGTTTTGTTATTCCGCTGTTGTTGGTATATTCTTGTTAGTGACTTTATTATATCCTGCATATTCCTTATCTTCGTTTGTGAGTAATATATCTAGAAAGGGTAGTAAATTATTGTTTTATATTTAAAGAAAACAAGGATATGCAACTAAATTTTACAGAAAACCAATCCACACTAAAATACATCAAAACT
This sequence comes from Diabrotica undecimpunctata, assembly GCF_040954645.1. Taxonomy (NCBI): domain Eukaryota; kingdom Metazoa; phylum Arthropoda; class Insecta; order Coleoptera; family Chrysomelidae; genus Diabrotica; species Diabrotica undecimpunctata. Next base: position 86,095,330 of record NC_092808.1, on the reverse strand, counting down.
TATACTCAAACTACAACGTAAACATCAAAACCAAAGGTTTTTTTTTGGCAATCGGGTTTAAGTGCCCATCTAGCCAGCAGCAAATGTTGAATAACTTTTACCTAAATTAACCTATACCAAGTAAACTAGCTACACTAATATTCTAGAAATTAAAAGAAAATCTACGATGGGAGAGGAACTAGAATTACTTTTCGCATCTTCAGGTCATTTAAGGTATAGATAAAGTATAGGTAATAAGGTAAAATATTTGGCGAAAATATTTTTTGAATTTAAAACCTTTTAATAAGTTCCCGTCTTTGTATTTCAAATTTACTACAAGCATAAAAATTGTGATCAAAGTCGCAAAACACATTGAAAATTTCAAAAAGGTCGGTGTTCACTACACCAATTATATATAAGTACTAGAGGAAGCTGACATGTCCAAATTTTAGCCTACAAATGGTCACAATATTATTTCTGGTAAAATCGTAATCTTGGTGCCACAAAACTGTTGGAATACTTAGATATAATAGTGTGTATCGTGTGAGGTTATTGGAACAATAATTTTTCCAATGCAATTCCCATTTTTCCTTAAAATTACTCTAAGATATTATTTAATATTCTTGAGCTGCTAAATTGTTCTTGATATTTGTCCAGTTGTAACGCTTTCTTTGGTTAAGGAATCTGCAACTTTTACTCAAGTGAATTTTAATTTGCAATGACTTTTTTTTTTTAATTTGTGAATTCTTACTTTTAATTCTTTAATAAAAGAATTTATATCAGTAGCCATAACATTAATTGGGTTAGTGATGCATTTAAGCATAGATAAGGAGTCACTCTAAAAGTGTACTTATTTTAACTTGTTTTTTTTATATAATCGCAGGCTTTAATAATACCAATTGCTTCTGCAGAATAAATGCAAGTATTGGTATTTAGTTTGAATTTTTATTTTTACTGGCTCCAACAAGTCAATTAATTCCGATTTTTCGACTGAAATAGATATTTTAAATCACTATAGTAAGTAGTTGTGTTTCTAAAAGCCGTATATAATAGAGGAGAAAGTTTTTTTGACCAGTACGTGTAAGTTAAATCGTGGTTGTTTAATAAGGCTATTACCCAAGTGTAGTACTCAACAGAGTACGGTTTTTAAAAAGACTTAAGAATAAATGTTTCTGACAACTATTCCCTCCGTAAAAATAATGGTGTTTCTAGTGTTTTAATACAGAGTGGGTCCACAGGCGGTTAACATATTGCGCCCAAACAGAGTCTTAGGAAAATATTGTGAATTATTTCCAATCATTTTAGGGTGTAAGGACTGGCTGATCCATATAATCTACATGCATAATCCAAAAAGGGCCTAATACATACTGTAAAAAGCTAAAAACGATTGTATATCTGCTCTTCACCAGGTTCTAGTTATGGATTTAAAAAAATGTATACCTTTTAAACATTTTTATTCTATACTTTGTATAAATGGTTTCAAATAAATTATCATTTATAAACAAGGAATTCCAGAAGATAGAAAAAAAAAATAAAACATAACAGGTAACCCAAAAACAATCACAAGAAGGGACTCAAGAATGACAATGATAATATATGTAAAGGGCTTTTAACAGCCTTCAAAACAATCAATACATTTAGATCTATTCTATCCAAACATCAGAATATCGGTGAATGCAACAACTTCTTTGTTATGGGAGAAACCACAAGACCACAAGTATCAAGTTAAATTAGCGTAAAAGATACATTGAAAACAGGAACATCTACAGAATACAAATATGTTAACTTGCCTGGGATAATAAACATGAAGTACAATAAAAAATGCAACAATAGTCATGGCGGAAACAGACATAAAAAAGATAAAAATCAAAGAAGCAGCCCTCAGCCTACTTAATGAAGAAAAATGTGTAGCAAACCCATAAGCAGAATGCAGCAGGCTTTGATTACCAACATTTAAAGAAGAAGTCATCAGCAAGAATGTACCAACAATAGTGGGATAAGAAACCCTGCATACACATCTTTCTTTAGCATATACAATACATGTGCAACACACAACACTTAAAATAATCTAAATAAAAAATCTAAATCTAAATAATTTAAATTTTTCATGGGGCAAAACATCCACCCTTATATCCATTTAAAAAAATGTGGCTGTTGCCTATAACATCGTGGGAAAAAGTAAATCAACCTTCAATGTTGTTGACATGCCATAACCCCGTTTAAAATTCTGCCAAATATACAATGGGTATACACATCGTTTTTCAACTTAATTATTTAATAATCTTTTTAAGAACGATTTCCGGAGAGGAAATGGAAACGTCAAACTTTTTAGTTAAAATGTAATTTGTAAACCCAGACTTATTTCCATATAAACATAGTATTTAAAATCGATTTATAGAAGAAGACTTAATACGGGTGGAACGTTAAAGAAAAGTTTACTGACAAATTATATCTAGTAATTGAAAACATATAACATATTTTAGGTACATCATCCGGTTTATTATCTCCTTAACGAATTATTTATTTTTATAAAAGCTGTCAGAGAAAACAACATTTTTTTATTATGTATTTGCTACTTCACTTCTTGCAGAATATGGATGTTATTACGAATGTCCACTTTTTTCAGTTTTTAAATACTTTTGGATGGTGTAAAATATAGGTAAGAATTTTCCCGAGATACCTCGTAAAATGTATTTTATTCAGCGTGTTTGTGGATTGGTCGTTAACCAAAAATGAACGAACTGGGGTACAGTAAGGCGATGACATGCCTTCTCTCCTCGTACCTAGCCAACAGAAGGTTCAGGGTTCGAATAAGGTCCACCCTATCCGAAGTCAGAACCATGGAGGCAGAGGTGCCATAGGAAGCTGTGCTGTCGCCTTATCTGTACACCATATACACTTCGGACACTCCTAGTGATCATCGAACTATGCTCAGTCTGTACGCTGACGACACTGCTATAGCTGCTAGCAGTAGCAATTCAAATCTGGCCACCAGATACTTACAAACGGCCCTAAACCGTCTGCAATCTTGGTGTGTTACGTGAAAAATTGTCGTTAACCCGAACAAAACACAGGCTGTCATGTACAAAAGACGTCAAGGAATCCCAGACAAGGAATTATCTATCTTAAATACTCCGGTCGAATGAACAAACAACGCCAAATATCTCGGAGTAAAATTAGATAGACGATCTATAGACCTTTTCCGATCACATAAACCAAACAGTACATAAGGCAAAGATCCTCAACAGTCAGCTCTCCCCGCTAATTGCGAGGAGAAGTAAATTGAGGTTCAAAACAAAAATAAGAATGGCAAACGCCATCATTCTGCCATCCCTCACATACGCCTCTATAGCGTGGGGACATGCATGTAAAACAACAACAAACAGGAAAAAAATCCAAACTGTACAGAACTTCATGATCAGGGAGGCTCTTAAAATCCCTACATACGTACCTTTAAGGTACGTATATAGAGATTCGCAGCAAAAGAGAGTCCTGAGCAGGATGGACGAACATGCATATGAGCTCTTTGAAAGCCTCAGAAACCATCCGAACCGTTTGCTAAGAGAGCTGACTAACTACGATCCAAATCTAAGAACGGTACATAAACCGCCTAAACAACAGCTGGTAGGATACGCGGCAACCCCGATTGAACGTAAAGAAAAGATACTCGCATAGAAATCCCCGATAGCTTAACAGTTTTGGCCCAAAAAACACAAAATCCAAAAAAAATCAAAAAACCAAAAAAATGAGCGTACGCTCACCAAAAAGAAAATATATCCTTAACTCCCAATCACCACCCCATTTTTATTATGATTTGTCTTATTTTAGTTATTTATTTTATTTCCACTAGCCAGTTAAAACAAAAAAAAAACAAAAAACCCAAAAAATATATACACGGGATGTGTGAGAGCATTATACACTTGGGAATGCACATCCCACCCACTCTTAAATCCTACCCCTATTATTTTCACCCAAAATCCCCACTAACAAACAAACTGTTAACATTAAAGATATAAAAATAGCTGGACACAGATCCACACGTCATTAAAGCCCATCAGGCTAAGGCACACATCTGAGCATTGAGGCCGTGTGCGATAAACACGGGCTTGATGGCCAGACCCATCAATCACTCAGCCGGCAAGGAGACCAAAACTAGTTTTTGCCAAATTGGCGACTGTTCGATCGAGCACACAACTTCCGAATAGGGGGCCGTCAGCCTGCTGCCGAACCCCTGATCGGACACACATTTTTTTCCGGGACACAGAGCCCAAAGTCATGCAAAAATTAAACTCAGTAAAGTAAATAGGGAGAAAAGCTACACTAAGCTACCCCTACAGTCAGGTGGCCTAACCACAAGTCAAGCAAACAAGAGGGTGTTTTCTTTTCCCAAAATCGCCCGCCGTAATAGTTCATAGCATCCTCTGCGTATGTCAGACGTAGAGGAGGGGTGGAGGAAAAACCTAGGGGTCAGATAGGTACCGAGCCAAAACGATTAGCTCTTTTGGAACGTGACCGGTCCGATCTTCGGACATGGGGGTCCCACTGACTAGTAGTGGTACACTCATGTTCCTAGGGGTTGGGATGAACTCATGTGTGTGTGTGTGTTTGGATTGGTCGTGGACTTTTTTGAGTATTTGTATCGAAAGATTCATTTGAATCTTGAATGTTATGAACCTCATTTAGGCTATATGCCTCTTGAAGGAATAGGGTTTTGTTAGGGAAGTGATATCAGTATGTGTTCTCGCCGCGTTACTAGTACCAGTATATGATCTTCGTCAGTTATTAACCAAGTGTGTCCCCAAAGTACAAGTAACTTTTGGTAACAAATGATTCACTTCAGATTGTCATGGCTTTTATTTTTTGGTGCACACGCGTGGAGGTTAGCTGTTGCTATGTCCTCACCTAGATTTAGCTATCGTTGTGCAGTGAGACTGAGAAACTACAGAAAACCAATGATATACTAGTTACTAGAATAAAAAAATTTAGGACAAAAATGTTTTTTTGGAGTTTTTACGAAAAGTTAATTTTTTAGTTATTTGTGACTAAAACTTCACAAATTTTATGTCAAAAAAGCATGTTTTTATATAATTTTTTGCAATTATTAGATTTAATCGAAAAAACTGTTTGGATATAACATAAAAAATAAAAAAAAATGTTTTTTATTGTTATCGTTAAGTAAATATCAACAAATTTATGGCTGTCCTTAAGTAGATTTTTATTCATTAAATACAAATATCCAAACATAAGATGTTGAATAAGAGAAAAACCGTTAAATTTGTCTTGGAAAACATATAGAAACTTTTTAAAGATCTTAAAAAAGCTTCTAAATAGACTACTATAATAGTAAAATTTACTTGCATAAAAATTTAGGTAAGGTATAACTAAAATAAAGACCGCTTATAGTTTTTGTGACGGATAAAATAAACAAAATAACCCCTGCCAAAATCACCCTGGTTGAACCTATTCGTTGTTCACTTACAATGTACGTATAAACTTTATTTATATACAAACAAAACCTTTTGGAAGTTTAACTTTTTTTATTAAAAATAAATAAACAACTAAAAAAAAGCTTTTTTACTAAAGATTAACATTTTTTTAGTTCCATTAACTAAAACCTTAAACAACGTTCAAGCCCTTTCAGCATAACCATTTTTAAAACTAAGGGAACAAAAAAAAATTAATATACACCACTTACTAGCACTTAACATTATTTTTAAAGTGGTTTATATTAAATTTTTTTCAAGCCCTTTATTTTAAAAAGGGTTGCTCTGATAGGGCTTGAAGATGGCATGCGAATACAACCTTTAAATCATCATATCTTGTTTAATATTTAGTCTGTAGAAATAAAAAAAATCAAATTCCTCAGTATAGGTACCTGTTTATTCAGAAGCTGTTTTTTATATTGTAGCATTTTTTCTGTATCCTTTTTAGTTTGTTCCGTTATTTAAGAAAAAGCAGATTTTTTGAAAAATTCCGAAAAGAGTGTCTTTACTTTAAACTCGGATTTCTTCAAAATTTAACCTTCTAAACTAGCTATACTTTTAGTTTGTAGTGTTTTTATATAAAGTAAATAATTGTTAATGAACAACGAATAATTCCAACCAGGGTGGTTTTGGAGAAATGCGTTTGTTACTCTGGGTGCCACAAAAAATATAAGCGGAATTATTTAAGTTACCTTACCTTAATTTTTATGCAAATCACTTTTAATAGTGGCCATTTTAAAGGTTTTTATATGATATTTAAAAAAAAAATTAATTAATTTTCCATAAAAAACCGGTTTCCGATTAATCAACATCATTTGTTTGGATTTTTGTATTCGATGAATAAAAGTCTACTTTTAAACAGATATAACTTTGTTAATATTTAACATAGTTAAAATTATTGTAATAATAAAGCACGCGTCTCTTTGATCTATAAGCTTTATTTTATATCAGAACAGTTTTTCCGATAAAATTTTAATTTTTAGAGTTATTCGTCAAGAACCGATCGAAAAGATTTTTTTTGCATTTTTGACGTGTAATTTTGTGAACTTTCAGTCACGAATGACTAAAAAAATATTGACTTGTGGGTGGGTGATAACTACTCACAGAGGAAAAGCGCATATTGAGATAGGACAGCTTTTTAATCTTTGTACTATTTTCTACCTATTATTCAAATTCTAAGCAGAAAACTGTTATAGCCTAAACTATACATTAAAGCAATTTTTCGACGTCCTAAAATATTGATGAAATGTAACATCATAAAGCACGTCTTTTTGCTTGGTTTGCTTCTACTTCTTTGTCCAAAGATATAGCAATTTTATTATTGCTAGTTCTTCATTTGAGAAACTTGCCATCTTTTTATTAGATTGGTCGCCAAGGAATGATGCATTTCGAGTAGATGTGTACGAACAGACTAAACGAATAGTTCTGTGACGGAATGGTACCCGTTCGGTGTCCAAACTGTGGCGTAATGGTTGAATTTAAATCGGCCTTAAGGAGGCTTTACACCCTAGAGCCCTAGTTTGATCGAAAGCTTGCGTCAATCGAATGACTTAATCATGACTGACTCAAGTGTGACTGATGAAAAGCTTAATTGACTCGATTGAAGAGGGTGCTTAATCGTCTAGGAAAATTTCATTAAGCATTGCGTCTCTCGGCAGTTACCATAGCATCTATCCACTTTGCAAACCGCGCAAACTACCGAAAATTCAGACCATTAGTTTATTAGTCTGCTAATTTATTTATATCGTGATTGTCCAAATGTTTGGAAAGGGAGCAGTAAAGATTATTTGATTATAAGCAAAAAAAAATGGTGGAAGCATTAAAATGTTAACCGTACTTCACTAAGAAGTAGTTAACAAAGAATTAATGTTTTAAAAGCCAACTTTAAACCAGAAGTTTAACGCCATCGAGGAGAAAAATTGTCCGGGACATCAACAGATGAGATCCCTGAACCATGACTTTGGTATTATTATACCGACAAATACAGTGTGTCAATTTTAAAACTTGGGATATACATAACTAACGAACAAAAGCTGATATCGAAAAATGCTTAAAAGTGTTTTAAGGATAGTAAGGGGGAACCAAAATAACATGAAAGCATTCACCCCTATAACTTACCCCTATCAACGCCCTAGGCTTCACCCACCGCAATCAAAAAGTTTAAATTGCAAACCCCTTCTCGTGACACGTCATTGAAAATACTATAAAAAATGCTATTCAATGCTATTAATAGTAATTATATAGGGTGAAGCAATAATTGTGAAACTTTGGAAAAATTTGTTAAAAAAGACAATTAAGTAAATGTTCAAAGTGGGTTTCATTGTTTTGTAAACAATAATACAGCCCATTTTCAAATTCTGCACGAACTTTGACAAATGTTGTTCTGGAAATAGCGCGACATGCTTGCGTAATTCTTTTTCGCAATTCCATAACTGATGCAGGTTGAGTTTTATAAACAACTGACTTGAAGTAACCCGATAGAATAAAGTCAGGTGGCGGTAAGTCTGGTGACCTCGATGACCACTCAATAGGACCTCTCCTTCCAATCCAATTGTTCGGATAATTAGGATCCAACCAATGCGTAACTGGAGCTGCATAGTGAGGAGGTGCTCCATCTTATTGAAAGTTCATCTAGAGCTAGGCTTGCTTTAATCGTACCTTTGGTTCTCTAATTTATGCACAATTAAAGGTTCAATGGTGTCTTTCAGCATATCGAGATAAATTTCGCCACTTAAAATGCCTGGTATGAATTAGGGCCAATTACAGCATCGCCTAATATTCCTGCCCAAACATTCAGTTTTTCAGGATTTTGAGTGTGACCTTCTCTGAATCGATGCTGGTTCGCATCACTCCAGTACCGACAGTTTTGTTTATTGACATTACCATTCAGCATAAAAGTACATTCATCAATCAAACAAATATTTTTTAACATTCTCGGTTCAACGCGAATTATTTCAGTCATGAGTTCACAAAACTCAATTCGTCGGTCTGGATCACCATCGCCTAGTTCTTGAAGAATTTGTGTTTTGTAACGGCTGAAACTTATATAATCTCAACACCTTTCTAACCGACTTATGTGAAAGTGCTGTCATTACAGATAATTGACGTGTTGATGCAGTAGGCTCTATTGCAAAATTTTCAAGGACCTCAATTTTGGATGCTTCATTCAGTAATCTTGGGGCATCCCTTTTTTTATTTTTCACTGATCTTACATTACTGACTTACGTTATTGTCCGGATACCTTTCATGAACTATTTGAGCTGTTCGTAAATAGCACTGGTCCTGGGAGGCAAATGTGACAATGATCTCCACGCGTTCATGTATACGGTAAACCATCGTGACAACTACAGCTGAATGATAGTACCGATTGTACAAATGATGAAAACGAATGACATTTAAAATTCCCAAATAAACCTAAAATTATTGAATTTAACACAACTCAAAAAACAGAATTTTTTTGCAAAAACGGCCAAATAAGTTTTCATTTAACAAAATAAACTCCGACATAGCATTACAAATACAAAATTTATGGTAAGCTGGCTAATATTAACCCTCTTTCTGTATAATTATTAAACAATAATTATACAGGGTCATCAACAGAATCAACAGACGCCTCATTAAATTTTCCATTTAAGCCAATGTCTCACAATTACTGCTTCATCCTGTATAATTATTATTTATACCATTGGATAGCATTTTATAGTATTTTCAATGATGTATCAAAAGTAGGGGTTTTCACTTCAACCCTTAAATGCCCGTGATATGAAAATAATCATAAATGCCCATGTGGGGTCTCCTAGGGACCCCACTAAAATTTTCAATTTATAACGTCATTTAGCACTGACTAAAAGGAAAACACGGTTAAAAATAATTTTAAGCATATTTGAATAATTTTTATTTATTTTTCATACAAAATTAACGGCTTTTCTAGAAACAAATTATTTTCAATTCGAACAAAATTAAAATTAAATAATAATATAGGCATATAACTTTTAGTTGCAATTTTTACATACAATAGTTTTTTCTTCTTTTCTGTGCACCTGGCACATAAATTTTTTGCAAAAAGAGCAAACGGTATTCACTTTTCTGTCACAGTTTCGCGGACACTGGTAACAACGAGCACGTTTCTTAGCTGAATGGACGGATTGAGTTGCAACTTCGGTAGTTGGGTTTACCATTGGTATGCCACAATCTTTTAGAGCAGATTTTACATAGGCTTTATGTTTTATATATTTCGCTCTTTTTTCCATGTTGTTTCGAGCAAGCTCAGCCCCCAATTGTAACAGGAAAATACGTCTTCGTGAAAAATTATTTTTCTTCCAATCAGGATTTTTTTCAATGTATAAAATATAGGCATTTAGTGCACATATGTCTATAATATTCATAAAGAGCCTGAATGGCCAACGAGCAGTTCTTCTTTTACAGGAATATTCCCTAATCAGTTTGTCGGCATTATCAACACCACCCTTGGTATTATTATAGTCTAAAATCATCAAGGGTTTGTTTTGAGAGTCTTGACAAATTATATCACTATCGTGTTGACTTGAAAGAAGATGTACCATCCTGTGTATTTTAGGTATGTACGAAACCATAGCTAATTCTTTAGTAAAAGCAAATATTGACGACTCCGCAGGTCTTTTTGTCAAACTTAGTTGTGGTGGTGTATCAGGTTTATTTTTGCGGACGGTCCCAAGTAAAGTAAGGTTTTTAGATAAAAGATATTGAGCAAGAGGAACACTGGTAAAAAAGTTGTCAGTTGTAATTCCTCTCCAACTGCCATGATATGGTTCCACCAGATCTTTCACAACACGAAATCCGTGATTTTTCTCTATTCTACCACCTGGTAGTTTTCCAAGGTACACCTGAAGTTTTGATAAATAAGATGTTTTAACATCCGCGGCAGCCCAAATTTTTATCCCATAGCGGCAAGGTTTTGATTTTATATATTGTCTAAAAGGACACGTTCCTCTAAAACTCACTAACTGTTCGTCAACGGTTATATGTTCGTATGGTTCAAAGGCTTTGTCACAGTTAGAGACGAACATGTCCCAAATTACTCGTATCGCCGCTAACTTATCCTGTTCCTTCCGCTCCACCCTGGTCACTTTGTCATCAAACTCAAGAAACTCGATAATTCTTCAAATCGGTTCCTAGCGAATGCGGCTGTAAAAAATGACCGGCGTATTGAGGTGTCTGTAGACCATATCTCTCGTGTCGATTCTTTCCCACACCTTAAAGCACCAGCTTTGATAAGTGCTCCTAAAAAGCTATCCAGTTCATTGTTGGTAAGTACCGTCCACTTTTTTTGTTATTCGGATGTTTTTCGTTCCACTCTTGATAACGCCTAACAGCTTCTTCATTAGTATGAAGGCATATGACATTCTTCATCTCTTCGGTCAAAAATAAATTGAAATAGTCTAAAAACGTGTTGGAATTTTTACTATAGTTTGTTAAGCCTGGATGTACATTTATAATATTTTTTTGTTGCCTCTTGGATCTCACGAAAGGTAGGCTATTCCACTGCATTCCAGATTTGGATGTATATGTTGGACCACTAACCTCACTAATATTATCGTCCACTTCGGTAGGTTCTGCATCTGATTCCTCGTCACTGTTGACTTCTAAATTGTCCTTAGTTTCCGAAACATTTTCCTCAAAAACATCTTGCTCTTCGCTATCTGATTCGTCGGTAATCTCATAGTCGAAATCGGAGTCTGATATCCCTTCTTCTATATTTCGGATAATTTTTTCATGTTCTTGGTCGCTTATTGTCATTTTCATTCTCTTACGGTCCATTTTTCAATGTAAACTGACGAAAAATGTTAAAAATAATAAAAATATTCTGGTGCCTCTAAATGCCCAATCGGGGTCACAGCGAGACCCCACTTATCTAAATCTCTCTTACAGACCACTGCACCTCACGAATGTTCGTGGTATACTAACAGAAAACGTAGGAGACACGTCCACACAAATACCTGATTGCGCGGTTGCCAAATGTTTCAAATAAAGATATTATAGCCAAAATGTATGTCTGGGGTCCCATAGTGACCCCGATTGGGCATTTAAGGGTTAAACTTTTTTGGTTGTGATGGGTGAGGCCTAGGTGGTTGATGGACGTGAGTTCTCTTTCATGTCATTTTAGTTCCCTCTTACTATCCTAGAAACGGTTTCAAGAATTTTTCGATATCAGCTTTTGTTCGTGAGATATAGCCCATTGTAAGTTTTAAAATTGACACACTGTATTTCATAAAATGTCAGGTCGTAATTACCTCGGCGAAAACTTTTCAGATAATAATGTTTATTTTTAAAAATTATTTATTTAAATTGTTATGATATTACAACATATAATTGTCTATACAAGATTATGTACTACTAAACACTACTGGCCACTAATTATGTAGGCGTTTTGTTTTGCCAAGCAACTGGATTTGCTACGGACTCAAAAGTGTTAAAGAATTCACAAAGGCCATCCTTTATGCTTTTTGCTTCAACTGTTACACATTTTTTTTAGAAGTTGTACCTTCTCTTGAGTATCTTGTCCCTATGAACCAGATTTCAGAGGACCAGTAAAAATATCTTCTATTAATGGCTTGAGGTTGCAAATAGTTAGCAATGTGTTTTAAGGACAAGTGTGCCACAACGATTTTTCTAATTGCCTAGCTTTGCCTTGCTTTTTAAATAAAAAAACGAATCTCTGGTAAGGTTTAATTTAGTGATTTGTTTGTATTTTTACAGACATCAATAAAGACCCGCAGCCACCGCTATATTATAAAAGTAAAGCGTCTCCTGGTAATGTTGCAATACCTACGTACTTTCAAACCAGCCATTCATAGAAGGATTAGACTAGATTAAAAATAAAAGGTGAACCAAATAGAATAAATCAACTAGTGGGACTAGCTAAGAAATATTTCAAGTGACCACCAAAAACCAAAGGGGGCCTACTAGCTGAGTGGGCTATAAAATTAAAAAAGTTACTTTTAAGACCAAATATGTTACGCAGAAAAAATTCTTTTTATGTAGATATGACTGTTTTTCAATGTGCCTCCAGTAAGTTGTCATTCTATCGTTTTCGTGGTCTTTCTACTGATCGTCTTCCGATTGGGAAACCGTCTCTTGCCGTGTTTACTACTCTATTTGTTGTCATTTGACTTGCATCTATATCGTATACCTCTGCTGTTTCTAACATTCCTTTTGTCGTCTCTGTGTCAGGTCGTGTTTCCGCTGTCTATGTCATTATTGGTCTGATGATTGTTTTGTAAATTCTGTCTTTTATTTCTTTTCCGATATTTTTATTTCTGCATATTGTTTCATTTAGGCAACATGCGTCTCTGTTTGATATATTTACTTGATCTTCCACTTCTGACTCGAGCTTTCCGTAGCTAGATAATGCCTAGATATCTAAAGTCAGCCACTTGTTCTATTAACTGACCGTTCAGCTTCAATTTACATCTAAGTAAATTTGCTGTTATAACCATGCATTTTGTCTTTTTTGGGGAAATTGCCATGTTAAATTGGTGCAACATACGTTGTAAAGCATCTTCACTTTAAGAGAATAGTATTGCGTCGTGGGCATATCAGATTATTTTAAGTAGTTTCGCTCCCATTTGGTTTCTTTTTTTATAAAAAATTATAAGCAACAATTTCTAAAGCAGAAATGGGTAAGATAACAAGGGAAGGAGTGCGTTTTTAAACGTATCCTTGCTGGTCGCCTTCGCCACATCTTGTTTTATTTTAAATTCTCGTCCAAGTGAAACCTCTTTGCCTACTATGTGTAGGGCGAGAAATCTCGTGTACAGGGCGAGAACATAAAACGATCGATGATATAAATGCTGCAACGTTTTTCTCCTTATTTAATTTAATGTGAATATACTTCAGTCTTATACATTATTAGTTATTGTTATTTCTGTACTTTTTACTTAAAATAACAAAGAGATTTAATATGAAAATAATTACCTGAATGTTATCCTTTATTGTCACGATAGTTGCTTAGAAAGTTTCCATTATTATTAGTTATAGAGTCTACGGAGCAACTTTACTTAATCTTCTAAATCTACGCCAGATGCTAGATATTTTAATGTGATAGAAATTTTCTGACCTGCACGAATCACTTTACGCATGTTTGTATCCTTCTTCTCGATTTTGGGCCTCCCAAACTGTTAAACTCCAGCAGATTTATTATATAGCGGTTAATTATTTTATACCACTTCTTGGGCCACAAGTAGTGTGCAGGAGAGGAAGCCCAAATTTGTATTTAAAATTGACTGTCGATATAAACAAACAACACAGTTTATTAGGGCTGCAGTCAGTAGGTTTGGCCGGGATGTTATAGAAACACTCTTTTAACTTTTGGTCGAGGTTTCGGAATTTTTTTATTCCTTCTTCAAGACACTGTAATTAGAAGAAAGTGTAAATATTTACAACATATCTCAAATTGTCATTACAACTTACTAGTCGTTGAGATTATTTGTGTAAAGCTACGACACTCAACATTAAAAACACACATATAAAATATAACATGTAAAATACTGGACAAAATACATTTTAAAATTTAATTGGAAAGTTAAAATTTTGTTAGTGACATCTTTTAATGGTGTGTTTTGACTGATCCATAGAGAACAAAAAAAAAACAAAAATAGTGTGATTAAAAGGTAATTAGGAGTTCTCGCTATTATATTAATGGAATTAGTATATTAAACCTGTCTAGATAGTATGCAACATGTTTTGTATGCAGGTGTATTATGGTGTTTATATGTATAAAATAAAGATTTACTTTTACACGAGAAATAAAACAAAATGATATATTAACTATTTATATATCGATAAAAATCGATAAAAGGATGAAATATTCCAATATTCCAAACTTTTGGACATATGTATACTAGACCAGTACTAATCGAGTAACGACGAGAAGTAGATCCACCAGGCTTGAGAATGGCAAGTGAGACCTTGCCGAAACGTCGCCAAAACAATGGTTTTCAAGAAAACCAGCATTTTACAACGCGGAGTTAATCCCGGAAAAATAGTGACAGCATATATATAAATATATATATATATATATATATATATATATATATATATATATATATATATATATATATATATATATATTATGAATCTCGAATTTTAAAGAAAGTGGAATATGCAGGCATCTGTTTCTTTAGATTAAGAATATGTAATTAATGTACGTAAAGTGTGTCATCAAACAATGAAAACTTTAAAAGTGTATAAAAACTTGTGCAAACAAAAGGGACAATGCAAGGTCATTTGTGTTTCCCTAATATTCGATTACCAAGAACTATTTGTATATTTCGTTACTTAACTTAGATTTAGAAAGTTAGAAATTGTATAATATCAACTTCGGTTTTTCCAGGTAATGTAAATTGTGTAAAAATGAAAGCTATCTATTTAATTTAAAAAAACAATGAACTGTCGTTAAGGTTTTGTTGACAAAGGAATTTGATACTGGATTCTAATAAAAGACAACATGGTGAGTTAAGGAAAGTTTGACGAGAGAAAGAGAGGAGATGGTAAGATTTTTTTGTTTTGAGTGATTTAATTGGTTCGAGAGAGGGTTTGGAGAAGTAAGAGGCAAGAGAAGTTAGTTTGGTTTCTTTTTGGACAAATGAAAAACAAGGAGTCTAAGATAGCACTGCAAGAGAAAAGGTTTTTTCCTGTAATCAGAAAAAAAGGTGTGAGCGTTGCGAGATAAAGAGGTGCATCGTGAAAGAAAGTTTGTAAAGTTGTTTGTGGCAGCAGGAAGCCGTGACTGTAAAAAGAGATCTTCAAATCCACAATGTGTAGGTTCTTCATTTAATATAAGAACTATTTGAGGCGTGGTCGCATATGTTTTGGTACGAGAATAAACGATATCGGGAGGTGTGGAGAAACCGCATAAGGAGGATCAAAATAAAGTTTAGTTTGTTTTATTAAAAACAAAAGATAGGCCCAGAGATTCGGAGCTTTTTTTTTTGGATATAGACTTAATTAGACAGTTTTTTTATACAAATTTAGAGGACCAGAGAGAACATTAGGATCATATATGATCTGTTGTTATTTACACTGATAATTATATGATATGATCTTGTTTTTTTTTTAAATCAATTGTTTATACAACTGTTATATTTAAAATTCCATGATATAATATATTGATAAAATGGACACATGGTATTGTTTGTATATATATTTATTCCTTTTTGTCCTCATACTTGAAAATACAATATAATTGAGACTAAGCCACGAAAGTAAGTTCTGAGATAAATAAAGTTATGGGTAAGTTCATCAATTTAGATATTGTATTTTAAAATTAAATTTTCCTTACCATGCAGAAAGCTATTATCCTCGCGACGTCCAGATGTGTACGAAAGATTTTGGGAGATACTCCAGCATACCAAGTCACCTAGGGCTCGATAACACGGAATATAAATATTTATATATATATATATATATATATATATATATATATATATATATATTATATATATATATTATATATATATATATATATATATATATATATTTATATATATATATATATATATATATATATATATATATATATATATATATATATATATATATATATATATATATATATATATATATATATATGTATATATATATATATATATATATATATATATATATATATATATATACAATTCAACGACATAGGACCTGAAGGCCCATGACATGGAATTTTTTCACTGTTTTTCTTCATTTTCTTCTGTCCAGGGCCGAGTTCTCCAATTTGTTATCCATATTGTTTGTAGGTCTTTTTTACACGCTTCTAGTCACTTTTTTCATGGTCGTCCTCTTCTCTATTTTCCCTTGTCTCTCAGCAGCGACTCTTTTGTCCGCTCACCATCTGCCATTCTCGCAAGATGGCCGAATTTCGACTCTCCAATCTCTTCGTTTCTTCGTCTCCTCCAAACGTCTTTATAGTCTTTTCCTTCCCCTAATTATTTTTTTTAAATATTCTGTTTTTAGATTTTAACTTATTTTTTCCTGATGTTTGTTTATAACCCATGCTTCGCTTTCGTACAGGACCGGAGGTTAAATCACTATTCGGTATAGTTTTAACTTTGCCTCTTTTGAGATATATTTTGCGCTTAGTAGTTTGTGTAGTGTTTCAAACGTCTTCCTTCCCCTCGAAATTCGCTTCTTAATTTTTTGATTTTCTTTCCCTTTACCTTAAACTTAGTCACCTTTTTGAAGTAATACTTTTTACTCTCGTTGTTTATGGTAGTCTTCAGTTGTGTGCCTTTATATGTGGTCTATCCCATTTTCATATACTTGTTTTTTGCTCATTTCTAATTTGTCCATACTGTTTAGCCTTTGGTTCAAAGAGTTTGAAAATCCTCAACAGTTCCCCTTTAGTTCTTGTCATTAACACCACACTGCAAAGGCCAGAACCTGGCTTCTCTCATTATAAATAGAGACTGGATTATATGCAAAATGCATGTGCATATATATGCAGCATATTTGTGAGTTTTTTTATAAATGCATATGCTATTCATATTTACTTGATTAAGATCATATTGTCACATATTTAAAAATATAACATAAATAAAATGGTTTTCCATACATATCTAGGTAATAGTTTCTTGAAATTATTCATAGCAGGTACTAGGTAAGGTAACTACGAAATAATTTTATTACAAATATTTACTAAATCTACAAGTTTTATTGTTTGAGAAAACCCATCTGGGAATTAATTATCAGAAGAATAGGGCCAACATGCAGGTAGGTATTATACAGTAAATTCGTTTTTAAATTCTCTTTACCAGCTGACAAAGCAACTTGTGATTGTGAGTATTGTCCTTATAAAATAAAAATAATCTTTTTTTTGAAAATATGCCGAAAGTAGCGAAACAAAAATCAAGTCTAATATATGGCCTAGGAGGACAAATTCGTTAAACTTCCCGTGCTCGAATCGGTATCAATAAAGTGTTATAATCATTTCGGCCTAGCCCAGCCTCATCAGACACTTTGGGCTGATACAAATTCTAACTCGGAAAGTCCAACGAATGTGTTCCAAAACTTCACTACAACAGTAGTTAGCTACAAAGGCGCCACCTGCTTTGGCGGCCGTGAACGAAAACGATATGATAATATCGTTTTCTGTATCCTCTGCGCTATGCGAAATGTGTAAAAGATATAATCTTTTAGCGAAAGCCGCTATCGCTTTATTAAATTAAATGGCCAAATATATGGCCTAGGAGGACAAATTCGTTAAACTTCCCGTGCTCGAATCGGTATCAATAAAGTGTTATGATCATTTCGGCCTAGCCCAGCCTCATCAGACACTTTGGGCTGATACAAATTCAAACTCGGAAAGTCCTACGAATGTCTCCCAAAACTTCACTACAACAGTAGCTAGCTGTTAAACTTTCCGAGTTTGAATTTGTATCAGCCCAAAGTGTCTGATGAGGCTGGGCTAGGCCGAAATGATCATAACACTTTATTGATACCGATTTGAGCACGGGAAGTTTAACGAATTTGTCCTCCTAGGCCATATATTTGGCCATTTAATTTAATAAAGCGATAGCGGCTTTCGCTAAAAGATTATATCTTTTACAAAAATCGAGTCTATTGCGGAGTTGGGTTGGTGGCAACAGTGAAATGAAGATTATAGACAACGAAAGTGTTTTCTGTACTATTTGTGATAAAAAGGTGAGTCCACTTATATTTGAACGATTCAAAAATAATATAATTTAAAATCTCATTTTTGCAATAAAATCGGTATACCTATACTAAACATGTAACAGTTTGACTGTTGGCGGTAGTTTTATTTATTTTTACGCACAACAGGTAGTTAACCCGGCAACTGTGTTGTGGGGTGAAAATCACCCACGTCGTTTATTAGCGCTTGTTAAAATAGTGGCAACATCGCCAGATTCATCTGGCGCCACGAGTACCTTCCCATAATATAACAGATCTTGTATTGCATCATAAATTTCAGTATATAAATAAGATTTGAACGAGTGGTGTCGCGTTTCTTTGGACTTTTGGGTGATTTTAACCCCACCACACAGTTGAAGTGCAGTAATATTTAGTTTTTGGGTAATTTTAACCCCACAACACCGGTTAATTATGACCAGGTAAGTTCTTACATTAGCACAATTTATCTTTATCTCTATAGATATTTTTAATTTCAGACATATAGAAATATGTGTAGTTGGGAGAAAGAACAAGAAGCTCTCTCTTGAAGCTTTGGCAGGATGAATTAACTGGATCAGAGTTAGGATCAGAACGCGAATCTGAAAATGAAAGTCAGCAGGTTATCCTTCGTCCCAGTGAGGATGTTTTAGAAAACCAACTTCAATCAGTGGAAAATTGTCAGCCTGGAAGTTCTAATCAGAAAAATCAATCATCGTCGGAAGATTCCTCTCAAGACAACAATAAGTTTGAAGATAAAAAAGTAAGGCAAGTTTTTTATTGGACGGGATGGGAAAACAAAATAGGCAAAGAACTGTCCTAATAAATCAGTTAGAACACGACAAGAAAATTTAATAACTGTACTTCCCGGTGTTCGAAATAATGCAAAATATTGCAAGTCGCTCATTTATTGCTGGGAATTATTCATGGATAATATTATTGTGGAAGATATTGTCCACTGCACTAATAAAAAAATCAGTTTAGTCGCTCAGAATTATAATGACCAACATAAATATATCACCAAGTCTACGGACGCAAAAGAAATTCGTGCAATTTGCGGATTATTATATCTATCAGGCGTTTATAAAGCCAACAGGTTAAATCTGGAGTATCTGTGGGCTACAGATGGAACAGGAATTGACATTTTCAGGCTAACAATGTCCCTGCAAAGATTTATATTACTTTTAAAATGCCTACGATTCGATAATATCGAAAATAGAGAAGAACGAAAAAGAGTAGATAAACTGGCAGCTATACGAGCTGTTTTTGATCGATTTGTATCCAATTGTCAACAATATTTTATTCCTAGTCAATACTTGACGATCGATGAAAAATTAGAATCTTTTCGGGGACGTTGTTCCTTTCGGCAATATATCCCCAATAAGCCGTCCAAATATGGAATTAAAATATTTGCCTTAGTGCATGCCAAAACATTCTACATTTTAAATTTAGAGGTATATGTAGGCTCACAGCCTGAAGGACCTTTTCAATTTAGTAATAGACAGTTTGATGTAGTAAACAGGCTTGTAAATCCAATCCGTGGTACTAACCGCAACATTACATTCGACAACTGGTTTACCAGCATACCGCTAATGGAACATTTGCTTAATGAACATCGGTTAACATCTGTTGGAACTATTCGTAAAAACAAGAGGGAAATACCGACAATCTTTTTGAATTCCAAAAACAGAGCTGAAAACCACGCAATTTTCGGATTTAAAAAAGACATTTCTTTGGTGTCCTTTGTCCCGAAGAAAAATATAATAGTGTTAGTAGCTTCTTCACTTCATCATGATACAGAATTTGACCACAAATCAAATAAACCTGAGATTATAGACTTTTATAATCACACAAAAGGTGGCTTAGATATGGTTGACGAAATGTCTGCTTTATATAATGTATCTCGTAATAGCAAGCGATGGCCTCTAACAATTTTTTTTCACTGCTTAATAATGCAGGAATAAATAGTTATGTTATTTATCAATATAACAAGCCAACTAAAAAACTAAAACGCAGATTTTTTTTAAAAGAACTTGGTTTGGCACAAATTAAACCATATATTGAAAAAAAAAGTAACAACCAAAGAATACCATCAGACATAAGAGCCAAACTAAAAAGAAATGATGGCGGAGAGTACTCTCAAGGACCTTCAAACAAGAAGCAACGAACAACATCCAGATGTGGAGTGTGTCCCCGTGGAAAAGACAGAAAGTACCAAAAAAAAAAATATGTGAAATGTGACATTTTTCTTTGTCTTGAACATTGTGTATATTTTTGTTCCAAATGTGCACATAATTGTTAATTATGCTATTTAAACAAAAGTTCCTAGCTACTTTTTATAAAATTTGTATTTTTTTTTATTCTATATCTCTAATAAAAATTTTGGTAACAAAAATTGTGGTAGTAGTTTACATATAAACTAAATTTTAGTATATTTTTTAAATCGTTGAATTTTTAACGGAAATTTTTTAAATGATTTATCTTTGAAAAATATTATATAACAAGATAACCATGATTTAAAATCTTAAAATATTTTCTCAATTTTATAAATACAAAAAAAATGGGGTGATAATTACCCCAACACACAGCTCCTGACAGAAAATTTCACCACACAGTCGCCGCGTTAAGGCCTATGGCATTTTTTTTAAAACATAACCCTAATATTAACTAATTACAATTATTTTAAACAAAACTTTAACTTAAAATGTATATACAACATTCTTCACTACTCTGAAGGACCTGGTGGAAAATATTTCTCCATTTGCATCTATTTTGTGTTTTTCTTTTCCAGTCCCTCACCTTCACGTGTTTAAGGTCTTCCTCCACTTTAGTAATCCACCTCGTTCTGGGTCTACCTCTTCTTTTGGGGCCGATTAGTTTTCTGGTTATTACTAGTTTACGCATTCTGTTTGCTGCTATTCTTTCCACATGTCCCAACCATTTGATTCTTTATGACTTAACGAACTTGGTAATGGTAGGTTCTTTGTATAAAGCCATTAATTCATTGTTGGTTCTTCTCTCCCAACCATCTTCTGTCTTCCGTCCTCCGAATATGCGTCTCAATATTTTCCTTTCCCATCTTTTCAGAGTATCCTCTTCCTTCTTGTTTAATGTCCATGTTTTACCGGCATATATTACTGTGGGTCGAATTACTGTTTTATATATTCTGAGTTTACCTTGTCTAGAAACGTATTTTGAGTTCAGTAGGGCTCTTAAACTACCTAATTTTTTATTCCCTTTTGCTATTTCTCCCATTTCTCTTTTCCATTTTTGTCGAAAACTACACCCAGGTATTCAAATTTGTCCACCCTTTTAAAACTATAGCTTTTACCACTTACAGACCTTACACTAAAGTCTTCTGTTTTTCCTTCTGTCCCTCCCATGATCATATATTTGGGTTTGTCTTCATTTAGTTCTAATCCAAATTTCTATGCTTTTTCAATGATTTTCTTCACAATTCTTCCTTATTCTTTCTCGGTCTTTGCTAGGATCGTTAGATCGTCAGCAAATGCCAAGCACTGGTGCTCATTTTTCATGATCGTTTCTTCCACCTTCATGCTGTATTTTCTGATTACAGTTTCTAACACTAAGTTGAATAATGTAGTGGATAAATGATCTCCCTGTCTCGAGCCTTTTGCAACCGTAAATTCATCTGATATGTGACCCTGCCAAGCAATTTCACACGTAGAGTTATTTAGTGTCATTTTAACCAGCCGGATCAGTTTCTTTGGTATACCCAAATGTTCCATTGCTAGATGCATTTTGACTCTATCGACTCTATAACATGCTTGTCTAAAATCCACAAACAAAACATGCAGGGGAACTTTACCTTCATAACAAGTCGTTTGTATCTCTTTTAATGAGAAGATTTGGTCTACAGTAGATCTGTCCTTTCTAAAGCCGGCCAGATACTCATGTAGAATTCTTTTCGTATAGCGATTTAGTTTATATCTTACTAAAATTTTGTATACCGTGTCTAGTAATGCTATACCTCTATTATAGTTGTCACACTTCAGTTTGTCTCCTTTTTTATGCAGAGGGCATATGCGGGCCTCATACCACTCTGATGGCATTATTTTCTTTTCCCATACTTGCACTACTAGCTGATATATTTTTCTTTGTAGGCTGCCTTTCAACTATCGCATCTTCTCCAACCGTCCAGTTGTCTACTGCTTCGTGCTCCACCTCACCATTTAATAATTCTTCAAAATGTTTTTTCCATTTCGTCATTATTTCTGCCGGATCGCTAATTAAATTTCCGTCTTTACCTTTCATATAACTACAGTGGCTTTGGTAACCTTTTCCCATCTTTTTGATAGAACGACCTCACCTCTTTGTTTTTAAACTTCTCTTCTAGCTCTTTTAATTTCAACTTATTGTGGTATTGAGCTTTTAATCTTCCTCGAATTTTTCTATATTCTTGTTTTTTACACTCTCTTTTATCTGGTAATATTTGTTGTCTGATCTTCTTTTTTTCCTTTGCTATCGCCTGACACTCTTCGTCAAACCAATCTTTGTTTGTACTCTTCTTGGAGTCGCACTTAACTATTTTCTCGCTAGCTTCTCCCACGGCAGATTTAATTTGTTCCCAGGCTTGATCTGTCTGTAAATTTTGGTCACACTGTTGTGAAATTTTATTTATTTCTTCTTCATATTTTTTTTAGTACGGTTTTTTAGGCGGTAGTTTTAGTTTCGAGAAAAAAATATATAATAATATTCCAAATTTCCCAACACCTGAAAACAGCTCTCCACCAATATAAAATATCTAAGGACTTCAAAAAACCACTCCAGCAGCTTCTGCAGATTAACATTATTCAAAATCGTCACACATCGACGGGGCAAGAAATGTTTGCAAAAGATGTATGCAATTTTTTAATAAGTTGCAATATCCCACTGTATAAATTGAATAGCAAGGTGTGTCAAAATTTTTTGAAAACATATTGTAAAGTTGAAAATAAGTCAGTACAGGTACCAAGTTCTTCAACTCTTCGCAAGAAATATCTGAGGGCATCTTACAAAGACGTTATTGAAGGTATTAAAAGCCGGGTAAGAGATGAATATCTGTGGATATCTGTCGACGAGACTACTGACGCCAAGGATCGGCAACGAATTTAATTATTGGAGTTTTAAACAGTTCAGCTGATGAATCCAACAAGTCGTATTTAATCAGCGTAAAATGTTTAGAAAAAAACCACTATGCAACAATTGCTCGATTTGTTAATGAATCTTTGACAAATTTCTTTTTACCGAATCAAGTACCTTCTGAAAAAATTTTGCTACTAGTTAGCGATTCCGCTTCCTACATGGTTAAAGCTGTTACTAGTCTTAAGATTTTTTTTCCGAATTTGATTAATTGTACATGCTTAGCGCATGGTTTAAACAGGGTGGCAGAGAAAGTTCGACTCAAGTCTCCAAATGTAAACACTTTAATCAACAATGTAAAGAAAGTATTTTTAAAAGTACAGACTATTGCGAGTAGAAGTATATAGGGAGATGCTTCCCGATATCCCTTTGCCACCGGAACCAATGTTGACTAGATGGGAGACGTGGTTGAATAGTGCCATATTTCTTGCAAATAATTATATTGATATCAAAAATGTTATATCAAATTTTGATCCTTCTTAGTATTGCTGTTCAGAAATGTTAAAATATTTTTAGTGAGAATTCTGTTCAGAATGAACTGTCCTATATAAAAGCAAATTTTGACATAATTAACACACAATGACATAATGTAGCATTAACACATCGTACAATATATGTTAGGCATGTGCTTAATAATAACTACAGCACTAGTTAAATTAGATACGGTAGTATGAACTATTTTTTTTGGTATATCAGAAACATAGTATATACCATACCAAACGATATACGACTGTGTCTTAAACACATTGAATACATTTTTAATCATTTATTAACGTTAATAATGCATTTATAAATATAAGTTATCGATTGGGTAAATATTATTTTGTAACATAATTTCAAATACCATAAGTTTTGCTAATATTTGATATTTCGATTTATGTTTATAAAATTACATTATAATTTTGTTTGTTATATACGTAGGTACATAAAATTTATTTATAAAAATCTGCAAAAATATTAAATCTCTAAATATCAAGAAAACAAAACATAGGTATGTAAAACCTTATACCAAAGGAAAAGTTGCAACATTTTTTACAAAATACAATAGGTACTAATATATTTTATAGTGTTTTTCATTTAAAAATAATAGAGAAAATTTTGTAGTTGAAAATGGAGATCACATTGTATATTGTACGGGCTGGTAGTGAAAGATATTAAAGTTTTTATAAATAAAACTACCCTAACAAAACATTGATATGTCATTTACATTTTTCTTACCTTGAAAACCTAATGAGTAATAAATAATAATAAAACCTTTGAGTATTGCCATTATTATAATTGCTTATCTCCATTTTGCTTTTTTTTAAGACCACCACACACTATAATCAAAACTTGTTCATAAAGGCAGCAGTTATTCTTGTTAGCCATACTAAAACAACGCGAATATTACCCGTATTCATTTTTCTGAAACTCTAATACATAAATCTCAAAATATTAATTCTAATATTAATTCATATCACACTGGCCTTTTTGATATGTATGTATAGTAATTATACTAGAATACCAATTTCGTTAACATTATTATTAAATATTGATTTTGCCACTTGTGACATCTCCTACCATAAGGGAGAGAACTAATAGTATTTGAGAAAATAAAACTTCCAATAATTGCAATAGATCTATAAATACAACTGTACATAAAAAAGGTAATAAATCAGTCCTAAAAACTATCGCCCACTAGCGCTTCTTCCCCGTTGGGTACAAATTAACTGCTAAAATATTAACCACCAGACTAACGGCATACTTTGATGACTATCAATCAAGTGAATTAGCTTGCTTCGAAAAAGGATTTAGCACGGCAGACCATGTACTAACAATAAAAATATCACTAGACAATTCTAATGGAGGTTATATACCAATCTTTAATATTAAAAAGCATTTGATTGTGCAGTAATGAATAGTCATTAGAATAATCAAATATAAATTATAATTCTAACGCTTCAGGATTCTAAACGTATGATGTTCTACTAAAACGTTATTGTTTTGTCACAAAGTCATAGATTTATGAAAGTTTTAGTTTTAAAAATTTATTGAAACAATCGTGTACTACTTATTAGAATATCGCAAACAACAGAATTAATGTTAATATAAACACCAACATCCAAATTTAAACTGATAGTGAAATATGAAAATTTCTATTTTTTAAAATAACCAAAAACAAATAAATTACAATATTAATACAACTGTTAATCGACAACGAAAATTTACATTTATATATATATATATATATATATATATATATATATATATATATATATATATATAATAAAGTTTTATTTTGAGGTTGCAGTCATTAATAGGGCAGGAAAGTGAAACTCTTTGCTCTTTTATCAAGCTTTCGCAAAATTTATTTGCTTCTTCAGGATATGCTAAAATATGGTATCAGTAAATACAATGAAATTAGAATTAAATAACATTATATAAAACTAGTATAAAAACTTACAACATGAGGTTAATCCATTAAATTTTTAAATTGACAAAACACTAAAACTTAACTTATTAAAATTATATATTTATGTAAGTACAATATTTTAATTTTATTTAATTTTGTATAAATTCATTATGACATTGATTATTATATTGATGTTTGATTTATGTTAGAAAGACACTCGTTTCTGTTTATTATATTTTTTGTTGTTGATAACTAGCTCTTGATTGTTATTATGGTTACGTACAAAGTGGTGCCAAATATGAATATTTAAATTTTTTAAAATTATAGTATTTATATTCAGAAAATCTAATATTAAAAAATTATAGTATTAATTTTCGTAAGACAGAATGTAATTATAGGTATTGCTTAGTTTATCAATATCAGTTTTTTTATTAACGCATTGATATTTATTTATGCATACCATTTCTAAGAATTCTCTTTTACTTAATTGGTTTTCACGTCTTAATATATTAGTTTTCGTTGAAACTTTTCATTGTACTTAATAAAAACCAATAAAAACCCCCAGAGCCGGCACTACATCATATCTGTGTTAATATTTGTCTGATTGGATTGTGAGATGCGATAAATGAAAGGAGAGGGCATACGAAATATATTAAGATCTACTACAAACAAGGCAACTACTAAAAGAGCACTACACCCTATCATCGTTATTCATGAACGTATAGCGAGATATGATACATCACACGACAGCATTAATATATACACTCAGGTGCAAAAAAATCGATCCATGGGTAATATTTGCTGAAAAAAGAAAACGTTTGAAGATATTAGTTTTAAATCAGGTATATATGTAAAAGTATAATGTTACATTAAAATAATTTTTACAGATTATCCAAAAAAATCATTTATTTATAGAGACATACGCCAAAACTCAAAAATACAATAGTATTCAAAACTTTCTGGAATTAAGAAAAACATTGATAATAAATCAATATCTAGTGTTTCCCTCTTGGGCCCTTATAACAGCCTGTACACGTCTAGGCATTGAGGTAATTAACCTCTGGATATCAAATTGATCCAATTGGTCACATATTTCTTGAAGAGCCGCTGTAAGTTCAGCCAAGTTGTTTGGACGGGGTACTCGTTTAATCGAAGCTATCAGTGAATAGTTTAAGATAAATATTAGATTTTTATGGGATTAGGTCAAAAATATTGGTTGTGATTGGGATGAGAATCACATTTTTAATTATTTAATGTTTAACATTTTGATTTCAATTCAGGAAATCGTTCTCAAAAAACGTTTTTTGTACAAAATGTGTATACACATTTTTACATAATTTGTACAATAAACAAGGTTAAATATTGGAAATCGTATCGTTAAATATTAGTTAATTAAAAATGTAATTTTGAAAAAGACGTACAGTTGATTTTGCTTTGTTTTCTTAAACAATCTTAAAAGGCAAAATAAAAAATTTTGCTTATAAAACGTTTTGTATACATTCTAAAGAAAAATAATTTAAATAAAAGTTGTAGACCATAAAAAGTTTTCTATGTAGAGAAATACCAAATTTAAATACATAAATAATTGAGATAATTCCAAAAAACCATAAACTCTAAGATATTATATGTTTGTAGTAATTTATAAATGTTAATAACTTTGTTTTGTGACTAACGACAGATAATATAGCTACTTGAAATCATGGCAATTGATGAGTTATTAAAGTGTGCTAAATATCAAGCAGATCAAAAAATATTTTACAATTTATTCAATTTGTTTATCACAGAAAGCAATTATTTAAACAACTGTACTTGTCCAAACTCGTATGACTATAAGTATTTTGTAACTTGCAATCGATTATTTGCGCTTTCAGTTTTAGGGTATATTAAAAAAACTTTTAACATATTATTAAATTTTTTATTAAAAACCAGTTTGAATAGGGGACTTTTTAGTTTTTAGACCACTTAACGTTTTTTTAGTTTCTTTGACAAGTGAGGATTAGGTTATTTCTTCATATGGGCTATGAACAATTGTCTAGTCAAGTCAACACTATTATAGTTATCTATACTTTTCCAGTAGTCATGCAGACGGTTCATTTTAATTGTCCCCATATGGAACTTAAGCTCGAGAAAAGTCTTAAATTCTGTTTGTGTTGTCTCTTTCCAAAACGCAATCCTCGATTTTTCTGAACGACTTTGTGCAAGTATTTTGTCAGTCACTTCCACCATTCATTTAATCCACATCGTCCTCGCCCGATGCTTCTAACAATGATTGTAATTCAGCATTGTCAATCTACGTTTATGTTCACATCTACCTTTTTTAGATGTCGAAGGCATATTATTTACATCTATTTCTTTATAAATACTATAACTCACTTTTACGGAGGTAACTAACAATAAAAACGTTCTACTGGAAACTATCAACTTACGACTTCCAATACTATAAGGCCACTTGAGCCACAATACGTTTTTACTCAATAATAGTTCCTGTATAAGTAAAATTGTTTTTTAATGTGCTTCATTGAAGCACACTAGATATATTTCAGTTTTGCCATCACATTCTTCAGAGTATGTTTTAACTTTTTTAACTTTTCTATCGGCCTTTCTACTAGTCATGCTTCTTCTTAAAACTTTGTAACATCTTGTACACTTTCTTCTCTTTGTATTATCTACATCGCTTTGCCTTAGATGGTATTTTTGGGTGTAACTGGTCATGAGGGTTACAACATTTCTTTATTTGTAAACGCCTTCGCGAACTCCAGTCTGAACTCAAGGATAGGTTGTAGCTTTTTTTACGTTTTCTATTATTTAGCAACTAAGCATTGACTACTGCGGTATTAAATATAAATTCCATTGCCACTTTCCGATACCACTTCAGAATTTTGCGTATTGGGCTTTGGTAAGAAGCCACTTGATCACTAAAATCAACACTCTTTTTCACCAAGTTATAATCGAGAATAATTTGTGGTTTTAGTACTTGTGTACAATTTTTCTTTTTATTTGATTAAACCAAGATACAACTATTATGTTTAAATGTTGCAAGGATTAAAACTGGTCTTTTGTCGACCCATTTTATCACTCGTAAAATCAATAATGGGGTTAAATTTCATCGAGAGTAACTGGTTGCAACTTTTTTAATCGAGATTTTATTTTTACATGTTTTTAGAGTAAAACATCTGTACATGAATAATTCGTTTCTTGAACAATGATTTCAATTCATCGACCAATATTCTAAAATAAGGTGTTATTACGTCGTCCAGCATATTATAAACTGGTTCTCTTTCATAAAGCATTGGAAATATGGTTTACACTCTATATTTAGAAAAATCTTTTACTGCAACTCTTGTTCGACCTAATCTAAATTAATACACAAAACAAATTAATCTATTTTTTTTATAGAAATGCAGATTCCTGTCGGATTTTTATCAGTGCGGCATGAGTCACTGGTGTCTCGTATATCCGGACCTCTTATCGCATTACAAACATAATTCGTAATTAGCAGTGCGGTACAAGATACATTTATGTCGTATAATCTGAAAGCCGTAATAAGACCATAAGACCGTATGTTATAAATTAATATATTCCTAAAAGAATTATCTTGAAACATGAAATAAATACACTAAAAAAGTGCAATATTAAGTGTTATTTAAAAAATGGTATGTCATTCACGACGGGCGTACAGTTAAAAACAGAAGTTTTCAGTGTTCTATTGCTTGATTATTATCATCTGGTATTCTGAAAATGTTGACATTTTTTCCTGGTCTGATCTTCCTCAACTAACGTCATCTTTCTTAATTTGTGGGTTGTGTTGTTTAGGTCTCTTTAAGTGTTTTTGTTGGTATCCATACTGAATGATCTTCTTTAGACAATGTACTAATGTAGTGTTCAAATGTGGCATTGCGTGCGTCATGTAGCGCTGATCTTAATTGTCTGATTAGTCGATTATATTTGTGTTCGTCATTAAGATTTCGGCTTCTTGGTCATCTAACTCTTGCTCTTCATTTTTCGACTATTAGTTGTATAATATAATTCGGAGTGTTACTTGTGTTTTCTTGATTTGGAATTGTTAATCGTGTAGCTCCATATGAAATAGTAAAAGATGAAAACGGCAGCATATTCATGCATAAAAAAAGGTAACGCGATAAAGATATCTGAAACAACTGTTTTATGTTATAAGAGATGAAATAGTCCGAAATTGCCAGGTGAACAGGGTACTATAAAGAGGAAGTAGAATTAGCTATGAAACAGCTTAAATGGGGAAAAGAAGTAAGCTTGGACCAAATACCAGCAGGAATTATTCAACTGGGGAAAAAATTAAACGGATAACAATATTCACTCCATTTACAGAAAAGGGGGTGACCCGCAAAAATTTTAAGAACTTCTTTAATAGCCTCCAGTCAACAGTTTCCTAATCATGTTTAAAAAACGTACGGAATGCACTGTATATACTAACCCAAACCGTCAACATACTTGTTGTTGCAGTTATGTATTACGATCAACTTAAAGGTTATGCACGACTCCCCTTGCATAGGTACACAGGCATGCACCCGTGCGGGAGAAAAAAGATTTGTCATAACGTTACATTATGTCACATTTTAACGTTGAATATTTTATGGTCCCCTTTGGATTATAAAACGAATGATCGACTTTTTCTCGCACAGATCCCGCCTATGTAACTTTACAAAGCGAGTCGTTTGCTGGGTAATAAAGAAACGTCTATGGCCATCATATAATTTGACGCTATTTCACGTTCTACGACGCATTCCACGTTTGACACACTGTCTTGTTTAGTTTTCTGTCATTTTATTTGTTAAATCCTATCTCATTCTCGTCACAGCGTCAAGGAGCAGTAAATGTGTGCAGTGAACGGGAGGAATATGTTTAACAGTGAACGTTGGAGATTTTTCGAGTCTTTCATATTTTCTTCTTTGAGTGCCTCTCCTATCGGAGATTGGATATCATTAGGGCGATTTTAATTTTATTTACTGCTGTTTTGAATAATTCACTCATCACTAACTCATCAGGTGGCCAAAGTGTTTAAGTTTTCTCTTTTTTATATTCAGTATAACTTCTGGATCGTTATGTATTCTACGTATTACCCCTTCATTTGTAATTTTATCCACTCAACTTATTTTTAGTATACGGCAGTAGCACCACATCTCAAAGCTTTCAAGATTTGTAACATTCTTCTGTTTAAGAGTCCATGCCTCAACACCGTAAAGCTAATGCCTCAACACCGTAAAGCTAAGTACTGAATACATACTAAGTAGTTAACTAAAAGTGGACGTATGCAAAGAGATTTATGACGTAATCGTACGGTATTTGATAAATTCTGTCACGTAATATGCCACATACCTCTGTGCGTAAATTCGTTTTATTGCTGCCAGTTTAAGGTATTATTAGATGCAGCCATGTTGAATTTCTCTCCACTATCGTATTATCTTCGTTAAATCCTATCATTTTAGGCTCCATATATCCTGATTAGACCTATAGAACCTGAGATACGCAACTAAGGCTCTTTTGACATAACATATATAGGAGCAAAGATATATACCTAAGGTCCTTTTGACGTGTTGATGTATTTGATTTTTACGTCGTAGTATTCTATTGGTTAAATGTTACCATTTGAGGTACTGTACGTCACGATTGGACTAATAGGACCGCAGATACATAGCTAAGGCCCTTTTGATAAACTGATGTATTTTATTTTTCTATCTTATTGTATTCGATTGGTTAAATCCTATCATTTGAGGTACTGTACGTCACGATTGGGCTAATAAAAACGAAGATACGTAACTAAGGCCCTTTTAATATTTTGCTGTATTTGATTTCTATCTCATTGTATTCTATTAGTTAAATTCTATCATTTGAGGTATCGTACGTCACGATTGGACTAATAGGACCGAAGATACATAACTAAGGCCATTTTGACATGCTACTTTATTTAATTTTTATACCTCATTGTATTTTATTTGTTAAATCCTTTCATTTGAGGTACTGTACGTCATGATTGGACTAATAGAACTAAAGATACACAACTAAGGCCCTTTTGACATTGTTCTGTATTTGATTTTTGTATCCCATTGTATTCTCTATGTTAAATCCTATCATTAGAGGTACTATACGTCACGATTGGACTAATAGGACCGAAGATACGTGACTACGGCCCTTTTGACATGTTGCTGTATTTAATTTTTTTATTTCATTGTTTTCAATTCGTTAAATCCTGTCATTTGAGATACTGTACGTCACGATTGGACTTATAGAAACGAAGATATATAATTAAGGCCTTTTTGACATGCTGCTATATTTGATTTTTCTGTCTTATTGTATTTTATTGGTTAAATCCTATCATTTGAGGGGCTGTACGTCGCGACTGGACCAATTGGAGCGAAGATACCATTGCAATATATCATATCCCGTTACTTTTAACCAACCATGATGCCAGAATGATTTGTGGATGAAAAGAATATATATATATATATATATATATATATATATATATATATATATATATATATATATATATATATATATATATATTCTTAAATTTACTATTTCATTGTGGGTAATATTATATTCAACAGCGATGCCAAATTTCTGATGCTAAAATGATTGATAATGAAAGTGGGATATACATTTTCATGTATATGATGGCAGCGAGTAAACGGTAAAACCCTGAACTAAATATATATAATATTTTCACTGTACCATTATTTTAGACTCAAACATTTTCTGGAATAAACTTGTATAACTCAGTAAGGGATAAAAAGAGAAAGCGGATATTTTAAAATATCAACACGGTATCAACACTCTAATCAATGAGATGGTTAAAATTCTTGTAACAAGTACAGGAAAAAAGTTATTAAGGTCTTGTAAAGTAGCGTCGATATACAGATGCTACTTTGCAAGTCGATGCTAAATTGATGGTAAAAGCATAATGTATCGATGCGAAAATGATAGTATGATGTATATATATATATATATATATATATATATATATATATATATATATATATATATATATATATATATAGGGTAGAGTGCTTTAAGAGGGCGCGGTCAATAAGAATACGCACTTGTTGATTTTTGGAGTGCGTCGTCGACAGAACAAAGTTTTAGTTTGTACCGATTAAGTGAAGTGTTTGTATGTGTCTTGAGCATTTTAGGCAAATAAACACCGACAATACCGTTATTAGATAACTTTAATTAGTTTTATCTATTTTCCTATTATATTTTGAAATTTTTGATACTGTACAAAACTGTATTTTGTAAGAATTTCGCAAGATCCAAGATGGAGGCAGCACTAGCATTTGTTAAAACATGCTCGTTTTCTAAGAGTGCGCAGTCATTAATATTGCATGAGTACACGCGCACTCTTATAAACCAGGTTTTTTTTTTATAACGGATTAACCGTATTTTTTCTTTTGTTTAAGCATGTCTGACAGAAAACGAACTTCTAAGCGTACTTTCTGCTCACCCGTGGTTATGGGGGCAGCAAGAAAAAGGGTTGAAAATGTAGAAAGTAAGAGAAGCGTGTCAAAATCTATAGGAATGGCGGAAAGTACGTTAAGAAAAAGGCTAAAAAGAACAACTTTAGCTACAATGCTGGGAAGATACGACATTACTTTAACATCAGAAATGGAAGAATAGTTGTGCAACTATATAAAAACAATAGACAACATGTTTTATGGGTTAACTTCTAAAACTCATAAAAAGTCTAGCGTTTGAGTTCGCTTAAATAAATAAATTAGAACATTGTTTCGATACAACTTCAAAAATGGCAGGCAATGTCTGGCTACGTGGATTTTTGAAACGACACAAAGATGTTGGTTTGAGGCAACCCACCGCTACTAGCGTCGCCAGGGCTATTGGGTTTAATGAACCACAGTGTAAGCGGTTTTATGAAAATCTCTCGAAGGTAATGAATACATATAAATTCCCGCCACATGCAATTTACAACATGGATGAATCGGGATTTTCCACTGTCCCAAACAGGCCTCCTAAAGTTTTCTACACAAAAGGAAAAAGGTGCGCCAATAAAATATCTAGCGCAAAACGGGCAACCAATGTTATTGTTGTATGCACAATGAATGCTAGTTGATAATATATTCCTCCCGCATTTATATATCCACGTGAAAGAATAAAGACAGAACTTTTGGATGGAGCTTCACCATCATCAGTTGGAAAGGTATCCGACAGTAGTTTCATCAATAATTTTTGTTGATTATGTTACACATTTTAGAGATCACTCTAAGCCGACAAAAGAACAACCAGTCCTATTGATAATGGATAATCATAATCACACTTCCCATTGTGCCATTGCAGCAATAGATTTTTTTTCAACAATATAACATTATCGCATTAACACTTCCTCTTTATAGTAGTCACCGTATGCAGCTACTTGACAGATGTTTTTTTAGCCTGCTAAAAAAGTTTTATTCCAACCAATGTGAAAAATGACTGGCGAACCATCCAGAGCGGGCAATTACGGTTTACCAAATTGCTTCAATATTTGCTCCTGCATACTTTAAAGCTGCTACTATAACGAACGCAATTGAAGGTTTTAAAGTGACGGGGATATATCCCTTTAATAATGACATATTTACTGACGCTGACTTGATGGCCACTTTTGTCACAGAACGAGAAGAACCTGCTACATCTGCAGTAATTACGAAACTAGAAGCATTTAACGTACAATCAGGATCCCTAAAAACTCTACGTCTGAAATCGATATTTAACCACATCATCTGTCTGAATCAGCTTCTGAAAATACCCCCAATGTTCTTGATAATCAAAATGTTATTTTTGAGAATTCCATTACTAAGGAAAATATTCATGTTAATGAAAGAGATGCCATAATCAGCGAAATACCTACATCTGAACCCGATTGTACGAGAAGGATTTTACAGATCAAAAACAATACCCCTCAGCTTACAGATCTGGTTTCCAACACATCTGCAATAACTTTGGAAGAAAAAGTTCATATAGCTCCAGAAACAAAAATATTTGATTTATCAAACACTTCTGGAACATCATCAAGTTATAATAAATTACCAACCATTTCTCTGTTACCTAAATCAATTGAGTTTTTTTTGTAGTTTCAATTTTTCTATTAAAGTAATAATGTTTAGTTCGCAAATTATAATTGATTTTGTTGTTTATGTATCAACAGGCTTAAATAAAAATGAATACACTTTCAACGCAATTGGTTTGGATTTTACACTTGATTAAACCTTAAGTGCGCACTCTACCCTATATATAATTTGCTTATTATGTCTGCCTGTCTGTATGTCCGTATTGGAGCGTGTGATACGTTAACTAAATGGGGAGTGAATAGGGATTATATTAAGATAGTAAAGACAAACAAGACGACTACCAAAAAGTCACTACACCTTATTTCGTTATTAATGAACCTATAGCGACATACCAGGTATCATATGACACTATCGATAAAAAAAATTATTTGATAGTTATAGGGGTGATAGAGGCGATTAGTATTTTATTATATTAAGATAAAAAAAAATAAACAAGGCGACTACTAAAAGCGTACTGCAGCCTATATTCGTTATTAATAACAGTATAGCGATTGATGAGATATCACATGACAGCACCAATATATATATATTTATATATATATATATATATATATATATATATATATATATATATATATATATATAATTTGCTTATTATTTCTGCTTGTCTGTATGTGCGTAACGAAAACCTCAGCACCTGCATTAGATCTCTCTTTTTATGTATAAAAAAAGATTTTCTATAAAACAAACTTTTCTTTATTTACTAAAAGAAGGCCTCTGGCTGGGTACTACATAAACAACTGATCGAATCTTAACAACCGACTTGCAAATGAAACGGGATGAAATAACAAGTATATTAGGATAGACAAAATCAATCAGTCTTTAGTTGTTACCCACCGCGGAAAACCGATGACGACTATTTGATCGAAGTCTGTTTATTACTAAGTGACCATACTATAGCTAATTTATAGTGTATAGTTTCCGTCAAGATATTCGAAAT
Source organism: Diabrotica undecimpunctata (assembly GCF_040954645.1). Taxonomy (NCBI): domain Eukaryota; kingdom Metazoa; phylum Arthropoda; class Insecta; order Coleoptera; family Chrysomelidae; genus Diabrotica; species Diabrotica undecimpunctata. The sequence goes on along the minus strand of NC_092808.1, from coordinate 86,059,642 downwards.
TTTGCTTGACGCTGGTGGGATCACCCTACCGATTTAGTATTATACTGTGTAATAACAAACGACAGACCCTCCAGGAGCGGATTCGCCAAAATTAACAAAAAAGTTCAAATAATATTTTAATAGGGTTGGAATAATAAATATAAAATTAAATATCATATCATATATTTAATATGTATTTATATATATGTAGTTATAGGTATGTTATTATGTACAAAGAAATAAGAGAAATGAACAAATTAAAGAAATTAAGGAAAATAATGTTAATAACAGTAAAAGATTAAAAGAGTGGTAGCAAAAATAAGAATTAAAAAAGATAACATAATAAAATTAGAAACAATAACATAAAAAAATAAAATTTGAAGTTTAGATGAAAGACAATAATTACAAATTAAAACTCTATGTCACTATCGCTATCACCTTCAGTAGAATTGTCATCATCTAATGTAATAATTATTGGTTTAATATGTGAGGTTAATGTTCTGTAATGATCTTTCGTTTTTATAACATGTAAAACACAATTTTGCCACAGTGTTGAGGAAACCTTTTTTATTTTTTCTATAACATATGATACGGATTGGCTATTAAATCTGGGACAGCAGTTGTTTCGCTGTAACCTTCCCTTAAGTTGGCTCCAGATTAATCCAATAGGGTTAAAAACACAGTAATAAGGAGGTAATCTTCCAACATTTTTTTTTAAATGTTTCTTCAAAGCACAAATCATTTTTATACGAAAAATCCGATATTTGTTTTTTCGTCGAGCCTACACTGGGGATTTTTCTAATTTGTTCGCTGTGATACGTCGCGTTATCCATTACAATGTCACTTTTTGAAGGCAAATTTGGCAACACTTTCTTTTCAGACCATTCCTTAAACAAGTAACTCGTCATATTTTCATGATAATCTAACTTTGAATCTGTAATGTTTTTTGCCGATAGTAAAAAACTTTCTCCTCCAAGCCAGCCATTTTTGGATCCAATGTTCAGAATTATTATTCGCGGACCTCTATTAATTGGATAATTTGGTGCACACTTAATAGAGTCGTCTGTCCAACCTTTTTGAGCAGTATCGTGAGTATCGAACCATGTTCCATCCAGATAAAATATCGGTCTTCCTTCATCTCTAAATTTAGATATAGCATACAAGTATTCGTTTCTCCTGTTAATAAGTCGAAGGGAATGCATTATTGATGATCACTTGTTAATTTTCTTGTATCGAAAGCCAATGTGATTCAAAAACCTTGATAAAGTTGAAGGTGAATACGTAATAGAATAGGCTTTAACAAGTTGATCGTAGATCATACTAAGCGTTAGAACTAGGTTCTTTGAATAAAAATTATAAACTGCTCTTCTAATTACCGTCTTTTTCATTTACTGCTTTATATGTAGAAAACTCACTCCGCTTTTTACGAGGTTAAATTCTATATGTAACAATTTTCCACACTGTTGTATATGGCATCCTTGTCAATCGAGATGTTGCCTTAATGAGAAATTTACCGTCCTCTGGATTTGGATTATCTTCATTTACTGTTTGGTAAACATTCCTAATAATTTCTTTGGCATCATCAGATAAATGTAAACGTGTTTTACACTTAGCTCTACTTTCACTGATTCCTGACATTTTACACTTGCATAGTCGAGACCTAATTACCGATCTAAATTTAAGAAAATAATTGCCTGAATGTGCAAATGTCAAACTTAAATATGTTTGCCCCCATTCATAATGTTTCATATGTTATGTTATGTTTTCTATAGTCCATTTCCATCATATTAATAGCACATTATGTATGCAAATCCCTAAACTGTTGATACGGGTGACTCAATGAAAAATAGATATTTGTCAACAAGTTTACAGAAGTATATAGGAAAACAATTTTAAATTGAGTATGACCACCAGGTATAAAGGTTAAAGCAGAACAGAATACAATAGTTTTAAGGGTTACTAATCCCTAAATAAAGTTGCCAGTGTCGGAGTGATGGAGATTAACAGGTACTAATTAATTTGCAAGAAATGTAAGAGGTTTATTCTATTGGTTATATATAAAATAATTTGTACCCGTAACAGGGCCGATTTGTAAAAAAATGAATATTATTTTAATCAAATTCCATTTCAGATTCACTGCTTTCTTCAGAATCTAAGGAATCTTTAACTCCAATGTTAATTATTACCGGTTCCAGCATTGCATCAGTCATATTATCCAAATTCCACATTTTATTTTCTTCCTTGTGAGCATGACTAACAGCATTTTTCCAATTTTCTGGAGTTACTTTTGATAAGGAATGTTCTAATAATTGTTGTAAGTCTTCTAATTTAAAAGTTTTGTTGGTGCGTCTGACTTCATCTTTTACTTGAGACCATATATTTTCTATCATTTATATTTCATCAATTATATATTTTTTATAAGCTGCTTTATGTTGCCTTACAATAGGTAATAATTCTTTTTTTGTCAAATTCTCCTTGTACTCGATTGCGTGTTTATCCAACCATTCGATTATCTTTCCTTTTTTCCATGTCGTTGTTGGCAATTTTTCTGCTAGTCTTGAATGGTAACTAGCATTATCCATGACTATGACAGAATTTTTTGGAATTAAATCCAACATTTACTCTAAATATTCTTCAAAAACGTCAGCAGTCATTTCCTCGTGGTAATCTTTGGTTGTTTTTGAGGCAAAACTTAATAATCCACCATTGACAAAACCGTATTTGTTTCCAATATGGGTTATCATGAGTCTGCGTCCTTTTCCAACGGGAATATTGTTTATTTCAGTAGATACACCTTCGATGAATGCCTAACGGGAACTTTTCACATGTGTATCAACCCATAGACATGGTACAGTATGACCCTTATTTAGCCAAGTCTCGTTCAAATAAAAAATTATTTTCCCTTCTTCTCGGTACTTTTTAATAGTTCTTAGATAATTTCGTCTCCAACATACAATGTAATCTTTTTCAATTAAAACGGATTTTCTTCTATTCTTTTGCCAACGAAATCCCATCTCTCTCAATAGTCCCCATAATTTCTTGTTGGTTATGATTGGTAACTCTTCGTTTTCTCTAATTAATGTTTGGATTTTGTCCAATGTTGGAAATTCTTTGTTAAAAAAAAATGAGTGGACGCTGCGTCCACACTATCATGTTTTTATGTATTTCTTCAATTTCCAAGGGTTTACTCCCTCCACTCTTCTTGGGAGATGAAACAGTTCCTCCTTTTCTTTCTTTTAGGAATCTATAAATTGTTGCTTCTCCAACCCCTGTCATATTTGAACACATGTTAACGATTTCACGAACATTACTTAAAGGGCGTTGATGTAGAAGTTCATCGTGTACATTGAATATTAAATTTTTCTCTCTTAGACTGAAGGCACCTTTAAAACTACACTTAACCGGGATAAAACCTGTTGTCGACGTCATTTTTAAATGCAAATAACAAAATATCGACACAAAAACGTAGGTAGGTAAAATATGAACAATGTACATCTACAAAGTAAATGGAAGATGCAAACAATTTCTAATTTATATTATTGGCATAAGCTGTAATGTGGCATACAAACTAGTTAAACGATCATTAGTGAAGCCTTATCAGTAATTCCAGGTAATCGTTCAAAGAAGGTATTCTTTTTGTTTTAGGCGATAACTTGTATAGAAAACAATAATCACCTTTAAATTACTGTTTACATTAATTATTTATTTCGTGAAACATTGAATTCTCTCGTTAATCACCCGTGTATAATTAACAATAATCGTGTGGCATATATACCGACGTTTTTTACGCACAAAAAAGGTATAGTGAGATTAGTGGACACTTATTTTACGGAAGATTTTTTAAAAGATAATGAATTGTTGACGGCATCTTAAAATATTAATTTTTTTTATTTATTTCAAAACAAGTATAGGGTGACGCCTATGGTTTTTTGACCTGTTGAGGATTTGCATACATAATCAATATGATGTGCTATCAATATGATGGAAAAGGACTATAGATAAATAAACGATACCTATTTATACCTAAATACCTATTAGCACGAGAAATATAATGTGTAAAGCTATAGAATAATAATGAGAGGTATACTTTATCTTTAACTAATATACTTGCTAATGATTTTTTAATTTTTCTTTTATTTAAAGATCGCTTTATTATCGAAAGTCCATTTTATTTAAAGTTAAAACGACATACAACAGATAATATTTTAACTCCATAAAATTCAAGTAATAAGCCCGTTTAACATGAAAATTGTTTGTGATCGTTAATAATAACTGATTCCAAGCAACGTAATTTCAGATGAGTAAGCAAAGGTGAATAATTCGTGTATAGCAAATTTTTTTTAATACGAAATGTGTAGAAATTTTAATTTTAACAATTTATTTGCACTGATAAGTAACGAATTAGTTCTGTAAATAATATAAAGTCCGGTCCTAGTAAGCTGTTAAACTATTGCTACTTTCCACAAAGACAATTGAGGGATTAGTAACAACAATAGATGTTCTTCATTGTTATATCTTAAACCAAACTATACCGTTTTGTGCGTCTTAAAACGTTTTATTTTGCACTCTTCATATAGAATCAGCCTATATTCTAGTACTTTATATAAGAGCTTAAATTAAACTAAAAATATCGTTACACTAACATGTATGACAAATCTTTTCTGTACATTGGTTAAAGTTTACATAACCAATTGGAATTTTATATTTAAAAATTAGTATTATCTAAGAAATAGAAAAATGATAATTCTAAGCAGAAGACATTCTTACTAGAAATTTAAGTCGGTTTTAAATAATTTCTAATAGTGATATATACAATATAGAAAAACACATTTTAAATTGTTAAAATATTATACGCTTTATATAATTATCCGACTTTTGATATATTTATTTTGCGTTTCATTTACAAAATCTAAATTTTATTTTGCACTAAAAATTGTATTTGAAATAGTTCTTCACGATGTAAAAGAGATCAGTGGCAGTAGTAAAATAAAATTACCAATATTCCGTTCTATTTAAATTGCATGAACTTTAAAAAAGAAATAAAAATTCGTTGTCGAGATATATTGGCATTCCGCTTCGTAAACTAACAATGCGACCAAATCGATAACCTGGTAAAGCTCAGGCGCCATCAATGTATGTAAATCCGGTTTATGTAGCGGCAGATCAGTTACCGATCATATGTTTATAGTAAGACAAACTAAGATAATTTATTATTAATACCATATTATAGTATTATGAGTCACAGATGCGAAGAAATAGATTAAATTAATAATGACAGGAAAACAGAGTGTGTTTCTATAAAACAGACAATAAAACTTGCCAACAGTTGATATGAAATTATTACGAAATTAGTTTTTAATAAATTGTAATAAAAAATTTTAATTTTAAAATGTAAATTTTTAACAGAAAAAAAAATAACAGATTGTGAATAACAGTGTTAGAAACGTACCTATATGCGCATAAAAAGAGTTTAATGCCTTTAAATGCATCACCGGCTATATACATACACATAAACATCTATTTCTGTTGTCTTTATGTCTATCATTTTTATTTTTATTTTTGTTTTATTTGAGCCGTTTTGACTTTTTTTCTTAAAGGTGTGTGCTGCTAAATTAAAAGGTGTACCAATACATGTTGCGGGACCTTCATACTTTTTTTATGTATTATATAATGCCTTAACTTGTTACCTATGCTGATGGTATTTATAGCAACGATTAGCATACATTTAAATAGATTCAGAGAAAGATTTATGAAGTTATGTACGGAGAATCCAAGAGATGCAGCAAGAAACCAAAATACAAGATAGCAATTAACCAAACTACAAAAAGAATAATAAATGTTGGACGACCTTTACCTTTTTTATATTATATAATGTCTTAACTTGTTACCTATGCTGATGGTATAGCAACGTTTACCTTACATTTAAATAGTTTAAAACATTTATGAAGTTGAGCAAGGAAAGATCCAAGAGAGATAGCAATAAACCTATATAAAAGGACTATATTTTGCTTTAGAGCTGTAAAAGTAGTCCAGAGATGAAAGCCCCAAGGAAACAGAACAAGAGGAAGGCCCCGTAAAAGATGGATAGACGACGTAGAGAGGGATCTTAAAACCATGAACATCAGGCAGTGGCGAAGGAAAGTATCCGACAGGGCAGAATGGAAGAACATTGTTAAGCAGGCCAAGACTCACAAAGGGTTGTAGCGCCATTAGAAGAAGAAGAAGATATTTTGCTTTAGAAAAATACAGTTAATATGACCCAGATAAAAATGGACATATACATAGACAAATAAAATACATCTTTTTAAATATATAGTCTCATCTTTAAAAAGATGTATCAGTTTATAAACCTAGTTAAATACGTAGGATCTTGAAATCCCTCCCAATCGATCTTCTTATTGAATAAAGTAAGGATTGTTTCCTTTTAACTAATTTTTTATCTAAGCGTGGCGACAACTGATGAGTGATCTGAATCTAAATCAAAGATTTCCTCTTTCCTAAATCTACATAGTGGATATTTTCGTTAATATGAAAATATTTAACACATCAGGTATTTTATTTGAATCAGTTGATCAAAAGTTGAATTTCCGATTGTCAAATAAATACACCACAGCTGACTAGCAGCATTATCCATTTTTTTCCTTTTATGGTGATTAGTCTTGATCTTTAGATATTGTTTTTAACGGTTTAATCTTCTATTATGAATTTATTTGCCAAGTTTATTAAGTATATTGGGGTAGTATATTTTTTATTATTGTGTTTTTGAGAACAGTATATTGCTGCTTCTGCAGTTTTTTCTGTTTTGGTGACAATAATAACAATAAATGCTTAATTTTCATTTTCTTGGATTCCTTAATCTTTGTAATGAGAGATGCTATTTTTAATAATTATTCCACTTTCTCCTCTTTTTTGTTTTGAAATTTGCAACTGGCATAAATATTTTTCTTTTTCTTCTTTTTATGTAGACATGACTCGTCTTTTTTACAATGTGCCTCCCGTAAGTTTTCATTCAATCATTTTCGTGGTCTTCCTACTTTTCGTCTTACTATTAGGAAACCGTCTTTTGCCTTTTTAACTACTATATTTGTTGTTATTCGGATTATACAGGGTGAGTCATGAGGAACTTTACATACTTCTACCATATGTAGAGTCCCTCAGGGAGCATATCATGTGGCCACTAAAAAATGTCAACTCCTCTTCTTATATTAATTAACAGGGTGATTTGTGTAATTGACCATTTATTTCATTTTACTGTAGTGTTTATACGGCTCAATTGATTTTTTTAATTTTTGCATGATACAGTACACTACTATCAAGCATTCGACTGGTATTAGCTAAACTAAAAAATTCCAGGACTGGCTTTGGAAAAATTAATTTAGGGATTCGTATTAAATATTACACCCTGTATATATTTTTTTTTAAATGCAATAAGTGATTTTTAAACTACATAAATAGCCAATGAAAACGATATATGCGACAATGTTGTCGCACTTTTATTAAATTTTTAGTGAACGATCAAATCTTACCAAAAATAGAACAACCATAATGAAGTATCAAATTATAAGGTAATTAATTTAAACAAATGTTATAAATTTCAAACATTTTAATTGAAATAATAAACTGAGTCACTGCACAACAAAAAACAGTAACTACTAACAATAACGAAGAACAATTTAAAAAAAAAACTAAAAATATGTACATAGTTATGATAAACCCATAAATTAGAACTGGAAAAGATACAATAATGGTAACAAAATAAAAATAATTCAAAATAGATTTTCGAAATGGAACCCTGCAGCCTGTACACATTTTTGTTGCCGAATTGTTAATTGACGTATTGAATTACGGATACTCTGGAGATCGTTTCTAATAGTATTACAACAATGTATAATTCTATCAATTAATTGTTGTCGGTTATTATTATTCACTGCGTAAACTAGTTGCTTCAATCGTCCCCAAATATGGTAATCAACGGGATTAAAATCAGGGGATCTTGAAGGCCACGAAATAGGACATGCACGTCCTATCCACCTGTTGCCATAAACATTATTGAGATGTTGTCTCACTGCCAGTAAAAAGTGTGGGGGTGCCCCATCATGCTGAAAATACATCCCTCGGATAGCAACGTTTGCGTTGGCAAGTAAATTCGGCAAAATATTTTGTAGAAAGTTCAAATAGACCTGCCCTGTTAAAGGACCATCAAAAAAGTGAGGACCTACTAATTGGTTATTTATGACACCAATCCACACGTTAACCAAAAACCTTAACTGAGAACGACGTTCTCGAATAGCTTGGGGATTTTCTTCTGCCCACTGCCTTCTGTCTCTGGTAAATTGGGCTTTATCTGTAAATAGTGTCCTGTATAGCGTTGGTCGATTATTGTTAATCCATCTAAAAAATTCCAACCTATCGATCTCATCTCCAGTATGTAGTCGCTGAACCATTTGAATGTGATATGGGTATAGATTATTTTTTTGTAAGACTCTACTTACTTTTGATTAAGTAACATTGAGTTCTCGACTTACTTGTCTAGTGCTTATTGTAGGGTTCATAGTAACGGCGTCCATAATGTCATCTTCCTGCGCTTCATCTACATTTCGCTCTGTTGTTCCACTAGTAAAAGTGCCATTTTCTCGCAAATAATTAAAAACTGACCCAAATGTTGGATGACTGGGGGTTCGACGATTAGGAAAACTCCTGCGATATTCTCTACTAGCAGCCCTACCATTCCCATTACATAATCCATAAACAAATATTATGTCTGCATATTCTGTGGTCGAAAACTGATGTGGCATTTTGAACGAAAGTAACAAAAGCTCTACCAAAACTAACACAATATACTTAACGTAGATATGACAGAAGAAATATGTATTCTTGTACACATAAATAACAATTGATAATGAAAATGGGTATAAAATATCAAGAAACGTCAAACGGTCAACGCCAACCTTCATTTTAAACTTTTTTAGATTTATTTTTATTTAGTACAGTTAATGCAATGTATTATAATTTGACATAAAATTTTAATTATTTACAATCAACAAAAACTAACACATACAAGAGGTTTGACTTTTTAATCAATTTAATTTATTATTTATCGAAAATAATGCCCCAATACGATCTATGAGTAAACATTTAAAATTGAAAAACAATTGATTCTATCGTAGAGATAATACAAAGTGACAGTAAAGATGTTAATTTTCTACGTATTAGATTATGTTGTAGAAACTCATTTTAATTAAAATGTTTGAAATTTATAACATTTGTTTAAATTAATACCTTATAATTTGATACTTCATTATGGTTGTTCTATTTTTGGTAAGATTTGATCGTTCACTAAAAATTTAATAAAAGTGCGACAACATTGTCGCTGTTTAAAAATTGCATTTTAAAAAAAATTTATACAGGGTGTAATATTTAATACGAATCCCTAAATTAATTTTTCCAAAGCCAGTCCTGGAATTTTTTAGTTTATCTAATACCAGTCGAATGCTTGATAGTAGTGTACTGTATCATGCAAAAATTAAAAAAATCAAATGAGCCGTATAGACACTACAGTAAAATGAAATATATGGTCAATTACACAAATCACCCTGTTAATTAATAAAGAAGAGGAGTTGACATTTTTTAGTGGCCACATGATATGCTCCCTGAGGGACTCTACATATGGTAGAAGTATGTAAAGTTCCTCATGACTCACCCTGTATAATAGTTTCATTCTACTCTTCTGTTTTTTACCCAGTCCCTAATATACTTCACCTTGCATCTGAGTTGTATAATATGTAGTTTTAGCTCTGTCCCATAGTGTCTCACCCATAGTGTCTTACGTCAATGTTTCTAAGAGTTGTAATCTATGCTTGTTATTTTTTCATGAGACAATGTTCATTTGCCATATTACCTTTATGGAATTATTTTTAATTTTTTATGCGGAAGCTCTAAAGGAGTGATCTTTGCTTTCTTCTCGATTGTTAAGGTAGGTATACAATCATAATCCTGCTATTATCTAATTTTACAAACATGGTTTTTTTTATTTTTTGTCATCATCTGTGTCAGGTCGTGTTTCTGCCGTTTATGTCAATATAGGTCTCTGGCTGTTTTGTAAATTTTGCCTTCCATTTCTTTAACGATATTTTTATTTCTTCACATTGTTTCATTTAGGCATCCTTGTTATATCATCTAACCTTCCAGCTTACATCTTAGTAAATGTGTTGTTATAAACACGAAGTCTATTCAGAAGGTTCGCTGGAAATAAATTTTTTAACATGATCGTTTTTAGTTTTTTAAGACAGGCTGTTCTATATTCAGGAAGTGACAAAGTTATAACCCTACTTTTCATAATCATAATTAATACTAGGTTGGCCTTCATCGTAGATGGATGTACTGAAAAGTAATTACTAAACCTGTTGCTATATACTTATTGGTTTTCTATACCATTTTGGTTTTAGAACAATGTTTGAATCATGGTGTAACATCATATCTAGAAATGGTATGCAGTTGTTGTTTTCAAATTCTACTGTAAATTGCAAGTCTGCACACTGACTGTTAAATATATGTACTGGCTCCATTATTTTGTCTTTTGGAAGTGCAAGAATTAAATCGTCCATGTATCTCTTTAAAAATGGGACATTAAATGGTAACTTGCTAATGCAGCTTTCAATTAAGTCATCCAGTACAATGTAGCATAGGATTAGTGATATTTCGTTTCCCATGGGTGTACCATGTATTTGTTTGTAATACACCTCATTTAAGATGAGTATGTTTGAGTCATATATAAAGGATAGTATTGTTACAAAGAAATTAAAATCTGCTGAACTGTGTTGTGAGATGTTTGTCCATTGTTTTTTTATTGTATTCATGATTTGCTGAAATGACAAGTTGGTGAACAATGATACTACATCAAAACTTACCAACACATAATTTGGGAAAAGTTTAAAATTGTTTATACAGGAGCTGAAACTAAATGAATCTGTTGAATCTGTTATTTCTAGGGTTGGTTGATGTATTTTTGGTAAAGAGTAGAATCTAGGTGCTTTTTCTTCAGGTTCCTTCTCCTATCGGAGGTTGGAAATCATCATCGCTATTTTAATTTTATTGACCGCGCTTCTGAATAATTCTAATAAGCTGCAACCGAACCACTCTCTCAAATTTCTTAGCCAGGATATTTTGCATCGTCCTTGTATAATTAACCTAATACGTACTTCTCGCTCCTCATTATATGACCCAGATATTGAATCTTTCTAATTTTAACAGTTTTTATGACTTCACATTCTTTCTTCATTCTTTGTAACACATGTTCTGTGGATTCTCCTGTAGCACCACATCTCAAAGGAGTTTAATTTTTTAATTTCAGACTGTTTTATTGTCCACGCTTCCATATCGTATAGTAAAGTAGAAAAAACGTAACAACGTAGCATTCTTGTGCGGATCTCTAGATTAAGGTACGGTTACAAAGTAACAATTACAAAGTAACAAAGTATTCAATTTTATAAAGGGTGCTTTATCTAGGTGCTATAGAGTTGTAAATTCTTATATTTTTTGCTTTTAAATTCGGTATTTTTAATGTTTTGTTTACATCTGTTACTAATTTATTTGCTTTTTGTTGAAGACTACAAGTGGGGTCTGTACTTAACTTTTTGTAGTATTTTGTATCTTTAAGCATAATTTAATTTTTGCTGATATAGTCCTGTTTATACATAGCTACTGTGGCATTGCCTTTGTCACTTCTTACTACATACAGATCCTGATGATTTTTTAGGAATTGTTTCCATTCATTAAACATTGTACTCATGAGGTCGTTCCCGTTTACTTCCTTTTGTAAGTAGTTGGTTATAATGTTAGTAGTTTTCGCTCTATATTTATACCTTTTTTCCCCTTCTATATGAATTATAATATTTCAGATATCTGCTTATATTGTGTTTACGTCTACTTCTCTAGTTATAGACATTAGACTAAATTTAGGACCAAGCGCCAAGTTTTTTTAAAAATATGAGCTATTTTGATGTTGTTTAAGTTTTTAAACCATTTTTCTTGAACAGATAGATTCTTAAATTTGTCTATTTTTATATTATTTAATTTTCTGATGTTAACGTCTTTAATTTTAAAGAAATGATAATTATATCTAATCTCTTGTCGTCTAAAAAACTCATTAACTATATGAATTGGCAGCGCCGAATGTAACTGCCTTTGAACGTTTGTTAAGTTAGTCTCCACGAATTTAATTTCTGTAATTGTTGTACTGATTTCGAAATTTAAAATTTTTTCTTAAATTTTATGTTTAAATTATGGAGTCTGTTATTTGTTTTACCTCTGCTGTGGTGTAATAAGTTGTTGACATTGATGAGGCTGTTGTTTATGTGGTTCGGAAAGCATTGTGGTTTTCTGAATTTTAATAAAAATATCGTCTGTTTCGGTAAGCTGCTAATTTGATGTTCATGTTGGCCCATTGTTTGAGCAATCCCACGCAGGTAGGTCTATACCGTTGGTGGATGGTCTCAAAAAATCCCATATTATTTATTATTTTCTTGGAAGGGGCTTTAGTGACTAGGTGAGTATTAATATATACTTAATGTTTGTATATATATATATATATATATGTATGTATATATATATATATATATATATATATATATATATATGTATGTATATATATATATATATATATATATATATATATATATATATATATAATGAACCAGAAATATTTGCTGACAACGTAAGGAAGTAAACGTTAAATAGTTGCTATTAAATATATAAATATTAAATAGTTAAATAAAAATTGCTGCAAACCCACTATTTAACGTTTACTTCCTTATATATATATATATATATATATATATATATATATATATATACAACAACAACGTGAAAGTCAGAATAGATGGACAAGTTACAAAACTCATAAAAATAGGAAGCGGAATAAAAAATACGTGAGGGGAACCCATTGATCCCTATTGTCTTTAATTTATTCTCATGGAACAAATCATCAAAAGCGTTAAGAAATGAGAGGATAGATAATGGGAGACACACAAGTAAAAATACTAGAATTGATTATGACAATCTGATCTCAGCAAACTAAAAAAATAGTTATTAGCAAAGAACCAACCAGACGTAATATAATAAATTGATGCAATTAGTATTGAACAAGTAGTAGAAATTAAATACCTAGGAATTACACTGTTCAGCTATGGAGACCTGGCCAAAGAAGTAAGAGATCATTTACAAAAAGCAAATTGGCTGACAGGATGCCTTAATAACACTATAGGACGAAACAATCACATTAACTCTGAGATGAAGAATGTATTAAGCCAGTGTAAGACCAATACTTACATATACCTCAGGAACAAAATCTGACACAGCCACAACACAAAGGCTACTGGTAACGGCAGAGATGAGAATAATACTAAGAAGAATTACAGGAAATATGATAAAAGATCGAAAGATAATTAGAAGAAAATGTAGAAAAATGTGAAAAAAATTGTGTTGCTTATTCAAAGATCCTTATTCGTACAGCAAGTTTATAATTAAATCTCTATTTTCATTTTTAACATTCTCGGCATTAATCTTAAACAAAATAATCGGTTGATCTTAAACAGTATACATAATTTTAAATAGTAGAAATTTATTAAACAAATAGCGAGTAGCAAAACTCGGCAAAGAATTTAACCTGATATGCACAATAAAGTAGTTATCGATTATTACATTTGAACTAAATCACTTGATAATTATATAATATGTAGTATAAGACTCATACAAGTAATTTTAATGATTTAATTCGCTTAATATATTTCCTTTACTAATAAACCAAACTGTGTTAAACTAAATTTGTACCAAAATCGATTATGTAAATGAGACTGCATAGAATAATCATATTAACTGAACCAGCACAAACTCACAACAATAATTTCCAAAATTCACTTACATTTCATTCTACATACGCAATTAGCTAACATAAGCAATATACATTAGAGAACTTTATATTAAGACAACTTAATTGTTCTATTGTAGTACTATGACAATTCAATAATATTTTTTTTTCAATTTCAACTATTTTTCGAACATGAAATAAACGTAAAATATATACATATATATATATATATATATATATATATATATATATATATATATATCGTGGATATACATTCATCAGGATTACCCGATAAATATATATACTAAAACACTAAAATTAAATGGAAGTCTTGAGGGTGAAATATAATAGATGGACCAAACCAATCTTGGAATGGACCCCAAGAGCTACTAGATGAGACCCGGGAAGACATGTACCAGCAACAGCACAAGATATATCTTAATACAAATTTTAAAGGAGGCCTAAGTTAAGCAGTGAACGACTATTGGCAGATAATTATGAGTTTTATGAGTAAATAGTATAGATTACTGAAACGGTTTAAGTTCTACAACCTTCTGTACCATAATTAACGGAAATATATTAATTAAAGACAAAATAGGGATAAAAGAGATCACTTGGCTAAAGAATTAGGAAGATTGGATATTCAATAATACTATTTTAATTGTCAAGAAGTACACGGGACAAATAAAAATCTTTCATAATAATGCACAATTTTCAATAATGACAAGAGATTATTCTAAAGCATCTAAAGTTGATAAAATTCAGATGACGGATGAAGTTCTTCTCTAACTACTTTAATTTCACAATAATAATGTGAATATGTAATATTTCTTATTCCACAAACGCATAAACAGGCCATTTACGTTCCGATTTTTAGTCCGACTAGAGGTCCAACTAACGCAGTTGGATCTGAAATCGGACCGTGAGTGGGCTGGTTGGATTGGTTGTACAATTAGTGGTACCAGTCCGGACATCTAGAGAGACGACTTTAAGGTCTGACTTCCGACTGGCGACGAAGTGTGAGCGTCAATGGTGTAGTTGGAAGTCAGATCACAGGTAGGATTGAAAATTTCCTCAGTTAGTTGACCTTCGGCACCTGTTACGTATGAGATTTCTATGAATTACTTTACGAAAAGATCCCTAGTTCTCAAATATTTAATAGAGAATAACCTTTCAATTGCACGAAAATTACCCCTATTAAAATACACGATTCTTTATCATCATCTTCTTTTTGTTAGGGCAAATCATTTCCCTTTCTGTAGATGTATTTCAGACACTCCCACACAGGTACAATTTCCAACACTCCTGATTGGTTAGAGAAGAATTATCAACAAACAACGAAAATTAAATTATAGTTGTACTGAAATTAGAAGTAACTGTTTCTTTATATTGTTCTGAAGTTATTTTCTTGTGGCATCTTATGCAAATTTACTATTTTAATTGGAAATAAGCCTGAATATTAGTTAGAAATTTTATATGACTTTTCGACTTGAACTTCGGAATATTTTGATAATGATTTAGTCCTAATTATATTTTGCGTAGTGTTGACTCGACACATTTTTTTTAAGCGATGTAAACCGTCGTGAAAATAAACTAGAACTGACGTTGGACCGCTAGTTGGATATCAATTCGAAACGTGAGTGGAGACGAATATCCAACTAGTAGTCCTACTAAGTGGGACCGCAAGTCGGAACGTGAATGCCCAGCTATAACCAATCGAACATTTGTTGGACATGATGGCACCGGACTGAATTATCTACACTAATTATCAAAAAACTTAGTTGACGTCCATCACCGAATAAAGAAACCCGAGATGACTATGTCGACGAGTTAGTGAACATATGTACATATAAGAAACTCTACTGCTCTACCACAAACAAATTAGAATATATAACTTTTTTATTTTTCACAATTCTCGACTGAAAATTTTATTTATTTATAAGTTTAATTAATACATTCTTTATAAAGAAATTAATAAACTATTACAATATTTGAAAGAGTTTAACTTGAACTAATTGATCTCGTAAGGTATAGGGAAAATAAAAAGGAAAAAGGGAAATACATTAATTTAATATGAAATATTAAATTAACTTTTACCATTGGCTCTATGAAAAACGATATACAGTGGTATTAGATAATACACAAATTCTCAATTTTCTTTTACTCCACAGCTATCTGCAGACCCGAATCAATTGGGAATATTGCCAAATCGAAAGACCGAAACTTCTAAAATATTCAAAAAATATGCATTTTACTTTACATTTTGCCAACATAAAACCGAAAAGAATAAAAATGGTTCTATTTTCATTTATTTTATGTTATAAGTATATACTAAACCAGTAGGTACATTATAACACCAATTTTAATAATAATATATAAATAATTTTTTCCTTCCATCACTATAAATTATTAAATTTATTTTTATTATGTCAAATTTTCTTAGATTATGAATAAATTGCCTGACCGTCATGCCACTTATAACATTATGGGTAACAATGAGAGGAGTACCACAATCATCCTTAATAAAATTTAAACCTTGCACACCATTTCTTGATACTGAACACCAAATTTTCATTTACTATGTAGCGGTTTTGCGAACGATAACGTCTAGCTTAACCCAAGAAAGATTAATAAAACTGTCCAAGTCAATTAGCCCAGTCTGGTTATACAAAAATCATCGATTTCACGGCAAAATGTTTCACAGATATCTGAAGCTGTTAAGACATAGGTGGGGGTTACTAGATGACGAAAAGATAAAAAGATACTCCTATTTTTACCTTGCGTTTTTTTTAAACAATAATTTATGGTCAGAATTTGATTTTTTATTTATAAGTCTTTTTCCTTATAATTTAAATAAACAATATTTATACCATTTTTTTATATCAAGAATATTTTTATTTTCCCGTTTTTCAATTAAAATTGATAAATAATTTACGGAGATATTTGCAAAAAAGCAGTTTTTTGCACTAATTTATAAATTTAATTAAATTTTTTATTAACAAAATAAAATGTTATTTATACATTTCAACATTGAGGAATTACCGTCCTTTAAATTTGTGCGAAATTTGCCCCCGATCGGTCAAATAGTTTAAAAGTTATTCAATTTGATTATCCCAGGGACTAATTATTTAAACCATTGAACTTGCCCTATGAATGATGTTAGACACATTTAACAAATTTCATAGGATTCTTTAAGACTCATAATATCTCAGAAGTTAAATGAATATTGAGTTTTCATCGAAATTATTTACAAAATAAACGTTTGAAAAAGGGGTATGTTTTTTACTTATAAACAATTGTAATAACTTCTATATTTTTCAAGCTACAGACTTGTACGTACAACCATTAGATAGCTGGTAAAAAAACTCACATTTAACAAAAAAAATAAATCTTTGAACAATAGGAACGAAGTTAGCGACAATTTTTTTGTTAATTATATCTCCATTGTTTATAAACATTAAGAAGTAAAATTTGCACAAATTTTGAATGAAAATCTAAACTTTATATTGAATTTTATAGCTATAAAATTCATCCAATTTTTCGAAACTTAAAACCTTTCGAAACGAAGTTACTTTCGAAAGATCGACATAGGAAAGTGGAGGGGAAACTGTTTTAGCTCCTCGCTGCAAAATTTAATATTATGGTTACGAATTTATCATTCAAAAGCTTCAACAGTTCTGTAGGAATTTCATCAGGTCCATTTGCTTTTCCATTTTTAGCGTTTCATATTGCGTATTCTACTTCTTCTTTCAATATGTCTGGCCCAGTTGCATTGATTATCTGAGTTAAGCTGTTTCTGTCTTCAAATAATTCATTCAGGTATTCTGTCCATCTTTTTATTTTATTCTTTAGATCTACAATAAGATTTCCATCTTTCGTCTTTAAGTTTACCTATTTGGTATTTCTTTATGCTTCCTTTTATCTCTTTTACTTTTTTGTGCATACTGAACGCATCGTACTTTTTCTCATAGGTTTCCATTTCTTCACATTGTTCTTTAATCCACTTCTCTTTGGCTTCTTTTATTCTCTTTTTTATGTGTTTATTTATTTATTTGTATTTGTCTGGGTAATTCTTCATTGTTCCATCAAGTCTAGTATATCTTGTGTCATCCATCCCTTATTCTTTGTTTTTGTTTTTGTAAGATGTTTCTTTCCTGCTGTTTGTATAGCTGTATTTATGTACTTTAATTGTTGGTTAACGTTGTTTGTATCGTTAATTTGTTGCTGCACTGAACGGAGGTTTTTATTTATTTCTTCTTATTTATTTCTATTTTTATTTGTTTCTAAGTTTATTTAAATCTAGTGCCTTTCTGTGTGGTCTTCTAATCTTTTTTGGTCTCGCCTCTATCACAGTAACTACCGGGTTATGATCTGAGCCTATATCAGCTCCTGGGTACGTCTTAGTACATTTAACAGCATTATGATACCTTCTTGCTATCATAATGTAGTCTATTTGATTTCTCACTATTTTTTCTTTGGTATGTTGTGGAAATGTCCATGTATATAACCGTCGAGGAGGTAATTTGAAAAAGGTATTTGTTATTACGAAGTCTTCACTTTAGCAAAATTGAATCAATCGATCTCCTCTGTCATTTCTGTTTCCAAGCCCATATTTTCCTACTTGTTCTCCTACCTTACCTTGACCCACCCACCTTGGCATTAAGATCGCCCAATAATATGTTAATGTAGGATAATGTCGAATAAATGAACCAAATTTTAACTTTTAAACCAATGTATGTAAAGAAAATAAAAAAAGAAAAGTTCAATAAACATTGCAAAATTTATTAAGGCAAGTGATGAAAAAATCTTCTGAAAAATGCTCTGAATCAAAGCAGTAAGGCAGATTAGATTAATATTGTATATCATATTTGTAAGAAAAATAGAACAAAAATCAATATAGTTAATTATAAAAATAGAAACAATTATAATTAATCTAAGGAATGTAATAATATAATGTGTAAAAAATTACCTGAAATTTAATTTATAAAATATATAAGTATTATTACATCATTGATATAAAATGAAAAAACATATGTTGATTTTTCGGGATTTTCCGAGATTTATGGGGGGTGAAAATTATGTCATCATTATTAATACTGCGACAGACTATCCGAGGAAATTTAAAAAAAGTAAGTATTTAGGGTGAATTTCAAATGGACTCAATTTTTCAAAGTTTTCCCATATTTTCCGGCCAGTAAAATGTAGTTATCTATGTAGTTATTCATATTTCGACGAGCTACCCCAGAATAAAAAAAAACTTGCAGCTGCAAAGGAAGCAGAGATAATGTAAATTTTTCCTACGTGTTGCAATTTGAAGTTTCGATGCCGAAAAAAAAAACGGAGCTGAAACAGATATCACTCTCCACTTCAAAAGTACCGTCGTTTCAAAAAATTAGATAAATTTTATAGCTATAAGTTTCAATATAAAGTTTAAATTTTAATTCAAAATGTGTGCAAATTTTACTTCTTAATATTTATAAACAATGAAAATATGATTTTTTTAAAAATAGTCACTAACTTCGTTCCTATTGGTCATAGAAGGTTTTTTATTTTTTAATTAATGTGAGCTTTTTTACCAGCTATCCAATGGTTGTACGTACAAGTCTGTAGCTTTAAAAATATAGTTAATAAGTTATTACAATTGTTTATAAGTAAAAATCATACCCCCTTTTGAAACGTTTATTTTGTTAATAATTTCGATGAAAACTTAATATGCATTTAACTTCTGAGATAGTCTAAGTCTTAAAGAATCCTATGAAATTTGCTGAATGTGTCTAGCATCATGCATAGGGCAAGCTCAATAGTTTAAATAATTAGCCTCAGGGATAAACAAATTAAATAACTTATAAAATATTTGACTGATCGGGGGAAATTTCGCACAAGTCTAAAAGATGGTAATTCCTTGATGTTTAAATGTAATAATACTATTTTATTTTGTTAAAAAAATTAATATAATTTATAAATTAGTGCAAAAAAACTGCTTTTTTGCAAATATCTCTGTAAATTATTTATCAATTTTAATTAAAAAAACGGGAAAATAAAGATATTCTTGACATAAAAAAATGACATAAATATTGTTTATTTAAAATATAAGGGAAAAAATTTATAGACAAAAATCAAACTGTGACCATAAATTATTGCTTAAAAAAAACGCAAGGTAAAACTAGGAGTATCTTTTCATCTATTCATCATCTAGTATCCCCCACCTATGTCTTAAAAGCTTCAGATATCTGCGAAACATTTTTCCACCTTTTTTTTTTAACCAGACATTTAAGCAATAAATCCGGATCCTCGTTCACCATGGCCAAAAATCATGCACAATATCCGAGCATGCCAATTTTGCTTCGACAATCGTTGTCAGTACGAAAATTTACCTATGTGTTTAAACAGTCATGAAAGTGACGTTTTGCTGATGTTTAACCTTCCGATTGGCGCGCTCACCAAAGTAACTAGAACGGTCGCGCTTATCTCCGACATACGCGACTTACTTATAATATTTTAAGCAATGATTAAAAATAATAATATTATATAATACCAGAAGATTAGAATTGGATGCTCTGTACACAAAAAAAGGAAACGTGCTTGACTGTTCCAACTTTAGAGGGATTTCTCTTCTCAACACGACATACAAAAGTTTGTCCCTTATACTTAACGAAAGATTAGCACAGTATACTAACAAAACAATAGGATTAACTAACAAAACTATTTTTTAAAAAGCCTAACGGGGCTTTTTAAAAAATAGATCTTTTATTGATTACATCTCATCCATCAGACAAAAAATCAGAAACAATGACGGAGTACAACATACACTGTCATTACGTCTTCGTAGACTTTAAGACAGTGTATGATACTTTTGACAGACTCCAAAATTATAAAATAATTACTATTTAAATGGGAATAAGCCACAATTAAAGGTTAAGTACGTTTATTGACGTTTCAATTTCCACTTCGGAAATCGTTCTCAAAATACAAACATTAATAAATTAGATATATTATATTATATTCGGCTATCCTCGGATTTGGAATACCAAAAGGATTGGTGGGATTAAATAAAATAACAATAAGAAAAGTTGAATGTAAAGTGCAAGTACAAGGGGATCTTTTAAAATCATTCAATCTAGCGTTATAAAATGTTATGGGAGATTTTGGAATAAGCTTAACAGGTACGATGTATAGCCGTAGTATACATATAATGGCATATACAAATAATGGCATTTTCACTTAAGCCACAGAAAACATCGGACTTCTGATTAACGTCCAGAAAACTAAATATACGCTGGCTATATCTTAGAGGTGCAACACAAAACTATAGAAACAGTGGAAGGGTTCTGCTACTTAGGGTCACCGGTGACTGCTGTAGTTTGGCCTAGGTCCTTAATTAAGAGCAAAAAATAGGTCAAGATTAACAAAGTGCCAATCTATTTAATAATAATATGCCCAGTGCTCACCTGCGAATCGTAAACCTGAGCAATAACGACCCGAAATGAAGAGTTACTACGAATCTTTAAAAATAAGTATCGAGGACCATATATGGCGGAGTTAACGAACAGGGTCTGAAGAGAAGGCGACCTAATTTCGAACTCTATAGATTTTTTGATGATGCAGATATCGTAAAAACAATTAAAATAAACCTCCTAAGATGGATGGGCCACGTTATGCAAATGGTTAAAAATGGTCCTTCTAAAGTAACCATGCTAAATAGGGCAGTCGGAAGAAGAAGAACGGGGCTACCTAACCTCAGGTATCTGGACAACATGAAGGATGTTGTAAGGGAGATTTTAGTAAGTGAATAAAGAAGACAGACGCAGGCCAAGGCTTATGAAAGGTTGTAGCGACAACTGATGATGATGAATTAATTTGAAGTCGAGTACACCAATTAAAAGTCAAGGACTACGTACCTAAAATTTATATATGTATATATTGATTATTTATTATTTAATTATTTATTTATAGCTGATTAAATATAATTATTTAAAAGTATGGAATCTGTAAGTTAAATCAAAAGTTTAGTCTAATTACGTAAATTTAAACAGTAATTTATTTTACTCGACTTACTAACGTTAGTTCCCTTAGTGCCGGCGGATGTTTAGGTATACCTATAACACATTTCCCAAAACTGTCTTTTAGTGTAATTCTTTTGATTACAAAGAATTTTAAACTTTGATCTTGACGTGAGCTCATTTGTAATCTGAAAGTTTAAACTCATCGATGTTTAGATATATTTTAAATGTCTAATATTTGTTGGCAAAAGTTAAAATGGTAATTCATGTTATAGGTTTTAAGTATTAGAATCTAGCAATGGACATTCATGGCAATCAGTCAATGAAAGTGATACATTTTATTTATCTTACGAGAATCGTAAATAGGGGCAAAATTGGCGCAACCTTTATTTTTTAACAGCTTTATAAAAACTGACGTAATTTCGGCAAAATGCAAAATATGCATACAAAATCAGCACTTCCCACCTTTAAAGTGCATTTTGATTTTTGTCGATAGATCACACTGATCAAAAAATAACGAATTTTTACCGTACAGTTAATACCCTTTTTTTAAAAATTTGATTTCGCGTGTCTAACTGACATTCAAAATCGCGAATCGTTTCAAATGTTGTTTCTGAGAGAATGGTTTATTTATTTTAAAAAATAAGTGCTAATAAAAATTTTTGTTTAAATTTTTTTAGCGATATTTTTTGTTTGAAATATTTCCCCCCAAGCCCCCACAAAGATAGGTTGAGGAGAAAGCCGAAGGTAGGAGTTGTAAACTTTTTTGCACCTTGATATTATGAGCAAAATTCAGCTTGTTCGTCTTGTTTTTAGAGATCAAATCTTTGACCAGTGGACTAATTTAAAATAGTTAAAAGTATTAACACTTGTTTTGGAATTCCTTTTATTCCTTCTAGCTTTTTTATATAGTCGTGAGATTTTCTTGCTCAATATGGAAACAATTTTTTTATTTCGAGAAAAATAACAAAATGTTTTATTTTTAATGTACTTTTGAAAAAGTTGTAATTTAGTTTGAAAACTAGGTATACACTGTAAGAGGTCATACATGATTTTATCTTTCCCGTGGAATTGTAAATTCAGTATTTTTAAATGTTCCATTACATTAGTCATAAATATTAAGACTTGTAAACCACTTGTCACTGTTTAAATTCATATAGGTTATTTTATTTTCTTTTAGAAATGCAGTTATTATCATCATCATCATTCTGCCCTTAAAACGCTGCGTGAGTCCTAGTCTCCTCAAGAATTTTTCTCCAGTCGTCCTTATCCATCGCGTTCCTCCGCCAAGCACGTATTCCCATATTTCTCATGTCTTTATCGATGTTATTAAGTAACCTTGTTTTGGGTCTTACCAGATCTACCCTATCTACCCTATCCACCTAAGACATCCTATCTAAATATGTTTCACAATATCAGGTTCCTGGTATATTCTACAGTGTATAAAAGCCAAATGGAACAAATTCATTATTTAGGTTACTGTACATATTTATAAAAAATCCCAAAACACGTCAAATTTAAATTATAACTTGACATTCTTTAACGTGAAAATGCAACCCCTACCTTCAACCCCTTTAGACTGAAGGGTAAAACCCCCAATTTTTAGGAATAATCTTCCTAAAATAACTTCCCCAATAGGAAGTATAGGCTTGTGATATTTAGTTTAAAAGGTCTTTTCATTCTCCATTCAAAAATGTTGTCGCTTTCAAGTTTATTAAGATTATTAAGATAAAATAAATTAAAATCATGTGGTTACCGAAATTCGCTACAATACAATAAAAAACTAAAATGTAATGCAAAACGTAATAAAATGTAAAACACGAAAAAGAACTATGAATGTTAATGAAGTAGATGTTCAAAATGTTCACCGCGAACGTCTTGGCAACATTCTAATCTCAAATAAACTGTCTTCTAACATTATTTAACATAACAGGTGTGATCGACCTAATCGCAAGCGTTATTCGTTCTTTTAAGTCATTTAAATCAGGTTTAGTTTTGTACACATGGCTCTTCACATATCCCCATAAAAAGAAATCTAATAATGTAAGATTAGGTGATCGCGCTGGCCATTCAATCGATCCTCGCCTCCCTATCCACCGATTGGGAAATATTGTATCGAGGTACTGCCGGACATTAAGTTGGTAATGTGGTGGTGCTCCATCCTGCTGAAACCATATCGTATTCGCTGGAACTTGAGGGTTTCCTGAATCATGATATAAATTTGCCAACGTTGGAATGACATCATTTTGAAGTAGTGCCAAATAATTGTTGCCATTCAAGTTGCCCTCAATGAAAAAGGAACCAATGATATTGTTTTCTACAATCTCTGCCCAAACATTAACCTTTTGAGGGTATTGAGTGTGTTCTTCTTTCATCCAGTGAGGATTTTCCGTGGCCCAGTAGCGGCAATTTTGCCGATTAGCATGACCGTTAAGTAAAAAAGTACTCTCATCAGAAAAAGTACACTCATATACACAACATAACGTCTTCTAATTGGATAATATTGTTATCCAACATGTCCATCATTTGCTTAAAAAAAAGTTCTTCTATCAAAATCGTCTTCCATGAGCTCCTGAGTAGGTATCATCTTATAGGGATCCAATTTATTTTCTTTTAATATGTTTACTATCGATGTATGGCTAGCATTGAATGTAGTGGATGCCTGTCTACTCGATGTATGTGGATTTTCCTGAAACTCAAGCAACACATCTAATTTGAGTTCATCACTCAGTGCATTGGCAGCTGCTTTTTTTATCTGCCTTACATGACCAAACTTGCGAAACTGCTTCTCTATTTTACTTATTGTTCCTTGGGATATAGGCGGTAAATTAGGAAATTTCTCATGAAATAGGCGAGTTACTTCCTGTTGTGTTCAGGTGTTATCTCCGTAACCAATCATTTGTAAAACTGTTATTTTATGCATTTCCGTTAATCTAACCATTTTTCAGATTGAATTGAACGAACTTTTTACTTAAATTAAAATACTGACAACTTAAATAAAACAATTTACTAATGCGTGTTAAAATAAGGTTGCCACGGAAATACTTCAAAGTTTTTTAATGGTTACCATCTAAAAACCACATTGCTATGGTTTTGTTCAGTTTCTCATTATCAAGACCTAAATGGAAAATAAGTTTTGAGTATATTTTAGCGAATTTCGGTAACCACATGATTTTAATTTATTTTATCTTAATTAATCTTAACAAACTTGAAAGCGACAACATTTTTGAATGGAGAATGAAAAGACCTTTCAAACGATATATCACAAGCCTATACTTCCTATTTTAAAAATTGGGGGTTGTACCTGTCATTCTAAGGGGGTTAAAGGTAGGGGTTGCATTTTCACGTTAAAAAATGTCAAGTTATAATTTAAATTTGATGTGTTTCGGAATTTTTTATAAATATGTACAGTGACCTAAATAATGAATTGATTCCATTTGGCTTTTACACACTGTATAAAGTTCGAAGTTGTATCGTCTTCTCTACACTCTATTGTCATTCGCGGCTCCATAGGTTCGCCTTAGTACTTTTCTTTCGAAACATTCTAACAAATGGTTTCATTATTTTTTGTTAGAGTCCAGTTCTCTAAATCATATGTTAGCACTGGGCGCATTATTGTTTTGTAGAGTTTTATTTTTGTATTTCTCGATATAATTGTGGATTTAAGGAGGAGATTGACTCCAAAATAGCATCTGTTGGCCGTGCAAATTCTGCGGTTTTTCTCTGTAGTAGTATTATTTTCAGTGTTACGCAGCGCTCCCAGGTATACAAATTCGTTCACTGCTTCGATGACGTCTTTTCTATAACAAGTGGTCGTAGGATTTGTGGTTGCGTCCTTATTTTTATATGCTTTGTTTTGTAAGTGTTTATTATTAAACCTATTTTTGTAGCTGATTCTTTTAATGCTACATACGCCTCTCGTACAGCGTTTTCCGTTCTCCCAATAATATCGATATCATCAGCATAGGCCAGGATTTGCACTGATTTATTATATGTTGAACCAGTAATTGTGATTTGTGACATACGTATAACTTTTTTCAGAGCCGGATTGAAAAGTATACAGGAGAGAGGGTCTTTCTGGCGCAGCCCGTTATTTGTTTCAAAAAGTTCAGACAGTTCCCCCTAAATTCGTACTGTACATTCAACATTTTCAAGAGTTAGATTTGTTAAATTTACCAATTTATTTGGTATTCCTAGCTCTTTCATTGCTTTGAATATTTCTCTTCTATTCACAGAGAAGTAGGCTGCTTTGTAGTCTTGTAATATTGAGTCTTCCTTGTAATCTTATAATCTTGTAGTGCTGATGACCACTTGTCATCGTTTAAAACCAAATGGGTTATTTCCTTTGCTTTTAGACATGCAGTTAGTAGATAAACCAAATATGCAAATCGATTTGTAACGTTATAATTGTCACATCTTTATTAATTTATATTTAAATAATTATTTTATTTTAATTTCTTTATTAATTTATTAATTCCTTAACCTCCAGCTTCGTTTTTACTATTTATTTCTTCAATAAGTAATTGACGCCCTCTGTATTGCTTTTCTCTCTCTTTCTGTCTGGTAGAATAAATATTCGCCCTCTCTCTTTCTGTCTGGTAGACTAAATTTTCTGTTCTATGTTGACAAAAAAGCTAATTTCATCATATAGAAACATCCTATGACATCTGTGCTAACTTCTTGCAATCTCTTCCTACTTTCTCTCAATCACCTTTAATGGTGGGACTATTTTTTTTTATAATTGAAATTTATAAAAGAAAGTAGTAATTATAATACGCCTTATTTTATGGTCTATAACATTATTTTGGGGTAAGTACTTTCATTGTAATAAATATTCTATAATTCTGATAGCATTTTCAATATTCGTAACCTCACTTCTTTCGAAACCACGTTTTTTTTTTAATTATATGCATGTAGGTAACAAAATTTAACTAAGTTCAACAGTAATTATATTTCATGTGATCCTTGCCATCTGCTATTTGTTTAATTGTAATTTTGTAAAATGGCAAGGAAATTAAACCCTTTTTGATGTGTCTCTAATACAAGCTGTTTCTGATATTTTAGTTTATTGGCTATGTTTATCGACCATATTCACGGTTTATTGGCTGTATTAATTGGCCGTGTCATTTTACTGACCGAATTATGAAAATATATTAAATATATTGGAGTATCTAACCACTTAATTTAGAGGCCACACACACATGGTATAACTACAGCTCTCAGGAGGACCTAACCGTCTAATTGGGAGGCCATAAAAGCAGCCCATTGATGCAATCGTTGCCTTAAGTATCACCCTTACTATATTTATTGTAAAGCATTGGCGGGGTTAATTTTTTTCTGCTTTTAATAAATATGATTAGTTACAAATTGTTTTATTTGCTATTAGATAGGGGTTTATGGTTTGGTTCCTAGTTTAAGACAAGACGAACTCCCACTTGAGATACTGAGCTAGGCGAAGCATAGACGATAAACTCCCATGGTTGATTAAGGTATAATTTTTATAATTGTACTTCAACTCTCTTCGGTAGTCTTATCATTACAGATTTAAGACGACAGTGTCAAAGAAATTAACGTCATTTGGACGTTCTTCGACCTTTAATTCCCTAAGGTAATTTTTGAATTGTCGATCATTGTTTGCATTGGTGGAAATGTAGTTTAGAAAACATCAAAATATTTTAAATAATTTGTAACGAGAGGTTCTTTGTACTCTATCTCTTAGACTCTGATATTTTACCCAGCATTGCCCGAGCGCCATCAGTTGCAATGCTTACAAATTTATTAAGAAGCACATCAAAAGTTTTCATTAAGGAATCTAATGCATTTTTAATATCCACACCACAAGTTGACTCTCGAAGTGCCACTAAATCTAATAATTTTTCTTTAACATCAAAGTAAGGTGAAATAAAATGTATGAAACCTACCAATTTCGAAATGACTTTGTTTTTTCCAAGTTCTTTTTTATAAAAGCTCTATACGGGCGATCTGCACCAGCAATATTCCAAGAAATAACACTTATCTGATCTTAATTTGTAATTTTGTGGATACTTATTAGAAAACTGATTATGATTTGTTTTAGAATGTGACGTAAATTGCTTGCATATATATATATATATATATATATATATATATATATATATATATATATATATATATATATATATATATATATATATATATATATATGTATGTATATTTTTTGACTGTAGAATTACAAATAACACAAAACGGTTTTCCGTTCTGCCAAAAAAAATTCTTCTCCCACGCATTATTAAAACTTTTAAGTATGTTCTTACTCGTATTTTTTTGTGTTTTTGTTCTCTGAGAACATATTTTAAAAAAAAAACTGGAAATAAATAAAGAAATTTAGAAAATTTAAGTAATATTAAAACTTTGCTCATCTTATATTATTACAATAATATTTTATATAATATGTATAAATTCGTTTAATTTTTATATTCTGTAGCATATTTTTTTATCTATTCACTTTTATCAAACAAAAATAACTGTTTCCTTAGTCTTTAATTGATAAAATGGTATGACTGCTAATATTTAATAGACAAAAATTAATTAAACCTACTAAATATTCTAATTATATTTATAAAAACATTTATTTTAATTTATTATATTTTCATATTATGAATAAACTATACTTTAATTTATTTTTCTTTCTAAGGAGGTATTTTATAAATCTTTTATTTTATGTATTAGGACTTCAAATTAAGAATAAAGCTATCACGTGTTATTAATAAAACAATAACAACACGTGTTACATACTGCAAAACAAATTATAGTTAACCTACAAAAAATTCCAGATTACAAAAATTATATCCGTAGCAAGAGTGATAAAAATCGGTTTAGAGTCAGGCAATTACCGACTTTTATGTCGCGCCACTTTTTATGTTTGTTTGATCGGATTTGTTACAACCGTTGATTGAATATTCAATCAACGTTACAACGTCACACCGTTTAATCCTTTCTCTCTTCTTTATATTTTCTTGAACCTTATATGACTCCTAGAGGTCTCTGCTTCTTCTTTTTCTTTCATTTCTTTTCTAAGGTTTTTTAATAATTTTAATAGCAGTATATCTCATAATACTAGCCACATTCTGCGTGTTGAAGCGATTTGTTTTTACTATGTTTGTTCTAAGTAGACCTTCTCTGTTATCTTTTAACATACAGCGCTTAATTTTTTGTGGTGGTCTTCGATATTTCAGTTTAGTTTTGCTTTGTACTTTAATGTCCAGTTAAGCAACTTACGCTGTTGCCTCCCAGTCTTACTAAATCTTATCGTGTCACTTCTAACATTCACTTCACGTATATCTTCTTTCTTGTTATAAAATATTATTTTTGGAAGTGGTTTTGTCCACTTTTGTATTTGATTAGTGGACTTTCTTTCTTTTAAAAGACTGTATTACCAATCGAAATATCTAATGTTGTTGCTAATTTCAGCCTATTATCTTTAGCTTCTATTCTAGTTTCAAAGCCTTGTTCTCCATATTAAGTCTTCTATTTTCTCTTAGATAAACCCATGTATACAATAAAATATCCTTTAATTGTATAATAGAATGTCACTGAGTATGTTACCTAATTGATGATAGAAAGCTTTTCCTTTATTCTCATATAGACCGATGTAAAGAGCGTACACACACAATATTCAACACTTCTATATACCCTATCAAGTATAAATGTCAATGTCATTATTCTATCACTTATTCTTCTACTACGTTATGTTTCATTTCACTGCCAGAAATTATACCAACTACATTCCCAGTTTTACTTTTTCCTACATACCACAATTTGCATTCTTCACCTAGTTCTTTCGTCCATTTCCATCTATTCCACCTAGTCTCTTTAATGCAAGCAATTTGTAGTATCTATTTTTTATCTACATCTACAACTATATAGTCTTACTGTATGACTGTAAGACTTCCAAATTCCAATACCTTAGTCTAGTTTTTATAACTTTTAATGGTTTTTGTCTTAAAAATTATCCTTCTCACGAGATATGCTGTGATTTCAGTATAATTATTATAATAGAAAAGGTCTATTGCAATAAAAGTGCAAAATTAGCCCACACGGCTTATATTTTTCTGCACAGGCCAATATTCATACCGAAAGGACTGCCCTAGAAAGCAATGTATTATTGTCGGTATCCCGTCACTATAATTCAAGTACTTTATGTTGAAAAGATTCATTTAAAACACTTGCCAACAACTAGCTGGAGTAGCTTACTAGTACCGTTTTCAACTCTAATCCCATATAAACGAGCAGGGGGCTTTAAAGAGGTTAACACCCCACTGATGGACTATAAATATTTTGTTTGGGGATAGGGTTATGCTTCGGAATAGGACGGATTCAACGATTTTAACCAAAGCGACAAAAAGTGAAACGAAAAATATTTTTCGAATCTGTACTTACAGCGTAAAATCACCAACACCAAGAAAACAGAAGTTATCAACGAACTTAAAAAGAAATCTATTAATACCTCTGCACTTCAAGAGAAAAAGTAAAAGAGAAGACGCCAAAATATGTTAGATAACTATTTTATGTTTCTCTTAGGCGGCAGGTCGCGCGCCTAATGAAGGGTTAAAACTCTTAAGAACACTGCTTCCGGTCCCGATGATATTCCTTACATTTTTATAAAAAGCTATCTAGTTTAGGTCACCTTAAACTTCTAGAAATGTTTAACTTAATCTGGTCATCTAACAAGTTTCCTAATCAATGGCAAACCTCAATTAAAAAGCCTAACATATCACGCTCATAACCCAGCGCTTATCGACCAATATCTCTAACATGTACCATCTGCAAAATCATTGAAAAAATGATCAACTTACGTGGTTTTTAACAAATAAAATATAATTCCAAAAGAACAGTCAGGGTTCAAGAACAGGAGACAAGAAGTCATTGCAGCAGTGTTTGATATTGAAGGTACATTTGATACAATTAGCAGGCAATCTTTACTGAAGAAACTTTCTTATTAAAACATTAAGGGTAATATATTTAATTTTATACAAAATTTCTTAACTTCACGAACATTTAGAGTCTCTGTCAATGGCATTTTTTCATCACTTCACCGTCAAACTGACGGCGTACCACAAGGTTCAATATTAAGCCCAACTCGGTTTAACCTAGCAATAAGCGATTTGTGCTCGAATATAATATCCCCTATTAGGCATGTCCTATATGCAGATGACCTGATAATTTACTGCCACGAACGATCTATCCCTACAACTTTCAAGCTTATTCAATCCGCAGTATATATACTAGTTAAAAAAACAAGCTGTATAGGCCTGTCTTTATCATATACAAAATCAAAAATAATAAAATTTTGTAGACTATCACCCTTCCTATCCCCTAATATTATAAATGAGAGAAATCTTCCAGTAGTCAAGGAATGCAAAATTCTCGGTGTAACGTTTGATTTGTGACTCACCTGGAAAAAACATATACTAGAAATAAAAGGTGAAGCAAACAAGAGGCTTAACATTATCAAAACTCTTTCAAACTATCATTGGGGCGCAGATGAGAACTCCCTGCTTAAGATATATAGGTCTATCATCCGTTCCAAACTGGATTATGGTTGTTACATATATATCTCTGCCTCTAAAACACACCTAAACCTTTTAAATTCGATACATCACACAGCCTTACGAATTTGTTTAGGATCCTTTTGATCTAGTCCTGTAGAAAGTCTATATTGCGAAATTAATAAGCCCATACTTTGGATTAGACGTGAATAATTATTACATTCCTATGCTGCCTCCGTTTCATTCAATACATCCAATCCAGTTTATCCTCTTTTTACTTCATCAACTAACAACCAGAAATACTATTTTAAATCAATATCAATAAAACCTATTCCACTAATTTTAACACTCCCACGACCCCTACCTCCATAGCCTCCTTGGTCTATAATCATCCCTCAGTTTAACACACCGCTTACAAGATTCGATAAACTTACAACATCCAGTGAACTCATTAAAAAATCTTTTAAAGAAATTATATTTACAAATAAATACACCTAACGGTAGAAAGGCTTAGGACTAAGTAAGTAAGTAAGTATTTACAAATAAATACGATATAGTACTCTACACTGATGCCTCAAAGAATGATACAGTAGGCTGTTCTGTTACTACGTCAGATAACCTTATCACATTATCTTGTATCCCCTCGTTTTGTAGCGTTCATACTAGCGAACTATTTAGTATATTTCAAGCTTTTAAATCCATTTCTTCACCTAATAAACAAGTTGAAATATGCACAGACTCACTAGCCTCAATACAGTCTATCCAAAATATATTCACTGATCATCCTATTGTCCAAAAGATCCTTGATTGTTAATAACTAATCGCTTTTTAAAAAATAACAGTTGCAATAATCTGGCTACCATCTCATATTGGTCTTACAGGCAACGAACTTGCAGACAGTCATGCAAAACTTGCTTTAACATCATGTGATAATTCGGATAATATACAAATTAGTAAAGATTTAAAGTCTCACATTAAGAAACAGGCAAGAACCCGATGGCAACAATACTGAGAGACCAATAACACAACATTACATCAAATCCAACAGTTAGTCGATTTGATAGTCCTAGATTTGATCTCTGCCGGTATGTCCAGACAAGATGCTATTGTAACACGTAGACTTCGAATAGGACATACAATATTAACACATGGATACCTGATGTCATCCAGCAACCGACCCACTTGTGAGACCTGTCAATCACATCTAACAGTTAACCATATTCTCACTAAATGTCATTAATATTCAGAAAAGAGACTATTTTATTGCCTTAAAGGTGATCTAAAAGACTTACTCAACAACTTGGATCAAATAACCTTAAGTCTAAAATTCCTCAGAGACGTTTAGTTATATTATAAAATATAATTTTGATCGTATTATAACAGTATGTACTTCATAACATATTTTTGTAATTTATTGTGACAGTTTTACATTTGTAACCGTTTTCGTGTAAGCTGCTTTTGTTGCCGAGCACGTTAATTTTCAATAAAAAAAAATATTTCAATAGGTAGTTTCAACTACTTTTTAAAATGTTTTACTAATGATGGTCCGATTGAATCGAAGACGTTCTGGAAAAATTGTAATTCTTTTGAATACATTTTAATTATGTTTTAATAAAATAGAATATATCTTTACACACTACAAGTCGTTAATTATCTGTAAGTTTTTTTTAAACTATGGTATACAACCAACCACTTAGATTTTCCCCTTTTACTTTGTTATTTTTTACACACTTCTGTTCTTTGCAAATATTATTAGAACTGACTGATTTCTAGTTTTTCTTAAAAACAATAAACGTGTAATTTTATGGTTGCTGAGTTGAACTAACGCTTTATTGCCATCTTATTGATGAGTAATTCCATCTTGTAAGTTTGTTATTCTCTCTAAGGATATAAGCTTATTGATTTACTTTTGGATAAACTAATGATGTGCTTGGATTCATATACAAAACGTCTTTAATAAAGAAAGAAGTAGCAAGATTCTTTTGTTTTCTTCGTTAATTTTTTTACTGGTAGTCCCCCACAAATATCCCTAAAAAGTACATTTTGTATATATGTGTGTATATAATATAAGACAGTCGTACAGATATCTACGCAATTTAAGGGAAGGATACAAACCCCGAACAAATCTATGCAGAAATCAAGAAGGGCAAATAACCATTGATCCAAAAGAAATAAAATCAGTCTGGATAACCCATTTCCAAACTCTTTTAGGGACACAAGAAAATGAAGAGCATATGGACATGCATCACAATAAGGAAGACACCGAAAATATATAACCCCCAACAATGGAAGAGGTAAAACAGGAAATACGAACACAAAAGAACAATAAGGCTCCAGGTATTGACAACATCCCCCCTGAGCTATATAAATTAGGTGGCGATCACCTAGTAGGAAAAATGAATGTGCTCATGAACAAGATTTGAAATGATGAAAAGATCCCTAATTATTGGAGAACCGGGATTATATCTGCCCAATCTATAAAAAAGGGAATAAACTGCAAATTGCGAACATTATCGCGAAGTAACCCTCTTCTGCACGGCGTACAAAATTTTTACTTACATACTAAATAAATGAATTCAAAAACTAACTAAAAATATTGTCAAAATTAAAACAAATTTTAAACAAATCGTAGGAATTTTATGGACATTGACGTCCACAACATATTCATAGATTTTAAACAAGCCTACGACTCAATTAATAGGACCAAGTTATATCAAATATTGCAGAGCTTTAGTATCCCCTAAAAATACATCCGACTGGTAAAAACAACAATGGATTCGTCAATAGCAACTTTCAGAGTCCAAAATAAGCTCACTGAAAACTTTATGATAGTCCAAGGATTAAAGCAAGGAGACGAACTGGCACCGACACTATTCAACCTGACCTTAGAATATGTGATAAGACAGCTGAATATAGAAAGAGGTAATAGACAAATAAATCAATACAGATTGCCGCCTATGCCGATGATGTCTCACAGAACAGAAGAGGCGGCAGAAATATATTTACAATTAAAAACCAAGCCAAAAGAGACCGGACTAGAAACAAATATTCAAAAGACAAAAAAGTTAACACAGGCAAGAGCTAAGGGAAACAGACCCACAGTTGAATTAGAGGACGATATTGAAACGGTAGAAAGTTTCACATATTTAGGAGTTGCATTAAATACGGATGGAATAGAAGAACCAGAAATCCAAAGAGGACTACTAAAGGAAAACAAAGCTTTTTTTTCACTCGATCATGTGTTTCGCTCCAAAAACACACACTGGAGATCGAAAATCAGGGTCTACAAAACTATTATCAGACTAATAGTATGTTATGCATGCGAGACATAGGTGATGACAGAAGAGACAAAAAAAACTGGAAGTCTTCGAAAGAAAAGTCCTAAGAAAGATATTTGGACCTATTAACAAAAACGGAATATGAAGATCCAGGTATAACCATGAACTCTACCAACTGTTCAAAGAGACACCGATCTCAAAATTCGTTAAACTTTAGAAACTTCGCTGGGCTGGTCATGTAGTAAGAATGGAGACAGAAAGATTGCCGAAAATAGCTCTAGATAGTAAAATGCAGGGCGCAAGACCAAAAGGAAGGCCATGGAAAAGGTGGGCGGATAAAGTGGCAGCTGACCCGCAAAATTTGCTAGACGTGAGAACCTGGAGAAGATCGGCGCGGGACCGACAAGGTTAGAGGCATAGTTTGGAAGAGGCCAAGGCCCGATTTGGGCTGTAGCGCAATTGGAGAGAAGAGAAAGTGTATATATAAACATCCTGTATCATGTACAAGCTTCGCATTCGAACTTAGTATTTTAAAAAGGATACATCCATAAAATATCGATTTAGAGTAAAATATAGAAACGAAAATCTGTATATAATTCATTTACTATAATTAAATTTTCTTGTCTTACAATATTTTTTTTAACTTACTTTTTGGTAGACTATATCATTATTCTATTTTTAACTGATGAAACGTCATAGCAACGCCACGTTTCCTACTGACAAAACTCCTTTCTGCTCGTGATTTCTCAGACACAGAATTATGACAAATCCGTCACGAAGGTGTCTGGTAATCCTATTGTTATTAGTTTGACCATCGTCATTGAGGCGTAATCAATTTTGGATAGATATAATGAATCCAGACGAAAAATCAAAATTTTAATGGTAGTCAGGTGAAGAAATAAAAAAATGGTTTTCAAAAATGTCTCATTGAACACGCAGAGGTCCAGAATCTCTATTTGGACCCAATTTTCGGAGTTTCTACATGTGAGAAATTTTACGCTTGAAAGATAACAAAACGGAACTAGCAAAAATTCTCGGGGCTTATGCCTTTAACATGAAAAAAGGCAATGGCGAAGATTATAAAAAGTCTACAGCAAAAATGGTACACTTTCACAGATATATCTTTCAAGTGTGCAAAATTGGCGAGAGATACTAAGCCGGCAGCTTCAAAGTGTTTATAGGAAAAAAGAAAATTCAGTTTAAAAGCATTATCCACCGAAAAAATATTAAAAATCATCCAAAGCTACGACGAGGAAACCCTCGATGGAGCACAAGAAAAATTTTTTCACCTTTGCTCATTTGAACTTGTTTGGAACGGCAATGAGACCATAAACTGTAAGATTCACTTTTTCCAGAAGAAATTTGATGTTAAGGGAGAATTTACGGACCGAATTGAATACAACAGTATTTTTTCCAAAACAAATTAAGCCGGTTCGAAAACTTTGGCAAGCAGCAAATGGCTGGTGAGAAATTCATCAAACAAAAATTTATGCCCAGTTAGATTATATTTGAAATTAATGAAAAAAAGAGAACTAAAGATTTTATCAGATAGACTCTTTGTTACCGTTCACCCTAACTGAAAGGATGGACCTTGGTTTAAAAACTGTCCACTTGGAATCAATACTGTTTCTATGTAGAAAAAAATATCAGCTACAAAAATTGGAATAGATACAAAAAAACATAAAATAAAAAACCATTTACATAAATCTTCAGCCGTGTCAGCCTTGTTCAAGCAAGGTATTTCTGAACAGAAGTTAAAACGGGTCACTTATTTGCAAGCTTTCTAAAACCATATCTGTAACATAATTCTGTACCACCAGAAGTTGATCGAAAATCTCAGAATATCAAATGAAGCTGGACCTTCGAGTTCCCAAATGATATAGGTAAATAATACACAAAATCATGCTTTGTTAGAAAAGAATGGGCAAATTACTATAACTTATAATAATTTTACATTTAATATTAACAAATAAATAAAGATTACGTTTCGTTGATATGGAGCATTAATTGTCTCCTGAAATAGTCTTGTTGAATACCATTCGAGAAAAAATTATTTACCGGCAAAATTTTCTTCTGGTTTTATTGAAGTTTGTTGCTTTTTGGCAATTTTCGCTCATAAAATTTTGACAAAATCACTCGACTGACGTCTCGTGATTAAATTGTAAAAATTTAATTCGCTAAAATTACCAGGCAACAAACTTTTATACCAGTCGAAAATATTGCCGGCAAATTTTCTCTCGTATGATATTATATACGATAATATGAGCTTACGCATACGTCAATGAAAACAAGGATTACAACGATTACACAACAGAGTTATAATAAATAGCAGGAGAGTCAATAGTAAAAGAAGTAATAGAAGTAGATTGTCTAAAACCTTATCAAAGTATATGTGCAAATGTGCAAATAGTGTTTCTTGTTTCGATTATTGACATTTTTTTTTAAACATTGAGGATTTTAAAAATAAAATTGAACAAAACGATTAATAATATTTATCAATATCTACTTACCTGTTGGACTTGGTGTCATTTCTTTCATCTCCAAATGTACTTGTATATCGTGATTCTTGAAAAATTTAAGTTTTCTTTGCACATAACTCGTAGCACTACTCGCTGCTTTGTTATATTCGCGAACACCGAACGACTTATACGGCACCATAATTCCAACATGTAGATGTGTTATTCCAGCCTTCACAGTAGGTACCGTGGGAGCAAATATGTGATCTTCTTCCGGTATCGACGTGGTGGTTGTTCGTATACCTCTTGTACTGCCTCCCAGTTTGATACCTGAAGAGTTGAATCCTGTTAAAGGTTATGATATTAAGACTATTGTTTGGAGTAAAGGAAAGATAAAGAAATTATATGTTTAGATAATTTTACAACTTTTTATATGTGTTATAAATTATTTAAAAAGTTAATAATAATAAAATTTACAGTTTATATTAATTAAAGCTTAACTCAAATGCTAAACATTTATATATCAAAATCTGGTGTTGGACGCATTGCGTAAAATAACGAGCTTCACGAACGGTCACGAGATGACCGGTCACAAATGTGAATAATCATTTTTGTCGTAAAAGTAGAAAATACTGCGTTGTCAAAATAAAGTCTAAAAGTTAAATTGAAAAAGACTTGAAATAAAATCTATTTAACAAAAGAAGTAAATTTTTTTAACAGAGAATACAAAAAAGGAGTGCATGAGTAAATTATGAATTTATAGATTTTGAACGAGTTATTTAAGATTTTGCATAGGTAGGCTATGTTTCCAAAAGCAGAAGAGCAAGTATTTTAAAACATACATGTTCTTTTTTATCTTTTCCCGATAAAAGCCAAATAGACAGGCAACGTTGTTTGGAAAAAATTTCAATTAAATCGCTGCTAGCTTCAAAAAAGAAAGTAATTATTAAACACTATTTAAATCTAATTGCAAAAGATCTTTGTCTACTAAATATATCAATAGGTATTTTTTTAGGCTAAATAGGCGTAAACAAGTGTATCGAGCTAAAAAGACTATAATGACTATAAAGTCTCAATATAATTTAGTTCATTTTACTTTTCGTTTTTATTTTATTTAGATTCATAATTCTAATTTTTAAAGTTTTGGGTAAATTAATAATTTTGGGTAAAAGATTAAAATATTTATTAGTTTTACATATTTCTGGGTAAAATTTGTCTATTATAATCTTTTCTTTAGAAAGTATGTACCCGGCAAATTCGTCGGCTATTGTTGCCGCATCCGCTGCGTCTGTATATGATTCTGATAAGGACAATATAAATGATTTTGTATTTTATATAAATGAATTTTACGGTAAAATTATATAGTTCTTAGTAACGTCCTCTCCTCTACTAGGGTTTCTTTAGGCATTTGTAATGTGTTTTTAGTAGTATCGAAAAAAACTCAGTTCTGTAAACATGTATACTAAGCAATAAATAGTTCTATGAAAATTGTCGTCGCATATTATTTTTTAATTTAATAAAATAATATTTTGTAGCAAATGTATCTCACGGTAAACTAATCGTGGGTCAAGGATCCTACTTTTAACTTCTTAGGTTAGAGTTTTATAAAATTTGTTTAAGAGTTATTTAACTTGAATGCAGAGTTTGGTAAACAGGATGAAAAAATATGTTAGCTTTTAGAAGAAATTCATTAAAGGGGATTAATATAAGTTTCTCTTACCAAGTATTTCTAAACAGAAGATACGAAGTAGTTTTTTTTATTCTTTGCGGTTTTTTAGCCGGTATTATTCTAGAGATATCTTTATTAGTAACATAGGTATTGAAAGAGTATTATGGGGACGAAAATAAACATAAACTATCAAAAGGTATAATAAAATTGTTAGACACAATGGCTCATATCGTTCTAACGTTTCGACCTTCAGAAGAGTGTCAGATACGTGTCACAATTTAAATTTAGTTATGCAAGATGCTTTAAAAAAACGGAATACACTTTCAGAACTAGTAGTAGTAATAAATTAATCAAAACCACTCATGGTTTTTAAAGCGAAGCTTCTGTACTGGCGTTGTATTACTTTTTTTTTAAATAGTAAAATGGTCGTCATGGAACTAGCGCGACGAGGAGAAGTCGTCACGAGTAGCGTCACAAAATAGTGGTTCTTCACAACTATTCACTAATCTCCAGTTATTCGTTTCTAGTCATCATATATTTAAACAGTCTTAATGAGGTAGTGATGCGTCTTAAATACCCTCTCCTACTCAAGTCAACCTCACCTTTACGTTGGTGAACCCTGTTATCACAAACGAGGCTCTGATGACCGAGTCTGTAACAACTGGACTTAAGAAAATGTAATTCCAATAGGAGTAAGTGGTTCCAACCAGTCTGTCCAAGTGGTGTTGGCTGAACTAAGTAGACCGCTTTTCCTTGGTTGCAACAGTTCGACGTTACACACTCCTCTTCTATCCCACCAACCCATTTGGACAACATGGTGGGATATAGCGAAAACCTTTACAAATCAAAAATATCGATTTTAACAGAGACACTAGGTGGGTAAGAACTTTATTTCACAATCCCACACCAAAGGAACGGCCTGTCCCAAGGATTCTGTAGTGGGGGCTGCAAGTCGACATTGAAGAAGAAGAACAACAAAAAAACTCTATATAGTAACATACAATGTACGTTCCATGACAAAAGATGAAAAACTCTACCAACTAGAAGAAAAATTGGGAAACGTGAATTGGCACATAATAGGACTATCAGAAGTTAAAAGAAGAAGTGAAGGGTATGTGGACTTACATTCAGGTAACAGGCTCTATTGGAAAGGCAAAAAAGATTATATCTATGGTGAAGTAGGTTCCTTAATCAACAAAAAGAGAAAATCATAAATTCAAATAATTTATAGCATCTCGGATAGGGTTACATACATGATCTTAAAACCAAGTTCACAAACCAGAATAAAGATTGTGTTGTGGTTTATGCTCAAATAAAGACTTTTTACGAAGACCTTAAAAAGGCTATACACAAAAACAAAGAATCTAAAACAATAATAATGGAAGATTTAAACACCAAAATTGGAAGAAAAATTAAATACTTAGAAAACAAGCTTAGAAATTTCGGATTCGGCACAAGAAATGCAAGAGAAGAAAAACTTATAAAATTCCTGAAAGAAGACCACATGTATAATATGAATACATTTTACAAAAAGAAACCCAACAGAAATTTGACATGGATCGCACCTAACGGAATTACCAAAAATAAAATAGACAATTTTTTCTCAAATAACAAAAGAATATTTAAAGACGTCATAACAATAAATAATATAACAACTGGTACTTACCATCGTTTAGTCAGAGCGAAAATAAATATTAACATAATAAAAGAAGAGAAAAAAAGGATCTTTAGAAAGCAACGCAAATAGACGCTTTTAAAGTAAGAACATATAAAGATAATTTCGGAAAGGTGTTAGCAGGTATGTTCTCGAAGCCGGTCGCAAAGAAAACAGGCACTAAAGAAGACAAAATAAATGACGAAACTAAATAACTTATGAAGAAAAGAATACAACTACTAGAGGAAAACAAACGCCACACTCGAGCATACCTATAACTCATTAAAACAGTTAAAAAAGAACTAAAACGCGATATAAAAAATGAAACGAAAACTTAACAGATCAAGTCATTGAAAACAAAAGAGGCCTAAAATGTCTAAGACCAACACTGAGTGTTCAAAAAATTCTCAAAATTAAAGACATCCACAATAATTAAGAGAAGGACAAATATAAAATAACAAAGATGGTCAAAGACTTTTTCAAAGTCTTGTACAGCTAGCAAAGCCAGTCTAATGAATCAACAAAAGAAAACGTCAAAAGAAAAATAAAAAAAGAATCAGAGAAAATACCAAATATAGAAGGATTTGAAATAGAAATACCTTTAAAAGAGCTAAAATATAATAAAGCTTCAGGACACGACGGTATAATTGCCGAGGTCTTAAAAACAAGCAAGACAGTAACAAGTAGTGACCTAAAGAATTATAGACCTATATCGTTGTTCAGTCAAGTATACAAACAGTTTAGGGAATTATTGACAATTGGTTGACCTACAAATTATATAATTACCAACACATTAAACAGGCTGGCTTTCGCAAAAGATATAGTACATTAGACCATCTGCTGACTAATATAGTACAACTATAGTACAATTATAGTACAACTATTATAGTACAACTATTACAACAATTATAGTACAACTAGACGAAAATACAAATCTCATCCCCATTAAGAGAGGAGTTCGACAAGGTGCGGAAATCACTAAAAGAGCAAGACTGGCAAGGGCAGAATTTGGAAAACTCAGTTGGATACTAAAGAACCGCAAAAGACCTTAATACTTAAGTGTTCAGTGTTCAACCAATGCATCCTTCCTATCATGGCATATGTCAAACCTGGACCCTAACCAAATATGAATAAATTAGCCAGAACAGAAACGGCAAAGGAATGAGTAATGTTAGGTATACGACTGTCAGATAAACAGAGGAACGACTATAAACAATTTTTTCATATACTCTTATTAAATTTAAATAAATCAGTTTATTAATAAAACAGTTCTGACAGGTCAATCATATTTTGTTCGTGAAACAACACGTTTAATTAATAACACTAACAATATTATTACCTTTTACTATAATTAACAATACAATTATTTTTTTTGCAAAATTGACAAAAATATTGGTTGCAGTAATTTTAAAATAAGATTTTAGGAACTAGGAAAGAAATCTGCAACAGCAGCTGCCAGATAAAATAAATTGAAATTATCTGATATATAAAATGTAAAATATGTATTTGCCTAAGTACTAAATAAAAAGTTATGTGAAAAATAAATTGTGTTTTATGTAGTTCGGTATTATGTTAGGTAATCGCGAAATCAAAAATATAACCTAACTATTATTTTTTATTGTGGGTGAGATACGATGTTAGAAGATTTAATAAAATCGGAGGGTATGATCAGTATGATGTTTAATGTTTATACTCTTAGTACCAGAATAAAATATTTGAGGCAAAATCGAACATTTTAATTTTTGTAATGATAAAGACTTTTTAAAAGGTTTAGATCACATAAACCGACAGTAATCTATATTCTTACAACATATTGTAAATAGTTGTTAACAAATGATTATAAAAGTAGGTATATACATCCTTTTCTTTACTTATTTTAGGCTTTCAATGTTTTCATTATCTTGATAATTAAACAAATAGATTAATTAATGTTTTCAAGAGATATTGGTGCTATTAATTAAATAATAGTAGTACAGACTATCTAGTTTAAGATTCCAAAATGAAAAATATGCACATAGTTCCTAGGTTGAATTCTTTTGGTGGTAGTTATAAAATACTTTCAATTATATATAAAAAAAAAGAGCTCAGAGGAAGTATACAAAATATCCAGAGTGTAGTAGGAAATTTTCAAAACTTTTAATAAATCTTTTATACAATATATGGAATATTGATTTTAAATTCTGACAATATCGTGGTACCCCTTGAATATGTTTTTTAAGGTACCTACTAGGTAGGAATAAATAATTATGTATTCTTAATAAGAAGTACAAATGGAGATAATAGTAATGGGTTCATACTTGGACATTCTGAGTATACAGTGAAGCCATTTTTAAA
Organism: Diabrotica undecimpunctata; assembly: GCF_040954645.1. Lineage (NCBI taxonomy): Eukaryota > Metazoa > Arthropoda > Insecta > Coleoptera > Chrysomelidae > Diabrotica > Diabrotica undecimpunctata. Next base: position 86,016,881 of record NC_092808.1, on the reverse strand, counting down.
AAGTCCACTAAATAATCCAGGAACAAAAATTTGTATAATGAATGCCATATTAAAACCAAATATTTAACAGAAATTTTTATGTATGTACTAGAAGGTTTAAGTTCTATTTCATCCAATGGAAGTGGCTGTAAAGTTTAAAAGATTTAACTGTTCTAATTTATAGCAACATTCTAGAAGTATAACCGAGCAAGAGATTAAAATAAAACAATTTTAAAGATAAATTGCTAAATGAAGACATTAATGAAAGCTATAATTTAATTAATATAATTAAATAATGTCTACCCTCCAGATAACTATTTGTCAGATCGGACAATATTTATCTGGAGGTAAAAAGACCCGCCCTTTCATGCAAGAAGTTTATTATTTTAAAATTTTAATTTTTAATTCTTTTTCAAATTTTGTTGACCCTTAAGAATTGGCTGCGAATTTGGTACTTAATAGGTAAAAAATATAATACAAAACTCAAACTTTCCCAACAAATGAATTGCCAAATTTGCATTACGCTAGTTTTTATACGTAGATATATTTCATAAGACTACTTTACGTAAAAATTCAGCCATTCTCCAAAAGTGACTTATTTGTTATAAAAGTTGTACAACAGAATAAAATATCATTTTGTTGTTGTCGTCCTAGCCTTATATAGTAGGAAGAGAGAGAAAATTGAGTGGAGTGACTGTAGATAACAATTGATTGGATCCCCCGCCGCATGGTGACGGGCAAAATCACTGGTATATAATATTGTATTATGAGAAATTATACCTTGTTAAAGTTTAAATTCATTAACTGAATTTGTCGCGCATATTTTTTACAGCCCGGGTAGTATGGGTGCACTGGCTAGGAAAAATATTCTCTTTTGTATTTTTGCCAAACTTACTTCTCCTCTTATAACTACTCCACTTACATCAAAAATGCATGTTGCCAATAGAAAATGATGCTCAATTTTTTCGTACAAATTGTTAAATTAATTTTTTTTGTCTCTAACAACTTTTTTTTTTAGGTTAATTGGTTGATTCTGAGCAAAAAATGTTGTTAGTAACTTTTTCCTTAATGTATCGTTTTCGAGTTATTAATAATTTAAAGTTTTAAAAAGGGCAAAAATAGCGATTTAGTTTAGCAATCATCAAAATAAACATAAACTCCATTTAATAAGAAACCGAATAGTTTTTTAGAATAAATTTAACACAAATCATTGTTTTTATCTGTTAATTTAATAAGGTGTCAAAACCACATATAGATGTTTAAGAAGTTATAATTTTTCATAATATAATATTATATAAGTACACGATATTTTGTTCCAAAAATAATTTTTTTTATTAATACAAAACTGATTTGTTCGAATGTATTTGGAAAAAATTAAAAATTGTTTATAAATAAATATGATGATATTATTTTTTTCACCCCTCCCCCCCCCCGGAAATCCTCGGAAAATTCCAGAAAATAAAATCAACAACACAAAAAATTTGTTTTCATTTTATATCAATAATGTAATAATACTTATATATTGGTAATTTTTTAAACATTATATTATTATATTTCTGATATTAATTATAAATGTATTTTGATATTTGATATTGATTTTTTAAAAAATAGTCCCTAACTTCGTTCCTATTGGTCATAGAAGAATTTTTTTTAAATGTGAGTTTTTTTACCAGCTATCCAATGGTTGTACGTAAAAGTCAGTAGCTTGAAAGATATAGAAATTATTACAACTGTTTATAAGTAAAAAACATAGGTACCCCTTTTTCAAACGTTTATTTTGTAAATAATTTCGATGAAAACGCAATATGCATTTAACTTCTGAGATAGTCTAAGTCTTAAAGAATCCTATGGAATTTGCTAAATGTGTCCAGCATCAATAATAAAGCAAGTTTAATAGTTTAAATATTTTGCCTCAGGGATAAATAATTTAAATAAATTTTAAACTATTCGACCGATCGGGGGCAGAGTTCGTACAAATTTAAAAGACGGTAATTCCTCGATGTTCGAATGTATTAATAACATTTTATTTTGTTAATAAAAAAATTAATAAAATTTATAAATTAGTGTAAAAAAACTGCTTTTTTGCAAATATCTCCGTAAATTATTTAATTTTAATTTAAAAAACCAGAAGATAAAGATATTCTTAATAATAAATGATATATGATACATAAAAAATAATAAAAATGATATAAATATTGTTTACGTAGAATATAAGGGAAAAAACTTATAGACCAAAAATCAAATTGTGACCGCAAATTATTGTTTAAAAAACACGTAATGTAAAAAAACGAGTACTTTTTCATCTATTCGTCATCTAGTAACCCCCACCTATGTCTTTAAAGCTTTGGATATCTGCGAAAAAATTTTCGACCTTTTTTTTTAACCAGACTATCAGACTATCAGTGCTATTGTAAATTTCGCAAAAACTGTTTAATCGATCTGGCACATCCTTTACACACAATACAAACACGATGAGTTCAGGTAACATAAGTTATTAACAATATTCTAAAACAGCGATTTTGTTGTTTATTTTGCAATAAGTTTTAAGATTATTATATTATTTTTTTCTTGAAAAGTTCGTCTGATGACGTCAAATCTGTGAAGAGACAGGTTTTTCAGTTATGAGCAAAATATTAAGTTAACCATTTTTATTGTTTATTTAAAAATAGTATTACTAATTATAATTAATAAAACCCTATATTTACTCGATTCGCTATTCCCAGTCCGAACTGTCTATTGAATTTAGTAATTATTTTTTTGCGAAGTTAGTTACTTTTTGGCAGACTAAAAGTGGATGGAAATTACTATACAACCAAGCACAAGTACTCATAGCCAATATTAATAATAAACAAACTAAATAGTTAATAAAATAGAACTTTGCGAATTACCGACAATCAATGTTTATTTATCTGCACCATATAATAAATAGTTATGTTAAATTATAACAACTAAAATATATTATTTAAATATATACTACCCAAAATTTGATGGGTTTAGTATACACTTCCACTATTTAAAATAATTCTTCTTTTTTTAAAGAAAGAAGTCTGCAATAGTAGGATACTTGAGCTATTAATACTGAAAAGTAGGAATTGTTGTGTTGTAGGTTTCCGACAATGAATCTGTCAAAATATGCCCGAGCTAAGCGAATGGAGTATAAGAGTATTTTTGTAATATATCATAATACATATTTGAACTGATAAACTCGTTTATACTAATTTGATTGGTCTAATAAGAATACTAGACAATAACTCAAATAATTTGTCTACTGTATAAATGTAACTTTCTATTCTGTGATATAATCCATACGCTAAATAAAAAGGTAATTATTTATTAAGCCGGAACGCCTCAAAAATGCCAAATTTTTTGTGGACTTAGCCGAAAAAGTGAAAAAACCTCAAATTTTAATGTTTTCTTTGCTTTAAACTAGTAAAAGTGCCCAAATAATCAAAAATACAGAAAAAATAACAAAAAAAGTAGTATGAATAAAAAAAAATTACACAAAAAGCAAAGAAAAGTATATATACATGTCTTAATAAAAAAAAACGTAACTAAAACATATTAAATCTCACTGTTTTTTACTGGTAAATTATGAAAAAAATGGGTAAAATTGTTTAAAATAATCAAGATTTTTAATATTTCAAAACAATATGGCGGCCATGCGCAAGAAGTTAAATTTTATGTACTTTTGCATTGTTGCCAGTTTTAACCTTTAAAAGATCTAAAAATTTCATGAAAATTACCTTAATTAAAACAGGTGGATACAATCTTAATAACCACGTGCAAAACGAGTACCCGTTAACCATCGTCTTATTTTATTATTAAAAATGTAAACCAATAAACCAAATCTAACCTAACACTGATAAAAAAAAAAGCAGTAATATAAATAAATAAAATGTTATAAGATAATTAAAAATCAAAATTTTTATATTTCATAAGAAAACATGAAATTAAAACTAAATCAACGTAACCAAATCTAACCTAACGCTGGTAAAAAAGCAGTAATAAGAATAAAATTTTATCAAACTTTTTATTGTTCATAAGAAAACGTGATAATAAACGTATAGTAACGTAACCAAATCTAAACTGACCCTTGTAAAAAAGCTATACTTTTCAGTTAAAAGTAGGTAATAATTTATAAACTTTACGTTTTAGGTAAATTTTTATTTTTCATTAGAAAACATAATTTTGAATAACTATGGCAACACTGGTTAAAATTACCCTTCTTGATCATAAGAAACAGTTGTCATTCCTGTCATTTCTTGTTGTTGCATGGTAAATAATGGCGAATATAATCGGAATTATATAAAAAAAGAACGCTTTGCACCGAATAAAAATCATTGCACAATCATTAGTATGTGAAGGAGAATTCATTGATATATATTTCATCTCCGTAGACACGGTTCCGGTTTATTAAACTAGTACCAATAAAAAATATATACATATATTGTACTTATATTATTCAGAATATTATGAACTGTAATATACATATACTATTAATATATTCCACTTTACTGTATATTTAAAATCAAATTTCCAAAAAAATTCATTATTTCGCTATTAATATTTATGTTAGAGGAGATAATTAGTTAAAAGTAATTTATAGTGTAAAATATACAGTAGTATAAAAACGAAACACTTATAGAAATTACAAATATTCAAGGCATAAAACTTTCAAACTAAAATCACAAATAATATAATTAAAATATTAAAATATCACTTACAGTTTACCGTTTAAGAGGCTTTCACGTCAAGAGGCTAATAGATACTACAACTGACTACAACTAATACGGTACAGGCGAATTTTTACTGGAATATTATAAAAACCAGTCAACTTACTTTCGTTGTGTTTTTGTTTTATATTACAGTGTGGATAATAGCTAGTTTTTACTACTACAAATTAATACAGCGTATTTATGATGATATAATTATATATTTTATCGGTATTTTTGTCCTAGAGTATGAATATTTGTTTTTTATTAATTGATATACATATTAATACATGTTTTTATTTAAATTTGTAATAATTTCAATTTTTTGATATAGAGAAAAATATAAATCCTAACAAATTACGAAAAAAATAAACAGTTTATTTTATTTTACCAAAGTATAAACTTCAAATATTAAACAGGGGACATAAACTTGTAAAATTTTCCACGTTAAACAATAATTGCAAGGATTTAATTCTTAAGTTTTTAAACTGCACAATCGCGCAGATTTTGCGTGTGCTCTATAAATAAACCGTATTTCTACACATCAAACAAATGTATGGCGTTTTCTTTTGTTTGCGGGTGAACATCGTTTACAAGCTCTTTTAAGAAATATTCGTAATTTTCGTCAACTTTAGGATTTTCAGTATCCGCCCAATGCATAACCGAACTTCTCGACCGATGCGAAAATTTCCACATCTAATTGCGTGGCCAATTGTTTTATGAAATCACACCTGTTAATTTTTCTGTTGTTGCAATATGATTGATGCAAAATATATAAATTTTCAAAAGATACATCGAGCAATATTAAAAAAAAATTACCATGGTTCATCGAGTTGTTTTTCTTTCTCTCGGATTTATGCTTCACTTATCATCTAAGGAATCTACCCCTCCTTTTGTTAAATTGTAGAAAGCGATTATTTTAGGTTGTTTTAACTGCATCAACCCCTAGAGTTATAACAGGGATGTTACCCTCTCATACTAGGGCATTTTGTTGAGATTGCCTATTAGAACATATGTGATGTCCTCCTTTTTTCCGATTGTCGATCGCTCGTCATCCCACATACGATTAAATACATAAATACCTACCGACCATCGTTATTTCAGCCTCATCGCTGCCTTGCCTTCAAGTGGAAGACAGAGTAAAGTACCTTTTTTTTACACTTGTGTTGTCAATGTCTCCCAATTTTTCCCACCTCCGCTGGCCCAGTTCTGCTTCCCCGATAACTGCTAGAACTACATCTAGCTTCTTCTCTTCCTTATCTTTTATCGAGAGCACCTTTCTCACATAGTTTTGGATTCAATTCCACCAGCGCTTATTCATCACCATCTTTTCTATCATCTTAACTGCCGACTTAAACACTCTCTATTTTATTCCTTTCTCTTATCCATCTGGAACACACTAAAAAGGTATGTAATACAGTGTTAGAAGTCTTACAATATAGACAATTATTTGATTTAGCCTTGTAGAACCTGTGCAGGTAGCTACGGAAGCTCCCATGTTTTGTGAGCACTTGCGTCAGATATTAGTCTAAACGCCTGTGCCCGCAATCCAGTCAGCTCCGCAGATTCGGTCTCAGTGACTTTGTCCACTGTGCCAAATCCCTATTTTACTGATCCTGCCATATTCCAATAAATGTGGCCCTTTCATCACTTTTATAATTGGTATGACTTAGCCACAGTCTGTTGAGGACTACTTGGTCATGTCTGAAAAGGGTAGTAATGCAAAAGTAACATCTGGTTTAATAATGTTGGGTTTTGCTTCTGTGGCTCCATTTTTCTGGCCAGGTTTTATTAATGTAGGTATTTATTATAGTTTTCTGATCTCAAAATATGGAACGTTTTGCATTATATGGATTGTCATGTTGCTGACAGTTTCTACTGCTGCTTTATTAGCCGCTTTGTTCCCGTAGATGGGTTGGTACCCATAAGAATGGTACGTTTTTGTCACGTTTTTAAAAATTGTGTAGCATGCTAAATTGGCATGAGTAGGATACGTCTATTCGATACCACTTAGGGTACTCAGAGGATCTTATATAATAATAAAATTCATATCGTTGCTAGTACATTACTTTCGTGCATTGGAGATTGCTTGCAGTTCTCCAATATATCTGTCACTCCAGTGAATAAGTGGTTAAGTCAATTTTGCATAGTTTTCAGGAGATGAGTTACAAGTTTTGACAACATGTCATAAATCGATTTTATACGATAGAATGCTAAAACATTTACAAAAAAATTAGATAGAATACAAATGTATTATTGGTCTCATTCTGTAACTACTAAGTGATTAGGATACTGAGATATGAGACTTAACCATTTATTCACCGTCGACTTACCCAGTTATTCACATCAATATATTAATAAAAATAAGCCAATCTGTGTATTTTATTTCTTGGTTTAATGACTTAAAACATAAAAAAAGGATATCTCTTTATTTTAAATTTAACAAAAACAGTTTAACAGTTTAAAAAACATTTATTATGAATTATTTGGTGTATCTTCGTCAGGATCCAATTCTTCCAGGTCAGGATCATTGGCGACATCGTTTTTCATTTTCAGGTTTTGATAAACTGAATGGAATGAAGGATCTATTAAAGGCAATAAAGACAATAAGTCTTTTTTCTTTTCTGCTGCTATCGGTACTGATTCGTTGTTAATATTGGGTAAACTAAATAATATAGTTGGACGTCCTCTACGAGCAAAATTTATTGTTTTGAAATGATCTTCTTCTTTTAATGAGCACTTAAATGAAATTTGGCCGCCGCTTTGAGCATATTGAAGCCATTGGACAGGTTTCCACAGAAACCGTTCGCCATCATTATCAATTTTTTTAATAATGTAAGGGCCATGTTTCTTCACAAGCGAATTAAAATCGAAGAAATTCTCTTTCAACATCATAATAATTTCAAAAGGATTTTTTTGTTTAGCAATTCTGATTAACTGTGCCCAGTCGTTAAGATGATTTATTTTGACGTGACAACGTCTTAAATTAGGTTGTGGCTCGGAGTCACTCATGAAAAAGTGTAACGCCCGCTCACGTCTGTTACGATGAGTCACCGAACGAGAGAGAGGCCCGCCGGACCGGCGAATGCCTTGCGTCTCTCTCCCACTCAAACATGATCGGTCCGCTGCGCGCGCAGCACTAGAGAATTAGGCGCGTTGAATCGGTGCGTGCTTGTGTCTCTGTCTTTCTCGAGCGTTCTTGGCGTTGGAAAACCGAGAAAGCGTCATAATACAAGTTCACACGTGTGGTTAAAGTATCGTCAGCTGTGTCTGTAGTGAAAATGTAGAGTGCTTAGATTCGTCATTTACAATAACTACAACAATAAAGGTAAATAATTGTACACTAATATTTCATTATCGTAAACTATGATTGATTGATTAATTGTTAGATTGACACAAAAGTTGAGAAACTGAGTTTATAGGTTATGTCATACTATTGACAAATGTTGATAGTGTTAAGTAAATTATTAGTTTAAATCACTCTGCAATCAATCGTAATTCAGTCGATTCAGTCATATCAATAAATATTCTACCGAGAAAAAGACGTTGTCACGTAAAATCTTCGCCCGTAAAACCGACTTTACAGGCAACCGATTTTTTTAAATTAGTTTTTTTCTTGGCCCTTTCAATAACGGAGTGGTCAGTATCACACTCCATATGGGTATGACCACTAACCAAAAATTTGTGGTTGATCTTCAGGTTTGCCTTTTGATTCACAAAATTAAGAAACATTAATGCAACGACGTTATTTTTATTTTGACCGCCACACGTATCGGAATAAAATGTTACTTCTGTTTTTTCAGAAGACAAGTGTGTTAAAAAATGATTAAGGCATGAGGCGATTTCATTAGCTCCCCTGCCAGATATGGTTTCATCCCACAAGTAGCAAGTTGCTTTGTCTGTTACCATGTCATGCACCGTGAGGTTAAAGCTCCACAGCTGCCTCTTGTAGAAAGAAACTGAGGTTGTAAGGTAAGTGGTAGGCAGGCACTGTTGCAAGTCAAATGCATAAACTCCTTTCGATTGATTTTCTTTAGCAATTGCCTTGTCTCGACTTTTCTGCTCATAAACAAATTGAGCCATGTTATGATGTTCGTCTCTTTCGGCTATTAATTGGGTTTTATATTCTCCTGAAGATAATTTAATTTGTACATTAAAATTGTCACATTTGTGACATGTATCTTGCTTTGGTTTTTTAAAAGCTAAACCTAAATCACGAAAGATTTTAGTGTAAATAGTTAGGCAAACAGAAGATGCTCGTCCTTCCTTATACAAATCAAACATTTTTGAAATAGTCAAATTGGATGGTAAAAATTTCTTATTAGTTCGATTTCGACAATAGTGGCTCTCGTAATTGGGGAATGACAAAATATGGGACTTGACATCCTGCAAATCTTTTAAGCTCCATTTACTACATACTACATACAGTCTTTTTGTATTATACCACTTGCAGAATTTGTCTTTTTTTTCTATTACTAATTGGACAAAACCTTTTGTTTCGCCCAATATTTTTTGGAAACAATCTCGGCATACTTTTACTTTTTGTTTATCAATTATTAAATGGTACGAGCAACTGCATGACCTGTCTTTTTTTGGATTAATAATATTTTTTTTAGTCTTATTATCATTTATTTCTATTAAAGAACCACCGTAACTGGCCCTCTTGTTTCTACTTCCTAAATTCCAATAGTTTTCGAAGCAAATTTTTTTATCATTTTCTGTTATCCTGTCATTGCATTTCATTCTACATGATTTTAAAGTACCCATTGTTCGTTCAGAAATTATTTTTCCTTTTTCGGTTATATATGATTTTCCTAAATTTCTCAATTTTTTGCATTCGGCTCTCTGACGTCTGGATCTCCCTCTTTTAATATCTTTTTTATTATTATTAGTTCTTACCTCAACAACTTCAGTGTTACATGAATTACTTCCATTGTTGTCTTCTTGGCACATATTTGTTTTTTATGTCCGCTTAGTGTTGGAGTTTCCTTCATCTGACGAGCTTGAATATCCAGCCTGTGGTAAATAAATCGGATCAGCAATGCTATCATCTGAACTGAAATCTTCCAGCACGTCAACTGCAAAGATATTACTAGCTGATGATGTATTTGCGACATATACATCTGAAACAAAGAACTGTTCTAGAAAGGTTTTGCACAAATCTAAGTAAGTAACCTTTCATTAAATCGCTATCATTATTGTCTTTTAGTTTGTTGTCTTCTTGGCACATATTTGTTTTTTTCGTCCGCTTAATGTTGGAGTTTCCTTCATCTGACGAGCTTGAATATCCAGGCTGTGGTAAATAAATCGGATCAGCAATGCTATCATCTGAACTGAAATCTTCCAGCACGCCAACTGCAACGATATTACTAGCTGATGATGTATTTGCGACATCCACATCTGAAACAAAGAACTGTTCTAGAAAGGTTTTGCACAAATCTAAGTAAGTACCTTACCTTTCATTAAATCGCTATCATTATTGTCCTTTAGTTTGTTTGAATCAAAAGCAGGCAGCACAATCTTTTTTGACAAAGCTTTTTCTTTTAATTCTCTCAAAAATATTGACCGGGAATGCATATTTTAAACAGAATGCAGAAATAGTACGAAGAAATAATGTTATCAGTCACAGAGTAAAAATAAAATGAATGTAATTTTTTAATTTATCCTCGATAATAATATCGTTATATGCGCGTGTACTTCCCCGAATAGTGTTAATTAATAATTCAATAAATGTACATACAACGCTATCTAACGACTAGTGTATAACTACGCTGTAGCTCATCCAAAGGTATCTGCTTTGGATCGTAAATTAGCCAGAAAATGTCGTGATGTAATAACTTATATTATAGTTAACCAGTTGTGCACACTGGTCCAAAAAAGGTCAACTCGACTTAACCTGTTAAGCACAGAAAACGATTATTGGTCATAACTGGGCAGGGTAATTTAACCATTTATTTCCTAAGACATTATTTTATATGTTATTAGGTAAGTCGAGTTAATCTAAATAGTACGTAAATTTTAAAGATGGCCAAAAATACACATACGTATAACTTTGGCTAGAGTCAGCTTACAACTTAACTACTTGTTCACAACATCGGAGTTCACATTCTTTCCTCATTTGTGCACTTAACCCATTTTGGCAAAAATTCGACTTAACCACTTATTCACTGGAGTGACAGATATATCCTACACTCCTTGGTTAGGTAGGTGACAGAAGTACTGTCTTGGAAAATAGCTGCATCAACTTTACCATTTATGCTTTTGAAGGCGTCGGTAAAAACTAGTTTGAAATCAGAATAACTGGAGAAGGTAGACTGGCATTTTGTTTTATTTTAGAAGGATTGTGTGAATGTTTCGGATAGTTGAGTTAGGTAAAATCTACTTTTGGCATTTGAACTTTTCAATGAGAAGACTCGATCTGTATATAAAAGTGGCTCTAATTTGACGTATATAGTATTCAAATCGATTTATGTATACATTGAAAGGTAAATTTCTGGGTGACTAATGTGAGTACAAATTTAAAGAGCTTTCCCTTAATAATATTGTTATGAATGGGTTTTCATTTACGATGAGATATTTAGTAGCACATTTCATTAAAAAATATTGCGTAATGCAGTGGCTTGGATGATTTCCAGTTTTTTCAATTGACTTTTAGTAGCAGTTTCGTAGCATATACATCCGTAATCTAATTTGCTTATCATTAGAGCTTGATTTAATGGTAGTAGAATGTACAGTTCTGTTTATCAGAAAGTTTGTTGTGAAGGCTGAGAATTTTGCGTATATTTTCCAACTTTTCATGGTTCCTAAAATGGCCACGGGGTGTCAAATTCTTTTGTGCTGTCATAGAAAATTAATATTAATTTTTGTTTATATATGAGTGCTTCATATATTTCAGATTATCACTTTGGATGAATGTAAGGAGATTTTTCTTTTCTAAGGACCAATTTAATCTTTTACTTCGAATTTTTTCCATTATTTTACAAATGCTATAGGTAGGTCTAAACGAGTTTTTTGGTTTATTGTCGTTTTTTTTTAAAGTATAATATTTGCTTCGCATCAGAAAGATGGAAACTTATCGGTCGAATAAATTTTGTTGAAGATCTCTGTTAAATATTCGCGCTAATAAGTAAATTTAAAAATAAAATAGTGGTATGACGGCAGGTCCTTAAGAGTTTCATTTAATTCATCATCATCACTAATTTTAAGTGTTATGGAAGTGTTTAGTGAGCAAACATTATCCTCTATCTTAATTTTTGATGTTCATATTCTTTGTTTATGTTCTGAGGAAGCTGGGCAGTACTGCTGATTGCTTGAATACAATTGATAGTGTTCTCTTGAAATTTCTAACATTTTCTGTTGGTTTTATTTTATAGTTATTAAGTAGATATGGTTAAATATTTCTAAACCTTTTAATATTATTATTTTTTGCCATATATTTCTTATTAGTAAATTGACGATAAGTAATTGGTTCTGCTATCTTTTTTTGCTTTCTGTCTCTCTCAAAAGGATGTTTTTTAAAAATTTTTGTGCGTTTTCCTCGCAGAATCTTTGGCTGCGTCTAAAATTATGTCGTTAAACAATGATAGTGTAGTGTCTGTAGGACATTATATAAATCTGGTATAGTTAAGTTTATTAAGTTTAAGTATTTTTCTCAATAAGCTCACTTTTTGTCCGATGAGTGTTGTAAGTACAAGTTTTTTCATCTTTTGTCATGGGTAAGTATTATTGGAAAATGATCACTGTCATATGGTGGTCTAATGTATTCCATTGTAAAAATGGAGCTAGGGTTGATTTACTTATGGATAAGTCGATCGGGAAAAATTTTAAATTATTATGTATTAAATCTACTAGGTGTTCCTGTATTATGTTATTAATTGCGTCTTATAAAATCCGTCAATTTTTATCAGTTTTTGGGGATTCCCATACGATGTTGTAAGAGTATATATTACCCAAAATTATCAGACGAGTAGTCTCGTCTAAATTAAATTAAATTAAGTTTTAAAATTATGTATTGCTGAAACCGCTACTACTTCCGGATTTGTATTTAACGTATCTTTTTGGATTAGATGGTTGTGAGTACAAAAATTCCGACTCCACCACTAGATATGTGTATCGGGCGTACCTTTTTTTTGTTTTACTTGATTGTTGCAAAGACGAAGTTCTTTAAGACACAAAGGAATTTTTAAGATTTTAAAAGGATAGAAGTGGCAAATTTTTGCATCATTTTGAGGTTCTTTAATTGATATTTTCGGCAAAATTTAGCTTGTTCGTGTGACTTTTAAAGGTTCAGTGGCTTTTTTGTCTGTGACGACTGGAGTAATACATTGTGTATTTATGTACCAATATTTTGTGTTTTTGACTATAAACCGCTAAAAAGTTAGTTTTAATAAAATCAGATTTTAATCGGCGTTATATAACCCAATTGCAGGGTTGAAAATATTTCAGGTTTGTTGACTTCCTTATCAGTACTTTTCTAATGGTGCGTCGAGGATATAAATATTACAGCTTTGCTTTTTTTGCACATAAGGGAAAAGCGTCATGTTGTTAAATATCCCAATACAAGAACGAATTTTAGTATCATTAGTTTGTCTGCAATCTTGATTTTTTTGGTAATTGCTCCGGATCTTTTCAATAAAAATATTCTTCGAGGTAGTTATAATTCTAATGACTGTTTCATCAAAAAATAACTTCGGGCTATTAATTTCAGTTTCAACAGTGCGTGCGTTTTCTATTATACCAGGTATAAAGTTGATAATTTTATGAGAATGGACACGAACTTGTAAACTGGATTTAATGTTTTTCCATTTAGTCACTCTGTCTTTTTACGACGTGCTTTATCAGAATCCCCAAAATGAAGTTTCTTCATGCTGGGTCAATTCTTTTTGCTCCAATGTTTCTTGTTCAAATTCTGTTTCGTGACCACTCCTTTCAGTAAATTCATATCCATATAGACACCACTTGATGTCTCCTCAAACCATCGAGACCAAACTTCTGGGTGTTGCTTCGTTTTACACGTGTTATTTTATTATCAGACAAATTATTACCTTAAATATAACACAGTAACTATAAATGTTTCCAATGTTAATAAATAAAAGTTACCTTGACGTTTGAAAACAATAAAATCAAATATCTGTAGTGGAGCCAGATGCTGTAACGTCGGTGGACACGTGGTCTACAATCGTAGGCCAGTACTGTTCTAGGCTTGACAAAATACTTGACTGAAGTACTGAACATAAATAAAACCATGACTAGACGCCTGCTGGCAACAGCTACTGAGATGCGGGCGCATGAAGGAGAAAATGAAAAAGAGCTAGAAGTGTTTGAAAAAAGATGGTCTACAATTGTATACCACGTGCTTAACAAAGGGCTGTCTTAACGCTTATGCAATAGAGGCTTAAAACAGTTTTTGTTTTTTATTTAAAAAATATCGGATCAACCAAAAGGTTATTAGCGAATACATGATCAGTAAGCTATAGGTACATTACAGTTTAATAAATAAACCTATTTAATAATGATTGTTAAGTGTTCATTGGGGCACATTTCGTCTAGCAACTAGGATAAATCGTTGGGTAGATAATAATGATAGTTGTTGGTTATGCTGTTGTCAGTCACATAGTAAGTGGTTTTTACTTCAAGCAGTGTTGCATGAATTCCACAATGAAGGGTCGCTGTAAGACTGTGTCAGTTTGGTTTATCCTAGACAAAGTTAAGTTAGGACCGTTTGTCAGCGACAATTGCTAATTTGTGGGCTTTAAGGTGCTATATCTTTTTGATTTCTGTAAGTTTGGATTGTAATTGAGAATACTTGTCTTTCCATATGCATAAAGTCACTTGATACAGATAATTTGACTATCATCGCTCGTTGCTGCACTACGCGCAGTTTTATCTGCTTCCTCCTTACCTTCAATAGCAATATGAAAAGTAAGTCCTTCAAATTTAATTTTTTATTTGTTTCCTAGACTAGTAGAAGCTCTGATTTAATTCTCTTTTTAATTGGATTGTTGAGATATAGACGTCTATTTTCAGTCCTGATCCCCCAGAGGGAGTGTAGTTTTCAACGGAATGTCGTGTATTATCCGTTTCCAAAGATCTGGGTCTCTGGTCATTTCTTTTAGCCCATGCATATATTTTTTTGGCAACATGGTAACCAAAACGTAAACAAATATTTTATTTGTCTGCAATAAACTCAATTTCTGAGAGTTGTTACGGGAAATAAATTATTGAATATATCCAGTGAACAATATAAGACACTAAGTGAAGGAGAGTGCTAAGAAAAAAACTTTGCTAAGAAAAAAAGGCCCTATAAAAAGTAAGATCGCTGTAATTGATAAGGCTAATTAACATCAAAGAAGAAACTCTGACTTTTGAAATTGCGACGTTGCCGTTGTGAGTAGACTTTCGGGGTAGACACAGAAAAATAACAACGGTTAATAAACATAAAATAAATACGGTAAACGCCGTCTTCTCTGAACTGTTGAGGTAGAAGATAGTGTTTGGCGCCGGAAAATGGAAAAATATATGAAAAATTTAGACAGTGATGATACACTTTCAGAAGGTTGGGCAAAAAGGAAGGACAGATATAAAGACAGTTATAAGACAAGTTCTCGAGAACACCAACAAAAACTCCAGAGAAAAAAAATGAGCCAACAAAAATTTATCAATTACTAATAATGATGAGGTCACCGATGATATTAAGGAAATAAACAAAAATCAAAAAGAATGCAAGGAAACGATAGAAAAGCTCATAATGGAAAACAGAGAGCTGAGAAAAGAAAATTCAAGAAAATATAGAGATCAAAGAGGAACTCAGAGAAATAACAAAAAACATGGAAGTTATGGAAAATCACCGTCGAATAAATAACATAGTTATGAACGGCCTAAGGATAGACACATATGAGCAAGCAGAGTTAAAAGGAACAATCAATAATTTCTATCAAACAACATATAGGGGTAGAGGTTAAAATAAGGAATGCTCACAAGTTAGGAGAAAAAACATGCCTAATTGAATTAGAAAACCAAGAAGAAAAAAGAAAAATAATGGAAAAAAAGCACAAGTTAAAAGAAACTAAAGAGTACAAAATATATATCAACGAAGATGCAACCATAAAAGAACGAGAAATATAGAAAACAATTAAAAACATTGCTCAAGAAGAAAGAAATAAAGGAAATGAAGTCAAGATTGGAGTAAAAAAAATATGGTTAAATAACAGCGAATGGAAGTGGAATGACAAAGAAGGCGCAATATGTAAAAAAACATCAAAAAACTAGCAACCAAATGTACTACTGAAATAACGTTGACGAAACAAGCACAGAACAAGGTTAGCGATAATACAAAAAAAGGAAAAAAAGAGGAAAAAATTGAAAACCGGACCAAAACACAAGAAAACATTACGAAAAGAACACTTACTTTTAGGAACACAGAATGTAAGAGGCACATATGGAGAAGGCAAACTTAAACATTTAGCGAGAGAAATCGAAAAGTTACATTTTGACATAGTAGCTTTACAGGAGACGAAACAGCTGGGAAATGAAATATTAGAAATAGAAGATACCACGTGCTAAATAGACCACGTGCTCATCGAAAAAGAAGAACAGCAATGTATAAAGAAGATAAGAACATACAGAAGACCAGACGCTGACTCGGATCATTACATGGTGGGCATCAAAATTAAGCAACTAATACCAGAAAACAAAAACAAAACAAAAAAAAGAAATGTATACATAACCCAATTCGATTAGCAACAAAGAAAGAGCAAGAAATATACGAGGAAACAATGGAAAGGGAATTAAAAAATATACAAATAGAAGAGCAAACTGAGAACAAATGGGAAAACATAAAGCAAATAATTAACAAAGCAGCAAAAGGATGTAATAAACAACAGAATAAAAAGAGGCAAGAATGGTTTGATATAGAGTGCCAAAAAAGGAATAGAACTAAGAAAATCATTAAGGATGGAAATTATCACGAAAGAAACAACAGAGACAAAGAATAAATATAGGGAGCAAAGACAAAAAGTAAAGAGAGTGCTGAGAGAAAAAAAGAGAAAACACATAGAAAATAAGCTAAAAAAAATAGAAAAGAATTACAGAAATAAAAAAATAAAAAACCTATGTCAGGGTGCTAGAAATAAAAAAAAGGTTTCCAACAAAAAATAATATAAGCGGGGAAGCAGAAATTGTCAAAAGATGGAAAGAGTATTTTGATGAGTCAGATAAAATAAATTATTAGAAGAATTTTTCACTAAGTATTTTTACGTATTTTAACCTTTAATTGTGGCTTATTCCCATTTAAATATAAATTAATATACAACCAATAGTAACATACTGCAGTGAGATATGGACAATGACAAAAAATGAACAAAATTTACTGGAGTTATGAGAAAGGAAAATCCTGGGGAAGATATATGGAGGAATAATAAGGGACGGTTTATGGATAAAAAGATCAAATGATGAGGTAAAGAAATTAACCTAATCAACCTAACATAATAGGAGTCATAAAAGCACAGAGACTAAGATGGCGAGGTTACCTAGAAAGGATGCCGAACACGAGGACTCCAAAAAGGGTAATAAACTACACTATAACTTTAAAAAAGAGAAAAAGAAGGCCAAAAAATAGATGGAATCAGGATGTAGAAAAAGATATGGAAGAAATTGGACTAGAAGGCCAGAAAAGAAAAATGAATAACAAGAAGGAATGGAGAAAAATCACATATCGAACCAGAGAAGATCTCAGTACATAAAGGAAAGCGAAAATGAAGAAAACTTTTTAACTTTTTAAGCCATGGACCTCTAAGGCCTTTAGTGTCATTATTTATATATATATATATATATATATATATATATATGCATATATATATGCATATTTCTGTAATTTGTTTGATCCATCTTGTTGGGGAGCATTCTCGTGATCTGTGGCCTTCTATCCTTTCTTGGACAATAAAATATTTTAATGTTTTCTTTGTCTGCTCTTATAACATATCAATCAAGTATTTTAATTGTTAAAGATAGACTTTTATAAAGAGCCGTTTGCTGAACTTTAGTTTATTTAAAATTTAATTACTCGTCCGCTGGTAGCTTCATGAAAATTTTAACATTCTTATATAGATATATAAGTATGAGCTCTAAGCTTTAAATCGGTATATCGTGGTTATGTGTGCATGGTTGTTATGTAGTCTATCCACTATCATTATCTTTGTCTTTCACCTGTTTAACTGCGGACCAAATTTTTAACTTTTGTTTTTATTAGTTGTATAAGGCCAATAAACTCTTTACAACTATTTGCAAAAAATGCTGTATCATCTGCAAACCAAAGTTTGTTTATTTTTCGGCCATTTGTTGAGATGTCCTTTTCCCATCGTTCAACCGATTCTTTTATAATATGCTTCCCATATATATTAAATAAACGTGAAGAAAGTATACATCCTTGTCTTACATCTTGTGTTGGATAGAATTTCTTGAGAGTGTGAGACTTTAACTGTTCCAGTTGTGTGATCTTATAGTTTAGCCTATATAACCGAAATTTAGTGTTGTGGTACGCCTACTTCTTTTACTATCTGCCATAAGTTTTGCTATTTGACCTTGTTGGACGCTTTGCGATAATTTATACAAAAAATTGATAGTGGGATATTTATTTTCCTGGATTTTTTATTATCTGTCTTATGTTCAGAACATGAAATTTGGTACAGCCAGTTTGCTCTTGGGGCATTTCTCTTTATAGGAAAGTTCTCTTTATAGGTCATACGCGGAGCTGTTTCACAGAGCAATCAACAAAACTATGATCGCCAATATCCGGACCGGATAAAACACTGAAGAAGACGAAAGAAAGTTTTTAGAAAGAGAAGTAGGTATAGTATAGCTGAAGGCTTTGGTATAGCCAGTTTGCTTTTGGTGCAATTCTCTTTATAGAAACGTTTTCAAAAAGAAATATGGGTGTAGTATAGCTGAAGTCCGTGAGGATAAGGACTTTTTGAATATTGTAATTTTTTAGGTATTTGAGGGCTTGATATATTACATAATTGTTGTACTTTAGTAAAAATAGTAATATTTGGATAGAATCACTGTTTATTCTTAAATTTGTATACGTTAGGCAACATAATGTACAAATAATATATATCAATAGTCGGCATAGTGGTTAATTATATAAATATTATTTTGACCCTAAGCTAAGATGCTGATTCAGTGCCTGAACGGGATATCCTAACCCGGTTTGGAATTTCGTTTTATTAACAAGTTGTATGCAGGTAACTTATTAATTAATCACATATGAGCGACTACGATGTAAATGCTTTCGAAAGAAAACTTGTAGATTACCAAAAATTGTGTAAATATCAAACCATTTTGAATAAATAGACCGCTGAAAATGAACCATTCAAAATTATTTAAATAAATAAATATATTGAGCAATAACTGCTGTACAAATGTAACGTTAAATCAATTAAGGGTTAAGTAACTCAAGGATTTTTGTTAAGAAAAGATTGTGAAGCGACACGAAAAGATTAAAGAAGTAGAATTAAAACTCAAATATTTTAATGATAACAAAAATAAAATAAAAATGACTAAGCATATCTCTATATATTTCCCTACAAACTTTAAAAATGATAATCCATACGCTACCGTAACTTTTTTGACTACGTGTATATATTAACTTCATGACATTTTGTATTCTCCGTGATTAATTTTTCTAAAGCAAAAATGAAAATCCTAATATGTGAATGTCATATTTGTACAATATTTTCATTGTAAATGTCATTGATAAATGGATTCTCTCGTAGCTTTATCTTTTTGTACATAATATCGGAATAATCTAAATTGTAATAATAAAACCTTTCAAATTTGTTTTCATTTTTTGACATTTATTTAATTTTACTTCACTGAATGTTTGGATAGTTTTATTTAAATTTTTAAATGACTTATTTTAAAGAGCAAAAATTTCCTTGAAATTTAAAATCCTAATACATTCGCAAAAAGGCATTCGACATTTTTCTCAGTCTTGCATTTCAAGCAGGTGGTTGCAGTCGAAGTTGACATATTTCGCAGGATGTTTGAAAACTTTTGAATTACTTGGTCTACAATTTCCACTTTAAGTTTATATGAAGCTTTCCTCGGAAATGTAGGTACAATATTGCCTGACATTTTACTCTAAAGTTGTTACAAAAATTTTACCATTATTTAATGTCAAATTAAAATAAATAACAACTAAATTTACGATTTTTTTCGTAAGAAGAGATTTTTATAAATATTTTTGTAATAGGAAACGAAGGTTACTTTTGACATATATTTTTTTACTATAAAATATTTCTTTTCTTCATCTTCAATATTCATCTGCCTTAGTTGAAAAATTAAATATTTTTGTTTTATTTGTAGTAGATTTATATTGTCAATATAATGTATATTCTGCTACCATTATTTTGTCTGTATGTTAGTAAGAATTTTATAATCCCTTTATTAACCTATATTTAACTAGCAACTCTAATAATAAGAAAAATATTTTTAAAAACTGTTTTTGCCAATAAATTAGTGTAATTAATTTAGTGCAATTTTAAATGAAATTTGTATCAATTCGACGGTAAAAATTTGGAAGCTGTTGATCAGAGTGTCCTATTGACAAAAATTAAAAAGCTTTCTAAGGTGAAGAATGCAGGTTTCTTATGTAACTTTTGTGTTTTGCAAAAATTTATGTCAGTTTCTATAAAAGTGTATGGATTTTCCACTAATCGGTCACTATGAAATTTCCATTGCTAAAAGCCAGTTTTTAAAACCTAGGTCGTAAAATATCGGTTTTTATTTTTGGCAACAAATGTAAGGCATTTAAAATATTTCTAAAATATCGAATTAAAACTTTCACATAACAAACGATCTAAAACATTTTAATTTATCAAGTACGTTTTTATAAACTAGACTATTTTAGCTTCAATTTTCACCAAATATCGTCTTTAAGGAAGTATTTTTTATTACGAGCAATCGTTTTTATTGTGAAAGTTTAACTCTGCATTAGTGGCGCCCCATATCGGGACACCAGTAGTGGCGCCAAGTGTGACAGACCAAAAATTCAATGATTTATTAATTATAAAATCAAAACAATATTGATGTATTATCTAGCTTACTTCTTTATGAATAGCATTTAGACAATAAAATGTAATTTGGGCCCAATAAATAATATAACCTTACAATATAATTAATAGATGATGGATGTTAATGAATTGTGAAAAATAAAACAAGGGTTTATGCAAATTAACTTTTATTTTATTAAGGTTACAAAACATTAAACTATAAGATTCATTTGTCACACTTAATCCTATGAGTTGCACTTTTAAATATTTTGTGGGTGCAATATACAATCAGGGCACTGAAACTGGGCATGTGTTAAACAAATTAATTTTTTGCACATTTTACAGAAATAACTAGTCTTACTGTCTTTAACACAAAAACCACATCGTTTTTTAATATTTAAATTTTCGGTATTACCTCTTAGAAGTTCACTTGAAGTTCCAGTCACTTCTTGGCGTCGGTTGCGAATAGCTGGAGAGATATTTTCCACCATGGAGCAACGCTTTAGATGCTGGCCGATTAGCTCTGCGGTCAAACATTTTATGTATATTCTACGAAGCAAATTATCATTTTGATTATTGGCCAGATATATAATTTGAGAGTTTACTCCAGCTACATTCATAAGTGTATGAAAAATCAGCATTGGCCATCTCCGGGTTTTTCGAGCTACATTATACGTGGCACAATGTCAGATTGTGATCACGACGAAGTTTTGTAATAAGCTCAAAGCTAATAAATCAATAATTATCACACGTAAGGTTTTTTCCAGTACCCGATATTGGACCAATTAATCTCTCGACAATGCTAACTGGATCATTTTTTAAATAAAAGGGTCCCTCTGGTTTGTAAATCAACATAAATGGTTCTAGATTTAATGTATATGTAGTTTTGGCATCAACTAAAGCAAAGATTTTTAATCCATATTTGTTCGGTTTGAAAGGAATATACTGTTTAAAACCACATCTTTCCTGCAATGCCTTAAGTTTTTCATCTATAGTCCCATACTCGCTAATTTTGTAGGCATTTTTGCAATTTTTAACTCTAAATTAATAACTAGCGATCAATACTGTAACCTCAAAAGCTGATATCAAGAGTACCGATAAGAACTACTTTTTTCGTTCTTCTTTTTTAAATCTTTGAAATTTAAAAATGGATGACAACCCTGATAGAGATGCTTCGGCTTTTCACCATACCAACCAACCAAATACATACTCTAGTGCCCTCACCTCTTTCAAACAGTCAACAAAAGATCCAGCTGTTGTTCTCTCTACTATTAATGACGTAAAAACTAATGAATACAGTATTGCTGTGGGAAATTTAGTGCAACCGAAAAATATTCTATTCGCCCCACGTATCTCTAACAATAGAGTATGTATTTACCTCACCAGTACTAACGTCGTGGAAATAATAGAAATTAGAAGAATAATCACTCTAGCGACAAGACCAGCTATTTCTAATGTCTGTCCTACCATTCCAAACAGTCCAATAGAAGATGAACTAAACAAACTAGGACTTCAAATAGTATCTCGAATAACTTTTTTGAAAGTAGGCACGCCGAATACTCAATATAGCCATGTTTTAAGCTTTCACCGCCAAGTATTTGTTACTTCTGATGATAATATCCTTATTTCAGACTTTGTTAGTCTCCTATGCCCACACCAAATACCTTATATACTTTACCCTCGACCACTTAATTTGCATTAAGTGTGCAACAAAAGGATATCAGGAAACCGATTGTCGATTAACATGTAACAAACAACCCTCAACATAAATAATCAATATCAACCCGAAAATGTAATTTCACATGTACAACAACCTCCCCTACCCACCACACTAACGCCCAAATTTCTAACGCTGAAAACATGGTATCTGATCAACTATCATTAGAAAAGCACACTTTGTTCACAGAAAAGACCAAAGAAATAAATTTTTCTCCATTGAATACCGAAGTATCCCTCCACTTATACCAAAGACAGATACCTCACCTGATATACAAGAAACGACAACTACCACAAGTCCTTTTTTAAAACTAAACACACAATTAAATTAAAAAAAAAAGCCTCATACTCTGATATTATTAAGGAGCTAGAGTCCATTAAAAACCAAATTGAGTCTAGGTCCCCAACATTTCCTCTTGATTTTAATGTTATTTGTGATGAGATACAAAATGCCTTAATCTCAAAAACCGGTAACTCCATTGTAGAAAACTGCACAACGGATATAATATCATTTAGAGATATTCTATTATCTGCACATGATCATATTTTAGACCGCGGAATAACATTCAATCGTTAAAAATTAATTTCATCATCATCAATCAGCCAATCGCGTCCACTGCTGGACATAGACCTCCCTCAGTTCTTTTAAGTGCTCTCTACACTAAGCCGCTTGTAGCCAGTTTCCCGCTACACGTTTTATATCAACGGTCCAGTCTAGTCGGTGGTCGTCCTCGGCTTCTTTTATAGTTTCTGGGCCTCCATTCCATAATACGTCTTGTCCACCGTCCATCTTGTGTTCTGACTAAGTGCCCTGCCCAGTTTCACTTAAGTCTCGTGGTTCTTTTGATAATGTCTTGAACTCCTGATCTTTGCATGATTTGTTGGGTTGTTATGTGGTCTTGAAGGCTCACGTTCAGCATTGCACGTTCCATGGCTCGTTGTGTAACTCTGAGTTTATTAGCAGATTTTTGCGTGAGTGTTAAAGTCTCTGCTCCATAAGTTTGTATGGGTAAAACACATTGGTTATAAACCTTTCGCTTGAGACACATGGGAATTGAACTTTTTAAAATAGGGCTTAATTTGCCAAATGCTGGCCATGTCAGGTCTATTTGCTTCTGTATTTAATGTGTTTAATTGTCTCTGCTTATTTTGGTCTCGTCCCAGATATTTGTAAGTGTCTGTTTGTTGTATGGTATTATTGTCTATAGTTATATTTCCACTCATTACGAGATTTGTCATAAGTTTAGTTTTCTGAAAGTTTATCTTTAATCCTGCTCTTTCAGATAGACTTTTAAGCGAATGTATCATAGAAACTGTATTCTGTAAGTTATTTGCGATTAATACAACATCATCTGCAAACCTTAGATGATTTAGTCTTTCTCCATCTATATTGATGCCCATATCTTGCAATTGAGTCTTCTTAAATATTGACTAAAGAGCTGCCGTGACAATTTTGGTGAAATATTGTCTCCTTGTCTAACTTCTTGACCTAAGCTGAATTTTTCTGTGTCTTTGTGTAGTCGTATAGTTGATGTAGCGTTCTCATAGATGTTTTTGATTAGTGTTGTGTACCTGTAATATATTCGGCTTTGATTTAGGGCTTTCAGTACTGTTTCAAACTCTACAGAATCAAAAGCCTTCTCGTAATGAACAAATGCAAGAACCAGTGGTATCTTGTACTCGCTGCACTTTTTTATTAATATCTTTATGGTATGCAAATAGTCATTTGTGCCACATCCTGCCCTAAAGCCTGCCTGTACTCTACGCCTCTACTTTCTTTTCCTCCTGCTGGTTCATAATCCACGTTTCATTGGCATACATCACTGTGGGTCTGATTACTGTCTCGTAGACTTGCAGTTTAGCTGTTCTTGGCATATTTTTTGCTTTCATTAATGAATTTTGTGACCCTATTCCTCTGCTTTCTTTCATTAATCTTTTGTCTATCTCTTTTTCTTCTTTTTCCGTGTTCGTTATGATTTTTCCTAAGTATTCAAATTCTGACACTTTTTCAAAACTATAGACAGTCTCTGCTTCTTTCATTTTGATATAGTTGTTATGTCTCCTCTTATTTCCATATATCGCGTTTTATTTGGTTTATTATTAATCTGTATTTTTTCGCTTCTTCTTCAAATTTCTGGAAAACTTTTTCTAAATGTTTTTGTGTTCTCACTAGTATCACCACATTATTCGCGTAAGCTATGGACTGTTCACTGCTATTGAAAATAGTCTTGTTTGTGCTTTTATTTGATCTTCTTACGATTTGTTCTAATACTGGGTTGAATAAATTCGTTTATAGCGGATCACCTTATTTTAAACTTCTATTCACTGTCAACTGTCTTGAAAAGCTTCCGCTTAAGCTGAAAGAGCGTTATTACATTGTTTCAGCATTTCTTTCTTTTGCCAAATTATTAGTGTCAAGTGAAATATCCTTTGCTTCAATCTTTCGCCACCTTCCTTAAAAATTTTAGCTGGAATACCACTTTCTCCTGCATACTACAACAACATGAAATCTCTGAATACGTTTATCTCCCCTAATAACCTGTTAACAAGAAACACATCTTTAAACCAACAACGTGCATATTAAAAACTTTACTAGCTTTCACGCGACACAGAACACGCCAGCGACGGAGTAGGTATTTTCGTAAAAAATTGTGTAGATGCAAGAAAAATTAACCTAAACACCAATTTGGAAGCCGTTGTATCTATATTATGCAATATCAACTGCAAAACTATTAACATATATGTAACACTTACCTCCTGCATCCAAACCAAAATGTACTTAGAGACTTACAGCGCTTAATCGATGATATTCCTGCTTTCAAACTAATACTTGGTGATTTTAATTGTCATAATATCACATGGGGTGGTATAAAAACGGACAAATTTGGAAAACTTCTTCAGAAATTAATAGATAATCAAAATCTAATATTATTGAATACTGGTAAATCTACTCACTTTAGCTCTAACAATAGTACTTTCTCTGCCATCGATATATCGTTGTGTGATTACTCTTTAACTGCAAATTTCTCTTGGAGCAGTCTCGATTACTATTAACTATTAACTAAAATAGCGACCATTTTCCTCTAACAATTGAAACCCTTGGGCATGATCAATCAAATATTCCTGTTTACCAAAAATGGAAATTAAAATTCGCAAACTGGGATTTATATAGTGATCTAATAAATAATCATTTTACAAATTTTATTCCAGATGATAGCATAGATTCTACTCTTGATCATTTTAATACTATACTAAAATGTGCTAATATTGCGGTGGGAAAACAAAAACTTAACCGTAAATGAAAACCGGTACGATGGTAGAACGAAGAAATAGCTCTTGCGATGAAATCTAGCAAACATACTTTTATCGTTTCAAAAAGACAAAAAAAAAACAGAAAACGTTAATAGTTTTAAAAAACATAGGGCAATTAAATATCTCATAAAAAAAAGTAAAGAAAATATGGTCAAACTATGTCTTTACTATAAGTTCATCAACACCTATGACTACAGTCTGGAATAAAGTACGTACACTCAAAGGGGAACAAAGCTCAACTCACATTAACACTCTTTCTTATCAAAACAAATTAATATCTTCCAAACAAGAAATTAGTAATATTATGTCAGATGTATATAAGACAAATTCGAGCAACGCAAACTTTAATCCCGCATTTTTAAATTTCAAAAATCAATGTGAAATGACAGAAATTAATATCTATAGAAGCTACCGATAATTCACTAAATTTTCCCATCACATATCAAGAATTTGAAGAAGCTCTAGATAAATCAAAAAACACTTCATCAGGTTCTGATAATATACCAATTATACTTATCAAAAACTTACCCTACATAGGAAAATTAATTCCTTAGATATATTCAATCACATATTTCTTAATAAACAATGTGCTTTAATCTGATCTGAATCAACAAGTATAAGTAAACTTATACGTTTATTGTAGATTTAAAATAAAATTTGAAAATATCGTGAGTTCATTCAGTAGTAGAGGTGCCTTTTTTATACACACCTAATGAATGCCTTTTCTATAATAATGTAGGAAAAATGCTTGAAATGCACAAGCCTTATACACCTAACGCTTTCCCGGAACACCGCCTTATGTAACTGTTGCTATGATTAAGGAGAAGGTGTGGCAAGATTCATTTTCGGACGGTAAACTATTATAGAGATTATATTTTAATGAATGTTTTAGCATATAATAATCCACATGTGTACATAAGATCCAATGCTGCAGAAACTGAAGTGTCCTCCTGATAACAGGAATATAAATATAATATAAATAATAAATAAATATAATATAAAAATATGTTTACTAACAGTCTGAAAATACCCAGAAACAACAAAGATTTGATAAGTGTGCAAATACAAAACTATTTCTCCCATTCAAGCTGATTCCTATAGACATTTAAAATATTGAATGAATAAACTTTTAGTATTGGATGTTTGGATATATACATAATAATAATACATGCATTCTTTATGTACTTAATGCAAACTCTGCAAAAGATCAAATACTTTTCTACTAAAAATCAAACTTTCCTCTTATATTCTACTCGACTAAATCATAAAATAAACCAAATCGTTTGGAAAATTTTAAAATCGACAAAGAAAAAAATTTAATACGGAATAAATGATTTAGCAGAAATGTGTTCAAATTTTATTTGATTTGTCCTGTCCACCCTTATGTTAGATTTCCCTCCTTTCATCGTTCGTTTTGTATGTTATTAAAGTCGGTATGAAAATTAGCTTAGCGTGAAAAGTGTCACTGTCTTATTTGTATTTCAATTTAAGTCGATTAATGTCTTGTTTAAGTATACTGTTTACAAGTATATGTTTTCACCTGTAATGTAATTGTTTAATCATATTTATACTTAATATTGCAGCAGAAAGTATATGGCAACTAAATAGATCAGGCAATCCAAAGCCACAAACATCTTTTATTATCACAATAGTATTCTCCTAATATTAGTTTTCTTGTTTTCAGTTATCAGTAAACACGTTTTCCAATTAATTGTATAGTATTTGTTGATTCTTGATGCTACTAACCTATCAACGCATTGTGTGACCACTTGATTACGCAAACACACCATCAATTAATGTTGATTGTAGCTCAACTAAACGCTAAAAATCTATCTGCAGTTCAACTATTCGTTACTAGATATCAGTGTATTCAATTTGTTACTGTATTACATTCAACAGTTTGGAAGGAAAGCATAGTAGCGCTTTGTGGATTCATGCGTATTAATTAATGTGCAAATTATGGTAGATTTGAGTAAGTAGTTTTATTAGTTTACTATTTTCTTTCCGCAGACTTTCCACAATTTAAATAAATATTGATATAATTAAGAAGGTTAATACAAAAAATAAAAGTCCATAAAAATATTACAGGCAACCTCAACCACTAACATAAAATTTACTTAAGACGGAATCAGACTGTTACCAAATGGTCACATTAGTCTAATAAAAGATCTAATTAATTTTTTTATTTACAGGAGAGGTTTGACGCTCCAGGAAGCCATGCATATGGTTTATAACGATGACAATGATCTAACCGTCATATATATTAGTCCACCTGATCCAAATGTTTTGACTGATCAAGATTCGGCTGACGAGGATAATGGTGGATTTGTAAATGATCTGTCTCGAAGACAAATATTACCAGAAGCCGAGCTGAGTTATTTTGATGGTACACCAGAAGACAATAGTGTTTTTAATGAGTTGGAAGACTAGCAAACACCACGTATGTCATCACTTGATACAGAACCTAATACTAGTTTTTTGAAATCACTAATGGAAAAAAAGTATACTAAAAGAACTTGGATCGATGGAGATTTTGTAAAAACATCCAACTTTCCCAAAGCACACTACTTACCATTTAAAAATATAAGCCCTATAAATATATTTGAGTTGTTTTTTGATAACGAAATGAAAGAGCTCAAATGTTTTTGCGCATTTTGATTGTGTCTGGATACAACTGTCATTCTGGATATATATTTATTGTTTCTGTCAACAATAATTTATTATAGAAAAACCGATAAGATTTGGTTGTAAAGTATGGTGCCGTAACTCCGAAAGTAGTTACCTCATAAATTTTGAGATTTATTAAGGGAAAAGTACAAATTCGATTTTTACCAACTTGCATTTGGAAAGACAGCCGCTCCCCTTGTCTCGATGTTACACTGTGCCACAACGAAAGCTGCCTTACCAGATCTATGTGGATAAATTTTTTACTAAATTCAATTTAATGGTGTATTTAAAAAAAAAGGATATAGTATCACAGGAACAATAAGAGAGAATAAAATACCACAAGATGTTCCACCTGTCGATCAAAAAACTATGTCCAGACAAACTCAAGGTTATTTGGTTTCAAAATATGACAAGGGAGATGGTATTATGTTGACAATATGGATGGATAACGCCGTCGTAACAACGGCATCGACATTATATGGTGTGCATCCTATTCAACAAGTAAAACCTTATTCACATTCTGAAAAAAAAAGTTGCCCAAGTTCCTCGCCCACATGTTGTTGGAATGTTAACAAGTTTATGGGAAGCACTGATAGAACGGAT
Organism: Diabrotica undecimpunctata; assembly: GCF_040954645.1. Classification (NCBI taxonomy): domain Eukaryota; kingdom Metazoa; phylum Arthropoda; class Insecta; order Coleoptera; family Chrysomelidae; genus Diabrotica; species Diabrotica undecimpunctata. Next base: position 85,987,843 of record NC_092808.1, on the reverse strand, counting down.
GAGGATCTAATAAGATACCGTATAAGTATTCGTAGTATGAAATGGTATTGGTCTATACTTACATGGTTAATTAATGCTGCACTGCAAAATTCGTACATACTTTATAAGTGTTTCGACGTGAATTCGCGACTAATTACCATACCAAATTCAGAAACCTTCACATTAGACCTGGTAGACCAACAACAAGTAGAAATAGTATATCTTTTAACAGAATCTCTGACAACATTAGGTACGATGATATTAACCATCTCATTATATCCGTTCCTAACAAAAAACGAAGGAGGTGCGCAGGAGAAAAGTGCTGCTCAGTAGGACATAAGCAGTTTGAGAAATGCAATATTGGACTGCATTAAATGCTTTGCCATATTTCATAAAGGGTGAAACTTATAATATTTTTATATTATTTTGACCTAGTGTTACCATAATATGTTCACAGTTTTTAATGTCATACATTCGATAAACAAATAAAATTTAATAGGTTTTTCTACTTAGTTGTATTTTTCCTAACCTAAACCAATTCACGCTTTGATGGGTGAATTAAAATACCACAGAAAAACAGGAATAAATACAAATAATGTTTTTCCTAAAATTAGATGTAATAAGTTAATTTTCAACTAAGGTGCCTTCTAAATTAAGGGTTATTTTAAACTTTATGTAACAGAAATTTTTTATATACGTAGATTACGTAAAAGTTACGCATATAACTGTAAGCAGTTTAAATGGTATTATTCTCTTACAGAATATTTTTGTGATAAACTGCATAGCCACTCCAACAGCTAACCAGAACATGTCCTTTGACTTACCTCACTGAATTATAAGTCTAAAAATCCTAACAAGCACAGATGAAACTGAAAGGCAAAATGCTTGTTTTCATGAAACTCAAGCTAGCTGGCGTAATATTTTACGAAAAATTTCTGGAGCAGCAAATTTTACCAATGACATTTGCGTTGAATCAAATTTTTAAATCCCTTCTTCTTAAAGTGCTTATCCGTTCCGGATGTTGGCGATCATCACGGCCATCTTTACTTTATTTATTGCAGCGCGGAACAGTTCAGTCAGTGGTAGTCGTGTTATACCACTTTCGTAAATTTTGAAGACCGGAAATGCGTCTTCTTCTCGGTCCTCTCTTACCATTTACTTTCCCTTAATGAATTAGCTGGAGAAGGCCGTAACGTTCTTGATTTCTCATTACATGTCCTAGATATTCCAATTTTTTAGTTTTGACGGTCATGAGAATTTCACATTATTTCCCCATTCTACGCAGGACCTCCACATTAGTAACCCTGTCAACCCAGGATATACGTAAGATGCGCCTATAACACCACATTTCGAAAGCTTCGAGCCGATTCATAGATGCAACAGTCAGTGTCCATGCTTTCATTCCGTAGAGCAGAACTGTGAATATGTAGCAGTTCAATAGACTGCATTTTGTTTTTAATGATATGTCTCGACTGTTGAAAATGGTTCTTATTCTACCGAATGCTGCTTTTGCTTTTATTATTTGCTGTTTAATTTCTGTTGAGTGGTCCCATTGGCTATTTAAATTGGTGCCTAGATATGTATATTGCTCGACTCTTTCGATATTCTGTTGGTTGATTGTAAGTTGAGCGTGTAGTATTGGTTTTTTTACTAATTGTCATAAGATTTGATAATAGATTTTATGTTAAGAGCTAGTCCGTATCTGTTGCTGACTTCTGTTATGCGATTTGTTAATATCTGTAAGTCATTCAGATTATCGGCAAAAACTATAGTGTCATCTGATTATCTAATGTTATTCAACCATTCACCGTTTATTAGTATTCCTTTCGCACAACCGTCTAAAGCTTCCTTAAATACCCATTCAGAATAAATGTTGAACAACAATGGAGACAAAATACAGCCCTGTCGTACTCCACGTTCTATTGCAATTTTATCAGTTAACCGGTCTTCTATTTTGATTTTGGCCGTTTGATTGTAGTAAATGTTTTTGATAATTCTAAGGTCTTTGTTGTCAATTCCAATTTCTTGCATTAGAGTCATTAATTTGTCATGTTTTACTCTGTCAAATGCCTTCTGGTAATCTATAAAGCATACGTATATGTCACAATTCACATCCCTGCATCTCTGAAATAGCACCTGTACAGCAAAAAGGGCCTCCCGGGTTCCCAGAGCATCACGAAATCCGAATTGTGTTCTTGTTAGTTGTTCCTCACATTTTGTATATATTCTTTTGTGAATGACCTTTAGAAATGTTTTAAGTAAATGTCTCATAAGGCTTATAATTCTATAGTCTTCGCACTTTCTCGCATTGGGTTTTTTTGGAAGATTTATAAAAGTTGACACTAACCACTCTTGGGGAACCACGCCCGTATCATATATACTGTTAAATATATTTGTCAACCATTTTATGCCATCATAGTCCATAAGTATACCAAATACCATTAAATCCCTAAGTATACCAAAATTTGTTTAAAAGAAATCGATACTCTTTTTTTTAATTTTAATTGAAGTTTAGTTACCTTATTTAAATAGGGAACATGTCATAGAGTTGAAGAAATTAAATGCTATGCTCATTTTTTGTGCTGCTATATCCACAAATAATTTCCAATGACTGTTAGCAATAGATAAAGCTGCTCCAGTCCATTACGTCTGCACCATGTTTAACAGTAGTTTAAAAAAATAATACAATCCCTCAAAATGTATAATTGCAGATGAACAGCTCTTTCCTTATAGAGAGCATACAGAATTTACTCACTATATTCCCTTTAACCCTGCAACATATTATGGTATTAAGATTTTTTGGTAATGTGACGTGCAAAATACTTGCCCATTACAGGCTCAATTATATATATTTAGTAGTGATCAGATATCAAACAGCAATTTAAATGTTGTGGAAAATATGGCTTTTGATTTGGTAAATTCATACAAAGAATCACATATTTTTTTTAATAGGTACCTACATTAAAATTAGCTCATACATTGAATTTTTTAAAGATGACTTTAGTTGGTATGGTGACAATAAAAACAAACAAATCGTAATATTTATTCGAGTAACTTTGCATATACAAAATAATATGATAATAGAATGACTGGATAACTGGATAAGACATTTTCAGAGTATAGCACTAAGCGAGTTTCTCAAGTGATTGTGTTATTATTTCTCAAAAAATTCTCGAATCAACTTGGCATGCGTCTATTCAGACTGGCGCCAACCTTCTAAATATAGTAGCAAATTACTTTACCCAAACGGCTCTAGAAGCATATTTTGGACATCAATTATTGCTACCTACAATATTAGAAGTTCAAAAAGGGTCACAATGTAATGCACCTGGACACTCTATCGTGATTGGTAGTTATATATGCCGCCAAGAAATTCACAATCATAGAAAAACAAGAAAAGTTACAAAGTCTGTTCAAAGTCGGTGTTGTTTGGCATTCAATAATCAGACCAGCATGCAACGATTGTATAAATAATTACGTTGTGTGTTAGAGTTGCTATATTTTCAGTAATAAAAAGCAATAGATCACATAAATTTGTATAAATGCAATTCAATTTACGAGTGGACCGAGTTACATCTGTACCTTTTTAGTAATTGACGTCACTTAAAAATATCAGTCAAGTTTTTGTGCTATTTTGAACCTATTGAAAAAGTCTAAAAATGTTTATTCAAATATTTTGTATCTTAATTGTTCTGGGAAATCAGTCACCTGAATCTGTATACTAGAGATATTAGCAAATAAAAAGCATTTTTCGTGACAGTCTTTGATACAAGTATCTACCAAATGCTTTTGATAAATTTGGTGACATAAATATGTATCAAACAAAATATGCAAAATATTAAACGTCAATTTTACTTATACATATTATACAAACAATCTTATCGCTATTTGATTTTAAATACTTAAGGTGAAGACCGGTAAAGTGTATGAAATCTGTATAAATGAATTTTTATAATCTGTCCCATGAGATACCCCAAATAAAAAGAAACATTAAGTAATTTTCGTTGATTAGAACCAGAGATATTAGACCAGGGAAATAAGCAACGAAAGTACCCTGTTTGTGACACTTAAGTGGCCAAGCAAACGACAGTTGTTTTGAGTAGTATGGACCTGTGTAACAAAAATCTATATTTTTTCTGCAGTCGATTTTTTGGACTTAATTAGTAACAAATTAAGGAAAAAAACGATAAATTTTCGCTTTTTTCATCTATTAGCAAAAAATAAAGCGTTTGAAACAAAATTGAGAAAATACGAAATTTCTAAGTCATATAAAAACTTTCAAAATAGCGTTTTTTAAAAGTTCTTATCCTTATTTGTTGCTCATAAAGTTGCAAAATAAGTCAAAAATTTCGGTTTTACATAAATGTTAATAACTTTTTTTAACATAAACTTATAACCTTTATATTACACAAAATGTTGGGTCTTGTGGTGCTAAAAATAAGGTTAAAATTTCATGTCGATCGGTCAAAGAGTTTACAAGTTACTTAATTTGTTTATCCCAAATTAACTTTTTTGTAACAATATAAGTCAGAAAATTAAATAGGTATATTAAATTTACGGATATATTCTAGAAGAAAAAAATTTATTCTATTAATATTATTAACAAAAAATTTGGAAAATAATGTTAAATATTGCAAAATAATTTGGCAAAAACATGTCAATTTTTTGCTTATAAACAATTAGAATAACTTTTTAATCATTCACTGCAAAAACCTGATTTTTTCTTATTTTGACTAATTTTCACTTTTTTTACGAATTTAAAAGCAAAAAAAAATTGACTTATAGGACACTTTGGGACGAATTTAGTGCCTTTTTTTATAAATTGATAGCAGCTTTGTTTATAACAATTAAGAGACCTTATTAGGGTCATCTGAAAAAATTTAAGGTTTTAATGTAAAAAATTCCAAAAAGATTGCATTTTAATAGAATCGTTCACAAAGCTTCAAAATTGTGGTCCCCAAAATCGGTCGGCTTTGAAACTAGTGAGAGCACAGGAGGGGGAAGGAGCTGTTAACTGTATCTCTGTTTCTTGTTTATAGATTTCGACGTTCCTCTTTTTAATTTGTATGTACTTTTTGCGTACATTACGAATATGTATTACTTAATTAATTAGGTTGTTAAATAAACCTCCTAATTTGATTAAAAATTTTTTTTTTGGTTTTTATATTTGTTTAAGGATACTTGAGGTATGTTTTATTGTAAAAAATAAATATTTATGATTAATATATATAAACTTCGTAAATATTTTCTTTATAATGCATTTTATGAAAAAAATAAATTATCCTATTTAATTTAATCGATATTATTATAATGCCAATATGCTATGCTCAAAATTTTCCGAAAATTTTCCATGGCAGCCTATTTATGTATAACAATTTTTTTTTTATTAATTTGAGAGTTATTTTAGGACGAAAATGATTCTTATGATATTTATGTTAAACGCTGACTTTAAACGTAAAGGGCAAATAAACTACTAAAATATCCGAAAAAAACAATTTTAGCGTTTTTTGAGGCCATGTTTTAATAGGCTAAACATGATGTAAAAAAACAAAAAATACAAGCTGAAAGCTTAAATCTTGATATACCGTGGGGTGTTGGAATATATAGACTTGATAAACATCCAAACTTTAACGTTTAAAAAACATTATTTATTTCTTACCACAATCGTTAATCTTATTATATTCGGAAGAATATGATGCAGGAAAAGTTTATCCAAAGTATACCACGGGAACTTGCTTAATATAAAAAAGAGTAAATAGGTTAAACACAAACGAAATTTTTTATTTGTTGAAAAAATGTTATAAATAAACAGCTTCCCGTGGTAAACTTAGGGTTAACTTTTTACTGTAATGCTACAGCATAATATTTATTTTTTTGATTAATAATAAGATTCAGCTTATATATATCAGCATATTTTTTCTATATCGATATCATTAGTCGTGAGTGATATCAATGGCCATGGCTGTAAGCTATCACAATAAATTCAAGTAAACTTAGGTAAGCGAAATATTTAATTATTTATAATGTTTCCTATTCATACTGAAACGGACGCCGCACTACTAGTCCAACAAAATAATGCGATGTTCGCAGAGAATACACAACGTTCACAAAATGAGCAGTCGCTTTATAATGCATGGTGTCAGTCAGAAGAAAATGATAAGACACTTAATATGGATAATCAACGGTTGAGTCAAATAATCGCCGATATGGAAAAGAAATTAGCACAGCTGGAAAAAGCCGAACAACATACAGGGTTAACCGCAAGTTCTGATGAATCACAAAAGAAATTAAAAGCCGATAAACTTGAATACTGCACCGATGAAGAAGATTTAGCGTATGAAACGGGCTGGATAAGAACTGAAAACAGGAAAACTAACAAAAAACGTAAAATAGATACCTTATTATCTCCTGCCTCTCCGCAAAAATCAAGTGCAGAAACACAAATTGACAAACCAATCAAAAAATCTAAACCACCACCTCCAGTTGTAGTAGAAGGTTTTCAACGTACTGTTAACCTGAGCAAGCTCCTGACTGAGGCTGGTATTACCTTCACTATGAAAACCATAAACAGTGAAGTTAAAAAAATTAATACATCCAATAGCGATCATTACAGAGCTTTAATAGAGAAATTAAATACGAGTAACCTTTCGTACCACACTTATGAATAGTAAAAGACCTACAAAAACGACAATATAAAGCCATTAAAGCTGACAAGAAATTCAAATGGAAAACTAAAAAACAACTAGATATGTTCATCCTAACATTTAGACAGGATAAAGATATAAATAGAATTTACAGCATAACAGACATACTTAGTACGAGAGTTGAAATCGAGCCATTAAGGAGTTCCAGATTATTCCCACAATGTAAAAGATGCCAGGCTTACGGACACATGTGGAAATACTGTAAAAAGGAGCCAAGATGTGTAAAATATATTGGTAAACACCTTACTAAAGATTGCCAAAAACCACCAGAAGATAAAAAAAAAGGTGTTCATTGTGGAGAAAACCATCCTGCAAACTACCGCGGATTTTATGTAGCTAAAAAATTACAAACAATAAGCAACGAAAGAACAAACAAAGACAATGTTATAAAAGCGCCCCATAGAGTTATTGAAAGCAAAAAACTAAAAACGGCAGATGCCAGTGAAAATAGAAGTTACAGCGATGTAACAAAGAATGCAAGGAGACATGCATCATCACATCAAGAAAAAGAAACTGATATTACATTAAAAATGATATTGGATAAGCTCCACAAGATTGATGACAAAATAACTCAAATCGATATGAGAGTTACCCGACTAGAGCATAGCGCTAAAGGAGCTATTAAGAAAATCAGAAATGGCTAAAGACCTCCGAATAATGGCGTGGAACGCAAATGGACTGTTACAACATCAGATCGAGTTGCAAGCAGTACTTGATATTGAGAAAATTGATCTGTGTCTCGTTTCTGAAACACACTTCACTAAACAGTCATATGTAAAATTTAGGGGGCATACAGTATATTCTACTGTACACCCAGATAATGCAGCTAAAGCAGGAAGCGCTATCATAATTAAAGATAACATCTTGCATCATGAGGAATTAAAATATGCAACTCAGTACATACAAGCTACAACAGTCTGTGTGAAGATGAAAACACATACCTTTAATATAAGTTCAATATATTGTCCTCTTAGACACTCCATTAAAAGAGAACAATGTAATAAGTTTATGAATACTTTAGGAAAAAGATACATCATCGGTGGCGACTTTAATGCAAAAAATACCCACTGGGGCTCTGGGCTAACTACAACTAAAGGAAAAGAACTATTGTCAGCTGTTAAGGAACAAAAGGGTGAAGTAATCTCTACTGGTAGACCAACATACTGGTCTATTCATACATACATACTAGCCTATATAAAATTCCAGACCTGATAGATTTCTTTATTTACAAAAATATCTCAACTAACTATCTGGATATCAATGACAGCTGGAACATGAACTCTGATAACTCACCGATAATTTTAACTATGAGTGATACAGTAATTAAAAAAGAGTTCAATCCAATATTGACTAATAAAAAAACTGACTGGGATAGCTTCAAAATAAACCTTGAACACAAAATTATTCTTGCTGTGCCATTGAAAAACACGAGGTAACTTGATGACGAATTAGAAGTTTTTATAAAAAATATCCAACAGGCAGCTTGGGAAAATACTTCCACAATAACTTCTAGAACAAGAGGGAACAGCTATCCAAAAGAAATCAGAGAACTCATAGTAGAAAAAAGGAAGTTAAGAAAAAAATGGCAGCAATACAGAGCTCCACGAGACAAAACTAGTCTAAATAATGCTACACAAAAATCAAAAAGGGAGATACAGAATATAAAAAATTCAACAATTAATTCTTTTTTAAGTAATTTAACAGCTGACCAGAATACAGATTATTCGTTATGGAAGGCAACAAAAAGAATGAAGAGACCAATTATTCATTCTTTTCCTATCAAGTTGGAAAACGACAACTTGGCTAGAAGTAACGAACAGAAAGCAGAACGATTTGCAGATCATTTAGAAAGCACGTTCAAACCCAAACGACAATGATGGTAAAGAACTGAGATGGGAAGAACCATTCCAAACTGAAGAAATAATAACGTTGACATCACTTAGAGAAGTATCAATAGAGATAAAAGAGAATATAAATCCTAAGAAAGCTCCAGGATATGATCTCATAACAGGAGAACTATTAAAAATCTACCAAGAAATCCATAGTTAAGCTGACACAACTAATAAATGCTGCTTTTAAATTGAGATATGTTCCCAGACTCTGGAAAGTAGCCGAAGTGATTATGATCGCCAAACCAGGTAAATCTCCTAATGAAGTGACATCCTATCGACCAATATCACTCCTTCCGGTGATGTCAAAACTATTTAAAATACTTCTATTGAAAAGATTAAAACCAATAGTAGAAAGAAAAAATCTTATACCAATTCATCAATTTGGTTTCAGAAATCAACATTCCACTATATATCAAGTTCACAGAATAACGAATATAATAGAAAAAACATTAGAAGAAAAGAAAGTCTGCTCTACAATCTTCTTGGATGTAGCACAGGCGTTTGATAAAGTCTGGCATAACAGTTTAGTGTAAAAAGCAGAGTATAGTGCTATGAAGTTATTGCATGTTAGTTGGAGTGCATTAGTTGATAGATAAAATAAGAGTAAGCCTTAGGGTAAGCCCTTAGATTTAAGTATTTGCTGTTTATTAAGTTATGTCAGAAAATAACCGATAATTGGTCATTTGTGACCAATTATCGGTTGTGCCCAATATGTGTAGCCCAGTATGTGACCAATATGTGTAGCAGTATACATTTTTTAACACCGCACAGGTGTTAAAAAAAAATCTCATATTTTTTGTTTTTTAAATTCGATGTATTTTTAATTGTTTATTTGCATCTTAAGATTAAAGTATTTTATGAAAACAATACAAGAATAACGTCTTAGAATAATTCAAATTGTTAAAAGAAAGTAATTTTAAAGCAAATAAATATATTTTTATAAATTTTGTTTAAAAAGTGTTAAATAAATAAATAAATAAATAAATAAATAGGTTGCAATGAAAATTTTTTCATTGAGATGATATTTCCATTGAGGAAAATCTTAAATTTTTCTTTGAGATTTTTTATTTTTAAGGAAATATTAGTAAGTACTTTTAAGCAGAAAGAATTGAATATGATAATTTGTTTTTTTTTTTCATAAAATGTATTATAAATAAAATATTTACGAAGTTTATTGTAGAAGTATATTATAATCATAAATATTTATTTTTTACAATAAAAATTACCTCAAATATTCCTAACAAAAAATTTAAACTGAAAAAAACTGTTTAAACAAATTAGATGCTTTATTTAACAGGCTTATTATTAAATAGTACATATTCGTAATGTACGCAAAAAGTACATACAAATTAAAAAAGAAACGACGAAATCCATAAAAAGAAACAGAGATACAGTTAACAGCTCCTTCCTCCTCCTGCGCTCTCAGTAGTTTCAAACCGACTAATTTTGAGGACCATATTTTTGAAGCTTTGTTTACTATTCCATTAAAATGCAATCTTTTTCGAATTTTTCACATTAAAACTTAAGTATGTTCTTTCAGATGACCTTAATAAGGTCTCTTAATTTTTATAAACAAAGCTGGGATCAATTTATAAAAAAAGGCACTAACTTCATAGCAAAGTGTCCTAGGTTTCATTTTTTTTTCGTTTAAATTTCTAAAAAAATTCAAAATTATTTTTCCTTATTTTTTTAAATAATATGAATTAAATAAATTTTCTTCGTTTAGAATCCACCCCTAAATTTAATATACCTATCTAATTTACTGACTTATATTGTTGCAAAAAAAATTAATTTGGAAAAAACAAATTCAATACCTTTGAATCTCTTTGATCGATCGACTTGATCGATCGATCAAAGATTCAAAGAATTGAATTATGATGTTATTTTAAGCACCACAAGATCCAACATTGTGTGTAATATGAAGGTTACAAGTTTATTTTAAATAGAGATTTATAATAATATATACATTTATAAAAAACCGAAATTTTTGACTTAGTTTTACACTTAAAAAACGCCATTTAGAAGGTTTTTATATGACATAAGTTTCTTCTTTTCTAAAATTTGTTTTAAATACTTTATTTTAGCTGATAGATGAAAAAATAGAAAATGTACCGTTTTTTATCTTAATTTGTTAATAATTAATTAGTAAGTTTAACAAATCAACTTCAGAAAACATATAGGTTCTTGTTATAGAGGTCCATACTACTCAAAACAACTGTCGGTTACCTGGCCGGACGAGTGTCACGAAAAAAAACTTATTTCCCTGGGATATATTGCGCCTTTTATTAATTTAAATTTGTAATTTCAGTTTTTCAAATAGTAAAATCGCTGCACTTTTAAACTCTTCATCTTTGGCGCATCATGAACGCCTCATTTAAAAAAAAATCGTTCTTACTTGTTTTTTGTATAAACTTCGGTAAATTTTTGAAAAAGGACTAACTCGGATTTTTGGGGTCGTACGAAATTAGGTTTTATTTTGAATTCATGTATAAAGCTCGGAAAATGCCTTTTTTGTCTATTTTGCCTATTATAATTGTTTTTTGCACTTTTTGCCTTTTTTCGTAAATTCCGCCTATTTATGCCTTTTTTTAAAATTTCATGGTACTACCCATGATATTATTCTATTACTAAACCATTCTATAATAAAATTTTGGGTCAATAATAAAATATCAATGGTTTGTTTATATAACAGATTTCTAGGAAAATGTACCTGGTCGAGACTTGAGGGTTAACTATTTGGAAATCCCTAAGCTTTATTAGTTTATTATCAATTATCAGTTATACAGTCGGTTACTGTATCAGAGTTTAGTCACAAATTGCTATATCCTAGTTTAGTTTTGTTGCGTATACCGAAAAGAAAGAACACGTTTTAAAATGTTTTAGACATTTGTGTGAAAAGATGACATCTAAATTAAGGCTACGGATCGCACCTTATTCGGAACTTTCTCTAGAAGGAGATGGACCATTTTGTAAACCATGCGGCAAATCGGTAAGTTTTATTTTTTCTCTTTTTTTCTCGTCCCACAACATAACTAAATTCTAAAGCGGTTTTAGAATTCTAATTATTTTATTTTTAATTCTCAGATTTCAAGTAGAAAAAAGTACCTTATTGACCAGCATTGTGGAACCGCACTTCATAAACGTAATTTGGAAAAATTAAATTCCTTTAAGTTAGCCCAAATATCTCTGCGGAATAGTTTAAGCAGTTCAAAAAAAAAGTAGGAAGACGCATTTAAATTTAATTTATGCCAGATGATGATTGCATCCAACATTCCTCTATATAAAGTTAATAACCCTAGTTTTAAATGCTTTTTCGAAAAATATCTTAATAAATCCTTACCGGACGAGAGTACACTGAGAAAACATACTGTGGAAAAATGTTATGTGGAATGTATTTCAAAAATTAAGCTTAACTTATAACTAAGTTAAGTAATTACAAGGTGGGGAACCTGGCTCGAAGCAGTTTTTTTTTACTTTGAACAATGCAATGAAATAGAATTAGTTATGTCAGAATTTGATGATGATATTTCTGAAGCCATTTGAGAAGAAAAAAAAAATATTAAAAAATCCCAAATTGAAACAGGAACATTATATCAATGACAATTATAAATTAATAGTTACCACAATTACCTTATTAGAAAAACAAGAGATAAATTTATGTGAGTCAGTAAAATTAATAGATAATTTAAAGATGAAAATTAAATCGGCACCTGGAAGTAACGATCAATTAATTTAAAAAAAATGAAATATGTTTTCGACAAGAATGAAGGTTTTTAGTTTTTATCTAATGTTGCTAAAGTTTTGAATGGGACATTTTCCGAGGAATTTCAAATTATGCCAGATTTATTATCCGCTCTGAAATATGCTCCAATTGCATCTGTCAATGTCGAACGTTCGTTTTCAATGTACAAATTAATTTTAAGTGATCGAAGACATAGTTTTAAGACCGAAAATATTGAAAAACATTTAGTTGTTTCTATGATAAAATTTTAAGTGGTTACAATGTTTAATTATTAATTTACAGTTATTTAGTTACATATTAGTTTATTTATACTAATGTTATGATTATGATGTGTAAATATACCTGCCTTAAGTTAATATTACGTTAATTCACTTTGTACAACAAATAATAAGTTATATTTCTTTATTGCCTATATTTTGCCTAAATGTTAATATTCCTGCCTTTTTTAATAAAAATCTTTGCCTATGTAGGCGCCTTTTTCTTCGATTTTTGTTGCCTATAAATCCGAGCTTTATTTATGTAAAAATGCCAAATTGACGAATAAAAAAAACTACTTGTTGATATGTCATTGTTATTTTAAATTTTTATAATCTTAAAATTACGGTACTTTTGCAAACCTATTTTGCAATACTTAGCATAAAATTTTTGATTGTTAAATGATTTAATTTCATAAAATACGCCTTTTTCTTCAATTTGGTGCTTTTGGAATTAGTGCAGACCCAATACCTTATCCATAATAACGTTGTAGATTAAAGATTTTTGGGATAAATAATTTTAATTTTGCAATAAGTACTAAGTGAAACTTTTTGAAATTTTTAAAGCTGAATATTTGTGACATTGTTTTTATTCTCACGCGAAATCATTTTTTTGTGCATCTGTAGAAAAGTTATATTTAATTTTTAATAAATCGACTTTTGAAGCTATTTTTGCAACAAGTAAGCAAAAAATTAACAAAACTAACTAAACACACTCTCATTTTAACAGATTTTCTAAGTGTTTTAGTAAAATTGTGTCACTTTTTCATATAATATACCAGTGTTCACCGTTAGTATTTAAATTTGTTTATATATTGCTTATAAGTAAAAAATGACGTTTAATATTTTGCATATTTTGTTTATTACATATTCTTACCAAATTTATCAAAAACAATTGTTAGATACCCGTATCAACGAGTGTCATTGGAAAATATTTAGTTCCCTGACCAAACACATTATAAGCTTACAATGTAATACAAATTGCCAAACATTCTCCAAAAAATATTATAATTTTATTTATCCTAATCTAAAGATAAGATATTGAATAAAACTTATTATTTAATTATATATTAAAAAAAAAACTAGTTACTGAATTGCTAAACGCCTATTTTGTATTATATAACTTCCTATCGTTTACTGACTTTCCCTAGAATTATTGATTTTCTTGTTTGTATAAATCCTCATATTATTTACTTTGGCACCATGCTGAGGTTGTGTATATATGGTTTCTTACATTCCAGAAACCACTTAAACACTATTCTTACCAGATCCATTCTATACCTTTTTGCAAAAATTTTTATATGAATTTTAAAATAATATTTAAAATTTTAAGTGGGTGCATAGAATAATAATTATGATACAAGACATTATATATAATTTAAATATTTTCCCTTTTGAATAAAATATTTAAATATTATTCTCTAGGATCCAAATCATTTACACTTTGAATCAATTAATTTTTATTCGCAATTATTTGATGAAGCGGTCCAAATGTTTGTAAGCAACATTTTACCGCATCAACAAATTACAGTAAATTATCGTTTTCTTCTTTTATAACAAAAGAATTGTGTTACAATACAAATTTACATATTTTATACAATATATAAATAAACCCAGTTTCTCACAAAAGTTGTGTATCACATGGATTACAACTTGTACCGTTTGCGCCATAAAAAACTGGTACAACTCTTAAAATCGAAAATCGTGTTTATCAAGTTGTGTAAGTGAATCTTGTCACATGTGTCATTCTAGTTTCTATGGCAACGTTGACAGTTTAACGAAAATATAATATCAAACCAGATTAAAGCAGGGCTGTGCGACAGAACGCAAGTTTTTAGTATCTTAAAAACTAAAACAATATCGAGCATTCTCGATCAGTCAGTCACATTTATTTAAACATGCATCCTCAAAAATTCTTCTATTAGTTTTGTAATTTTTCATCATCTTAATTAAGTACTCTTACATTAATTCGGGTTTTATTATAATTTATAAAAATATTTCAATTCAAAAATAATGATAGATAATAAATCTAGACATGACTTAAAAATTAAAAATTCATTTATACACTGTACGTTACATTTTCTTCTGATATCTTTAGTTCTTTTTAGATCTCTCAACGTATTTCCTGTAATTCCTCTCAGTACTCTCATCTCTGCCGTCTTCAGTACCCTTTACGTGGTAAGTGTGTCGGATCTTGTTTCTGAGGCATATATCATTAGTGGTCTGACACTATCTTTATAAATTCTTGTTTTCATCTCAGTGTTAATGTGTCTGTTTCGCCGTATAGTGTTATTAAGGCATCCTGACAGTCTATTTGCCTTTTATACTTGATCTCTCACTTCTTTGTTCAGGTCTCCATAGCTGGACAGTGTAATTCCTAGGTTTTTTTTTCTACATCTTAGGATTTTAATATTGCGTCGTCTGTGTAACATAGCATTTTTAATTCTTTGTTTCCCATTTTGTATCCTCTTCCTTTTTTATCCCTTTTGAAGATCTTGTTGATTTAAATATTAATACTTTGTCATAGCTCCATTATTATTAATCAAAGTCGAAGATTAAAATTTACTGATAAATTTTCACCACTGGCCAACCTTTCCCAGGTTTCTTCAATGATGATCCATAAATAATGATCTCTGTTTTGGGAAATTACAGTTAATTTTTGTATTTTGTTAAATATCCCCAGTCCAGTAAAAGTCTTCAAACGTACTCTATTGGATTAATATTTGGGTTATGGTAGAGCTTCAATGTTATTTTCCATAAGGTAATCCCGTACACGGTAAACTGTGTGGATTGAACAGTTGTCATGTTGGAAAATAAAATTATTGTTGGGAAAAATTTTCCTAACCGATGGAAACATCACATTATCTTAAATATTGAAATGGCTTTTGGAATTGAATCATTCTTTGAGACATTTCTAAACCTCCTCTATACATCCAAGCCCAAACATTTATAGAGAACCGTCAGGACTTATCACTTGATGAAACATATTTTTCGTTAAACCCATTTCGAGGCGGTTTATAAACACTAATACGGCCATCATAATGAGACTGGAATACTTTTTTATAAAAAAAATATACACAGCCCAAAAATTGACTGGATTATTTAAAACGTAATTTAAAGCATATCGGAGTCTACTCCGATAACAGTTGACCACAAAAAACATCGAAGCTTTCGAGATGTGGTGCTATAGGCGCATTCTCAGAATATCATGGATGGACCGCGTCACTAACACGCAAGTACTCCAAACTTTAGACAAAAGATGCGAAATTCTAAATGAGATAAAAACTAGAAAGATGGAATACTTGGGGCACATTGTGAGAGGTGAAAAGTACGAACTTTTAAGAAATATCATGCAGGGCAAAATTAAGGGCAAAAGAAGTGTGGGAAGAAGAAAAATATCGTGGCTTCGTAATCTACGTGAATGGTTCGGGTGTAGTTCGATTGAACTTTTTAGGCGCGCTGCTAACAAAGTCGCAGTGGCCATGATGATTTCCAATCTCCGCTAGGAGTGGCACGAGAAGAAGAAGAAGGAGTCTACTTTGTTTATGTTTCTCGCTAAACTTGTATTTTTGGGCTGCAGCACAATTTTTTAAATCTGTTGTTCTAATTCTCCTTAATGCTATATTTATAGAAGCATTAAAAGTTGTATTAACTTTTGTTTACCCAGCCGTATAGAAGGGATACGCTCTTAAATAATTACTTTTTTTTTTCTTGTTAGGCTGTAGTAATAACTGGTCTCCCTCTTCCTCTCCCTCTATCCAAAGTCTGATCGTTTTCCCATCTTTTTTAATGTTATAGATTGTGGTTTTCCTTCTATTAACTCTTGTGCCAGTGGTCGCACAGACCAACCGTCTTCCATTTTAGAAATTATTCTCGTTTTATCAAACTTACTTAACTGACGTAGCATTGTTAAAAAATCAATTTGACCAACTTGTCAAATCTGATTGATCTGACTGGACTCGTCGAACACTATAAGTGTTAGACATAGTCATTTTTATATGTTTTTTATGTTTAATTTTTATAATTGTTCGTATACATTCGGGAAGTTTCCAGGCACCGATAACATCTGTGGATACTGGTCGAACGTTTTTCAGTTATAAGTGGATTTTTTTAAGACAGACGATGTCATCTTACTCTGCTTAATTTGATTCTTATTATTATTTATACACCTTAAATCATTTAATTTAAAAAAATGCATCTCAATGGGTAGGTGAAGGTTTTTTGTTTACATTTTATACATAATAATGTAAAAAAGATTGTATGTATGTTATTGATGTAAGAAAGAAATAGATTTTAATGTAATACTGTAACGTTTTGAAAAGCCTTTTTCCGCTCCAAATATTTTATAGTTTATAATCTA
Source organism: Diabrotica undecimpunctata (assembly GCF_040954645.1). NCBI lineage: Eukaryota > Metazoa > Arthropoda > Insecta > Coleoptera > Chrysomelidae > Diabrotica > Diabrotica undecimpunctata. The sequence continues at coordinate 85,970,912 of NC_092808.1, read as the reverse complement.
CGTAGGATAAAATATAAAGTTAGCTTTTCACATTTATCGTTCATGTAATAAATAATAAATTAACCTTGGTAGTTTGCCTGTTACTTATTGGCATAAAATACAGTTAACAGTTCGTGTTGGGTACGTTAATAAAGTATAAAATTACAGTAGATGCACTCCAATGTTGCCTGTGCCAATACCCTACGTTTAATACGTAAATCCTTAAAACATTTTGGATATTAACTTAACCCTCTCTCTGGTTATTAAATTTATTGGATACGGTTGTTTGTTGTTAATGATAAACATAACACCTATCTAAAAACTATACATTTTACAACGTTTTTTTTTATTTAGATTTAGTGCAATTCCGTTATCTAATATTACAACAACGAATTGATTCACGAACCATTGTGTCAAATCTGAACACAGGTTTACATTGGGAAACAAGTGTGCCAGTTCTATATGACGAAAATTGTACGTAAAGGTATTTTTTAGCTGCAGATCACTTTTTTTATCTATATTTACATATAAACAAGATGATGAGGTTCTTATAGTTCCAAGCAAACTCCTGAGTAGTTATCTACTCAATCTGACAGCTGCTTTACTAATGGACTGTCCAAGTTGCTCACCACGATTTTGCATAAACATATATTTTTTTTGATAGTTGACACTACAAGACTATTTTGGTACTTGACAGACATTTTACTAATACATTATAAATTCTATCATTTTCATTAGCTAGGGGACTAATGATATTAAAGGGGGCCTGTATATTAAGATCATGTAATCGTTGAATAAAATAACTATATTCAAGAGAAGCGCGTCAACGACATTCCGATAGTTTTATATTCTAATGGATGTTGTTACCAAAATAGAAACAGTCTGCTTTCTTGCCTTGCTAAATTATTCAATACAATAACGTATGACGATAGACCAAAAATATTTAGAAAAAGGGCAAACTCAAATGTGTGAGTGTGACTCTGTCCACTCCGTGATAGAACGAAGATTAAAAAACCGTTTTATTGTAGTGCCCAGGCGATTACGTACGACTTACAAAAGAAGCAAGAAAAAACCCAATGCCGTTGGAAGCTGTCTTTGTAACTTTTGACTTTTTTAAGGATTTCCCAAATTCAGAAATATGGATTTCCAAGAGCTTAATCCAGGCAAGAAATGCAATGATCTCACCGTCACGGATTTCAGACACTTGAAATATGACCACCTCGAAAAAAATATTCGATATAAGATTGATTTAAGCTATGAACTACAACCACTACCAGCCAGATCTCTGATGTATCTAAAGAGTGTTGTATATGAGTCCCTATATAAAAATCGACTTTGCATCAAACAAAAAAAGTGGCAGCATTTGCAAAAACTAAAGTCGGTCTTACCTCGGATTATTATACATTTTAAGACAACTTACCTTACTCCCCATAAATTGGGGAATAAATCAGTTCATAAGTATTATTAAACATTTATTTTTTTATTCAACTGGTTGTATTTTTTATATTTTGTAGGATTATCTAAGACCAAAATACCTTGCGATTTTGCAATTTTTTCTTACTTTCATCTTGGTATTTTTATATTATTTTTTTGTTAATAAATAAAAACATTGTGTATTCATTTGCTAGTTTATTTATAAGTTTTATCTTCATTATCAAACAGCTATTATTTATGTAAGTTCATAATACTACCCATTTAACCAATTTCGATTGATCACTTCAATAGCCCGTATCTTTTCAATGTCATTCAAATAAGTAAAATTAAAAATTATTTTGAAATTGGACCTGTATTAACTTGTAGAAACAGACAAATGTTTCTCCCGTAAACTAACTGTTAAATCGCTTAAGGGGTAATAGAATTCGACCGTCGATATGAGACGGCCACTATTTCCAAGTGGAAAATAAAATAGTTTGTTTATTACACAATTTAAAAACTCTTCGGCTTAGAAATCAGATAGTAAAAATAAAAATTTTAGTTTATTTTTTATAACTATAGTAGATAAAAGAGAGAGCATAAAATAAGAGAAATCGACTACAACTAGAAAAACAGATAAATTGCGTGATGCTTTTCTTCTACTACTTACGTGGCTTAATGACCTGTATGTATTTACTGATTTATGTTTGATAATATTTTCGATTTAGATTTCCAGAGATCTCGCCATCTCTTTGGTGCTGTTCTGGTAGTGTCGCTACTGCTCTCCTTTCATTTTTCATCCTCCACTCTTGTTATAATTTGGTTTAAGTCCTCCCATTTTTATTGTTTTAAAAACCTGTCATTTTTGAGACAACTTTGATTTCAATTGCATAGGTAATAATGTAGTGGTCGTATGGGTGTTTTGTATATTTCTGTTTTTGTTCTCAATCACAAATGGTTATTTCTGCTTATGTCTTAATGCACTTTTAATTATTGCTCTTTTTAGTACTACAAACATGAAAGATACATTTAAATAGTCTAAAAAATTAAAAATCCTAATATACTGATAAGATAATAGTACTATGTAAGGAAAAATAAAGTGTTAGACTTAAAGTACAAAAGTGGAAAAATCACAGTATATGTCGACATAATGAACAGGGTACATTTAAATATCACATACGATTTCTATGACAGCCTAAAAAGAATAGGACAACCAGAATGACCATCAAAAAGGCCTATACAATAAAACAAAACACACAATTTACAAAAAGTAAAGTAAAATATCTAGACAATACTATTAATAAAGCTAAGTCATAACTATATCCAATTCATGTTAAAAATACAGCAACTAAGAAACAAATTACATACGTGGTACCAACTATTGCATAGGTATTGGCACAAATATTTAATAACAGGTTAAAGAAGAAAAAATACCAAGAAAACAAAAAACATGTAAAATAGAAATAAAATAAACAGCTAAGGTTTAATTTAGTTACAGCGTACCACCATTCGCTGATATGCATATTTCTTGGCGTCCTTAGAGCGAAGTCTAATATAGACTGGAATAATGTATATTATCCCAGTGAAATAATATACTTGCTATTCATAAAAAAGTTACAAATATACTATCACAAGCTGAGTCTTCTTGAGCTAAAAAGACTGATACAGGTAAGGTGTACAAAATACACTTGTAAATAATGAAGTGTACACTTCAATACGGATAATGATTAATTAAGTAGCCTCAGATGTACCTATGGTGGTAAAACAAAAAGAAAACTCCATTTATACATTATGACTGAGTACGACAAATAAGTGTTTTGGGGTTTAGGTTTTTTTTTTTAAATAAAAAAACCTGTTTGTGAGAATTAGAACCTGTTATTTTTCCTTACTTACGTATATCATACCCAATTTTTGTCCCTTTTTGTAAAGGTACTAACTAAGTATTAACTCTTGGTTATTCAAATCTTAAAACCAGTAAAGCCTTTGGTTTTCATAAAGTATATTTTTCAATATAGATCTCTTCAAAGCAAGAAAAATATTTTTGGCATATTTGCTACTACTTAACTGAATAAATTGAATTTTTTAATGTATATTACATTATAAATACAATACCATGCGGTCCATATGTATGGAATAAATTCATTTCTGGCGTTATTATTTACTATCTGAAAAAAACTTGAAACAAGTCGATTTTTATTCTTAAATTGACAATTTACAGTATGAAAATATTATCCCCTTCCAGCACCCTCTTTGAATTATAATCACTCTCACGAAAATTTTAACTAACAAACGGGGTCGTGTGGCACCTTGTTAGAAAGGGGTTTTAGTCCTCTGTTCAGAAATATAAAGTTTTCTAAGTTTGGTGCATCCATAACTAAGAAAATTGATTTTTAAGATGTAAAATTTTGATAATGTCTCTATCACAAAGCTTTAGGTTGAATGAAGATAATAATGTCACATAATATTTAGAATGTATTTTTCAATGTAACTTTCAATTAAATTAAATGTTCAAAATGACCACCATTTACTTTTTGACAATAGCCGAGGCGATTTTGGAATTCTCGCACAACATTTTGTACGACTTTGGGGGTTATTTTGTTAATTTCAGGAAAAAATCTCAGGAAAAAATTCAGGAAAAAGAATTGACATCAGGAAAAAATCTTCGTAATGTTGGCACTAAAAAGTTAATGAAAAAATATAGATAAACCTCACCATCAACTGTTCTCTCAAAAAAATAAGGACCAATAATTTTATTGTTAATGATACCAGCCCAAATGTTAATTTTTTTAGGATATTGCGTGAGTCTCACACACCAAATGAAGATTTTCTCTGAGTTTGTTAACCGTTCCGTTTAAATGAAACGTCGCTACATCAGAAAAAACTATTTTGTTTATGAACTGCAAATCTGCGTTCATTATGTCCATCATCATTTCACAGAATTCTTGCCTTCTATCGGGATCATCTTCATTTAACTCCTGAACTAACTGAACTTTGAAAGGATGGTATTTTTTTATGCAAAACTCTCAAAATAGATGATTTACTTACATCATTGACGGCGGCCAGTTTTCGAGTTGTCTTATGCGAATTTTCCTCAATCTCTAGAAGTACATCTAACTTTTTTTCATCAGTAAATTTAACATTTTTACCTGGTTTTTCAATATTTTTTACATGTCCACTATAAAGAAACTTCTGTTCAATTTTTCTAACTGTAGACTGCGAAACTTGTTGACCAGGGTATTTATTATTATACATTTCACAAACCTTCTTTTGAGTTCTTGTATATATATACAAGGATTTCCACAGTTTTCACTGTATTCCTTCACTCAACCGTTTTCTCCAATTTTTCCTGTTTAGCCAGTCCCCTTCCTGTAGGTTTCTTCTACTCATTGCTTCGTCCACCCCATCTCTGAAAGATCTTCGGGATCTCGAGATCGAGATCCTCTCTTTCTTCTTCCTATCGGGCTCCACTCTGTTATTCTATTTATCCACCAATTTTGGTCTGCTCTTCTGACATGTCCGTACCAGGTTAACCTCTTCTGTTCGATGTAGTCTATTATGTCGGAGTTCATGCCCATTCTCCTCTTAATCTCCATGTTATTTATCCTATCTCTTCTTGTTACTCTGCAGCTTCTCCTTAGAAATTCCATCTCTGTTGCTCTTATTTTGTTTTTTTTTGAGTTCTTGTTTTATTACCAAAACGAATCATAATTAAAATGTCTATTAGTAACTTTTAGTAACGTTAAATACCTAAATGACAGCAGCCTACTAGATTCATATCAATTGTTTATTTGGCTTTTTGACTAATATTTTATTATCTTAAAAGTTTTTTCCCTAATGTTTAGCAGAACCGATTCGAAAATACCTCATTATTTCTAAAGTATATTTTAATAGACCCGGCAATATTGCTGACTTAAAAGTTAGGATAACGATAGAAACTAACAAAATAACCCCCGAGGTCATACAAAAAGTTGTACGAGAATTCCAAAATCGCCTCGGTTATTGTCAAGAAGTGAATAATGGTGATCAAGTTGAACATTAAATTTAATTGGAAAAATCAAATTTCTCAGTTATGATTGCACAAACTCAAAAAACTTTATATTGCTGAACAGAGGACTAAAATCCCTTTCTAACAAAGTGCCACACGACCCCCTTTGTTATTTAAAATTTTCGAGGTGGTGCTTATAATTTAAAGGGGGTGCTGGAAGGAAATAATATTTTCATACTGTAAATTGTCAAGTTAAGAATAAAAATCGACCTGATTCAGGTTTTTTTCAGATAGTACATAATAACGCTAAAATTGAATTTATTCCATACATATGGACCGCATGGTATACTATACATTATATCCAATAAAACTCTCCCCTATATAACATAAAACCAGCAACGTTCTTGGTGTAAGGCTAACGAAAAGACTATTTTTGCGAATTTTTCTCAAAAGATTTATATCCGAAGTTTTGTTATATATGAGGCTTCTCTTGTACTCTTGAAAATTCATTTAATAGCTTTTTGCTTCTTCTGGCATCTAAATAACTCTCTAAATAAAATATTGTAATTTTACTACGCTAAATCTAATTATATAACAGTTATAATGATGTTATATTATAGATTTAACTTAAAACGTAAACTAATAAACTTAAAAATACTAGTGAACAAATTCCCTTCGTTGGCTCAGTGAAGATGTTCGTTCTGTTGTAATGGAAACACCAAATAATAGTAGCAGAGTTTATTGTTGAGACGTACACTATGGGTGTAGACCCGGGATTACTTTGAGTAGAGACTGATGAAGTTGATCGTTGAAGACTATATGTTCGTTGAGTGAATATTGATTGAATGCTTCTCTAGTCAAGAGATATTAGTTTTATATAAATTCTATTTGGGTCAATATTTTTCGCGTACCTAGCGTGATATGTGTATTTAATTTATGTAAATTGTTTAACTTTGTCAGTACTTTTGACTGATGTCCAAATTATTATTTATAATTGACCAAATGTGTATGTAACCTAATTAACTACGTGTGTGTATTTAATAACAAATAGATTCATTCGGTCTACTGGGTGATAAAATTATACTGTCCAATTTCGGATATGAATTCTGAAGATTTGATATTGGACATACTGCGGAATCGGGCAATCTGGCCCAAGTGTCAATACTCAAAGTTTACATATAAGTATTACATAACATAGTAAAATTCAAACATGATAAATTATAAATAGTTTAAGAATAATCAATAATCTTCCAACCGTACCCTAGCTATCAATGTCCGACTCTATCTCTAGATTAAAATTAGGGCAATTGGATGAAAATGTGGAAAGTGGGATGTCAACTTGGGAAGTCGACCGTACATTGTTGTGCCGATTACTAACTAATACAGGTACTTCCTGTTCGTTAGTCTGAGTTTGTGGATTCCCTGAACGACATAGTCGTGCAACAGGACGGTACTTCCATAACGTGAGTATCCCAATTATTACCATTATAGTAATGATCCCGGTGGCCACAAAATAATGCCAATTAGATTCGTGAATCGATCGCCACTGCGTATGCGTCATTTCTTGTTCCAGACTCTCCTCCTCAAGTAACACATGACGTAGCTCTCCTCCTGGTATGTCAAGGTAGGTGTTTAGAGGCGTGTTAAACTTGCGGGGTGTCCTCGCCACCAGTTGGGCCACGGGAGTGATGGGCGACTTCAGGTAACTCGTCACTGCTCTGTCCACCCCACTGCTAGTGGGGAGTAATGTAATATTTTTCGTTTGGGCGATACATTTGGGTGAAAGCTTCAGGAATGTGACTCGTTCCAGTACTCTTTCGCTCCGATTTCCATCGCAAATAATGGATATGTGTATCGTGACTGGCGTGATAACTAGCCAGAGGTTGGGAGTACCCATCTTACTCCATTGAGCTGTCTGTATTGTCCTGGCTACCACTGGACATGTGCTATTCTTAGATCGCTCATAAATTTCTTCTAGTATGCAGTTTGGTTGGGTATCCATGTTTCTTATAGCCGTTGGTGAGCACGCTATCCGCGCCTTTGTCAACAGTAAGCACCTTTCTCTATCTTCCGTGGTCAATTCGAAGTAGTGCAGTGTGTTATAATCTACGACCAGTAGATTCCTTGGGGCGACAAATGTGCGCAACACCGACCCCTCAACGTTAAGTGGTATGGCCGTGACTTTGAGCATGCTGTACTTATTTTTCCCTGTCACTATGAAGTAGCCGATGACTGTTATATATCTGTCGTCATGACTGACTTCTGTTTCTATAATGGGTTGTCGTCGTATTTCGACCCCTTGAGGCAGTATCTGCCCTGCTTTCCCTATTAATTTGGTTATTTCACCCGGTTTCACTATATCAATGAAGTGTCCGTGGTTATAGTGAAGGTTTAATATTCCCTCGTAAAATTGAGTATATTCGTTTATGAAGTCCATAACTTGTAATGCTATCGTTTGTATTCGTAACGTGCTATATTCGGTTTCTAGTTTTTGTGCTTTGTCTTCTACTTCGTTAAGTCCTTTAGATATTTCTTGTAGACCTGTGATTAGTGCTTTGTTAAACTTGTTCATTTGCTCGTTTATCCTGTTCTCTGTGTGATTGATTGATGTTATTGTTTCTAACATTATCTTCGCCTGGTGCTGTGATTCCTTTATTAGCTCCTTTTGGTTATTATCTAATGCTTCAATGTTACTGTAGGCTTCGTCATTGACTCCAAATACTGAGGTTAATATTGTTCCTAATATTCCTCTTCTTTCCCTTCCTTTTATTTCTACTGTCAACCCCTCGCTTACTGACTCCGCCTTTCTTTGTCCTTTCTCTAACTTCTCTATTATATCCTTACAATTCACGATTTTTATCTCATGACACAGTTCTCGTACGCCTTGTATCATATTTCCTATTAGTTGGTGCTCTGTTCGAATTCTTCCTTTTTCGAGTAACACCTTTATTCGAAATGTTCCCCGGTCTATGACGACCTCTCTATTTTATACGGTTCTGCCTTTATGGGTTTTAACATGGTTAAAAACATTATAGCTACTAGTATTTTCTTCCATCTTAGTGCTGCTGCCTTTTTCGGCTTTTCCTGTTTCTCTTCTTCCAGTCGTATTAGCTTATGTATGGGTCTTTTAGTCAGTTTCCCGTTTGCCTTTCTCACTGTTACTACTCTGGTTAATCCCTCCGCTCCAGGGTGTGTTTCTGTTACCCTCGCTAATGGCCATCTGCCTGGAGGTGTATCCTCTTCTTTAATTATAACTGTTTCTTCTTCTTTTATGTTAGGGTGCGCCTTATGCCATCTATTTCTCTGTTGTAATTGGTGCAGGTATTCCTGTTTCCAAATTTTCCAGAAGTCTCTTTTTATTTTCTCCACTAATCTCCACCTCGTCGGCATCTTCAAATAAGTCGTAAGCTCTTCTTCCCGATTTGGTGATATAATTTCTCTCCCTATAAGGAAGTGAGCTGGTGTCAGGGCTATTTTCCCTTCAGGGTCTTCTGATGACCCACATAATGGTCTCGAGTTCATACATGCTTCTATTTGTGCCAGCACCGTACTCAATTCTTCATATGTTAGAACTGTTTCCCCGATGATTCTTTTCAAGTGATATTTCATTATTCGCACTGCGCTCTCCCATAATCCTCCGAAATGTGGTGCATATGCAGGTATGACATGCCACTGGGTACCTAGTGCCAGTAATCCTTGTTTTATCTCGTCATCTATTTTTTGATTTTCTTTTTTCAACAAATTTGCTGTTCCTACGAATGTGGTTCCGTTATCGCTGTATACGTTGTTGCACTGTCCTCTGCGTGCCGTAAATCTCTTGAACGCTGCGATGAAAGCATCCGTAGACATATCGCTTACTACCTCAAGGTGTACTGCCTTCGTTGACAGACACACAAATACTGAGATGTAGCCCTTATAGCTCCTCTGTCCTCTGCCTCTCGTGGTACTTATTTTTATTGGCCCGGCATAATCTATCCCTGTGTTAGTAAAGGGATGACTCGGGTTCACTCTGTCTTTCGGTAGATCTCCCATTAATTGTTGTGCTGCTTGGCTTTTATACCTCCTGCACCTTAAACATTTTGCTAGATGATCTTTCACGGTTCTTCTGCCGTTGATTATCCAGTATTTCCTTTTTATGTACTGTAGTGTTTGTTGTAATCCGCTATGTAGATTTCTTGCGTGACTATCTGTTATAAGTAACTTTGTTAATGCACTATCCTTTGGCAAAATTATCGGATGTTTTTCTCCGTACTTTAGATTCGTGTGTCTCAGTCTTCCGGTGACTCTTAGAATTCCTTGTCTAACCAGGAATGGTACCAATGACGCTAATTTATTTTTCTTGTCTAATTGCTGTTTCTTCTCCAGCTTATTTATTTCTTGTTTGAAGTAGGCGTGCGTGTGTGCTTTATCACCTTTAATAGCGTTTCCTCTAATTCTTGGACTGTAAGCTGACTTTGTCCATTGTCCTTCTTTTTTCTGCATTTGTCTGCAAATCTCCTACAATATGAAAGTAATCTTCTCATTCTTTCTAAATTTGAGAATCTCTCGCATATGTCCTCCTTTATCGTTGTCGTGTGCACCGTTATTTTCGTTTTGACTTCCTCCTCATTTGTCTCTGGTATTTCTTCTGATTCCTGAGTTAAAGTTTTGTTACTAGTCAGCCAAGTTGGTCCCTTCCACCATAGTTCTGCTTCTAATAATTCTGATGTGGTACTTCCACGTGAGAGGATGTCCGCTGGATTTTCCTTTGTATCTACCTTATGCCAATTTTTCGGTCCTATAACGCGTCTTATTTCCTCTACTCTGTTGGCGACGAACATTTTCCACCTTTTTGATGATCCCCTTATCCAAGCCAGGGTTATCGTTGAGTCCGACCATGCATATACCTCAATGTTTTCCCTGTTCAATGCTTGTAGGGTTTTCTTCATTAAATTTGCTAGTAGTACCGCGGCACACAGCTCGAGCCTCGGTAACGTCGTTTTCCCTTTCAATGGTGCGACTTTCGATTTTGCTATCATTAGATTCGTTTTAATTTCTGGGCCTAATACCCTTGAGTAGATTACCGCTCCATATCCTTTCATAGACGCATCTGCAAATCCATGCAGTTCTACTCTGTTTATCTTGCTTAAGTTGTTCCACCTGGGCAATGTTATTTTCTCCAGATTTACTAATTGCCCCTGGTATGTATTCCACCTGCTTTGTTGGTTGCTAGTTAATTCTTTATCCCAACTGGTCTTTTGCTCCCATAATTCCTGTATGAACATTTTCGCCTGAATTACTACAGGTGCTATCCATCCCAGTGGGTCGTATAGTTTTGCTACTTCTGACAGTACGTGTCTTTTCGTTATTTTCTTTGCCGTCGTTATCCCTATTTTGAATGTGATTATATCCTCTTTAGGTAACCAGTGTATTCCTAACGTTTTCCGTACTTCTTCTTGTTTGAATGCCTTCGAGTCTACGTTCCTCATATCCTCCGGTACGTTCTCCATTATTTTTTCTTCGTTGCTCAACCATTTTCTAAGAGTGAAACCTCCTTTTCTGAACAGTTGTATTAATTCCTTTTGGGCTGTTTCTGCTTCCTGCACTGTCTCAGCTCCTCCTAGTATATCGTCTACATACATGTTTTCTTTTACAATTTTCGATGCCAACGGGAACCTCGCTCCTTCGTCTTCTTGTAATTGTTGTATTGTTCTTAACGCTAAAAAGGGTGCTGCGGCCGTGCCGTATGTCACCGTCGTTAAGTTATACTCTTGTATGTGGTCCTTTGTGTCCTTTCTCCACAAAATTTTTTGATATTTTTGGTCTTCTTCTGCCATTCTGATTTGTCTAAACATTTTTTCCAGATCCGCTGAGTATGCTACCTTATTGGATCTCCATCGTAATAGTATATTTGTCAAGTCTTGTTGTAATTTCGGCCCTGTGTGCATAATATCATTCAGGCTTACTGCCGATGAGCTTTTGCTTAATGCATCAAACACGGCTCTTATTTTCGTTGTAGTACTGTCCTCTTTTCTCACTGGATGATGAGGTAAGTAGTACCCATCTCCCTGGTTTTCTGCTATTACCATATGACCTTGGTTTTCATAATCTTCCATAAATTGTCTGTAATTCGCTTCTAACTGTTTGTCTTTTGCAAACTTCCTTTCTAGTTGCATCAATCTGGCGAATGCTTGCTGTTTAGATTCTCCTAACTTTGCGACGTCTTCCCTAAACGGAATTTTTACTTCGTATCTCCCTTCTTCATTCCTTTTTACAGTCTGTCGATACAGTTCTTCACATTCTTGTTCTTCCACTGAGAAACTTGTATCCTGATTTACTTCTTCTAATTCCCAGTTCCCAAGTTCTTTATTTGTACGTCCATTTCTTGTCTTGATATCATACAGCTTACTTCTGCTTTTATATTCTCCCTTTCTCGTGCTATTCCCGAAACTATCCATCCTAGTTTGGTGTTTTGACTCAGGAGTCCATTACTTATTCTGTGCATCCCTTCTGTCAATATGTAACTGTATTCTTTTACTCCTAGTAGTAAGTCTATCTTTCCTACCTTGTAATATCTTGGATCTGCCAGTATTGCATTTTTCTCGTTATAGTCCGGTAGAATTAAATCCTTTTCCGGTAAATTCCTTGTTATCTTCGGTAGTACTAGTGCTTCTATTTCCATCTCGAAGTCACTTTCGTAATGAGTTTCGATTAAAAGTTTCATACTCCAGTTGGCTGTTTTTTCTCCTGACGAGCCTATCCCGGATATGGTCGCCTGTATGGGCTTTCTTGTTGTTCCTAGCGTCGTCGCAGCTTGTTCCGTTATAAATGCGCATTGTGACCCTTGGTCGATTAGTGCTCTCATTATGTGTGAATCTCCTTTCGCATCTCTTATGCGTACCACAGCTGTCGCTAGTAATGCTTCACCTTCCTTATGGCTTGCACAGTTTACTGAATTCTGCCCTCTTTGCTGGTCGTTGCTATTCCTAGGCCCATTGGTATCTTGTGTATTTTCTCGCCTTCCGTTATTTTGTTCTCTGGCGTTGTATGGATTATTATTTCCTCCTCTGTACCTATCAGCTTGGTACCCGTTTCTTCTATTGTTTGAATCTCTTCCATTTCTTTCTTGTGTTTGTTCTCGTTTCATTGGAGTTTCTTTTGTTGCTTGTGTTTCCTTTTTCATAATGCAACATATGGTGGTGGTCTCCGCCACAGTGTCTGCACCTATATTGTGAATAACATTGTTTTTCTTTTTTATGTGCTAGGCAGTTTGTACACAATCCTTTTTCTTTTATCATCCTGTTCCGGTCTCTTACATTGAGTTCCTGAAATTCTCTGCAGTTCGGTACTCCGTGATCTCCGTTGCATATCACTCAATGTGTTCTTGGTTTCCTAAGAGATCCTCCTTGCTTCTCTTGTCTTTTTTCTGACTCCAGCAGTTCCAGTGTCTGAAATCTTCGCTGTAGGAATGTTTGTGTCGATTTGTACGTCGGTATCTCTCTACTGTCTCCAATGTGGTTTTCGTACAGCCTCCTAGTTTCATTGTCCCATTTCGTTATGATAATTCGGGCTATCAATGGGCTCCACGCTTCCGTGTCTGTTCCTAACCCTCCTATGGCTTCCAGACTTTCGTGGAAGGTGTCATGTAGTGATTTCAATGCTCTAGCAGAAGATTCCTTTACTTCCTGCGCTAGTAGCATCCTGTCTATTAATTTAAACAATATCATCCTTGGGTTCTCATACCTATCTTTTAGCATGTTCCAGGCCACTTCGTAGTTGGCCTCGGATATGTTTAAGTGTTGTATCATTCTGTTGGCTTCCCCTCTTACTTGAGTTTTTAGGTACTGCATTTTTTCTGCGTTTGATAACTGGTCGTTTTCATGTATTACTTTAGTAAACAGATCGTGGAAAGTTCTCCACGTTTCATATCTGCCTTCATACACAGGGATTTTTACCTGCGGCAATGTCACACCGTCCCTCCTCTGTGTGCTTTCTGGCCGTTGCATTCCAGGCCTTATTTTCTTTAAAACTTCCCTGACTTTCCTCTTTAGATGATTTATTCTCTCTACTTCTCCAATATCTGTAGCGTCCAGTTCCTCATTTACTGCTGCTTCAATCATTAGTGTATTCACCTTTTCCATGTATTCTCTTAACTCTGACTGCAATTCTTCATCCTCCTGCAAGTCTTGTTCATTTTCTGGCCGTAATAATTCCTCGATTCTTTGTTTTCTTATCTGTATCTCCTTTACTTTCGGTGCTTTTCCTCTTTTCAGCACCCTTCCATATTCTTCCAACAGGGTTTTCCCCTCAATGTATGTCTTAAATACCTGATCATAGTATTTTGTTTCAAAATATTTTTCTTTCGTTATACCCCCTTCTAGCAGCTTTTCGTGGTTATTTAAAAATTTTGCCCAATATTCTTCTAATTTTTCCTGTCTATCCCGGATGTATTGTTGATTTTTCCGAGATTGGGAATCCTTTTTTGTATTTGAAACGAGTTTCACTATTTCTGTTCCTATTTCCGCTTGCTTAACGTATAGACTCTCCATGATTATTTTAAAAATTTTTACATTCAGCGGTAAATATATTAGACAATACTAAATGTACGTTATGTATTAAATAAGTATACCTGTATTATAACACTTTCTTTTCTATCGGAATGTGCAATTTAGCGAAATATGAGTTTGACCTTGCCTGCTGTGCTATTCTTTGCATTGAGGTAGGTCAAGATGTAATCCACACACTCTTATAATGATATATATACATATATATATATATATATATATATATATATATATATATATATATATATATATATATATATATATATTGTTATCAAAATAAATGAAATTATTTGCTACGTAATTATTTTAATTTTTCGAAATAAAATATTTAATTGTAATTAAAAGCAAGCTATATGTATGAACGTTTCTTTTTTCAAATTGTCATACAAAATTACTGTTTAGTTAATTATAGTTGTGAATGACGTTTATTTTTGTTTTATCAATTCTCTGTATTATTTAAATGGTATGCATTCTAAAGTACATTATTATACGATTGATAGAGTGGAGATTGTTGTTCTAAATTGTTAAATTGTAATAAAAAAAAAACTTGTTAAATTGTAAGATTGTAAAAGTTGGAAGATTTTGTAATTATTCAAAAACTTACGGTTTTTTGTGTTCTTAGACGTTGAGGATCCCTCGCTTCTGGTGGGTTCTGCAATCGGTCCTGTCCTTTGGCTGCTCTGCGGCTCTAGTATGGCTCTCGGCTTTGGTACTGCTCTCGGCTCTAATATGGCTCTCGGCTTTGGTACTGCTCTCGGCTCTAGTATGGCTCTCGGCTTTGGTACTGCTCTCGGCTCTAGTATGGCTCTCGACTTTGGTACTGCTCTCGGCTCTAGTATGGCTCTCGGCTTTGGTACTGCTCTCGGCTCTAGTATGGCTCTCGGCTTTGGTACTGCTCTCGGCTCTAGTATGGCTCTCGGCTTTGGTACTGCTCTCGGCTCTAGTCTGGCTCTCGGCTTTGGTACTGCTCTCGGCTCTGGTACCGCTCTCGGCTCTAGTATGGCTCTCGGCTTTGGTACCGCTCTCGGCTCTAGTACCGCTCTCGGCTCCAGTATGGCTCTCGGCTTGGGTACTGCTCTCGGCTCTGGTACTGCTCTCGGCTCTAGTATGGCTCTTGGCTTTGGTACCGCTCTCGTTCTCCCGGGTCTAGTGGTCTCTCTCTGCTACTGAGGGTGTTGCTGGCGTGGACTGTATAGGCTCTCTCAAACTTCCTTGAAGTATTCTGTTTCTCGATAGGACCATGAACAAATTCCCTTCGTTGGCTCAGTGAAGATGTTCGTTCTGTTGTAATGGAAACACCAAATAATAGTAGCAGAGTTTATTGTTGAGACGTACACTATGGGTGTAGACCCGGGATTACTTTAAGTAGAGACTGATGAAGTTGATCGTTGAAGACTATATGTTCGTTGAGTGAATATTGATTGAATTTTTCTCTAGTCAAGAGATATTAGTTTTATATAAATTCTATTTGGGTCAATATTTTTCGCGTACCTAGCGTGATATGTGTATTTAATTTATGTAAATTGTTTAACTTTGTCAGTACTTTTGACTGATGTCCAAATTATTATTTATAATTGACCAAATGTGTATGTAACCTAATTAACTACGTGTGTGTATTTAATAACAAATAGATTCATTCGGTCTACTGGGTGATAAAATTATATTGTCCAATTTCGGATATGAATTCTGAAGATTTGATATTGGACAACTAGATCTGTTGAAAAATAAAAACAAAGTTAAATAAAATCTATTAACTTTATGTACAAAATATAGACTAATAAACTTACTTTATTCCAAAACTATGGACCATAAATGATATTTATATAAGTATGTTATATTCCTTATTGTAACACATATTTTATAAAAAGGGTTTTAACACCAAAATTTACAAACACCCTGAATATGATATAGTTCTGACAAAATTTCAAAATTATTAATTTTTATTTTAACGTATTCTAAAAGAGAATCAGATAATAATTTTTTTCATTTGAACTTTTAACTTTTAAGTATTATATTCATGTAGTTTTGTGGCAAATGGCTATTTTTTATTATTGAGACAACTAAATACGGGACTAGTTAAAAAACATACGATTACCTCAATTTTTTTAATGATACACCCTACATTTTTTAAACTGAAAGTAAACTTAATATCCTTTCATTTTTATTAGGCATACCCTAAACCTTAAATAATTGCTTAATTGCTCAATTCTAATAATGTGTATGAGAGATTTAACAGAGATCCAACTAAACTGTTCAAACCAAATGTAACAACCTCATTAAGGAATTGTGTGGCTCAAGGCAAATAGATAAGGCTACAAAGAAAAAACTAACTAGCTACAAGGGTGTTATACCTAAATTTTATGCGTTGCCCAAGATCCATAAACCACAGCTTGCAGTTAGTCCCATTGCTGCAAGTATTGGTGCCCCTACTAATTTATTAGCATCTTTTTTAACTGAGATCTTAACCAATGCATATGTTTCGAATGAATATTACATAAAAAATTCTTTTGATGTTTTTAATCTACATCTAGATGTAGCTTTAATAGCTATTGAAAACAATTGGAATTTTATTAGTTCTCACTGCAATATCAGCTTGGCGAACTTCTAAAAATTCATTTCTTTTCTGTTTAATAACACCTATTTCACATTCAATAATACTATGTTTAGACAAACACAAGAAACTCCTATGGGAGGTACTATCTCTCCAATTTTGGCCTGTTATATGATGGATCATTTACTGGATATGGTGATCCCAGAATTGTCCTTTTATATTCCTTTTGTAAAAAAGTATGTAGATGACTTAATCCTAGCTATTCCTAGCAACTCCACAGAAATCTTAAATGTATTCAATAGTTATGTATGATCCTCTATTACAGTCCACAATCGAACATAAGGATGATCTATGCTCAGTCCCCTTTCTTGATACCCGGTTCATCAGAACCCAGAACAACTCCCTGATTATCGACTGGCATAGAAAACCGCATAGTTCTGGACGTTTCTTCAAATATTGGTCATATCACAGACATTCAATAAAAATCAATTTGCTCAAACAAATGAAGGCTAGAATTATAGCGATCAGTGATCCTTCTTTTCATCAGAAGAACCTAAGAATCCTGTCTAACCTTTTCATCGACAATTTATACCCAAAACACCTAGTCACCAAGATTTTATTCAGTTTGACCCCGAACATAGTACGCCAAAATGATGAGGTGCAAATTATTGTCACAAGCGGAGAACAAAATACTAATTGCTCATATAATTCATTAAAATACATAAAAGGCATAACACCCGGACTGACAAGACTTTTTAAAGATTTCACCAATTTAAAAATAGCCTTTAAAACTTTATTAACTGCAAGATCTATATATTCTAAGGTTAAAGATAAAAGTGACATTAAAGATTGTTCCAACGTAGTCTACCACATTCCTTGCAATAACTGTAATTTGGTATATGTGGAACAAACCACACGCAGCCTAGGTAGTCGCTTAATCAGTCATCGTAGCGACAGCAGACTATATCCTGAAAGATCTGCCCTTGCAGAACATGTTAATAAAAAACATCATATAATGAATTATGAATCAGTCAAAGTTTTAGCTACTAAATCCAATTATAAAAAAAGACTTTTCTTAGAAATAGCATTCATTGCTCAAAATTCAAACGCAATAAACAAAAGGAGTGACATTAATCGGTTAAGCACTATTTACTCCTACCTATTATATTTGGATACACATTTACAATCCAATAATGTTTCAACAACTGATTCATTGTAAAGTTTCCAGGTTTCGTTATTTATTATAGTTCTCATTATACAATTTTGTTTTTTCAACTTAAATACAACCTTTGGTAAATTTTGATGTGTAATAGTAGTAGTACTACATGCGACAAAGAAAATAAGAAGAAGTATTGCTATATCCAGGAATGACAGCTACTCTTAACCTAACATTCCACAGTTGGCCGACACATGTGGCCTTTTTAAATCGTTGTAATTGTCTTTTTCCTATATGTTAGAGTAGAATAATTTGTCA
Organism: Diabrotica undecimpunctata; assembly: GCF_040954645.1. Lineage (NCBI taxonomy): Eukaryota > Metazoa > Arthropoda > Insecta > Coleoptera > Chrysomelidae > Diabrotica > Diabrotica undecimpunctata. The sequence continues at coordinate 85,952,967 of NC_092808.1, read as the reverse complement.
AGTTTGCTCTTTTACACCATGCAATTTTTATATTTTTTTTAATAATTGACTCAATCAATGAGTGGTGCGTGAATTTGTCACCTGTGAGTAGAACATCCACGAAAGACAAATCTCAATAACGTAAGTTTTTTTACAACCTTTACACTCTTAATAAATTTCGAGGATGCTTTACTAATAGTAGCACTTTATTTCAGTTTTTCCCAAGGATGAAAATAAACATTTTAGAAAGCTTGAAACTTAGTTAAAAGAGTACACTTACTTCACCGCTGCAAATATATATATATATATATATATATATATATATATATATATATATATATATATATATATATATATATATATATATATATATATATATATGTATATATATATAGAGGTATGTATATATATATATATATATATATATATATATATATATATACATATATATTATTGTGATATTTAAAGTCTTGGTGCGCCAAGCAATAATTAGCTAATTAATTTTTTTGATTAATTAAAATTATTTAAATGATATGATTATGACTCTATCACAATTTTTAATTCTTTTATCTCAGGGTTAAATTCGTGCTTCAATATCTATGCTATTACATGTGAAAGGTAAGGTCCAAAGAATACCGGAATAATAAAAAACACATATGATCTAACACTATATATTGAAATAAAAATAATGAAATAATTCACACTCAAAAGTTTTCAATAAACAAATCTCATATAATGATTCTCAAAATTTTGTTCTACGTACGTAAACAATCAAAATTAATGGTACAAACAATATTAATTGAAATCTCAAAATCCCAAACTATTCTAACTCTCCTAATCAAAATATTTATATCCTTTCTAAATTAAGTGTAAAAATTGTGTTATCAATAAAAGAAAAAACTGCAGAAAACAAAAATATCTCTCTCTGATGATGAGTGGTCCAAATCCTTGTTCCTTGTAGACTATATTATCTCCTCTCAACCGCTCCCTATGTAATCAACAATCTTACAACAGATTGTTGCAAGTATATCGTCCTTAATGATCTCCTTCAAAAGCACAAATCATTCAAATTATGATAGCCTTTCTCCTCTCGATAAACTGAATCTCTCGTTGACCCGAGTGAAAAATGACTTTTGGAATATCTTCTCTTTACGATAAACTGAATCTCTCGTTGGCCTGAACAGTGACTCTTGGAATATAAGTAGAAAAATATGACTTACAATATTTTGCTGCTTCAGCTGCTGTCAGATACACTAACTCCACAAAAACTCACTAACATTCAACACTACTGCTTGCTACTTCTCGGGAACCGCCAGAGAACAATCACTGTTCGTCTTACAGACTTGGAAAACCAACTGATTATCTTTTCTCTCTCCTAAATCTAGCTAAACTTTCATTCCTACATACCTATCCCACCTTTTTTAATCTCCGCCAATCAAAACTCGTCACAATTCCCCCATTTTTTCATTTCGATAACAAACAAATTTTTACCTATAATTATAAAATTTCCTAAAACTTATTTACAAATAATATTTTTCTATAGTTCTTAAAAACTAACAAAAACCTCTTTCTAAAATCTCTTCTATTGTCTTTAATCACTGCATTAATGTATTTGGAAAACCCAGTTCAATTGTCTTTGGATTTCACTTAAAATTATGCGGGTCACTCAAGTATAACAAAGAAATAATTTATGCATAGCTTACATTTTGTTTAATACAGGTAATCCAAGAATTTAAAAACTTTCCTTCTTCGAAATGTTTGTTGGTTATTATCCTACTTATCTGAATTATTTTAATGTTTTTGAACTTTGAAATATTTTAATCAACCCAATATTTTTCTCGATTTTACATATCATAACAATATATATATATATATATATATATATATATATATATATATAGGTATATATTTTTATATATTTATATCCTAAGGCAGTAATCAAAACTTTGACCAACCAAGGCGTTTACAAACCGTACATACATACTTTAGCAAATATATACAACAATCTGAAAACACTGTATAATTTTTCACCACCAGAGACGTCCGACAAGGACACAAAATATCACCAAAGCTCTGTACTGCCTATCTATTAATGGAGAATACCTTAACCAGCTAAGATTTGCAGACGTTATTGATCTGATTGGTAATAATCCTGCAGAACTATAAGAACTGATAAATGCAGCTAGCAATGAAGTTGGCGTAAAAATGAACTTGATAAAAACAAAAATCATTTACAACGAGCTAGTGGACCTTTTCCTGTCTAAGCGACTTCCATAATTAAGCTCCATCCCTTATTTTTCTTGTTGCAATGCGTTTTTGTTTTTGTTGTAGGTATAACATTGGCCTTTGTTAGGTTTTTAAAAATAAAATATTATATTCCTTGCAAAAAATCCGCCTATAAGTTTTGTGACTTAAGCTTGGTAAATTGTCCTCTTTACACTTTTCTAGTAAGAGATCGTGCATTTTTTTATAATTCATATTGCACTCAAAATAACGTCTTTTAAAGACTCTAATATAGTGTCTTTTTATGACAGAAAAGCTTTCAATGTGTTTCTTTGCTCTTCTTCTCGTTTTCTCTGAAGATTTATTGCCAGGAATCTTACGGCCCCTTTTATCTATTCTGCTCTTTAAAGGCGTTAATTATATAGGCATCTTGGAAATAGACAATTTTTACAAAAAAAGTTCTGACACACTTAAGTTTTATTTTTCAAAGGTACTTGTGAAAAATTAAGATATTGGTTTCCATTTTGCTATTTTTTTCTTTTCTCGGCCTGCGACTCATTACTTTATTTCAAAGCATATTCTTTTTCGAGTTCCGCTCCTATGAAAAATTGGAGATCATTCTGGCAATTATATTGCTGTTTATGCGCCTAAAGAGTTCAATTGAACTGAATCCAAACCATTCACGGAAATTACTTGGCCAAGAGTTTTTACGTCTTCCTACGGTTCTTCTGCCTTTATTTTTGCCCTGCATTATATTTATTAATAGTTAGTATTTTTTACTTCTCATGATGTTCCCTAAGTATTCTAACTTACTGATTTCTATAAAAATTCAAACTTCGCATTGACTTCCTAGTTGTTCGAGTTGTGTATTTGTTTTGCGATCCATCCATTCTTATCCAAAACGTTATATTGATATTATTGCGATTACAGAGAAAGTTTTTTCATTTTATTAAAAGTGGACAGTGCAATTTTAATCTGGCATCTTATATCTTTTGTTTGATTAGTATCTTTTGTTATTCATGCTCCAAAGTATTTGTATGAAAATATTTGTTTAGTTTCTATATTACTTTTTGTATTACTATTGTTACTGTTCTCTTCAGAAAAGTTTAAGCAGTCTAAAGAGTAAAAATACAATGCAATAAAATGCTGCAAATAATTCATTAAAAGTAATATCACATTAAAAAAAAATGAGATCATTATATTTTTTTAAATCGTCCAATACTAAATTGTAATAATAAAAAATACCACCTTTTAAAACCAAGTGTAACAGCAACATGCTCCTCACTACTCCTTCAAGTAATATTTTAGTAGCCAATTTGGAAACATTTGTTTTCTCTTGACAGATTTTTAGGTTATTTTTACCAAAATAAAGAACAAAGTGGTGTAAAAACTTAACACAATATTCTTTAAACTAGTCTTTGCCTCATATTGGTGTCAAAATTTATCCTCTTTATTTTTTCATGTGCTTCATTTTTTTCTCGTTGTCAATAACACTTGTTTCTTATATTACATTTAAATATGCATAGCCTGACTTATGCATTAGAATGATTAGAATGATGATGCAATTAGATCGTATGTCGTTTACATAAAATGTCTTATGTAAATGTCGTTATGTCGTTGTCGGATCATCAGTTCGTTCGTCCTCCCGTTTGTGTTATTCTTCGAGTGCCGTCTCCCCACAAATGTTGGGAATCATAATGGATATTTTTATTTTTGAACTTGCTGCTCTAAATAATTTAATTGATCTGAGTACAAATCACTTAATTTCTTTAACCAAGAATTTTACCTTCGACCAACTGATCTTGTTCCATGAATATTTCCCTGTATTACGAGTCTTAATATTTCATATTTTGGTCTGCTCATTACGTGGCGTAGGTATCTCAATTTTTTTGTGTGTATGGTGGTGATGAGTTCTGCTTCTTTAACAACCCTCTACAGTACATCCTTATGTCTAATTCTATCAGTCTCCAATATTTTTTATACTCTGCCGTATAACCAGAGCTCGAAAGCCTCGATTCTCTTAAATTGCATTTTTTTAATATCCTAGTCTCAGCTCCATTTATTAATAGTGAAAACTTTTCTCTCTTCTATCCTCCCTTATCGACAACCTACCACAACCGCTGGAGATGAAACACCGGCAAATAAAATGCCGTTTTATACCGACAATAAGTTAGAAGTACGTTAGGAGCTGTACTCTCTCTTCTGAACTACCCCCAGCGACACCCTGCCGCAACATCAATGCCCGCTGGAGATGTAAAACCGGCAAAGGTATAAAGCACCGTTTTATACCGACAACAAGCGGAGTTCGAACCTGAGTGCTGGTCTAGTAAAAGCTTCGATCCCGGGCATTTTAGTATTAATGAACGGCTAACCGTCGTTACCTCTGTGATCAAGTACTCATCGATCGCCTTCCGCTTCCTGTTCATATCGAGTAGTGATGGATTGGATACCTCTAACCTCGTCTAAATTTTTGGGTATTCACCAATTATCGTTCTTTGCCTCACCCGTCCAAGTATTGCTAATATTTATTTTTTGCAGGTATTAACCGCGAACAACCTTCTTTAGAGAAAATATTCTGTTCATCCAGAATCTGCCTACACGAAAGCAATTTTGTTCTTTTACATCTGGCCTATCTCTTTTAGGTTTATTTTTGTTTATTTTTCATCATGAGAGTTAGAGTCTTGTTAGTGAATTTATCACAGTCCCCTGTAGTTTAAATATTTCTTATTATCTCCTTTTTTTCCATTAATGGAAAATTTATGTCCATTATAGAATAAGATGAAAGCATACGCTAGTATTTCCATAATACTTGTGGGCTGTGTTTTAACAATTCGTTCGGACTAGATTGTGTTCCGCATGCTTTTCAATTTTTTAGATTTCATATTCCTTATTTGACTCCTTTTATTGTTTATTCATTATTCATCATCTTTATGGTATTTCACCTCAAGATGTCGTTGTAATGGTGTTCGTGAATTGCGATCTTGTTTTAGTTATGAGTTATGTTAGATCCAAGATGTTTCTTTTATCAAATTTGTTCTACTCCCTTCTTTTCTGTTTGTTCTTAGGTTTTTTACAGTTTTTCATGCTTGTGACCCTATGTATTTGATGAGCTCTTCGCATTTACTTTGCCAGGAAACATTTCTGCTTTAGTTACCTGATTGTATTTGATAATGCTTATGTTCGTTTATAATCTGGGTCATTTATTTGCAGCTCTTTTTAACATATATATATATATATATATATATATATATATATATATATATATATATATATATATATATATATATATATATGTATATATATATTTATATATATATATATATGTATGTATATATATATATATTTAAATATATATATATATATATATATATATATATATATATATATATATATATATATATCGATTATGGTGGTTATGGATGGGTATGGATAATATACTATAGTATACTAGTACTCCATTGCTAGCTGCATTTAGGTCACTTTTAAGTTCCTGTAGTTCTTATTCTTCTTCTTTTTCCTCTTTATAAGTAATTCTGTTTGTTTATTGGCGGATTATTACTTCTATGGTAGGTTGTCACTCCATCTTTTGCGTGATTGTCTGGTACTTCTTCTACCGATTGGTGACTTATCTTTTACTATTTTGACGATATGGGTCTCTCCCATTCTGCTTATGTGGTTAATCCATTCTTTCTTTTTCTCTTTCGACCTTTCAGCGTATTTCCTATAAGTCAGTGAATCCACTTCTAAAGCAAGCTTGCTCTCTTGGCTGTGCAGCATATAATCCATATGTTATACTGTTGTTGATGATCTTCGTGAATATCTTGTACATGATAAATAGTAGACTTATAGGTCTGTAGTTTTTGATATCCTCTCTGCTACCTTTTTCATGAATGAGAACTATGTTTACTGTATGTTAGTGATGCATTTATCTTAATTTTAGGTATTTCGTGAATATGCCTGCTAGGATTTTCCAGGTTTTTTTGCCAGCGTATCTAGGCAGTTTTACTGTTATGCCATCTATTCCAGCTGCTTTACTGCTTTCCATTTTTGTAATTGTCGATTAATTTTTCGACTGCTGTTTCAGGGGCTTTGTCTTACAAAGTTCTGTGTATTGTGTTCTCTGTATGTTGCTACTTACTTTCATTTCCCATTTTTGTTTTAGCAGTATTTTTTTTTCAGGTTTTATCAGTCAGTTTACTATGTTAATTTTGTTGTTGCGGGCCTCCGGTTTCTTTAGCACTATAAGGAGAATATCCATTAATTGAGAGCTGTCGATTTGACCATCTAATCTTTCATCGATTGTCCTTTGGTAATAATCTAAGTTTTCTTTTGGATTGTTAATATTTATACTGGTTACTATTGGTTTTGTGGATAATTTTGTTCTTTTTAGTTTTAGCAGAATTTAGAGCAATATTTGCTCTGATTAGTCTATTGTCGCTCCCTGTTTGAAGTTTATTTATTACACTGACATCTTTTATTGTAGCAATCTTGTTGGTTACAATGAAGTTAATTTTCTTTGGAGTGGTTTTATTTGGTGCTACCCAAGTTCATTTTAGGTGCGGGTTTTTTTTTAAAGAATGTATTTGAAATTGGCATGTTTTGGTAGTTCCCCTTTCATTTCACTCACCAATCACATGCTTTCCAATGACTTCTTCCTTATTGTTTCTTTTTCCCACTTTTGCAATAATGTCACCAATTAAATACTTGAAGTGACTTTTATTTTTATTTAATGCTTTATTTATGTTACTGTTTGAAGCTCTTCGAAAGTTAGGTTAAACATTGATGCGCCTCTGTAGTAGAATGTGTTTTCTGACGCTAATTCTAATAGCTTTTTATCGTTCCGCCTCACCTTGCTGACTTCTGTGACATCTCATTTTATATTTTAAGTTCCTGTTTCCAGTTCTACAAGTCCAGATTGATTTGATAGCAAGCGGCAGTTATATAACGTGCTATATTCTAAAGCGTGGTTGCTTTATTTGGGAAGCGATTTAAACTCAGCAGATTTTTAGTACCCTCTGTCCTCCTGGCTTGATCCTGAAAACTACCCCCTTTCGGGCCTTTTAAGCTTACGGCGAATGAGGGCCATGATTTGAATGTATCGTTCATATTAAGGTTTATGAGGCGTACCTTACCACGCTGCCTCGATGATGAAATGAACGAAAATTCCTTAAAACTGTCTTATATTGAAGAATATAAAATTTTCTAGTATGTCACTCTCCCAAGTTTAAATATTTTCCAGTTCTATTTACATTAGATGTAAAAGAAAAAAAATTCCAAGTTCCAGTTTGTAACTGCAACGAAAATATGGTTCTATTTATTTATATTGAGATTTTATGGGCCGGGAGTAATTCAAGATCGTTTTGTCGATTTGTTTAACCAGAATTTGGGCTGTTCCAGGGCGAGAGCGGGGTAACGGACGGGAGATGCCGGTACGATTAGGAAGGTTGAAGTGAATTTAAGTTTTAGATCTGAAAAGATGGCCCAAATGAGTAGACGTTTTAGTAAGTTGGTCTAGAAGCCGGCAAATTTGTCAAATAAAAAGTGATTTATTATACTCAAAATAATTTGTCACTTCAGACAGGAGTAATCACCTTTTTTTTTGTTGTATGCCGTCTCTCATCGTGAGATATTTGTAGAACGGCGTGTGCAATAGATTTGAGAAATATCCATATGTTCCAGTTTTTTTTAAGAAGCCCAGTTCAAAGTTTGTGTTCCAGTGCCCCAACTTTTAATCTCTAACAGTCAGTCCTATCGCAGTTTGGAGATGAATTTGTTCATGTGGCGGTGAATCTAATTCCAGTTCTAACCTCAGAAATCTTTTAAAGTGCAATTTAGTGCATTTCAGGTAACTTTTTTTTTGAACTTTTAAACTAAAAATAGACTTTTTCTAATAATAATAATTGCTTTCATACAATTTAAAAATATTGTAATAATTAAAAATTGTAAATTTTAGGGTGTGGCCATTGCTGTCATTTTAATTGTTCTGTTATAAAATTTAATGTTGACAGCTGACAACTAGCTTTATTATTTTTGTGACATTAGTTTCTTTTGTTTTTAGAAGGTTAACCTATATACATGGTTTCACTTTAAAAGGTAATTCTCTATTTGTAACAATTTTTTGTAAGTTTTGTTCTAGCATCTCTCATTCATAGCATATCTCACTTGTAAACGGAGTTTGTAAATAGATAGGATAGTTTGTAACCATTTATATAGTAATTATTTTTGCATTATCTGTATTTGTAATTGTTTGTGGTGAGACAGAAATAAATGTTTAATTTATTTCTCTAAACCATTTTGTCTCTTTATTAAAAAAAAACGTCTCCTAACTTCTTTTTGTATTTTTTAGAATGGAAGAACCTTTTCTCTCCTCCCGCAGGAAGTTTCCTCGAAGCGACGTCCCATTTCAAATAGCTAGAGGGAACTCTGGTGTTTTGTTTGTCTCTTTGTTCCAGGAGATTCATGTAAGTACCCTTTTGTTTCATTTTTTGTAGTTGATCCAATCTAATCCATCTGTTTCATTTACTTATTCACGACCCAGCTACTCCAAATGAGCCCTAAGTGCCGTTCGCATGAGTATCGTTTATTTTGCTTGCCCTATCTCCAGCTCCAGTAACTTCTGTCCCAATTTTCAACCTCTTATAGCAATATCCTATGTGGTAGGCAAAATACTTCGTTACAGGATTCGCTGGTGTGTTTCGATTATAATATAAGGCGCTGAAACCCGCTGAACGTATTCCTATAATACGCCATATATTTCCGGGGATAACGCGAATTATGTCTTCGTGAACGTAGAAGGTAGAATCAGTTGGCAGAGATGGCTGACTTTTTACACCAGTTGTGACCCGTTGGTCACTATCAGTTAGACATTTACCGGAGATTTTAATGGTTTGCTCTTAACAACACAATTAAATATTGTTTTGATTTAACTAAGTTATCCCACCAATTCGCCACTGCGATGAAGTCCAAGTAGCACGTATTGTAATTTTGTACGAGGAAATATATGCACAAAAAAGTATCGTACGACGACTCAGCAGAACTGAATTTATAGTTTCAAATACTCTTAAAAGGTACCGCGAAACAGGAAATTTTGTACGAAGGCCTGGTCAAGGACGCCCAAGGTGCACAACTGCAATTGATGACCGTTTTTGGTTCTTAATTCTACACGAAAGCGTTCATTGACATTGATGCACCTCAGAAATGAGCTTTTAAATGTTAGACAAGTTAATGTTAGTTTACAGACAGTTAGACGAAGATCAAAAGAAGCCAACTTAAAGCCCAGACGCCCTGCCAAAGTTCCACGTCTTCTCCAAAATCATAAAGCTCGTCGTTTGGAATTTGCAATAACACATATTTAGTGAAATATTGACAACTGGAAAACTGGACAACTGGTTCTTTTCACTGATAAGTCTAGAATCCTATTATGGAAGCCAGATGGTCAAAACTACGTCTACAGAAGAGTTTGAGAACGATTCGCCAGCTACAGTCTCGCCCAGATCGTTAGTTTTGGAGTTGATGGCATAATTCTTTGGGAAGGTATTAGTTGGGAGGTACGTACCGCACTTGTGGAAGTGATTGGACGGATGACTGGTGATTCTTACGTTTAAAACATTCTGCAAGATCATGTTTTGTCATATGTTAGTTACATTGGATATGAAAGATTCACGTTAATGCACGATAATGTTCGACCACATGCCGCTGCCATAGTGAGTAATTATCTTGATGAGGTCCAAATTCAAAGATTGGATTGGCCACCATCTAGCCCGGATTTAAATCCAATAAAGCACGTGTGGGATCACCTAAAACGAAGCATACGACAAAGAAATCCCGTTCCAAATATGATAGAGCATCTTCGACTTGCTGCACAGGATGAATGGAACGCAATTTCCCAAGAATATGCCCAAAATTTACTTGCAAGCATGCTGAGAAAGATGCAAGCAGTAATAAGAGCTTGTTAAGGAGGGAATACTTGTTACTGATTATGCACTTTTTTCAGTTTAAACTAGTTGTTTAAGCAATCATTTTAGTTATCAAGTTTAGCGTAAAATAACCTTGTTTACCTAATATTAAACATTTATTTTTTTCACAATTTTCTCCGCATAAAAACTTAAAATTTTTCATTAAACATTGTTAAAATAAACTCTATTTTACAATAAACGACTTGCTTGACCAGAATTTATTTTGAAAAAACAAAAATTTGAAAATTTCAAAATATTCGATATTTTTGTCCATGAGTTTATATAGATTCATTTTATTAGTGTATTTAAATAAATAACAAAAAATAAATAAAGATTTATATGCATAGTAATAAAGAGTTTTAAATTTAGTACAACTAGTACCTATTCTACAAAGTTATATTTTATATAAAATTGTTGTGGTATTTTCTTAATTAATTACTATTAATACGAGACACAGTGTACTGTTAAGAAAGTATAAGACTTTTTCTATTGTTACCTGTATAATTTATCTTGTTTAAAATAAATAAACTTTAAAAACATTATGTTTTATATTTACAAAATATCATGTCCTTTTAAAAGCTTTTCAATGGTAAAATGGAAATACTACTTTATTTTTTGCAAACATGTTACAAATCTCGAGAGACACTTTTATCTCAAGGTTTACACACAAAAAGACGCGTGTTATATTTTTCTTTCGCCATAAAAACAATTGTAAAGGATGAAGCTCAAAATGTAATTTCTTTATCTTTCTTTTTCACATTAAAATTTCTCTAAAAAAAAATCAAATTTCGTACCATTTCCTCTGAGCGATGTCGAATTCTTGCCAGCTCCTGAGCCGATCTTTAATCCACCGCCACGTTGAACTTCTTTCCAAGCAGGTCCTCCGCTCACAACCGAAACTATGAGGATATTTAATAGAAACGCCACTCTACGCATGTTTTTCAATATAGTTTTGTTTATTTTTCAAATATTTAGTTTATTTTTGTTTAAACCGTTGTATTTATTATAAAGTTTTTATTTACATCCATATGTTACATGTTGATTTGATTTTTATTCAGTCTATTTATGGAAAGTTTGTGTTTATTGTTTTTGATATAAGTTGCTAACTGTCAAATGATAGCTCGTTATTATATTTAAATCACAAGAATGCCTTATTAAGCGAAATAAACGATGATATTTAACATATATGTATGTAAAATCAAAAATTTGGTTGTATTCGTCGAATTCAAAGCCTAATATTATTTTAAACGTAATTATCTTAAACGATTTAATGAATTTTTCCAAAACAGTTTTATTTCAGCATTAAATATAATATGTTTTAAATATTGAAATAATTTAAGCTATCTTATAGAATCTGTCTCTTAAGTTTTGAAAACTAGATAAATAAATAGGGTGCAATATTCATAACCATTATGCTTTCATAGTTTGAAAAATAATTCTTAGCATCAGCAAAGTATTTGGACATCTAGATTTAAAACTTCGCTAAAAAATTTATTTTTTTATTGGAAGAAAGTCTCTATTTGTAATAAATTCCTAGTGTACAAATAAATAATAAAATCAGTGTGTGTACGTGGTAGTTAAAACTCTACGTCTTCGCCAAACCTAAAATGTAAATGGTATTTAAACATTTCAGAATAAGTTGCTTAATAATATCCTAATAAAACACGTTCATTGTCGCTCATTAGCCGGGATAATACAGCATAGAGTTAATTTCTTTGTCGGCCAAATGGGTAATTCTAATCTATATTGGCAAGGGGTGGGCATTTAGTTTAGTAGACCGGAGTAGATATATTGGACTAAGTTTAGATTGGAACCAGTTACGTGAGGTATAATACGTCCTCTGCTTAAAGAGACTAGTCAAGACTACAGCAGCGTCTAAAAATAATCTTTAATTCGGAGTCAATAGCGGAAGTGGCAACATTGTTGAAATCGCAAGAGGTGTCTACCCAACTATTTCTACTTTAACTTGTAATTAATATTAAAACTATTTACTATTAACTATTAACTGTCAAACTGTCAAACAAAACTATTTTATATCAAGTAAAGATGAAAAAACGGCCCTTTGTATGTGGGAGGTGTTAAATCACTGGAGTTTGTGAAGAATTCCTCAGCTTAGCATAAGCAAATTCAAAGGCAGACCTTTTCCATGAAATATCTGCACTGTGTATGCAACAGTAAAACTAGATAATGATGTCAAAAAAATAAAACGTATATACAGCAACAATTCATAACACAGACACTGTGTAAGCATATTAATAAGAAACAAAATTAAGAAAAAAGTGATAACCTTAATAACTCTCCCTCAACGAATTATCGTGATACAACTGACGTGTAAGCCATTTAATAAACTGAAGTTACTTAACTTAATCACTCAAGTATATTGCTTCACAACTGCAAAACGTACATTTACAGTTTGCAAGAAGCCACTGGTCAATACAAGAGGAGAAACACACACCTCCTCATAAACAAAGACAGGAACCTGGCGACGACAGTTAAGGAGAAGTTGGTGACCTGGAAACTGTACATCGAAGAACTTTTCTGAGAGTACCCAGGTAACCTTCCAGAAATAAATTGCATAACAGGGCCGTCAATACTAGAAAGCGAGGTGAAAGCAGCATTAAAACAGTCTTAGAATGGTAAGGCCACAGGTTCGGACGAAATACCCATTGAACTTATGAAGGTGATGAGGGAAGTGAGCACAAAAGAGTTAACTGAACTGTTTAACGTCATATACAATGCAGTTAATATCTCAGAGGAATGACTATTGTCAATATTTGTAGCACTACCAAAAACACGATCTGCGAAAACGTGCGAAGTTTTCCGAACTATCAGCCATATGATTCATGCACTTAAGATTTTCCTTAAAATCATACATGAAAGAATTTACAAGAAATGCGAAGAAAATGGTCGGTGAAATGCAATTTGGATTCCGCAATTTCATGGGTACACGTGAAGCACATTTCACCTTACAAGTCCTACTTTAGAGATGGCGCGATGTCAGATGTATATTTTTTTATTAACAACGTCAAGGCATTTCAGCGTTGTCAGCACATTTGGATCATCATAAATGAATGCTGGAACCAGCGTGCTCAAGTCAAGGTCGAAAACCAGCTGACTGACCAAGTGAAGATCATGCGAGGAGTAAGGCAAGGCTGTGTCCTCTCGCTGACTCTTTTCAATATATACTCTAAGGAAATTTTTACCGAAGCTCTCACAAACGTAGAGAGAGGAATCCGAGTGAACGGTGAATACATTAATAATATCCGGTACGCCGATGACACTGTGTTACTGGCAACCAGCCTAAATGACCTAGAAGCCTTACTAGACCGAGCGAGAATTGTGATGGTAACATACAAACTAGACCTTAATATTAAGAAAACTAAATCCATGGTTGGCAGCAGTGCAAATTTAGATCCCGAGGCACTAATGGCAGGTAGCAAAGAGATTCAGAGAGTCGACAGATTCACTTACCTTAAAACTACCCTTAACTTACAATGGAACTACGCTTAAGAGATTAGATCCAGAATTAAAATGACACTGTCTACATTTATCATGTTGAGATCCTTGCTGTGCTGTAGTGATCTCAGTTTGGGAACCAAAATGCGGATAGCGAGGTGCTACATTCTTCCAGTGTTACTATATGGAGCGAAGCCTGGACACTGACGCAAGCCACAGAAAAGCGGATGGAAGCCTTCGAGATGTGGATCTACAGGAGGATACTAAAAATATCGTATGTGGACCATGTCACCAACGTTGAGGTCCTACAGCGCATGAGAAAAGAAAAAGAAGTGCTTAATTTAGTGAAACAACGTAAGCTTGAGTACCTCAGGCACGTAATGCGGAACGAAGAAAAATATCGAATTCTTCAACTCGTTATGCAGGGTAAAGTATCTAGTAGGAGAGGACAGGGACGCGGTCGTATCTCGTGGTTAAAAAAACCTTCGACAATAGTTTGGGATGACCTCCGCGGAGCTGTTTCGCAGATCAGTTAACAAAAGAATGATAGCCTTGATGATCGCCAACATCCGGACCGAATAAGGCACTTAAAAACTTCTTTTGTTCTTGTTTTAACCAAATATATAAAAGGAAAAAGGCTAGAAGTTGTTAAATGTTCTGTGTGCTTTTTAAATATAAATTTAAATGTACAGGGTGACTCACGCAAACCTTGCATATTCCATAATCCTGTATATTTTTATATTTGTCAAAGATCCTTAACAACCTGATAATAATGAATTGTATTATAGAGTGAAATAAAACTGCACAGTCTGGAAACCACTTAGGGAATAAAATTGTTTGCGTCCTTATTTAAGAAAATTATAAAAACCGCTAAAACACGTCAACTTTTAAATTTAAATAAGCGCTTTTTACATATAAATTTAAATTTACAAGGTGATTCACGCAAATCTAACATAGTCCATCATCTTTATTTTTATTAAAACACCATATATATTTTAATGTTTTTAAAAGCTGCTCAACAACATTACCTTAACCAACTCTATTCTGTGGTATATTATGAATTATAAAAAAATGTATCATTATTTAAAGTGTGATAAATTACTAATATCAAAATTTTATGCACATGACGAAGATTACCCATTATTTCAACATTTCACCTTGTTTTATTCATAACAGACACTATTTATTATAATTATAGCTTCTAAAAACATAAAAATCTACAGGGTGTTTCATTAAAAATAAATATAATAGGCTACGCTAGACTTGCGTGAATCGCCCTGTACATTTTAATTCAACTGTTAAACAGCGCAAATTTATATATAAAAATCGGCGGGTTTCAGCATTTCCATAAGTGGTTTCCACACTGTATATTATTAGGCGATTTCATCACAAAAGTAAGACGTGGAGAAGTAATTTTATAAAGTAAATTTAAGCGAATTATAGGACGTTTTAGGAACAAAGCTACACCAACTCAACACAAGAATATACAAGAAATGTAAAGAGATCGGTTATAGCATATATAGACGTTATACGTTAAACGAAAGAGGTTACAGCATATTATATTATTATAGACTATGACAAAGCTAAATAGAATATCAAACAATGATGAACACACTTAGGAATATTGAACTTAATATAAAGGATATTGTTCTGAAGCTATTTTCTTGTGGCATTTTAAATTAATTACTATTTAAATGGGAATAAGCCACAATTAAAGGTTAAAATACGTTTATCGACGTTTCAATTTCCAATTCGGAAATTGAAAAAAAACAAATTGTTTAATTTACTAATGTTTGTATTTTAAAACCGATTTCCGAAGTGGAAATTGAAACGTCAATAAACGTATTTTAACCTTTAATTGTGGCTTATTCCCATTTAAATAGTAATTAATATAATGGATATTTAGATGATATAAAATCTAAATTGGAATTAATTTTCAAAGCAACGGATCCACAACTCACTGTCAACTCGAGAAATGACAATAATAAGATATGTACGCTAGGACTATATTTTGTCAACGCTACTCGTAGAGCAGTAATAATTTCTAAATGATGTTGATAGAATACAGAAAGCATCTTGCCTAAAAATGTATACTACTACAACTAAAATTACGATCATTAGCAAACAATAATCTAACCAGGCCCAAATATTAGTAGACAGTAAACCTTTGGAAAGAATTGACAATTTCAATTACTATAAATTTTTATATTCTTCTAAAAGTGCCTATCTTCTAGTGATTTGGCGATCACATTGACCTATTTTATTCTATTCACAGGAGCTCGAAATAGATCAGTTCACGTTTGACCAGTCCATTTCCTAAGGTTAGCCAGACAGGATATTAGTCTACGTCCAGGGCCTCTCTTACCCTCAATCTTGCCCTGTAGAATCAACTGTAGAAGTCGGTATTTATCGTTACTCATGATGTGGCCGAAGTAAGCCAATTTTCTGTTTTTTATAGTGTTAATAATTTCGTTGTATTTTCTTAGCCTTTTGGAGAACAGTTATGTTAGTATGTAAGTAGTATTTAGTCAGAAAGTTCTATAAATGACAAAATATATTGGTGTGGAAATAAAAATAAGAACAGCGATGGTAAGATAATTAATGGATAAATTTCAAAAATGCTTATGCTGGTGAAAGATTCCTCGCAGCTTAAGTGTTTGCATGGTAAAATATTATATATAGTCCAAAATAAGATAAGTGAATAAAACATGGTCTTTCAAATGAAAATCAATTAATTACGTAAAAGTATTCTAAATGTGGACGTTGCTTAAGCTACTGCGTATCTCATAGGTTGATTATGTAACAAACGAGGAATAGAATGAAAAGTAAACTGTTACTATATGCAAATCAATGAAAAGCTCCCTATTTGGGACATATACTAAAGGTTAAAAAATGTAAATATTAAGACTAACTTTTATGTGAAAGACAGAAGAAAAAACACACCCAGAGAAGGCAATATTTGTGGCTACAAGATATAAAAATTAGGTGCAAAATTTAACATGCAGGTAAAATTTTTACACATGCTAGAAAAGGTTAATTATAAATAAATTGTAGACGAATGTCTACATTCTGCAAGCGTACATTACTCGCAGATTAAGACGATGCTCCTTATAGTCCAGGATATGATGATTTTCTGCGCAGAATTTTTTTTATATGCATAGATTTGCTTAAAATGTTGACAGTAGGTAGAAACTAGCTCAAAAATCCAAATCTACTCTATGTCAATATGTGATTTTCGTTTGGGAGTGGTTACCACCTCAATTCGGAGTTGGAAAAAGTTTATCAAAAAAACTATGGTAGTCGCTAGAATAATAATTTCTAAGACAAAGATGTTCTTTTGAGTTTTTTCCAAAAGTCAATAATTTTTGGATGTATTCGTGTCTGAAAGTTCACAAACTACATGTCCAAAAAGTATGTTTTTAAACGGGTTTGCGCGAACAACTCAAAAAATTTTGATTTTATCGGGTAAACTGGATAAAAAATTATACTTTATAAAACAAAAAAATCATTTTTTTATTATTATCGTTAACTTAATGTTAACAAAGTTATGGCTTTTCTAAAGTAGACTTTTATTTATCGAATACAAAAATCCAAATATATGATGTTGAATAACTGGAAAACCATAAGTTTTTCATGGAAAACTTAAAAAAACTTTTTTAAATGCATCAAAAAACCCTTTAAAATCATTACTGGTAAAAGTGTTTTGCATGAAAATTAGACGCAGAAAATAAACTCACACCAGTCAAAACCACCCTGGTTAAAACTATTCGTTGCTTATTTACAATTTAGTTTATTTATATATAAATATTACATTAGAAAAGTTTAACTGGTTTAAAGGATTTAGTTTTAAAAAAATCCGTGTTTAAATCGGAATATCTTTAAAATTCCAAGATTTTTAAATAAACCAACTAAAAAAGATACAAAAAACTGCTATTTTCTACTAAGGATTTAGATATTTTTTTAATTTCTATAGACTAAAAGTTGAGATCATAGGCGCAAAATTTCGGGCCAATGCTTTTTAAACGCATTCATTTTTTTCGAATCTTGAGAAAACTAATAAGTATTTTTTTTTTAAATTTAACCGTATAATGAAAGATTACATTATTGTCGGGGGCTGAAAGTCCCTAAAAACTTCTATAATGTTTAGTTTAGTTAGTTACAGGGGTGAAAACGAAGAGAAAATTAAGTGCGATTTTTAATTTTAAATATCGCATTTAAAAGAAACTTTTTGTTTATTCTAAGGGAATTTCTGCCCTCGGTCATAATATAATCTTTTATTCTGCGTTTAAATTTTTCAAAAATATTTATTAGTTTTCTAAGGATTCGAAAAAAATAAATACATTTAAAAAGCATTGTTAAAAAGCAAAGTTATGTATATTAAATTTTTCTGTGTCCTTCATTTTAAAACTAGTTGCTTTGAATGGGCTTGAAGATGGTGCTAAACACATGCGAATACAACCTTTAAACAATCAAATCTCGTTTAAATTTTAGTCTATAAAAATTTAAAAAAAATTAAATATTTAGTAAAACAAATGCTGTTTCTTTGTAGCCTAGTATTTTTTGTGTATCTTTTTTCGATGTTGCGGTATTTTGAAAAAAAATGTGATTTTTAAATTACGAAAATAGTGTCTTCATTTTTAACTTAGTTTTTTTCAAAACTAAACCTGCTAAATCAGGTAAACTTCCAGCATATAATAATTGTATATAAATGAAATAAACTCTAAATGACCAACGAACAATTTTAACCAGGGTGTTTTTGACAGGGATGAGTTTGGTACTTTCTGCGTTACAAAAAATATAAGCAGACTTTATTTTAGTTATACCTTACCTTAATATGCATGCAAATTACTTTTACCGGTGGTCATACTACAAATTTATTAAGATCATTATGATTTCTTATAAAAAACTTACAATTTTCTGGTTATTTAACATGATAGGTTGTTGCAACAGTTAACGTTGGTGATGTTTGAGGCTTACACAATAAACTAGATCGCGTTGCTCAGAAACAATAGAGATGTAAGCGTGGTTCTTTTGATATTTCCTTTGTTACACAAACTTGAATGGAATTGAGAAAAAAGGAAAGAATAAAAGATAATAGCTAATAAATGTAAATCAAAAATACTAAATGACAAGAACAAAGAAATAAATGACAGTGTTATTGCCGAGAGGGCGCCACGGATTATTTTCTTTATAGTATTTAAAAAATTGAAAAAAAGTAGACAAGATAAAAAGAAAAATAAATAATAAAAGCGGTATATATTTGAATAATATTAGAATATAGATGTTATAATATGTATAATAATAGTAATTAAATATTTGTTTACACTTACGGCAAATTTAACATTACCAAAATTATGAGTATAAAACATCAAAGATATTCTGTTTAATAAATTTTGAAAATACTTTGACTCTACCCTCAATCGAATAAAAAACCAACAACTACCTTAATTGAATACTTTTATTCTTCAATAATACTTTCCGACCTACTTTTATCAATTGATATATAATGTAATATCATATCAATATATTGTAATAAGTTAAGTTAGTTTTATTAAATTCTTCTTTAGGAGATAGCATCCTAAAGAGTAATCTTTACATGTTCTCTCATAAATTAATTTAATTTTCACACAAACTAGAAAAAACTACATAAACAAAATTAATAATTCAAAATCATTACCTTATTACGAGAACCTTATTACATTTGTTTAAAACTATAAAAAAAATTAATATAATTTTTTTCTAAACATTTTCTATGATGCTGATGCTAATGATTTTCAGTAGAATAAAAAAATGAGAATAGTACAATATAGTCTCGATTAGAAAGAAAAAGAATACCTCCGTTGTCTCTGTATCCAAAATTTTAACAAGAGGTGAATTCAACTATATCCATATCCATAAGTTTATGCATTGGTTAGTTTCAAGAATTCATAAATCCAAAAATTTGTTAAATAAAAATAAATCAAAATAACAATAATAAAAAAATTAAAAAAAAAAATGTATATTCGTAATTTGTAAAGCCAAAGTTCCACCAGGAGGAATATTAGTGAAAAGAGGCAAAGATATATGTATTTTTTCCAGATGTATTACTTTATAGAAAAGCCTAGTATAAAGTGAGGATTTTATTTTTCCAAGTCAGCTTTCTGCCGAAAGAATTTTGTCAGATTCGAGTGATTTTTAAAACCATTAGTGTCTGTAGTGACATTCCATATATCTTCTTTCGAACAACTATTACTTTGTTAATGTTAAGTTTGCGGTAATAATAAAAAACTAATCTCTTTGTTTTATAAGTTTCATATTATAGCCAAAGAGTTTTTCCGAAAAAAATATAAATTTTTGAAAATATTTGCGAAAAACAGTTTTGAAGAAAAGTTATAATTAAAAAAAGGCAGCGTTTAATTTGTGAACATTCAGTCACGAATAACTTCAAACTAAAATACTGACTTTATATGACAAATAGATTAGATTAGATTATGTGAGGCCATGCGGCCTCACCGCACTTCGACCTATAGAGATCTTTTGTGCATACCTTAATCTAGTTAAACTCTAGAATGCCAATACTTCTGATGAAGTTGATTAGCTTCCTAGGTGACTTGTTTCCTATGTCAGAGAACGCCAGACTGACCTCTCCTAGGAATTTTAGTCTTTTGCAGAACAGTGCTACGCAGTTGCATAGTATATGTTCTGCCGTTTCTTTTTCATTGTGACAGAAACGACAGTTCTCACTATCTGATTTGCCCATCTTCTTGAGATGATATCTCAGAGGGCAGTGACCAGTGAGAAGGCCAGTGACCATTTTGATATCTTTTTTACTCATTTCGAGAAGGCGGTTTGTTGCAGTAGGCGACACTTTTATGAGCCTTTTTGCTTGCCTTTGTCCTGGTGTGTTAGACCAATATGATCTTAGTTGATTGAGTTCCCAGGTACGGAGTTCCTCTCTGATGTGGCTTTTCGATAGTCCACAGAAGGGTTCCGGACCCTGGAATGGGGTATTTGCTCCTTCTTTTGCGAGGCTGTCAGCTTCCTCATTTCCTGCAATTCCCTTGTGACCTGGCACCCACATCACAGTTACATTGTTGCGTTCCGCCAGCTTCTTGAGAGATTGTTTACAGTCCCAAACCAACTTCGACTCACATGTAAATGACTTTAGAGCCTTTAAGGCGGCTTGGCTGTCTGATAAAATAAGGACTCTTGCCCTACGGGTGTTTCGGTTGAGACATTCTTGGGCACTTATGTCTATAGCATGTATTTCTGCCTGGAAGATAGTTGGGGCGTTTCCAAGAGATTTAGATAGCCTGAAATTGGGCCCAGTAACTCCCACTCCTGCCCTTTCATCTATCTTAGATCCATCCGTATACCATACGAGTGAACCTTCTTCCACTTTTGGTTCAGTTTCTTCACCCATTTGGTGGTTTTTTATGACCACTTCAAAGGGTGTTTCAAAGTCGAATTTGACTGGCATAACATCTGTCGGCATGTCCTTAGAATCCAATGGAATTTCTTCTAAGATTTTCAGGTGGCCAACTAGATCTCCAGGTTTCATTATTTGTGTCTGTCGCAGTTTTAAGGCGGTAGTTACTGCCTCCCTCCTTATGCAGAACTGCAAGGGAGGAAGGTTCAGCATCGCCTCTAGAGCTGCAGTGGGACATGTTGACATTGCCCCTGTGATTCCCAGAAAAGCTAGCCGCTGCACTTTTTGAAGCTTGGCGTAAGCTGTTGTTTGTTGTGTTTTTGGCCACCATACGAATGATGCGTATGTGACCATGGGCCTAACTATTGTTTTATATGACCAGAGAGTTATTTTCGGTTGTAGGCCCCAAGTTTTTCCAAACGTCTTGCGGCAGGTCCAACTTGCCACCAAAGCTCTGGATAAAATTTTTTCAATATGACTATTCCAGGTGAGTTTTTGATCTAGGGTTACCCCCAGATATTTTACTTCCTTGAAATAGTCTAATGTGATGCCATTCATAGTTGGAGCCTGTAAATTGTATTTACGTCGCCTTGTGAAAGGTATCAAAGTCGTTTTACTGGGGTTGACATTTAAGCCCTCTTTCGAGCACCAACTTTTAATTTCGTTAAGAGCAGTTTGCATGAGACTAGATATAGTCTGGTCATGCTTGCCTCTAATTGTAACAACTAGGTCATCTGCGTAACCTTGGGTTATAAAACCAGAATCATGCAACTTAGTGAGAAGGTCATCCACAACCAAAGACCACAGCAGAGGCGATAATACTCCCCCTTGAGGGCACCCCTTTACCGCTGTCACAGTCACAGGTTCTCCTCCAATACTAGCAGTGATGATTCTCGTTTTTAGCATTGACTGAATCCATTGTCAAATATGACAAATAACTAAAAATATTGACGTTTTGAAAAAACTCTAAAAATATTTTTATTCACTATTCTAGCGACTACCATAATTTTTTTGGATAAACTGTTTCCACCACCAAGTTGGGTTAGTAACTACCCCCAGAGAAAAAGTATATATTGTCATAGGGTAGATTTTAATCTTTGAGCTATTTTTACCTACTGTCAAAAGTTCAAGCAAATTCATGCATATAAAAAAATTCAGAGGTTTTTTACTATTTTTACCATCATTTTCACCGACTATTAGTAATATACTAACAGGACCTCCATTGGATATTTACGTAGGGACTTTCATACTCATGATAATGTTGAGGCAATCGAGGTTAATGGTATCACTGGAAGAAAAATAATAGTTAAAGAACAAAACCATTTAAGTTGGTTCATATATTTAATATGAAATCAAAGCACTGTAAAAGCTCTTCAACAAATATTTAAAACCAGAAATAAAATTTCCATAATGACAATAATAATACTAAAAATCGAAATGTAGCCGATTAACTTTTATATGAGAAAAATATGAATATATTAAATAATAAATTCTATTATTATGTAGCAGTTTGGAAAAGTAAATTGCTAAGAACTTTCCGTAGAAACTAAAATATCCATATTATTAAGAGTAGCGCATAATTCTTTTTCAAAATTGGTATTAAGTATTGAACGATAGCCAATTTAAAACAGCACAAGAGAATTTCATAAATATCTAGGACTATACTGCACAGGAAAACAGTTTTTTATGTGACGTATTATTCGCTATATGACTAGGTATATTTAAAATATGAATACAAAATTCCGATCACCTGCAATTTTTAAATATTGCCACTAAAATATTATAAAAATAATATGCAGTCTTTAGTCAGTTAGTTAAAAATTTACTAATTTAAGTATTATGCTTCATAAAAAGAGGGTGAAATTTACACAAACACAGTATGATCTATAAAATAAAAGAATTGTTTAAACTTAGGAAAAAATTCACTAACCAGCAATAATTTTTAAATTCGTAAAATTGTTGATACGATTGGGAGATTTTAAATTATGGAAACGATTTGAATCCTTCAAAAAGAGTAAAGCAACAAAAAATACATTCAATCAAACTGTTTTCTTCTAAGTTTATAAATAAAGGGTTCGTGCTGCCACCCGGCGTCCCGACAAAAACTTGGGATCTGTGTCCTATAAGTTGTCATGAAAGTGACAGCAAACAAATTTTGCCAACTGGTTACAACTAATGGAGTGTTGAAACGTTTTGTACAAGGTAGGAATGATAAATGGAATTGTATGTCGTAGCAGAACTTTAAAAATTGAGCATGGGTCATGTCATATTTAAAATAAATATTACAAAACATTTTGTATTTATGATTTTTCATTTGTTGTGTTTTAATAAATATAATTTATTATTAAATAAAAAATAAAATTTTAGAGAAGGATTTTTCGCTCAATCGAAAAAAAAACATAATTGGAGTAAGTTGTGAAATTAATACTTAAATGACAATCACTGACATATCAACTGGTTTACTTACAAATCATATCGTTGATATTGTTGTCAAAAGAGACAAAGTGGAAATATGCAAATTTAAGATTTTTAAGTATTATTTCAATCAGATTGAAATATATATATTTTATTTAGGTTATTCATGTTTTTTTTATCATTAATTGCGTTAGTGTTTTTTTTTATTTCCATTGATTCGTATATCTCTCTACTTTTTATTTTGCACGGTTTTTAAAATTTTGATGATCTCGAAGTCAAATTTATGCTTCCTCCTATGCTCACAATACATATTATTGTGCCTTAGGTGCATAGTTATGGATATAACCATAATTTTGGATAATTAACTTCAACATATTATAATACATTTTGTGGAATTTTTAAAACCAAAGTTTTCAGTATTTTATTGTTATAAAAAATGAATTTCCATGAAGTAACGGTCGAATCCATCAATTATTTTTGTTTTTTTTAGTGTGGTAAAGTACTTATTAAAAAGATTTTTGCCTTTATGAGCCACTGTTATATTATGTTTGTTTATTTATTTATGGAAAAGTTGTATACGTAGTCATGGTACTGTTGATTTTATTTTTATTGGTATTGTTCTAAAATTTATTTGGTCTTGATCTGAAAGCTGATTCGAGTAGGTGTTCTGGATATAATATATTACTTAGGAGGGCATTTTTTGTTATTTTTTGAAGTTGGTTTGTATTCTGGATCTGTTATCTCTTTAAGTCATTTCAGTATACACTAACATCGCAATAAAGCTTGTCACTGACAATAATAAAAATAAGTGGAATGAGATAAAAAAGTATACTTAGATCCAATTGCGAAAATTCCAATCATTTTTAGAGTTAACATTAAACTCAACATACTTTTTATATAAAAACGAAATACGCCAACAAATGGATGGATGTGCAATGGGTGCAAGTATTTCTAGTGTCATTGCTCAGTTGGTACTGGAAGATTTAGAGGACTTCTTAGGATTTAGATCTAGAGGATTAAGAGGAGCTTAGAGGAGATAGATAAAATCTATAATGGGTTACATAGATTTTAATGTACCATTCTTTTACCGCTATATCGGTGACTGTGTCTGTGCTGTCCTATAGTCCGACAATTTTCAATTAAAGGTGACTAATTTACAAATTAAACTAAGAGTTACCGGCAACTATGCTAAATGTCAGAAGTAAATTCTTACCGGGGTCATTTTTATTGTGTTTGACTCGTTTATGTAAATAAGTGAAAAAGTAAGATAGTCCCATAAAATTTGCCCTCGTAACAATATAAATTGGTGCGATTCACGAGCGTATAGTTAGACAAGTACATTGAATAGTTTGAAACATCGGTAAACTTATCAACATTTCGCTGGTCTATATACATTTACGTTCTTAGAAAGAGTGGGAATGAAAAAAATATGATATTTTAGTTTATTCGTTCCACATTCTATATGTGCATAGGCGTAGGGTCTTGTATTTCTTGGGAATATATTTATTAAATAAACTTTATTATTAAATTTGAAATAGTTTTGAGCTAAGTAAGGTAAATTTGAGGTAATTTTATTCTTTTTATAATATTAACCCATTAATCGACGATACAATAAACAACGAGAAATTTGACAATTAATTTGTTAAATTTGATTAAAAACACACAAATTATACTAATTTACAACCAAAAAGATTTTTTTTCTCATTTTCAAGAAAAGATATTAAGAAATAACAGAAAGCCAATCCCTCTGATTATTCCCTCAATCAATCCCTCAGTGTATTAACTCTGAATCTTGACCTTGACAAAAGCAAGGATTACCTGCTGAAACGTTAATTGTAATGAAATAATAAAATCTACTTCGAAATTTAACAGGAATTATTGAACCTAAACTCAAGATATACTGATTTTATATTAAATAATATACTATGGTTCAAGAAACTATATTTCTTAAATTGTATATATATATTCTGAAATATTTAATTTCTTGTTGCCAATATATATATATATATATATATATATATATATATATATATATATATATATATATATATATATATATATATATATATATATAACAAACAAGCATTCCGGTGACTTTTCTTTGGTGCTGAATTAGGCGAACTGCGAATCTAACATCACTTGGAAGCTATTGGACGATGTTACGAATAACGTTGCATTCCGAGAATATATCTACAGTTTACCCTTGTAAAACACCACCTTTTGCGCTCTTTAAGTAGAGAAAAGATGTTAAAATAAAAGTAGATGGTTGCATTTCCTTTTAATTCGAGCTTCACCCTTCTTATACACTTATTGTTCTGAAGCTATTTTCTTGTGGCATTTTAAATTAATTTATATTTAAATGGGAATAAGCCACAATTAAAGGTTAAAATACGTTTATTGACGTTTCAATTTCCACTTCGGAAATAGTTCTCAAAATACAAACATTCACTAATGTGTAATGTAAGAAAGTAATAGTATTTCAGTAAATCAGCATAGAAAAAAGTAATAATCAAAGTAGAAAACTACTCTAGTGACTTGAGAATATCAGAAGACAATAGTGGGACAAGACTGGATGAAGAGGAGAAAAAACTTTTCTGTTTGTTTCTGTTTTGTTCTGTTTGTTTTTGTAGTGGAAAAGATATCCAAACTATTTGAATGAATGAATTATTTTCTTTGCCCAAAATCTAGGCAAGATATAATAATTATTTTGTCAGGTATTAAAAACAAAAACAAATGCTTAAAATATGAAAAGCGAAAACTAAATCAATCAAGTGATTATTAAATAACTCGTAAATTTAGATCACAATCATACTAAAAGAAACAAATGCTGTAAAGCAAATGTGTTTATCCTATAAGATTTACAAAAAATTCTTATCGCCTAAGGAAGAACATTTAAATCATTGAAACATTCTTAATTTGTAAATAATTAAATGTAGGAAGATGAGCTCGATAAGAAACCAGTAAAACCTAAAGTTTATTACGAACTTTAAGACATAAAAGTGATAAAACAAAAATATTTTATATGCAGTGCAGAAGCAACGTGTTCAATATATTTATCATAGTAAACTAGAGCCAACATGATGTGCTTAGTGTAAAAATAAACAAGCAGAATATGAGCATTACATTGGCGAATTAATTTTAACATAATTAGATACACAGTGGACATCTCTATGTACTCTACACAGTAGAGTTAAATTACAAAATTTGGCTTACAAATTGAAAAAACAGGCACTGTAATTATTTTTTAAATAATATTTTCAGATTTCAGCAGGGATCAAATCAGTATTTTTATAAAAGTTTTGCTGTAATTTAATATACGTATTATTATGTTTAACTAGGTGTTTAAGTCAAACGTAAAACTAATTAAATGTTGCGTATCCGAATTAGATAGACATTGTATTACCAAAATATATGATTTTATTTTAACTGATGTGTAAAGCTTTTAGAAAACTTTAAAAAATAATATAAAAACTGTGAGTCTTCTGCTTTATATACTAGATGTTATGAATATCGTTGACTCTACTACGAGAATCGACAAACATTTTTCTAAGCAACCAAAGTTATTACGTTAAAATTTTATAGTTTTTCGAAAATCCTACAGACCTAACAAAATCCGTTTTTTATTGTTTAAATAAATTAATAAATCTAATAGTATATGTGTTGTACATTCGCTATTAAGTTGAATATTAATTTTTGACGTCAAATTTTACCGAATTTATTTTTATGTCCCTATCATTGTAAAATCCAAGTTAAAAGAAATTATACATCTAAATCTGTTAAAACTATTAAATTTTAAACTCCGTTAAAAAAATATTGCCACCATGCAGTGACGATATGTAATATATATAACAAAAATCTAAATTCTAAAATTATTTTCGAATTCTAATAAAGTCACAGAATTAAATAAATTTTTAAGAATATTTATATGAAAAGTCTATCAGGCTGAGTAAATATAAAAACACATATTAATCAAATTTATATGAAGATTTTGTTAAATATATTTTAATATATATAAACACTGTGAGGGAAAGGTGGGAGAAAAAAAAAAGATACTTTCTGATTTTAGAATACAAATTCAAGTGAATCAGACATTTATAAATACCTAATTTATAGAGTAGAACATAAAGATGCCTATTGTTTCATCACTTCAATGTAGAAAGTCTTATAAAAACTTTAATGCAGGTTTTCATTTTAATTTTATAACCAAATAAAATATTTACTTTACTGCATACACATCTAGTTATAAAGCAACCTCGTTTATTTTAAAAAGCAAAGCATTTCTAAAAACATTTTAAACGAACGGCAAATCTTTGTACGTCTGAAGCATTTCAAATTATCTTTAATGGCGTGTCCTTTCATTAATGTGTTAGGTATATAAGTAAATATAGGACAAAGTTAATTTTATTACTTTTACTCCTTTTACTGCCTTCGCTCCAGTTAAACAGACGTCACGCACTATAACAAGTAATTGTTCTTGTTTATTAGATAATAAAAAAAGCAAATACCTGTAACTTAAGTAAGGTAATTTGAGTAAAAAAGAATTATATGAATAATATCATCCGAACTATTTAATTCAAAGTTCCAGTATATCCTATAATTTTAATTGGAGAGAAAACTTATTTAAAGGACAATGGTAAAAATTTTCGAAATAAATAAAACATGATTTTACGGATTACACAAGGAGACTTAAAAATACACAGGAAGTTAAAGAATGTAAATTAAAGTTGAGACAAACGCGAAACAAATTACTAAAAATAAATGGATAGCACATCCATTGAATGATGAATACAAAAAATAAACGTTTTAAGAACCATTTTAAAACTCCAAAAAAAGGTAATTTGAGAAGAACACTTAATACATTTGAGAAATAAGGATTACCAAGGATTCAAAAATAATGATATTCTATCCAGACGACACCGTTCTGAGCGCAGAGAATGAAAGTGAAACAAATAATCTTACACAACCACTTACTAGGTTTCTTGTGTGTTCTGTGAGTTTTTCATGTTTTCTTGTGTGCTTGGCTTGGCACTTCTGTGTCTTTTTAGGGCGTCCACCAACATTTTGTTCAGCTGTTAAATATTTGTTTCATATGATATGTGTTTTTGTAGGCTACTCTCTATTTTTTTTATTTGCTCTTGTGTTAGTAGTTGTAGTGAATGTAACATTTTAACTCCTCGTTACCATATTTATTTTTTTTTACGTTTAAGACTATCTTCGCTCTTACCATTCTATGGTCACTTCCGGTAGAAAATGAATTTAATACAGTTACATCTTGAACAGCGCCTTCTTTGTTGGTAAATATAAAGTCAATTTTGTTATTGTTTAAGCCATTTGGTGATTACTAAGTTCACTTCGTATGGGAACTTTTTTAAAATGAGTGTTCATGATATATTTTTTGACCTTTTTCTTTTCTGTCGCCCTATCTGTGAGGTCCAAGTACAAACTCCAAATCATCCCGCTTCTGGTCTATTTTGGTGTTTAGGTTTTCTATGAGTATAGTAAAGTTAAAAGTTACTTCTTGTATCCCAGTGTTAACGTTATCGTCGAACCATTTAACTTCTTCGCCTGTGTCTACTTTGTAGATAAGATATATAACTCTATCACTTTTGCTTTTAATTGTGAATATATTCTTTGTACGTTTTTTATTTCCCATAAATCTGACGCTATCATTA
Source organism: Diabrotica undecimpunctata (assembly GCF_040954645.1). NCBI lineage: Eukaryota > Metazoa > Arthropoda > Insecta > Coleoptera > Chrysomelidae > Diabrotica > Diabrotica undecimpunctata. Next base: position 85,923,859 of record NC_092808.1, on the reverse strand, counting down.
GACGACTCTGCTATATAATGCAACAGGTCTCCTGACGAAAGTACCATTTTTTCTTCACCTTCTCGCATTACTTTGTTTAATCCAAGTATATGCCTTTTTATATGCTTTAGCTCCTTTTTAAGTTTCACTAGTTTTTCATCCTTTAACAATATTCTGGTGTTATATATTACTATAAACCATATTCTTTGCCGTTCCAGTTTATAAAGGTAGCCTGGTCAACTCCAGGGGTTCGTAACTTCTTCTGTCCTTTTACCTCCGAGACTACTACCATAGCCTAGTTTTAAGGGACTGTCGGAGACTGAGAGCCTTGCAATTCCTCGTTTTTTTTATTTTTCGTGGATTCTTGGCCGTTTCTCTACCACGCTGGCCTGTGCGGGTTGGTAGAAGTATGCTAGGATGGGTTAGGAAATTTAGTATTATTGGACAAGGATCATAGGTTGGAACATAGTACTGTTTTAGTGAAAGAGAGTGAGAGTGAAACACGGCCCGCGTATGAGGGATACCCTAAAGTAGAGCTCACTTTACCGAGATCTTTAAGTGTATCTACCTGCTTCCCTATTTTTATCAATGATATACCCACTACTCTAATGGTTAAAGTGGCCACTTTTGCAGAAGGTACGTCTGTTCTTACCTTAAATAAGGATTAAAAGAAAACATCACGGCAGCTAAAAATCAGTCTAAACAAAATTCAAAAGTGGTTATCCAAATGGCGCACGGAAGCAAACAAAGCAAAATCAACACATATTACAATCTACCTTCGCACATAAACATGTTCACTAGTCCAAACAAACAACCACATTTGCTGATGACGTTAAATAATTAGGAATACATCAATATAGTAGATTCACTTGCAGAAAACACATTTTTCTAATACTAATCAAGCAGAATACAAGTTAACTTAATTATATTGAATTAAAGGCAGAAACTCAAAGTTATCTTTAGAAAACAAACTAATAATCTGCAAAGCCATTTTAAAACCAATCAAGAGCTAGGTTTAACTAAAATTAAAGTACAAACCTCTCAGCATAATATAGAGTACATATTGTAAATAGTAAATCATCAAATTAATATTGTGTAGCAACCAATCAAACATGTTAGCTAAGCTAATTTTATAAGGCTTTGTACCCAATGAGGTATCCTGTAGTGTTACAAGTTAATAGTGTGAGAACAACCATTATTGTCCATATGGCAAATTGCCGCATAAAGGAGTTAAAAAATATTAATATTAAACATAATTTCATAATTTGCTTGTGGTGCCTTTTTGTTTACTTTTTTTAATCTTTTGAAATTTCTTGTTTATAAATGACAATGGGTAGTCACTTTTTGTTAAACCTTTGTTGGTGTGTTTATTTCCTGAAATTTATTTTTACTGGAGTAGGTCTTTCGGGCGTTATCATATAATGATAAACACTAAAAAAAATTATACACTCATTATTTTTGATAGAGCCTAAAATACCTACTCCAATGAAAATGCATTTCATGAAGAAATAAACCTGCTTATAAAGATTATGATAAAAAATGGCTACCCATTATCTTTTAATAACAAAGAATTTCACAAGATTGAAGTAAATAACAAAAGTTTACACAAAAACAACAACTATACACAAAAAAGTTCAAAGAACTGCATCTATAAAATATCCTGTGAATGCAACAATTTCTAAGTGGGAGAAACCGCAAGACTACAAAGTTCCAGGATAAACGAGCATGCCACATTCATAAAGAACGGAGACGTCGACAAATCTAAGACATGAAAACAACCTTAAACAACAAGCACAGAGTACAATCAATAAAAGCATCAATAAACATGAAAAAAACAGCCATAAAAAAGAGGAAAAGCCAAGAAGCAGCTCTCATCCTACTAATAGAGGAAAAATGTATAGCACACTCATTAGCAGAAAGTAGGAAGCTTGGGTTGCCAATACTAAAATAAGAAGTCAACAGAAACACATAATAACTATATCAAATTTTCCAACACATAGTGGGGACATGTGACTTTAGGGCATACTGAGGGTACCCAAAAGACTTCTTTACAAATACACATTTAAGCCTTGAATGAATAACTTTTCTTGATATAAAAATATACCCCTTCGTTTGTTCGTATTATCTTAAATTTTATCTTATGTGTTAGTTTTTATATTATATAAGTTACGTTTGTCTTTTAAATTCTGTACTTACGTTTTACAATTATCGTTGTATTTAATATGATTCCATGTAATACGCCGTTGAAATGGAATAAAACAAAGATAATTTGTATAAATTAACATGAAATTGACTTTATTCGAAAGACAATATTTTAAATTATAATTCTATATACAATTATAATTTCAATATGATTGTAATTTAAATATGATTATAATTTAAATAGAATTTCTGACATATAACCGCCATGGATCTAATCTAACCTAATCTGGAAGTCAAATTTTCGATCACTTTCTTCAATATTTGTCGCCGTATATTGACAACAAAGCGACGGATGTTGTCCTCCAAGTGGTCAATCGTTTTATGCTTATCGTCGTAGACTAGCACCTTTACATATTCCCAGAAAAGAAAAAATAGTATAGCAGTGTTTCAGCTGGCCAATTCACGGTCCGAAACGAAAAACTAAACGTAAAACTTTTTAGAACGTTTTATTTGTTGACGTAGCCATTTAACCAACATTGGACTTCATCATTAAACAAAATTCGCTTATGAAAATCGGGATAAACGGCAATCTCGTTTTGGACCCACTGACTGAATCTACGAATCTACCCCATGCTAGTTGATGATGTACCTTCAATTCTTGAATGAGTTAAATTTTGTAAGTATGCAAAGCAAGATTTTTACGTAAAATCTTCCATAAAGTGGATTGACACGTATCCAATTGTGCACGATGGCAGATAGACTGTTTCGGGTCTTCTTGTATGCTACGGTCTACAGCAGCAACAACTTCTTCTGTACGCACTATTCGACGTATTTGTGGATGCACATTATCAGTTAGAGTATAGGTGGTGCAAAAATATTCCATGGTTAATCGAATTGCTTGCTCTGATGAACTATTATGTTGACCATAAAATGGAAGTATTCCATTTTATGGTCAACCACAACCACAATTTACAAAATAAACTTGTACAATTAGGAAGCGTTGTTTAGGCGTTAAGTATCTTCATGCTAAAATGCCAAACTAAACTTAACATAACTTACTTGACAGCTGTCAAAATGGCTAACAGGAAAAAAAGTGTTTCTAACTTACATTTCTATACCTCTAACAAGCATACAATCTACGTAAACACACATTAAATATACAAACAATACAAAAATACACACAAAACAGTCAGAATTTGATAATTCAACGCTAAAACACCACCCTCAGAATTTGTATCGAGGCAATGTAAGTTATCCATCAATTTTAAAAAATATAATCTGCTAACAACTTGTTGGTTATATATTTTGGCCTAATTTTCTAAATATAGTTTTTTTGAGAACGATTTTCAGAGAAGAAATTCGAAATAGGACTCAGAGTAGAAATAGATTCAAAACAAATATAAATATAATCTTTATCATAGCTAGTTTAATGACCCAGTTCAAATAATATTAAAGAATGCGATAAGGACAGAAAGGGTGTAAAACATGGGATTAATAAGTAAATAAGACTTAAATGAAGGCATTTATAAGAAAGCACGGTCACGCCAAATTACGCCCAACTTTGGCCGGAGATATTTTTTATTTATATTGTCGTTACTCGAAAAACTAGACAGTGTAGAAGAGAAGAATTTTAAACAACAAAGGGAAGGATACGAACTGTGTAAGGATACCAATAAATATAAATACTTAAGTTGTTCCCAAGAAAAAGGGCAAAATAGAGTCAAATATGACCTACATTCTTGCAATCCTATTTTATATAAAATATAAATTAGGAAATATGACTAATACATTAAGATGTGCCCGAAGTAAGTACTAATAAAAATTTGACATGCTTTTATTATGTACATGTTGTTGTATTAGAGTTAACATATTCATAAATAGAACAAACCTAAATATACTACAATAATCATTCTCCTCACTTTATTTACTTCTACTCTTCTTTTATGTAAATTTTAATTTTTCACCTGAAATTTTGACTTCATATCACAAGCTGATTTTAAAAATTGCTTGTATTTTATAAAAGTTTACATACTAAACTATCCCTCTTTTTCTCTCTCCCGAAGCAATAAAATTACCAAGTTCCTCAAAATTGGTAAGGATAACAATACTAACGAAATTATAATTGCCACCAATACAAAAAAGTCGAAAAAGTGTATTTGAAGTAAAAAAGTAAACCGAAGGAAACTGGCCTTGATGATTACCAACTTCTGTAGTATTTGCAGAAGTACTCAATTAATTATAAATTTCTTAAAATATTTATATTATAAATTATTATATTATTTTTGTACTGGCTAAGTAAATGGAATAAAAAATATGGAGACTTGGCAGGGATCCTATAAGACCAAAACAGAGCGTTGTCTTTAAATAAAAAAAGTGCTAATGAATGGTGGTGTATCATTAAACAAAGTGTTGGCTATGCTGTAGAATTATCTAGTATTCTGATGTACAGAAAAAAGTAAAATAGGAGCCCTTTAACTTCCTAAAGCCTCTCAGGTCAAAATTTAAAACTTCTTTTTCTTCTTCTTTTTATAAAGACATCACTCGGTCTGTTTTTCTATGTGCCTTCAGCAAGTTGTCGTTTCATCGTTTTAGTGGTCTTCCTACTGATCGTTTTCCTATTGTGGAACCGTCTCCTGCCGTCTTTAGTACTATATTTGTTTTCATTCAGCTTATATGATCATTCCATTTTTTACCCAGTTCTTTATGTTCTCCACCTTACATCTACGTTGTAAATCTGTACTTCTAGCTCTGTCTTACAGTATTTTAGCATTTTTCTAAGTGTTTACATATCTGCTGTTTCTAACATTTTTTTGTCCTCTCTGTGTCAGGTTGTGTTTTTGCCGCGTATGTCATTATTGATCTACTGACTTTTGTAAATTCTGCCTTTTATTTCTTTCCCGATATTTTGTTTCTCCACAATATTTCATTTAGGTAACCCGCGGCTCTGTTTGCTCTATGCACTTGATCTTTCATTTCTATTTCGAGCTTTCGAGGTAGATAATATGATGCCTAGATATTTAAAGCTAATGTTTAATCAGCTAGAGCTGATGTTTCAGCTCCAATTTAATTATCCAATTTCTAAGTTAATTTGCTGTTATAACCATGCATTTTGTCTTTTTTGGGGAAATAAACATTTAAAGTTTTTTTGGCAGTTATATTAAATTGCTGCAGCATACGTTGTAAATCATCTTTAATTTGAGAGATTAGTATTGCGTCGTCTGCTTAGCAGATTATTTCAGGTTGTTTTTCTTTTATTTGGTATTCTTTTTAGTTTAGTTTACTAGTTTAGTGATAAAATAATAAAACAAATAAAAACTAAAAAAATTAAACTTTTAAAATTAATACAGGGTAATAAATACGCCAGAGAAGAATACAGACAAGTACATCACTTAAATGAACAATGGTTTATTGCTTATATACTAATTCAACATACTAACAAAAAGAAGATATTAAAAACAGGAATTCTTGGATTGGAGATCTAAAGCTCTTAATCCGCCACCGCAAAAAGAAAAATGACTGAGATTATTGTACACATTCTACATATTTTTGGAATGGTACCTTATACTTTTTATTTAATTTTTAATAACGTATCAACATATCCTCTAAGAAAAATACTTTTTAATGTTGAACGTTGTAAATTATTGTATAACACTAAGAAATCGTGGTAAATGCGATTAATTGCTTAAATATATTTATTTTATCCATTCAATATTTCGTTGTCTTTTTTTTGATATTTTATAGTACATCTAGAAAGTATCCGGAAAAAAGAAAGCAAAATTATAATTTTACGGTATTTATTTCTATCACTTGAAATATAAAAGTTCAACAAATAAGTCATCTCATTTACTTATACAACCTCTATTTAAATCTAAACACTTAACTAAACGTCCAGGTACACCCGAAACTAGGTCAAGGACATAATTTTCGGTAATGGTGTTCCAGGCCTGTAAAACTGACCGAATCAAACCTTCTTTATCTCGTGGCGCTGTTCGTTCTACTTTAATCTTCATCAGTCCCCATATGTTTTCAATTGGGCTAAGATCTGGAGATGCTGCTGGCGACGGAATTGTTACCAATTCGTGTTCTTGCATCCAAGCTTGAGTATAAGCAGAAGTATGGCACCTTGTATTATCTTGCTGAAAATGCCACCCCTCTGGATATAAAACATGAGCCGTTTTAAGAAGAAAACCATTTAGGATGTCACAATATTTCGCACTATTAACAGTACCATTTACTATCTAGAGAGGTGTAGAACCACGCACCACGCTGGGATATTGCTCCCCAAACCATTATTTTAGTGGGAAATTTGGAAATTTGAACGGTAACATTTTTTCCTGATAGAACTTTTAGATGGTTTACACCAAGCTGGAAATAACTTTTATTAGATATAAAGACATTATTAAAATTATCTTCGAAATTGTTGGTAATTCGTGTTCTTGCATCCAAGCTTGAGTATAAGCAGAAGTATGGCATCTTGCATTATCTAGCTGAAAACGCCACCCCTCTGGATATAAAATATGAGCCGTTTCAAAAAGAAAACCATTTAGGATCTCACAATATTTCGCAACATCAACAGTACCATTAAATATTTTGTCGTCCTAAAGCCAATAAAGAATTTAAATTGTTTTCGCGAATCTTACGCGGTCTACCCGAAACTGGTCTATGTCTCATATCTATGCCATTTTTTATCCTCTTTATTTTCTCATACACTGCACTTTTTCCAAGTTCAGTCAATTGCACTAATTTTTTAACGCTTGGTACACCCTTTCTATACAAATATTCCACCACTTTTCTTTTTTCTACTTGCGACATTATTTCACAAATTTTAAGTCTGTTTACAAACAACAATAGTTGACAGATGGTGTTGTCATGCAATTTTTTCCATAACCTACTATCGGCACAATCTACTTGATGCATTACTTTTGTCTTAAAATGTTACAAAAAGAAAATCTATTAAAATTAGGAAAAATATAAAATTCCGGAAACTTTCTAGACGAATTATATTTTTTCAACTTCATCATCAGGAACGTACTAAAAACTAATAATTAGCAACAAACATCACAGTTACAAATTTACTTCTACAAAATATTGTGTCTTAATTTATAAGGCTCCAACACCCCCAACCAAGGTAGTGGTTTTAACAGGTTTGTTGCAGAGGGTGCTAAGAATCCCCGGAAAATATCAGGCTACCACAAAGAGCAGAGGGTGCTAAGAATCCCCGGAAAATATAGGGCTACTACAAAGAGCGACAAATGCATTTTACTTCATATAATGTTAGAACTCTTATATCAGACCAGAAGATGATGGAACTAGAGGAAGAACTGAACAACATAAAAAGAGAAGAAGCAGAAATTACTTTTAAATCAGGACCCGTATTTCATTTTAGAGGTGAAGAAGATACTTCAAATGGTGATGTAGGATTCAATATACATAGAAAGCACACAAAAAATATAGTTAAAATTATTAGAATAAACCCCAGGATTGTATATCACATCTTTAAACCAAATGCAAGATATAACCTTAAAGTAATCCAGACATAATTATGCTCCAACGACTGCCCACTGGGATAAAGAAATTAAAAAAGTTCTTCATCCGAAGACCTAGAAACAGCGTTACATGCCACACGAGCATATTACACAATAATTATGGGCGACTTTAATGCGAAAATAGGGTTTAAACAAGATGATGCAAAGTAGCAATGGGTAAGTATGGCTGTGACGAAAGAAATGTACGATGGCAATGATTGCTGAAATTTTTAGACCAGGAAAATTTATTTATGATGAACTCCTTTTTCGATAAAAAGCCTCAGCGTAAATAAACATGGATCAGCCCAGATGGCAAAATCAAAAATGAAATAGATTATGTCATAACAAACAGAAAAGAAATAATCAAAGACATCGAAGCACTTAACAAGTTTTTAACATAACGCCACCACAGATTAATCCGATCTAGGATACTATTAAATATCAAATTATAAAGAACAAAGATGATCCTAAAAACAAGAAAAAAAAATGGATTCCCCCAGAAAACAATGACCTGTATAAAAATACTTTAACCAGATATATACAAAACTTGACAAATGAACTAGAACATGTAAGTCAAGCAAATGATGGACTAATGAAGGCTCTTAAAGAAACGGAAAAGGATTGCTGCCGGACCGTTCTGACCCATAAAGAAACACTAAGCCAAAATACCAATGAGCTAATAGCTAAAAGCTAATAGGACAGCTGACGAAAAAGTACGGTTCCAACTACACAAGAATAAAGAAATTAAATAAAGATATCCACCGGTCAATCCGAAAAGACATAAGTGAAAACAATACAAGAGAAATAACTAAAATAATTCAAGAAAATAAAAGTTTAAAAATTTTAAGGCGAAATACGAAAAACAAATGCAACAAAAATATATACAAAATAAAAAACAAAGATGGAAATATTACTACTGATAGAATCAAAATCTTTAAAGTTGTCGAATCCTTTTGTCGCGAAATGTATGAGAGCACCGACGAAAGGAAAGATCAGCCCCTATCCAAAATCATAAACTAGGATCAGAATTAATGCCAGAAATAACTCCGAAATTAAAACGGCACTCTTAAATTAGGTGGAAATAAAATTACCCAGGCTTTGGCCAAGCTTTTCACCGAAAAACGCATCTACCAAGGAAAAACTCCTTCTCAATGGAATAATGCAGTCATTACTTTATTACACAAGCAAGGAGACATAACAGATTTAAAAAAACTACCATCCTATCAGTTTGCTTTCACACGTATATAAACTTTTTACAAAAATTATCAAAAAATACCGGACGCTAAATTAGACTTCTATCAGCCTACAGAATAAGCTAGAATTAGTTCAGGATACAGCACTAACGACTACTTAATAGTGATAAAAAACCTGATATAGAAGTCTGCAGAATACAACAAACCATTGGCACTGATATTTGTCGACTACGAAAAAGCATTTGATATCATAAGCCATCAGAAAATGTTAAAAGCATTGACAGACTGCCGAATAGACTATCGCTACACTAACATAATCAAATATATCTACCAAAATGCCACAGCTAGCGTAAGACTATCTGAACAAGAAACAAATAAATTTTCTATATAGCGAGGAGTACGGAAAGGAGACATAGTCTCTCCAAAGCTATTCATGGCGCTTTTAGAATATACTTGTAAGAAGGCAAATCTGAACGAGCATGGTATCAATATAAATGAAGAGCAGCTCAGTCATTTGAGATTTGCGATGACATCGTACTTATAGCCGATCGTATAGATGATGAAAAAATAATGTTTGAAAAACTCAATCACGCTTCCTTGAAGGTCGGCAGAAGATTAATATGAAAAAGACACAAATAATGACTAATCTGGTGCTAAATCGAAATATTGCTGTTTAGTGTTTAGGGAAGGAATATGGTGCAGACTACATTAATGTGTGTTACCTGTACTCACTTATGGAGCGGAAACATTAACACTTACAAAAAAGGTAGTTAAAATTCGCAAGACTCAGATGGTTATGAAGCGCCAGATGTTATGTGTCTCTCTGAGAGACCGAATCCCGAACTAGGAAATACGTCGTAGATCACAAACAACTGACGCTATCAAAAAAATCGGGTCGTTAAAATGGAATTGTGCAGGACACGTTGCCAGATGGACAAAACGTATTTTATAGTGGAGACCAAGGCAAGCAGCGATACGGAGCAGAGGACGCCCACCAACTAGATGGACTGACGACCTGAAGCGTATTAGCAATAACAGGATGCAAGCCGCACAAGACAGAGACAGATGGAAAGAGCTGAGGAAGACCTATGTTGAGCAGTTGACGCATACAGGTTGATGATGATGAAGTCTGAAATGTAGATTAGTTGCTTGAGAATTTTACTAGAATAGCCGTTATTTAAAAATTGGCCAATGCCATACAAGACCAACAGATCCTTTTATTTACAAAAACTTAACCAACGTAAATATCATAACTAACAATATAATTAAGCTGCTTAGTACAATTCCTAAAATCAAAAGAGACAAATCTAACAACATCCAATTTTAGCTTATTCTTGAAGATTAAAGACTAGACATCACTTATTAATCAGAGTCATCTCATTTACCAACTTTCTTGTCTCGAATATGATGGGCAGTATATAGATCAAACATCGCAGGGGTTAAAACAAAGAATAACCCAGCACAAAAGTAATTGTAAAACAGAAAAAAAATTTTGTGCAATAGCACACCATTCCAACATAACAGGTCCTACATTTAATTTGTTAAATAAAAAGATCTTGGAGATAGATAACAAGAGATAAATAAGAAGTATATATATAATATATATATATATATATATATATATATATATATATATATATATATATATATATATATATATATATATAATATACTTTCACTTTCGTTTTTCATTGTTAGCTTAATCCAATAGAATGTCTTTGAGTTCAAATTAGAGTAATAGTTACACGGAAAGATACTACTTTTAAAGAATATATCATGACAATTTACTCTTTCACAGGGGTCAAGTTCCGTGAGCAAAGACAAGTTATAGAAAAGGATCATATTTATGTTTTTAAAGAAGAACTGAATATATTAAAAATTGATATTCTTAACAATCCAAAGGCATCAGCCACTATTCCAGGTCTGTGGCAGTAACAGCTAATTCTTTTTTTAACATTTATAACATATATAATTTTTTTTGTAGAATTACAAATACCTACAAAATCATAAACAATTTTAGCGTTTATAAAACTACTGAATAGCTTCGTCTCGATTGCAGGCTTTATTCTCAAAAAGATAAAAACACCCAAAAATTATCAAAAACAAAATTAATGGTTTATTTGAACTTCTTTTTAATTAGAATCATTATAAAATCAACACAAAAGCGCTAAAAGAGCCTTTTCGGAACAAAGCAAATAATTTAGGCACTCTAGTGTTCCCGTTTATGGAGAAGAGATAAGAAAAGAATTATGTAATTTAGAAGTTTTTAGGGATTTTATAAAAAACGTAACTCTCTAGATAAAAATACCACTGCTCGACGCTAAGGCGAGAACTCGAAACTTGACTCGGACTGAAATTCACAGTTTGTCCGATGAACTTCTGGGAAAGAATACTAAGTGTAAGGCGCGGTTAATATGACAGAAAATTAGAAAACTTTTACAATATTACGGCAATTTATTACAAACATAATTTTAAGAAATATTTTTATTGTTTTGAAGATATTAACTTTATTAAAAAAATAGAATGACAAAAAAAATGTACAGCTAAGGAGAACTTTTTGAAATTTAGAATTACGCAGAAGAATTTCAGTTTATTTTTTTAAATATAAAACAAAAATAATTGATTCCTTCCAAACTCCATCCAGAATATTACTAAGGATAATATAAAAGAGGCAATACTAAATTACTGCATTGACATAATATAATACTAGTCCATAATATAATAGTCCAAGCTATTTTGTCTAGTATTGAAAGATATTTTGAGTTAGAAGTCAATGGACAACGACAATAAAGAAATATGCATCAAGTGAAAATATTTAAGACAAAGCCTAAAGTTTAATAAGCAATTGAACTTAGTAAGTCCAAGGTTTTTACCCAAAGTGGCCAAAAATAGAACTGGAAGTCAATATTTGAACTATTTCTGTAACTTTGCGTCGATTGATGTACCATTTCACTAATTTTAAGTCATTTTTGCCAATGATTTGCTACGTATTTGACATCTTATCGACCAATATCACTCCTTTCAGTGATGTTAACATTATTTGGAAAACTTCTAGTAAAAAGATTAAAACCAATAAGAGAAAGAAAAACCTTATATCAAATCATCATTTTGGTTTTAGATATAAACATTCCACTATAGATCAAGTTCACAGAATAACGAATATAATAGAAAAACCATTAGAAGAAAAGAAAGTCTGCTTTACAATCTTCTTGGACTTATCAAAGCTGACGTGCCACAGATTGCCGGAGTGTATTAGGTCCAATCCTGTACCTATTGTATACGTGTGACATTCCAGAGCTAAAACAAAACACTATTGCCACCTTCGCGGATGATACAGCCATACTAGCGATAGGAGACACTAGTGAAGAAGCGACTGATAAGTTGCAATTATCAGTAAATACAATACATACCTGGACCAAAAAATGGGGAATAAATTAAATAAGACTAAATCTGCATACATTAACTTTACGAATAAAACAAATAGAAAATTTTACAGTTATACACATTTTATTATACACTTACAAGCAAGTACTGAGGCCAGTATGGGTATGTGGGTGCCGACTCTGGGCTGTACCAAAGCTAGTAATCTACATATTATCCAAAGATTTCAAAACAAAGTACTGAGGAACATTGTAGATGCTCCTTGGTATATTTATAACAGCAACCTCCACCAAGACCTGGGATTGAAAACTGTGACCAAAGTAATCAAGAGAACAGTAGCAAGTCACGAGCAGAGGCTATTATAGTCATGTGAATGTCGAGGCAATCCAGCTTCTTGACAACACTGTATTAAAGAGAAGACTCATAAGGACAAAACCATTTGAGTTAGTGTAAATATGTAACAGTTTAGTGTAAAAAGTAGAGTGTAGTGCTGTGCTGTTATTGCATATTAGTTGTAGTGCATTAGTTGATAGATAAAATATAAGAGTAAGCCATAGGGTAAGTACTTAGATTTAAGTATTTGCTTTTTATTAAGTTGGGTCAGAAAATAACTGATAATTGGTCATTTGTGACCAGATAGCAGTATATAAACACCGTACAGGTGTTATACAAAAAAAATTGCGAAACTTTAGGTCATAACATTCGATAATATCGAAAGCATCAGGCCAAATTTTCAGGACAGTATTAAAAACAGTTAATAGAACAGTAAACATTCTTTAATTCTAGAATGTTGGATTTTAAATAGGGACTTCACGTAGTGAAGCATACTTAATACAGCTATCACTGAAAAGGGATATTATCAGCTTCAATTATTATCGGTTATTCCCGAATGTAGGATAGTTGATTTATAAAAATTCTCTATTATTTTTTTTTTCACCTGAAATAAAATAGTACGTATATTATCATTTAGACGCGTATTATCATATAAATTAACAATATAGAATCAAAATTAAGTTAAGTATTTTTCTGTATTTTTTTTACTCTATTTTATATAGTAATAAAAAATATGCAATATATATTAAGTATAAAAACAAATAAATAAGGTTCGGAAACTGTTTTCTTGTGGCACGTCTAAGTTAAATACTATGTATTTATATGGTAATGACAAGCCAAAATTTATTGTAATGACAAAATTGTACCTAAAAATTTGCAGTTTCAATTTCTACTTCAGAAATCTTTCTCAAAAAAATTTTTTTTATTAATTTTTTTGATAAAAATTTATAGTTATTAACATGGTAATGATAGTGAATTAAGAAATTAATTATAGTACCAGTAAATCAGAAAAAGTTAAATAGATTTTAACTGTACGCAAGAGATATACCTTTAGCAATAATTAAAACGATCGAAAATATCTACCAAAATAACACAATAAAAGTAAAAGTAGAAGAAGAACTAACCGACCCTATTGAAGCTGGCAAATGGATAAGAGAGGGAGATTCCGTGAGTCCTCTATTGTTTAACGTGATTATGGATGAAATAATAAAAAAATAACAAAAAAAGGATACCAAATGGAAGAAAAACAACTTAAAATAATCTGCAACGCAGACGACGCAATACGGCACTCTCAAAGTGAAGAAGATTTACAACGTATTCTGCACCAATTTAATATAACCGCCAGAAAAGTTAACATGTTAATTTCCTAAAAAAAAAAGACAAAATGCATGGATACTACAGAAAATTTACTAGCATGTAAATTGGAGCTAAAAGATCAGACAATAGAACAAGTGGATATGATGGTAATGATAGTGAATTAAAAAATTTATTACAGGACAAGTAAATCAGAAGAAGTTAAATAGATTTTAACTGTACGCAAGAGATATACCTTTAGCAATAATTAAAACGATCGAAAATATCTACCAAAATAACACAATAAAAGTAAAAGTAGAAGAAGAACTAACCGACCCTATTGAAGCTGGCAAATGGATAAGAGAGGGAGATTTCGTGAGTCCTCTATTGTTTAACGTGATTATGGATGAAATAATAAAAAAATAACTAAAAAAGGATACCAAATGGAAGAAAAACAACTTAAAATAATCTGCAACGCAGACGACGCAATACGGCACTCTCAAAGTGAAGAAGATTTACAACGTATTCTGCACCAATTTAATATAACCGCCAGAAAAGTTAACATGTTAATTTCCTAAAAAAAAAAGACAAAATGCATGGATACTACAGAAAATTTACTAGCATGTAAATTGGAGCTAAAGGATCAGACAATAGAACAAGTGGAGTGGAGTTTAAATATATAGGCATCAGTGACATAGCTACGAAAAGCTCAAAACTGAAGGAGAAAATCAACTACTAAATCAAAATAGAGTAAACAAATCCGCAGGCTGCCTGAATGAAACAATATGGAGAACTAAAAATATCGGGAAAGAAACGAAAGGCAGAATTTACAAAACTGTCATCAGACCAATAATGACACACTCGGTAAAAACAAGACCTGGCACAGAGAGGACAAAAAACATGTTAGAAATAGCAGAGATGCAACACTTATAAAAATTATGGTAAGACACTATGGGACAGAACTAGAAGTACAGATATACGACGTAGATGTAAGGTGGAGAACATCAAGGACTGAGTAAGCAATAGAAGAGTAGAATGGAACGATCATACAAGCCGAATGACAACAGAATAGTAAAGACGGCAAGAGACGGTTTCCTAATAGGAAGACGATCAGTAGGAAGACCACGAAAACGATGGAACTACAACTTACTGGAGGCACATTGAAACCCAGACAGAGTCGTATCTATATAAAAAGAAGACAAAGAAGGAGAAGAAGAAGATTTTAAGAAAATTAAAGAGTAACAGAAAATTGGAACCACATTATCGATAACTAAAATTAATAGATTGTAAAGAAGAAAAAATTGAAATTGCAGAATATAGAAAAGTTGGCAATTTTCAAATAAAAAAATAATAAAGTAATGGGACCATACGGTAACAAATTTATGAAATTTGTGATTTTGTAAAAAGTCTTAGCGAAAAAGTTCGTTATATAACGACAGATATTAATAATTGCAAAAATATATGAATGGATAAGGAAAGAAAAATAAATTTGTATTTTTTTTTTGTAAAAACGTTAGTACTGTACCGTTATATAGTTTGGTTCTGGTTAAAGAGTATAGGCTTGAACTGTTATGATTCATTTTGATTGAAAATTATTTTCGTATATGGATGTTTTATTTTACATTTAATTTTTTTGTATTCAATCCTCCATAATATTTGCAAAGGTATTGAAATTAATTTCATAATTAAAATCACAGAAAAGCCCAACAAATTTTACAGATGATAATGAAATTATAACGGACATTACAAAATAACAAAAACATGAACTGATTGAGTAAAATGAAAAATATATTATTTATTCGGAATTCTTGACCAAACGTCTACGTTACGAGCGTCGTGTATAACCCGTCGTGTATACCAGCTTCTGGACTACTAGGATCGATAAGAGACTTAAAACAGATGTCTACGAAAAAAAAAGATTTTAAGTTAGTAGCGACTAGGAAAAATAAGAGAAAATAGCTAATTATTATTGAATCATGTACGGATCTGAATGAAGAATATAAGATAATTTGTTACAATTAAGAATATCCTATTGACGTTAACTCTACGAGTATCGTTGAGAGCCGTTGAGAAAATTGTGTACAAGATGGAATTATTAGATACATAAAATCATAACAAAATGGTGCTTTGTTTGTATGAATAGAAAGCTCCATATCACTCTGAGTTTCTCCACAAAAGTAAGAGAATGAAAAGGAGAAAAAGGCAGTGAATTTGGTTTCGAAAATTAGTTTACGGATTTTAAGAGAATGAAGTTCCTGTAGTTGGCTTTGTACCATAAATCACATTTTTTTTAAAGCTACTTTTTGTTATACATATATATATATATATATATATATATATATATATATATATATATATATATATATATATATATATATATATATATGTATATATATATATATATATGTATATATATATATATATATATATATATATAGGGGTTTCTTTAAATAAACAAGTCAATACTGCGGGCACACATTGTTTAAATCTTCATTTTGGGATAAACCTGTAGATTGGTTTTAAATACCGTATATTTCTGATTGCCCAAAGCCGCCGACGTTAATTTTAGTTTTCTGTTAATTTTACAGGTTTACAGGTCTGTTCCGTAGCCTAAATATTTATAAGATATTACGTATTCGATATCTCCTCTATTTATGGATACGTATGAACATTAATAACTTATGTTGCTTTTTCTTTTAGAGTGTCTAAATTTGAGATACAATACTGTCAACAAAGCGTATGTGGTTAAATTATTTAATATTAATGTTTATTTCTTGTATTAAGCTATGGATGTGAAACTTGGGTGTTAACTTAAAAATCTATAAGCCGCACAGACATACTGAGACGAATATTAGGCCCTATAAATGAGAACAACAGATTGACGAATCAGATGCAATTATAAAATATATATTATACCATGTGCTGGAATAAGTGTTACCCCTCCCCCCCCCCCCCCCATAAACTTCCCCCCACCCTCTAATTCTATGGCGTAGTTGGTCAATTAAATCTGGTTATATCTGATACACTTTGGATTTTAAATAACCCCATAGAATAAAATATAATGGAGTTAAGCCAGGATATCTTGGTGACAGTCAAAGCTATACTAAATTGATTAGATCAAAACATCACATATCCAAAGCTCTTATGTTTTTATCCCCACATGTGACATGTGTTTCATGCATTTCCCCACATGTAACAACTTTTATGTGATATCTTTAATTGGTTATATTAATTTTTACCCAAGTATATAGATTTCTTATCTTAAAAGCCAATACAGATTTATAAATTTATTACATAAATATGTTTGGTTTAAACAAAATAGATGAATAGGATTTTTTTCTTTCTAGAAAAAAAGACAACCTAGACATGTGAAGTTATTAAAAATACCTCCTTATTTGTCTACATTCCGGTGTTTTCTGTTCGATTGGTCGGTGTTTTTTACAAGATATTTTTAGAGATTCTCTAACAGCACCAACTATTTGGGTATATTTTTCCAGGTCTATGCTCTTTAGGTTTTGGAAGCCGTTTTATGTATAGTTAGAAGAGATTTTTGCAGATATTAGCTTTGTTAGTTTCTTTTAACTTACATTTATGATTTTTTCCCTCTTAACAAAATATTAATACATTTTGTCTTAAACCCCGGTGGTCACTACTTTCTAAAAAAATATTTAATACAGAAATTTAAAATTGTTAAATAGATAATGTGCAATATTTATTTTAAGTTTATTGCATGACTTCAATTAAAAAAGTTTTCTGGACACTTAAGTATATATCAAACGGTATTAACACATTTTGCAAAAATGTTAAGAACTCTCCTTTTTAGTGTTTGATTCTTAATAAATTTGTATTTCAAAATAAAAAAAATGTTGGTTTTACTCTCTACTTAAAATGCTTCTCATTTTTTTTATTTTCCATTTTATGTTATCTATTTTTTAGTGAGAATTTACGAAACTAAGATACTACAGGTAAATAAACTTAAAACGATTATAAAATTATAGAAATGAAGATAAAGCTTAATTTATTTTAAAAACGGTTTTAAAATTAAACAAATTCTTATTAGCTTTTACGTCTTTAAAATACTGACTTTTATGCACTATTAATTATAAAATTATAATTTATTACTAATTTTTTACTACTCTTTTAAAGTGTTTAACATTTGTATTAACGGATGCAATTTTTACCCATTTTTTTATAGAATACGGCTATAACTTACAAGTCAAATTTATTACTTAAATTAAAACATCAAGTTTTAACTGCACAATCATTTCTAAAATGTCTTACTAAAGCCAAAATAATGTATTCACAAAATGAAAATACAATTTCTTTATCTTGGTCAAAAGTGAAATACTGAAAGTGCTAAAATTGGGTCATTAAATTTATGTAAAAAAAACAATAACGTAATGTAGCGGAGTAACGTATTAATCTCTCTAACTTTGAAAAGCAAGTACTTTCTGTAATATAAAACAATATGATTTTCTTTTGAAAGCATTATTGGATAAAGTAAAAGTATTGTATATAAAATGCTCTATAGTCTATGTAAATCCTGACTGTGAAATTCGAATACAACGTACTTAATAAAAACATACACTTTTAAATATTTGCAATGTTGAGTAATAAGTCTCACTTGAACATTCGAAAAGTAAACACGTTATCATTACGTAGTAATTGATTTGTAATATTAATGAGTTTTTAATTATTATATTGGAACAAATTTTTGGGAAAAAAGTGGTGAAGTAGTGTTAAAATAGTACCTCACACCACATATGTGAGTATTTAATTTACATCATAATACATATTATTAACATCAACAAAAAATCAACAATATATTTCCATTTACCTGTTTTGAGTGCTTATCTACCAACTGGTTGTTTTTTTTTTCAAATTATAGTTTGTGGTTTTTCATCACCAGAGACGGACTTTAAATGTTTTCAAAGAAACTCCGAAAGAAAGAAAAAAATGGATAATCTTACTCAAAATTCTTCAAATATCAATAATACTTCACAGAATGTCAACAGCACGATTAAATCATACTCAGCAGCGTTAACGAGATCAAGCGATAGTTTTCCCATCGATAGAAGGTTTCAAAATTCAAGACTATCTCTTACAGGTTGGACCAATAGTTAACCCACAAAATATAATATATTGTTCACGTATATCTTACAATTGAGTTTGCATATATTTGAGAAATAAAAAATTGTCGACGATCTTCTTAAAAATAATGAAGCCATTACAAGTAACAACACTCATCTAGTTGCTCGGTGACTAATTACTACACCAGAAAGATTGTTAGTATCTAATATAAGCCCCACAATTCCTAATGAAGATATTACACTGCATTTACAAAACTTAGGTTTAACATTGTTGACTTCAATGACTCTAATGAGAATTGAAGCTACTGATCCCGTTTAAAGCCACATATTAAGTTTTAGAAGACAAATCTACATTTCTCTTTATGTAAATACTCACATTCCTAAATTTATTGAAATAGAACAAGATGGAGTAGTAAACAGGTTATTTGTAACATTATACAGTCATAACTGTTTTAAATGCAAGCAAGCAGGACATAATACTTCACAATTTGCTGTTTCTGTTTCACCAACTTTGAAAATAATACCTACAGTAAGCAATACTCAATCAGGTAGCATATCTCTTGACCAAACTTCACAAACTTCTATTGCTGGAATCACTACAACTTGTTCTTCCAACAGCACACAATCCGCAAACGCACACAGCTCGCAAATAAATCAAAACTTACTCCCATATATGTTCGAATCATCTTCGACCCAAAATCCAGAACTGTCAAATCCACCCCTCTCTTAGCCTATCAATACCCCTATGAATTCTGAGATAATCAAAAACGCCTTTGTTGACAATGCAAAGTCTGATCCTTCCTTAACACAAAATATTTTACATAAACGTACTGCTTCTGCTGTTTCATCTCCTACTTCTGAGGATGTCCAATTTGCAGTTCCAACTTTAAAACAGAAAAAAAAGAGCAATACAGAAAAAAAACCGGAACAAGACATAAAGTTTTTAGACAATATTAAAACATATATAGATAAACACTCTCCTTCCTTTTGTCTTAACAGTCAGCAAATTGAAAGTCTACTTGAAAATTGCTATGGCTGCTCTGATGTACTGATGGCTGCTCTGAACGGCTGCGAATGATTATACTTCAGACACCGTAGCATTTATTAATATGTTGGAAGAAATACGTCTCCATTTAGAAGACAGAACAACAAAATATCGTTGCACAAAATTGAAGAAAAAATTGGCTGTACAACTTGATTTGGCCACTTTGGATACTGAAAGTGATTCATCCACTTGTTAACCCTGAATTCTTGCGCTTAATCAATATATAATAATTTATGTATTATAAAATTTTACAGTGGAATATAAATAGCTTTTAAACCCGTTTACCTATGTTACAACTATTAATCAATCAATACACACCACAAATCTTCAAGAAACTAATTTTAAATATTCCACGTGCATGAATCTAAGTCCTTCAATTCATATTTTAAAAACAGAGATAATACAAATCACGCATCAGGTGGAGTTGCAATAGATGTAAAGAAACAAATAATATCCAAAGAAATTCCATTAAACACAAATCTCGAAGCTGTAGCTGTACTACACTGTAATTGGCACTACACAAAAGATCAACATATATAATATATATTCCTCCAAGTTAAAACCTAGGAGAACAAGATCTTGTAAACTTAATAAATCAGGTTTCTTATCTCAAACTCATTTTTGGAGATCTAAATGGACACAGTACTAACTGGGGTTCCTCTAAAACTACACACACGACAAAAAAGATTAAAAAAATTATAAACACATTAAACCTTGCAATAATAAATGATGGTAGCAGCACACACTTAAATTTATCGAAAATATAACATTTTCTTCTATAGATATCTCACTATGTACGCCAATTCTTCAATTAAATCACAATTGGTATGTAAAACAACATTAATATGGGAGTGATTACTTCCCAATTTTAATAGAAAAACACTCGATGAAACCTACTTCAGTTACACCTGATCCGAAATAGAGGCTAGATAAAGTTAGGTAAAACAAAGTTTATTAAAAGATATAAAGTAACTCCCTGGTGGAATGAAGAATGTAAAGAAACTATTAAGGAAAATAAGAAAGCTCTTCAAAAGTACAAACGGTACAAAAACCTAGAAAACTTAATTATTCTTAAAAGAAGTAGGGCTAGAGCCAAACTGATTATTACAGGATCTAAAAGACAATCCTGGATAAAATAGGTAGAAACGATAAATAATTACACATCTTTAACAAATATATGGAGAAAAATAAAGAATATGACAGGCACTAGCTTATATCAAGGAATCGATTCATGAAAAGTAGAAAATAATTCGTCAATAACAAACCATTCAGAAATCGTAGAAAAATATTGGAAACATTCACAAATTCTAACTATGATAAAGATTTTCTAACATAGAAAGAACAAAAAGAAACTATCCCTATTAACGTAGTAAACAATAATGAACCTACAAATGCACTTTTCATTTCTTCACTCTGATCACAATCAGAGAGCTAAGAGAGCTGATGGATTATTTAAAGGACACGTCTCCTGGCCCCGATGACCTCCGAGCTTCTTTTTTGAAACACCTACCTGACGAAGCAGTAGAAATATTATTAAAAATATATAGTCGTATATAGACCAAACATGAATTTCCCAATTTATGGAAAACAGCTATAACTATTCCCATCTAAAAATCTAATAAGCCACAAAACAAAGCAGATTCTTATCGTCCAGTGTCTCTAACTTGTGTAATATGTAAGCTTTTAAAAAAAATTATGAATAAACGTTTATTGTGGTGTCTGGAAGAAAATAACCAACTAATTAATATACAATTTGGATTTTGTCCTTTACGATCGACTACGGACAATTTAATAGATATAGAATTACATCATAACGCATTCTAAAACAACCAAAAATGTATTGCAATTTATTTTGATTTGCACAAAGCATTTGATATGGCTTGGCATCACAAGATATTTTCAACACTGGAATCATGGGGCTATCAAGGAAATATACTAGTTTTTGCTAAACTTTCTTCTATCTAATGTGAGACATCAAAAAAATGGTACCCCCCAAGGCTCGGTAATCAGCCCAACGCTTTTCCTTATAGCTATTAATGATATAATCAAATCAATGAACAAACCCATTCAACCAAGATTGTACGCGGATGATCTTATAATATTTTTAAATGGAAACAATATACAGAGTATGCCCAAATTACTACAAGGACAACTCGATAAATTTATAGCATGGTCTAAAAGGATTGGTTTTCAATTTGCTTCATCTAAAACTCGCTGCATCATATTCTCAAAGAGACCAAAACAGATAAATACCTACTTTAAAACTTGGGAGTCAGACACTTGAATATGTAAATACAATTAAATATCTAGGTTTAATATTTGATCAAGCTTTAATCTGGAAGGATCACATAAAATATATATCAGCTATATGTCAAAAAAGGCTAAATCTCTTCAAATGTCTTTCTGGTACGAACTGGGGAGCGGACGGTAGAACTCTACTTATATTATACAAAAATCATATACTCTCCAAGATCGATTATGGATGCCACGCTTACTCGTCTGCTTCAACAATAACTCTTAAAGTTTTAGACACCATATAAAATAACGCTCTTACAATATTAAGCGGTGCATTTAGAACAACCCCTATCTTATGTCTTCAGACCGAACTCGATGAACTACCATTAGATTTAAAAACACAGGAATTAATGCTCTCATATGCATCGAAGCGGTACTCTTTACAATATCACCAAACCATTTACTGCTCAAATATCCAACACGGAAAAACTCACATTCCCTTTTACGAAAGATGCAGACAAATCATAAATAAATTAAACCTTAAAGTTTCTGAAATCTATCCTAGCAAGATGCCAACTTCTCCTCCTTGGTTAATATTTTGTTTCTCACATAAATTTGGATCTATTATCAGAAAATAAGAAAGAAAGCAATCGTCATCTAATTAATTTTAAATATCAAACCTTAATATCTCAATTTTCTTCCTTCAAACAGTAATTCGCAGATGGACCTAGAACAGAACGTTGTGTATCATCTGCCTTTGTAAGAAAAGATGAAATAAATAAGTATAAACTTGCGGAGACTAATACTATTTTAACAGGAGTACTCTTTTCAATATATAAAGCCATATGTCACTTTACAAAATGTCCTGAAAACTAACTTCTTAATAATTACTGAGTCACTGAGTTCTCTAGAAATCATCTCAAAAATCTATTCTTCTCATCCTGTGGCAAAACTGATTAGACAATAATTGCACAACCTAAATAACAAAAGCATTGCTTTCCTGTGGGTGTCGTCTCATATTGGAATCACGGAAAACGATCTGGCGGATAAATAGGCACGAAAAGCCTTAGAGGACACAACTATTGAGTTCTACCCAAAAACTTCAGCGACAGATCTCAAATCATATTGCCACATCAAACATATGGAATAACAGATGGCACAAAAAACAGGCAAAATTACTTGAGATAAAACCAATATTTCAACCATAGTCTGATAGTTCCACCAATCGTTTTTCTCAGGTTATCATCACACGACTGCGGCTTGGTTATAGTCACCTTACGCATGGGCATCTGATGACAAGGGATCCCCAACCGGAGTGTTATGCTTGCGAGACCCCGCTAACAGTAAAACATCATCTATTGGAGTGCCCGATGCACAGTGCAGAAAGATGTAAATTCTGAATCTGAACTATTCTTAAAGTGCGGTGCCAAAGTGATTATCTAATATCTAAAAGCAATAAACTATTTATACAAAATTTAATTGTTACGTTATTCAATTATTGTGAATACTTTTTCTTTTTTCGCTAGTAGCCATACAGGCTGATGCGAGTGTGTAAATAAAAAAAATGTTGAGTAATAAAATATGATATTTAATCTATCATTCACAATTTATTTTCAACAAGTTGATCCGGACAACTTCGTACAGCCTTAGAAATAATAAATGTTAAAATAAATTATTAGCTGAATTATTTTAACTTCTCATAGTACAATTAAGTCACTTAAGTTGAATAAAAGTTCAAAAATGAGATAACAAAGTGTCGATTATTTTTATTCGCTCCGTGCGTGACTGACGCGACACCTACCGCCTTCATCTGACAGTTTTGGACCTACAAATTTTCAGGTTAAACATATGACATATGTTTGACATTGTTAAATTCATGCGAAATTGACAATTATTAATAATTAACTTTTTAATTATATTTTTTCAGTTTATGTACAAAATAAATCATCATCATTTTGGCTTTACAACCCTGTGTGGGTCCTAGCCTCCCCAAGAATTTTTCTCCAGTCGTCCCTATCCATCGCCTTCCTCCGCCAAGCAGGTATTTTCATATTTCTCATGTCTTCGTCGATGTTATCTATGTACAAAATAAATGTAGTATTAAAAACTGGGTTTCTCAAAATTTATCATAATATATCTTTTCAATCACAAACGGAAAAGAAAGGGAAAAATCTAGTACTGGCAAATCAAGTTTTTCACGTGAAAGAGCATATATTTAAAAACAGTAATAGTAAAAGTTACGATATAAAAGCTAAAGTCATCAGGTACTCTGCAGCCTTGAAGCCTTATAAAATATCATTTAAGGTAAATTATTTAAATTTTTTCTATTTCAATTGCATAAAAATGAAGTTATGTGATATCTACTTTTTCATATTAATAGCATGGATCCATTTTTTTCTTTTCTCTAATTTATATGTAATCTTTGGGAACCTATTAAAACTACACTTACTATTTTTGCTATTATTAGCACAATTAAATACGCAATATGTATTTGCACACATTTTTGATAAAATTTATGCGTAAAAAGGTAGGTCCAATTGTGTCATATTTCGCCGCTAAGCACGCTGGCATCGTTTCAAAGTACCCCTACCATGGTCACGCACGGAGCGAATAGAAGACCCTTGTGATATACGGTATATTTCGTTAATAAGTTCATTGTTGTAGGTTTAACACATAAGTTTCACCAGGATAAAAAAGTTATTTTTTATCTTTAGCTTATAAATATTTAAGAATATATATATAATATATATATATATATATATATATATATATATATATATATAATATATATATATATATATATATATATATATATGTATATATATATATATATATATATGTATATATATATATATATATATATATATATATATATATATATATATATGTAGTTACACTTGATGATAAACATAGCGTATCGTCATGGTAAATTAAATTATGTTATGTTCCATGAAAGTTTTTAAACTTAGGCAATCCATTAATGTTATATAAAAATAATAAGTATAATAATCAAAAGTGGTAATGCATTTTTTATCTTTCAATACAGCGTTCAATATCGGTTAAACAATACTTGATGTTCCAAGAACCGCTGATCCCGTTGGTATACAGAGAAATTCCACGTTTTGAAATGGTTTTCAGCCATAATCAATCAGCAGGGGTAATCAAAAGCAGATTCACATGGATGACAACTGTCAGGATACTACAAACATGAAATGACAAACAGCCACTCAAACAAACTAATTTACCACTATATATTGAGTTTTAACTATTTTAAAAAAATATGTTTAAACTGAAAATTTTATATAAGGTATTAAAAATTATGTTAAAAGAAAGTAACATAAAATTACTTAAATTTAAAATAGTATTTTAAAGAAAACACTAATTTAAAAAATGATAAATATTGGGTTTCTCAATAGGGACGTCCTGTTTTTGAAATGTCACAGCGGTCATTTTGAAAATGGTACAACTGTCACTTGTTGACGTTTGTATTTAGTATACTCTTACAAATTACCAAGGCAAGATATACGTTTGAAAAACGTTTGAAAATTATCCTAAAATTTCATGCTAATAATCGTTCTTTTGTGAATACCTATCGTGCATAACGTGAAAGTTATGGATTAAATCATCCTGATGTGCGTGTAATTCGTCGAATAGTGGAAAATTTTAAAATGAATTTACTCTGCACGATACGAAACCACCAACTAGATGCCGAAATGCAAGAAATCAGGACAATATTGGCGCTGAAAGAGCCAGTGTAGCAGAGAATGCAAATGTGTCCGTAAATCGTCGTTCTCAAGAACTTGGACTCACCAGAATGACAACTTGGCGAATTCTGAGAAAAGATTTAGGCCTACACCCTTTCAAGATTATTCTGACTCAAGAACTGAAGCCACTTGACCATCATAAGCGTCGTTTTTTTGCTGATTGGGCTCTAGACAAACTCGAAAATGATGGCGATTTTTTCAAAAAAATAATCTTTTCCGATGAAGCTCATTTTTGGTTAAACGGCTTTGTGAATAAGCAAAATTGTCGTTTTTGGAGTAAAAATAATCCACATGAGATTCTTGAGAAGTCTTTCCATCCAAAAAAAGTCACTGTCTGGTGCGGTTTATGCCACGGTGGCATCATCGGACCTTATTTTTCCGAACATGGTGTAACAGTCAACGGTGAAAGGTATCGAACGATGATAACGGATTTTTTGTGGTCTCATTTGGATGAAATGGATTTGAATGGCATGTTTTTCCAACAGGACGGTGTCACATGTCACATTATTGCCCCAACCATTGATGTATTGAAGGAAAAGTTCCAGGAAACATTGATTTCTCTTGATGCCAGAGATACCAGGAGAATTTAGCAACTTAGACCAGATGCTTGGCCTTCAAGAACCTGCGATTTAACACAGTTGGATTATTTTTTATTGAGCTATGTTAAGTCATTGGTCTATGTGAACAAACCACAATCTATCGAAAACTTAAAGAGGAACATAGAGCACACCATTGGTGAGATTAATGCGGATATTTTGCATAAAGTGACCGAAAATTATTGGGTTCATTGGATTCGCTCCTGCAAACGTAGTCGCGGTGGAAATTTGGATTATGTGTTATTAGGAACCTAATTGTTATCTATTATATTTTGCAATTTTTACTGTTTTCGTAAAAAAAACATCACGACATTCTTATTGGGAGACCTCTTATTATTACCAATATGTAATAAATTAACCTTTGTTCCAATCAGAGACGTATACTTTTCTATTTCCTGTTATCAAGGCACCTATTGAGTTTGAATTCTTTGCAGACTTAAAATATAGAGATGATGCATACCGTGAAATTCTTTAACGACTCTTTTAATGTATTCACGACTTAAATTTAAAATACAGTGCACTCACTGATGTTTAATGAAAAATATCCGTATATCGTGTACCTAAGCGAGATGGTCAAATAACGACTTTCAAACAGAAGCAAAAAATTAAATTTTTTTCATGAGGATTTTCAAAATATTTTAAAATTTTTATAAAAAAAAAATCCAATACAAAAATTTATCAAATTTTGACTTATTGTCAAAGGAGCTTATGATGAAAAGACAAATATAACAACTGTTTTGCTGAATTCTGATAACGTCATCAATATTTTTAAATGGCTGAAACTTATAAAAAGATTAACAAAACTTATAACTAAGTAAAAACTTCCTTTGTAAAATAGTATAAAATGTTTACTAAAATTTAAAAATAATAAAAAATGGTGGAACCAACTGTTGGTTGTTGCTACTCAGGGCGTAATGTCCGTTTTTCGAGCTGTGAAAGTGTAAGTTCTCTTAACAAATGTAATCCCTTATCATCGACCTAGTGTGTTAATAATAATTATGATGTTCTAATTATGTAATTCAAGTGTCATGTCACCTCTTCATGTGGCTAATTGTAACAACTTCATAGACGTTTTTCACTGATGATGATCTGATAAGATCGAAAACGTTCTGAAATTTTAGAAACGCATTTTGGTTAATTTTTAAATTTTAATAAAAATTTTATACCATTTTTCATAAGAGGTTTTTTTAAACTTTGGTATACAAAAAACGACTGCGGATCTCCATGTTAAATTTTGTAAAAGGATTCTCGTGAAAATCAAACAAACGGCTGCAAATTTTAATCGCCCTGATTACACAAAAATCACAAAAATGTGGTTTACAAATAAACTTGGCCTCTATTTTGGAATACGTTGTTTAACCATAGCAAATAGGTATTAAACTTAGGCTTTACCTTAGACAAATCATCAAGTTTTAAAGAGCGTCTATCTGAAATTAGTAAAAAGTCAAAAACCAGAAACGATATTATTCACATATTTCAGCTCGATATGAAGAGCATCGAAGTCCTTAATTATTATGCCTTTAGACTTTCCTTTAATTTGTTTTATCTAAATGGATATTATGTACCGATTTTACTTACCGAAAATCATGTTAAAAATGTTAATTTTTAACAAAGAATGAGAGTAGTTTTTGGCATAATCTAATTCACCGTGAAACAATGGCTGCCAGTATTAAGTGAATTACAGCGGTTTTTAATAACAAAAACTATGTATAATACAGAGATAAGAATATTAAAGATGCATACAAAAATGCATACAACTAAAAAACCCTTTTAGATTTAGCTTACTAAGAAAAACCGACTGTTTGTAATTCTATTTCCGTGTTTTTTATAATATTGTCAACGGCCTCGATTAGGACTTGGACAAGGTAAAACGCTCGAGTCTGTTTAGAAAAATATTCTCATGAGATTTTTTTGCATAATTACTTTCATAAGGTACCTCAAAATAAGATTCACGACGTCGCCCATGCAAAAAGTTTTTTTTTATTTTTTGGATCATTCTGTATCAGATAAGCTTGTTTTTGTAGTTTTTTTTGTAAACTTGAATGTTTTCGAGTTATAAGTATCCTAAAACTGAGATAAACGCAAAATTACGATTGTCAAGGCTCAAAAACAAAAGCAAAAAACATTATTTTTGAATTCAACAAGAACCCATAATTAAGTTCAAACATTATTCTATCAAAATAAATATACGACGGTTTCGTTTCGATTTAACTCGAGTCTCTTACCATCCTCTTACAATCGAAACGCAATCGTCGTATATTTATTTTGTTATCGTCCTTAGTCGACGAAATGAGTACAAAAATGATGGTAATTTATATGCGTAAATTGTTGATGCATAATGGAATATAAATATTCCCAGCATCGCTCTGAATGACTTGATTAAGCTTGGGTATACAGTTTACTTTAATTGCTATCGTCTTTGAACTTCATCTTATCCTATCATTTCCTGATAAGTATTTAGGGCCTTTTCATTATAAAACATTGTTGTTTAATCTTTAATGAACCGCTTATGAAAGGATGGGCGCTAGGGCTGCGGCGTATAATAGGGAAAGAAACAAAATATTTTTTTATATATGCGTTTATTTACAATCTACATCATTACAGAATATTAAGTAAATAAGGTTTTGGGCGTAAAGGAGAGACATTCAATGATGTCTCACCTAATTGTATTTTGGTTTAGGTTTAAAGTGGGTCTTGGGGTTAGATTCTATCTAGTCTTCTTGTGACTATTGTTGAATAATTCCCTTATTAGCTTATTTTCATGGTGAATAATACGTTCATTTTGTGACTCTGTGGCTCGACGAATTTCTTCTCTGATGAAAGCAATCTTTAAGTCGTAGTAAAGTGTTTGATTACTTATGTACCATGGTACATGTACAAGGGGAGTAAGGTTGTAGAGAGAAGTTGTTATAATGGCGGAAATAACATAGCATAAATTTTTTTGTTTAAATAAAAAGTTGGAAATATCAGTTGGGATATTAATTTTGGCAAAGAAAACCTACGTTCAGAAAAGATCTTAGCGCAATCATTACGATTAATTAATATCCATGGTGTTCCATTTAAAATAAGCCTCATATTAGATATTGAATAATGCAAAATTGAAACTAAGATTTTACCACCCTGTAAATAAATGTTTAATAATCAATAATGGAATAAATTTAACCATTACCAAACTCTTTCGCTGTAAGAGAAAATTTGTTATAATTCCTTAAATAAGTCGAGAATGCATTTAAAATAAGCCTCATATTAGATATTGAATATTGCAAAATTGAAACTAAGTTTTTACCACCCTGTAAATAAATGTTTAATAATCAATAATGGAATAAATTTAACCATTACCAAACTATTTCGCTGTAAGAAAAAATTTGTTATAATTACTTAAATAAGTCGAGAATGAGTCTTCTTTAAAATTTGTTTTTTTTTGCTTATAATGTAGTAAGTTGTGGTTTATTTTGTATTATTTGTTTTATTAAAATTCTTTCTGATTCGTTCTGCATTAGCAACTAAAATTATAAAGTATACACATTTGTTTACAACTACATTGGTTTCATTTATAACAAATTTGTCAAAATGATGGATTTAAAAATCGAGAGTAACAACTATAAATATTTTGAAATCGAAAAGAAAATTTTAAATTACGCAAAATCTATCACTCCTAGTTATAGGACATCCATATATCATTCGAAAGTGGAAATTTTTTTAATATAATAATTCATTAATATACAGGATGTTTCATTTAAAATAAGCCTTATATTACACATTGAATAATCCAATAATGAAACTACAAATTTTGAACACACTGTAAATAAATGTTTAATAATTAATCATAAAATACATTTAACCAATATCCAACTATTGAGAGGTATAACCAATTTTATTCATCATCATCATCATCATCATTTAACCCGGATCTATCCACTGCTGGATATAGGTCTCCCTCAGTCTTTTCCGTGTATTTCTGGTTTGTGCTGTTTGCATCCAATTTTTGTCGATCCGTTTTATGTCATCAGACCATCTTGTTGGTGGACCACCTCACTGTATTATTCGCTGTGTCCATCTGTTATCCGACATTCTAGCTATGTGCCCCGCCCAGTTCCACTTCAGGGTCATAATTCTTTTTATGGCATCTGTCACTCCCGTTCTCTGTCTTATTTCCTTGTTCTTGATCCGATCCCTACGAGAAATGCCTAACATCGATCGTTCCATGGCTCTTTGGGTAACACAAATTTTATTTCTTACTTTCTTGGTTAGTGTTGATGTCTCTGCACCATATGTAAGTACTGGCAACACGCACTGATTAAAGACTTTTCTTTTAAGACACATAGGCAGTTCTGATTTAAGAACATAGCTTAGCTTGCCGAATGCCACCCAAGTGAGTCCTATGCGGCGGATTAGTTCGCATGTTTGATAATCTCTTCCTATGCGTATCTCATGTCCTTAGTACTTATATGAGGTGGTTTCTTCAATATGCATGCCATTGAATGAATACTGAAATATTTTCGCTTAACACAAGATTTGTCATGATTTATGTTTTTGTGTGGTTTATTTTTAATCCTACTTGTAGGGAGGCTAGGTATAGTTTCTCCAGTTGCGGTACTGCATCATCGATTCTGTCAGCAAAAAGGACAATATCGTCAGCAAACCTCAAATGACTAAGCATTTCTCCATTGACATTAATTTCTTTTTCACTCAGATTTGCGTTTTTAAACATAATGTTGTAAACAATTTTGGCGAAATTGTGTCTCCCTGTCGCACTCCCCGTTTTATTTTAAATACGTTGGTCTTTTTATCTGCCAGTTTCACACTTGCTGTCCCATTTTGATAGATGTATTTTATCATGTTTATATAGCGATGATCTATACGGCACTCTGTTAAGGCTTTTAACATCTTTTGATGACTTATTGTGTCGAAAGCTTTTTCGTAGTCAGCAAATATCATGACTAATGGCTTGTTATATTCAACACTCTTTTCCATTAAGTTCTTAATTACTTGTAAATGATCATTCGTGCCATATCTTGCTCTAAAACCTGCTTGCTCTCTTGGCTGATAGAAATCCAACTTACTTCCCAGCCTGTTGGTAATAACTCTTGTAAATAACTTATATACTTGTGAAAACAAGCTAATGGGGCGGTAGTTTTTAAGGTCGCTGATATCTCCCTTCTTATGAAGTAAGATGATTTCCGCGTTGTTCCACTGCGTCGGTGTTATCGCTTAAGCGAAGCGAACCAATTTTATTAGAATTTCTTAAATAAGTTAGGAATGAGTCTTCGTTTAAAGCTTTACATTTTAAAAATATTCCACATAACTCAGAACACTCTGTACATAGGTATAGGGAAGTCTTATGAAACTATACCTAATTTTTTGCTGACAATTAGAAAATGTAATAAAATATAGGGTGTCCCATAAGAAAAATATAACTTTAATACGCCGCACTTTATTGGGACGCCCTGTATATTTCAAAATAATTTTAAAATGTAGCCCTTATCAACCTTCAAACTATAAATTTAAAATTTTTTCAAAATCTTTTACCGTTTCGCTGTAATCTTCCGTCTCGTTAGTGGTGACTCACCCTGTATATACATATTTTGTATGTACTACTATTCTGTAACATCCATTTCTCGGGTCACAGACCCTATGGGTGGATTATGTTGCTCTACGGGAGTAATCATCGTACCCTTGGTACCAAAAAAACTATAAAACTATAGTTTTTGAATTGATAATAAAGCACGTATGGTAGGGCCGGCGCTTAGTGCCTTAGATCTTGTTTCTCTCTTTTTTACACACTGTAGCCCGAGCGCCCGTCCTATCATAAGCACTTCATTAAGAATTAAAAAACAATGTTTTAAAAGGAAGCAGACCCAAAAAACTTATCAAGAACTGATAGAACAAGGTTTAAACTAGAATTTAGGTCCTTGTTTAATTAAAAACGATTGTGTTTTTAAGCTTTGAAAAAAGTAATTTTGCGTTTTTCTTAGTTTTAAATTATTTATAACTCGAAAACGATCAAGTTTACATAAAAACTACAACTGACCTATTTTGTTAAAACTGATCCAAGTAATTAAAAATAATGTCTGGACCGACAAGATTTGTTGGTACATTTTTTTTTAATTGTTTAAAAAAGTTTTTTGGGCGAAAAGCCGCCCAAACGACTTTTCGCTTGGGCGGCCGCTTGAACCTTATTTTGGGGTATGTCATAACAGTGATTATGCCAAAAAATTTCATGGGAATATTTTTCCAAGCGAACCCGAGTTTTTGACCTTGTCTAACTAACGAATTGGTGTGGGTAGAGTTTCGCCAGAAATTTAGTAGGGATATTTCGCTTAAGTAGTCGCTATCACCCTGAAAAATTTATGTACTTAAGCAAATATTAGAGAAAACCAATTAATTTAATGTCGAAACCTTTCGTCTTTTCTTTGATTTTAAATTAGCTTATAAATAGCACACTAAGAATTAAACTAGGTTAAGCTATGTAGAAATCATGCATCTCCTGATGGTAAGATCCCTGAAACTAATTGTGAAGTGTACAATCTACAAGTTATCTATTTAGTACAAGTAAGCGGCAAGTATTTACCCATCTCGGAACTATGATTGGGTGAGTCATTGTCGTCTTTCCATCTTAACATATTATTGAAAATAAAAGACGCAAAATTAGACAACAAGAGATTTATTTTTAATAAAAATATTATTTAGATAGTAGAATACAAGAAATGTTTGATTGTTTAATATTTTTAGCATACTCCAGGCCTGTAAACAAATCACGAGTTCTGTACACGTTATAGAATACTTTACGTATTTAGGCTTCCTTTTGGTCAATCCGATATCTTTCATTACATAGAAATCAAGCGGATAATAATGGCCGATAACAAAGCCGATAATACACTTTGCTACTTTAAGCTAAGCAGTCATCCAAAAAACAAAAATAATATTAATATATAAAACTCACACGAACTGTTATATTTATTAAGAATAAACCACAAATTTAATTGATAATTTACGGATCAATTTTTTAATTCAGAAATCAAAATATATGTTGGCTAAGTATAAGGTCAAAATTACATTTTTAACTAATATTTGGCATTTCAATTTCAACTCCGGAAATCGTTTTCAAAAAATATTATTTAAGAATTGTGTAAAAAGAGTATAACCACCAAAGTTGTTGTAGGGGTTATGTCTGTTCAAAATTGACACGGCTGACACACTTAACCACGGTTTTGTAAGCCACACTATGCTTTTAGCTAACAAAAACTGAGGGTTGATTTTGTGCCCGCAAAACATTAAATTTTAATGATTGTGTGTATTTCCGTATTATTTGTATTGGTATTATGCGTTTATGTATGTGTGTTCATGTATTATGTTTGTGTATTGTAAGTTGCATATATATTGTGCATAAATGTTGACTTCTTCCTTTATTATTAATAACTAAAGCCTGCTACTTTCTGCTGATGGGTTTGCTACACATTTTTCTTCATTAAGTAAAATGAGAACTGCTTCTTTGGTCTTTATCTTATTTTGTTTCTGTTTCTTTCATGATTATTGATATATCTTTCCATTGTTTACTGTTTTTATTGTTTCAGGTATGTTTTTCTATCTGTGATTTGTCGAAGTACCTGTTTTTGATTTATGTTATATGCTCATCTATCTTGACACTTAGTAATCTTGCGATTTCT
Source organism: Diabrotica undecimpunctata (assembly GCF_040954645.1). Lineage (NCBI taxonomy): Eukaryota > Metazoa > Arthropoda > Insecta > Coleoptera > Chrysomelidae > Diabrotica > Diabrotica undecimpunctata. The sequence goes on along the minus strand of NC_092808.1, from coordinate 85,889,616 downwards.
AGAAATTTTATAGAAATTGTTTTATTTACAGAGTATTTAATACTCCTTGTATAATCTATATAACATACTTTTTTATGATTACTTTTTTACACAATTCTGAAATAATCTTTTTTAAAAACGATTTCCGGAGTAAAAATCGAAACGTAAAAAATTATCTAGTACGTTCCTGGGCTACCTATATATAAAATTTGGTGTCCTTGTGTACACATCTCACACTTGATAAACGAAGAATTCGGCTACGAAGTTAAATAATCCATATAATACGTGTGTATTTCTACAATTTTAAAAACTGGAAGTGATTCAAGGTCGTTTTGCGATATAGTTTGAAGCGGTTTAACAAGAATTTTGGGTTTGCCCATTGCAAAAATTGATACGCGGCGTAAGGGACGGTACATGCCGGTACGATTAAAAAGGTCGAAATGAATTTAAGTTTTAGGTTTGGAAGATGGCCCATTGAAAGCAGATGTCGTTTAGTTTAGTCGGTCAAGGAGCCGGCAAATTTGTTGGAAATATTGAATTATACTCTTATAAAGTTTTGGAAGAGTGATCACTATTTCTATGTTTCTAAGTATCTAAGAGATTTGTCGCCTACCACAACTTTGAACGATATCCACATGTTCCAGTTTCCTGTTTTTTAAGAAGCCCAGTCCAAGGTTTGTGTTCCAGTGCCCCAACTTTCAATCTCCATTTTGTCTTGTCCTATCGCAGTTTGGAGATGAATTTGTTTGTGTGGCGGTAAATCTAACTCCAGTTCTCCCAGAAATTTTAAAGTCCAGTGAAGTCCAGTTACAAAAAAATTTAAAGTAAAGAAATTTTAGTTAAACTCGGGTAACTATTTTGTTTGAATTTTTAAAATGAAGATATACATTTTTTTTAATAATTGCTTTCATTAGAATTTAAGAATTATATTAAATATTTTAAATTATATGTGTTAGGGCGTGGCCATAGCTGTTATAATTATTCTCAGTTTTAAAATTCAAGTATTGATATCTGACAGCTAGTTTTATTTTTGACATTAGTTTGTTTTGTTTCTTAAGAAGGATAACCTCTATAAATAGCTTTACTTAAAGATATTTCTTTATTTGTAATGATTTTTTTCTGCTACAATTTAAAGCCCAGTAACAATTGTAATTTTTATAGTATCTCAAAGTTCTAAGAGTTTGTAAACGGATAGGACATAGTAAGGTTTTTTTCTTTGTTATTTTGGTATAAATCTTTGTAACTATTTATATAGTATTTTTGCTCCATTTATATTTGTAACTGTTTATGGTGAGACAGCAATAAATGTTTAATTTATTTCTTCAAACCATTTTGTTTATTTATTTAAGAAAAGTCTCCTAACCTCTCTTTTGTGTTTGTTAGGACGGAGAAACCTTTTCTTTCCTCCAGCAGGAAGTTTCCTCGAAGCAGCGTCCATTTTAAAAAGAGGGAACTTTTGTGTTTTGTTTGCTCATTTGTCCAGGAGATTCATGTAAGTACCCCTTTGTTTCATTTTTTTATAGTTGCTTCAATCCAACTACCTTGCCATCCGCGACCCAGCTACTCCAAATAAACCCTAAGAGCCGTTCGCATAAGTTTCGTTTATTTTGCTTGCCCTATCTCCACCCTCAGTAACTTCTGTCCCCAATTTTCAACCCCCCAAGGTAATACCCTATGTGGTAGGCAAAATATTCCTTACAATATTCATTACAATCAGTTGGGGCTTGATCCCATATAAACACAATATTTAACTTGGACATGTCACAAGAAAACAGTTTATTAAACTTATTATGAAAAAACTTTATTAAACTTATTATACTATGTTTCCGTTAATAAATTTCATTTATGACTTTGTGCCTAAGATTAATGATTACCTACGATCTAAATTTGTTAGTTTACTACTTTAATTGATTGCTTAGGTAAACCGTCGAAATAACGTTTATTTTACTCTTAGCGAATAATTTTGCTATATATAAAACGTAGATCATAAATTTACTTGTTTGCAAAAGTTTCGTAAAAGGGTCCTTTTTGTTCAGGTCAAATATTTCTTGCCCCGATGAGTGTAAATTTACTCGAGTGGGTGAATCGTTTACTGATTCAAAAGGTTTCTAAAGATAGATATATGTTTCTTTATGGTGATATATTTATCGAAATGTGCTTTTGATGTTGGTCACGCTATAGATGTAATTGCCTACAAAATATGACCTGCTAGTGGTAACCATTTCGTTAATTAAAATACATAAATCAAACCAAATGTTCGGAAAGTTTAAATAATTTTCTAATGTTGAATAAAAAAAAGTTCTTTTAATTTATCCAATTAATTAAGAGAGTACTAGAATTTTGTATTTATCTGTGATATCTCTATGGACAACTACTGTGATTATTTAAATTAAATGTACATGATTTATGTAATAATAAATTCCAACTTTACAAAGCAACTGTTATTTAAGGCAAAATGTTACTATTCAAACGACCAAATTTTTTAATAATGTAATGGGGATATTTCTGTTACAATATTAACAGTAATGTAAATTGGCGTAAATTTATAATTTAATGTGCTCCTAATCAGTTAGGATATTAACATAAGCGTAGATATTTATGAATCACTCATAGCCTGTACTTGGTTTTTGACCATTCGGAGATACTAATACTTTACTTTAGCTATACCCTCAAACCGGTTGCAAATACCCTAATAAGGTAGTCATGGTAGTATTTATGATCGGAAATAGCTTGTGTATTGACAGCGAAAATGGCTAGCTGTTTTTTAAGTCGCATACTGACTGATCAAATTAACTCCCATGTACGCTGTGCACGCTGTGTCGTTCACTTGCACGAACGTGTGTTCGTGCAAGTGATTTTGATATTCCACAATTATTGAGATCATATTAGCAAGTGCAGAATACGTAGTAATTTATAGTATACTTAAACAGAAAAAAAGCGGGATAAGGAATGGTGGAGTTGTATAGAACACAGTTGTATAGAAGCAGGCATATTATAGTGAATCTGTTTTGTTAAGAGATATAAAATTTCAAGTAACCAGTGAACAATTTTAAAATTTTGTTCGTACGTCTTCTTCTTTTTAAAAAGAAAATCAATATGATCGGTCTTTAAATAAGCAAAATGGATACAATTAAGAATCGCTGTTCCAGTTAAAGAACAACAAGATATAACTCTACGTTTCTTAGAGATCGGAGATTCGTATACAAGTATGCAATACCTTTTAAAAGTTTGAAAATAACTTACATCTTTCATCATTTCCGAAACATGCATGGCTCTTAGTGATTCTCTAAAAGAATTTATAAAGATAAGAATAATTTGTAATATTGTCACATATTGTATAGTTCAAAAATTGTGCATATAAATGAACGTGATTTAATTTAAAAACTTAAAAGCTACATGGCAAAAAACAATCAGTGTTTTAACATAAGTACGTTCATGTTCTTTTACTTTTAAATTATTTGCAATACTTCGCTATAAATCGAATTTCTTATTTCGTGAAAAATGCTGAAAATGTTTGCCATCCCATAAAATTGGATGTTGTTCATATTCGTCAATTAACTGGAAGCACTGTTCGTTACTTTACTCTTTCTTTTTTTTAAAAATTAAATTAAATAATTTTTAACTAAAATCGATCTGTACAGTCAGTGTACGAGCACAACCACTAGATTCATATATACCGTCTATTCTAAGCAAATTGACGAGTAAATATTCATTGATGTCGTCGATACTGATGGATAGCATTCGTGCTGGTTAACTTTATTTGGGCACACGTACAGACCTGACTATTTTTATGCACACAGCATTCGTGCGAATAAATTTGCCCAAGTCAGCACGCGCCTTTAGATATAATTTAAGTTATATTTAATAGTTGATCAGTCAAGTACATAAACTGTATATGAGACTTATTAACAATCCGTTGACTTACAAAATGGCAGGCTGGCTTTCGCAAAGGATATAGTACATCAGACCATCTGCTAATACTGATGTACCAACTACTCGTATTGTTTGCCTTCGTTGACTATACAAATGCAATGCATTTGAAAGTATCGAGATATGGGCCATTGAACAAGCTATAGATAATTGTAGAAAAGATTTAAGATATAGGCAACTCATACATAATTGATTTGACAAAGAAAACCAAAGTCCGGAAATCACTAAAAAAGCAAGACTAGCATCCTATCATGACATATTGTTGTCAAACCTGGTCCCTAACCAAGGTAAATATGAATAAACTAGCCATAACAGAAAGGGCAATAGAAAGAGCCAGGTTATGTATACGAGTATTAGATACAAAGGGGAACAACTGGGTAAGATCAAAAACAAAAGTTGAGAATATCACAACAAAAATTGCCAAACTCAAATGGAGATTCGCAGGTCAAACTGCTAGACAAAAACACCAACGTTGGAACGCCACAATACAACATTGGAGACCTTACAAAGGCAGACGTCCCAGAGGAAGACCACAGCTGAGATGGGTAGGCAACATAAAACGAATAACTGAAACGAACTAAAAGTATTTTGCTCAGAATAGAGATAGATGAACCGAGTTGGGAGAGGCCTATGTCCAAAAATAGACGATAGAAGGCTAAGAACAAAAAGAAAAAGATTAATTTTTAAGCTTATTTTACAACAAAAGATGAATTAATTACTATTTAAATAGGAATAAGCTACATAATTTTCACTTTGGAAATCGTTTTCAAAATACAAACATTAGTAAATTAAACAAAGTTTGTTTAATTTACTAATGTTTGTATTTTGAGAACGATTTCCTAAGTGGAAATTGAAACGTCAATAAACGTATTTTAATGTGTAATACATTATTTACTAGTGAGATGAAACTCAAGTCAGTTTTGAAAAATGGAAAAAGTGTAAACATTGAAGTAGAGATTGCAAAATGTATACCCAGACCACACTCTAAGACTACATAATCTTCCTGGGGTTGTACCTTAGAAATTTAAGACAATATATCTGAACGGCGCGAAAATGAAGAACAGGTTTATATAGACACACTGTAAAAAAATTAAAAGACAAAATACATTCAAAATTTCCAGGGTGAGTCTTTCAAGAGCTTTCAAACGGATTAGATTTAGGTTCATAGTGGAAAACAATAGAAAAGTCTTGTGTGAAAGAACTCATGTCGTTCACAAAGAAATCAAGTTTTAAAAAACTATAGTAATTTTTGGAAAGAACACTTCATTTGTTTATTTAGACGAAGCGTGGATGTTTGCAACAGGTGCGAATAAAACGGATTTGGCAGGATAAGAGTAGAGTATAAAATCCATGAGAGAGACATTATATTGTACGTGGGTGGAAAACATGGTTTTATTGATGGAGCGTATCTTGTATTTTCGTTAAAATTAAAATCAGTTGATTATCATGTTAACACGAATATGGTGATGTTTGTGAAATGTTTGAAAGGAAAACTGCTTCCAAGTTTACATGATCCATCTGTTATAGTTTTGAATAACGTCCCATACCATTCGGAAATTTTAAACAAGTAACATTTCAGAAGAGTACATAACATAAAACAATGGTTAACAAATAAAATATTACATTTTCTCAGGATTCTTTCAATTCGGACTACAGTTAGCCAAGGAGAATGGAAAATTAAATATATCTTGTTCTTCTTTTGGTGTATATTCATTTCGAATATTCGCGATCATTCTGGCCATAATTATTTTATTAACTGATGCTTTAAATAGATTAGTTGTTGTTGTGGACAACTATTTCCGCAGGTTTTTTTAACTACAATATTCTTCTTTTACCAATTCCTCGCTTTCTGAATACTTTGCCTTCAAAAATTATTTTCAGTAATCTATAGTTCGTGCCGTTTGTCATTATGTGTCCGAGATATTCTAACTTTCCTCTTTTAATCACTTACATCACAAACATATCTCAAGGAGACAAAATTATAGATAGTTTAAAAAAAACTTTGTTAAGACTGTCTCCTTACTATCTTGAATTCAATACCATTGAACATATTTGGGGAATATTCAAAACTAACTATAATAACTATATTGGATATAATGGTTAGAGTGACGCAGCAGTTTTGGAAACATGGCAAGACGAATTGAATTCTGCTACTCCTGCAATTTGGACAAAAAGTGTATGGAAATGCGAAAAGTTAAATGCTGGATGCGTGAAAATCGTGTAGAAGCAATTGACCCAGTCATTATTTACAATCCAAATAAAAGTACCGACGGCAAATAACGTTCTAAAAACAGAATGGTATAGAAAACCGATATGTAGCAACAGGTTTATTAATTACTTTTCAGCACATCCATCTACGATGAAGACCAACCTAGTATTAAACATGAAAAGTAGGGTTATAACTTTGTCACATTCTAATTATAGAACAATCGGTCTTAAAAAACTAAAAACGATAATGTTAGAGAATTCTTTCCCAGCGAACCTTCTAAATAGACTTATTTTTGGTGCCTTACAAGTCATAACGACAGATCAAACAGAAGTTTCAACAAACAACCAAAATACATTGTTATTACTTTTTACCATATATTCCAGGTTTAACCAATAGACTATTAAATACATTTAGAGAAGTATCTAATATCAAAATTGGAACCAGAAATTTAAAAACAATTTCAAAATTATACACCAAACTTAAAACACCCTTAAATATTAAAGAAAGCTCCAATATAGTGTACTCTTTACCCTGTAACAATTGCAATAGACTATATATTGGAGAAACGTCCAGAAATTTGTCTGGAAGATTACCATCGCACAAGAGTGACATTAATCTGAATAAAGTACAAGCCTGCGCATTAAGTGAACATTCTATTACGACGGGCCAAACGCCTAACTACGATCAAGCAGAAATATTGAGAAGGGAAAGAAATTACAACAAAGGACTGTTTCTACAAATGTGTTTTATTAAAACTACACAAAACACCTTAAACAAAAAAGAAAACATTAAAAATCTTAGTGCTATATACAGTAATCTTCTTTTAAAGAAAAGAACAATAACTATATAAAAGTTTTTTAAAAGTTACACAGATTAAAGGGATTAATCCAAGTTCAAATTAGATAAAATTTATTTTTTATTTGTATTTAGTTTTTCACTTCTTAATTACTTAATTACATAAACTCTGTTGCTTGTTTAATAAGTGCAAACGAAACATTTTTACATAATATGTCACATTGTTCTGAAGCTATTTTCTTGTGGCATTTTAAATTAATTACTATTTAACTGGGAATAAGCCACAATTAAAGGTTAAAATACTTAATAATTAAATAATTGTGGCTTATTCCCAGTTAAATAGTAAATAATATGTCACAATTTGCAATGAAGGTTTGCATAAACATAGACACTTCCTCTGTCAAACTAACCTAAAATGAACATGAAAAATAGAAGACATGGAAACCATAGTAATAACTTTTGACTAAAAGAAAAAAGAAAATCAAATAATATAATGTCAAATGTTAAGTAATTCTGCTAATTTTATAGTACAACCCTCACAAGGGTAAGCCTGTTGAACATACAACAACTTCATTCTTTAATTTGTTTTAATTTTTAGTGTGTTTTGAGAAAGAGTTAAATAAACTCGAAAGCTTAATAAACCTTAAAGAGTTTTACTTAAAGGGCAGTATTTGACTACAAAACCCAATATATATATATATATATATATATATATATATATATATATATATATATATATATATATATATATATATATATATATATATATTCTGAATATACAATAAGCAAAGTTCTTAACGAATGAAATGGAGGACTCTTACTGTAGGAGGCAAAAAAATCAGTAACCTGTAATAAGCAGATGATAAACTTATACTACCAATGAATGAAGTCAAAATGATTACCATCTCCGAACGACAGCCGGATAAGCAAAGAATTTTGACTTCAGATTAACACAGGAAAAACAAAACAGTAGACAAATTGTAAACAAAATATGTAGACACTAGGAAACAAAAGTAGATAGTGCAAAGAATAATCTACCGCACATATACCAAGTGCCGAATTACCAAGTAGTGAAAATGTGGGTCTACGGAAGAATTCTACACGTGTTCTGGTCAAAACACAGAACCAACCTGTCAATTCTAGAAGAGCTTCATATAAATGACAGCCTGTTACAAGAAGTCAACCGAGCACAACTAAATTATTTCGGCCACGTTCTTTTAGCTAAAAGAACGGGGACTATGCAAATATTGATAGAAGAAGAAAAAGTAGAATAATGCCAAAAGGAAGATCTCCAACATAATGAGCAGATCAAATAAAGAATCTAGTAGAAAAATCCTTATATGAAGTTGTTCATCTGGCATAGGATCGCATCCAATGGAGACAGCAATATTTCGAGTGTCACCACGCCCTGACAAGGTATCAAGGAATGGAGAGGAGGATAATATTCAATACCTATATTGTTTGCAAATGGTATCAATAAGAAAGTAAGTGACAAAAATTAAGTATAACAAATATGCAATGAAACTACTGAACCAAGGGAATAATTAGTGAAGCTAAAGCCAAAGATTAGACATACTGAACATGCTTTAAGATGCACTTTGTACAAAAAATTAACACCAGTCTAATCAGATGGCATCTGTGAGGCAGATGAATATTTTATGTTTTGTTATTTCCGTACATATGCGTCTTCAAACGGAAGATTTTACAACATTTCACAAAATTCGCACGATTTATTTATATAACCCTTTCATAATAATGACAGTAATAATTTGATGCAGACTAATAAACACCGTATATGTTTATGTCATCATATGGTGCTATGTAAAAGTAAAATATATATAAGTATTTTTAGAAATTTACCAAAAAAAATGGGTAGTTACCGAACTCACTGAACAAATAAAGGATAATTATTTCGCAATCGATATCTATTTATACAGCTTCATTTTAAAATATCTTAAATTTATTATCAAAGTGTTTAAAACATCTATTCTGATGTTCTATGGTATATAGTATACACTTCCAAAAATGTTTTTTTACCCCATCTCAAGCAGCCATAAAAATTTTAACTGACTTCTTATTTATTAAAACAAAATTAAAGTTATAAAACTACATATATATTAAGAACATAAGTGAACATTCTAAAAAAAATTTAATGGGATGTTAACTAAAAATATTAACAATAAACCTCACCTTTAAAATCAAAAAAGTCATTCGTAGTCGATTTAGCAAATATATTTCACAAGAAATAATTAATATTATCAAAAAAGAAGGTTTTCAACGCCAATTAACGTAAGAAAGATCGTAGAGTATTTCGTTAAAAATAAACGAAAATAAATATGACCTAAGGAAATTTACATTTTGAAGACTCTTTAAAAGATTTAATTAAGAAATCTAAAATTATATCAAAATCAATACTAAATAGGTAATAGAGCAAAGCAAGAACGACTATCACTGGTAAAAACTGAAAATAAAAACATCAAAATTAGTGACCAATATTTACTACGGAATACACGACCGACGATGCGATGTTGTAAATTAAATATAGGCGAGAGGAAAATTATTTTAGAGAAATTTAAGGCAATAACATAGCCACAAGCCATTTTAATTCCCAAGACCATTTCCAAAATAAAGATAAGGACAAAAGAAATACAAACATAATCAACAATGTGGGCGTGGCGTAAATACACACACTTAATATTTTGCGATTTAATATGTGAAATTTTGCGTTAAGGTTTTAAAGTAAATAATAATAAACTAATGAAAATAAAGTTTCACTTTAATATTTTTTTGTTTATTACAAATGTTTTCGATTCAACAAGTAATAAATGTTGTCCGTTGTCCGTGTTTAGACTTATTTCTTAAAAAAATAAGTAAATACATAAACATTTTTAAAAAAGTCTTATAAAGAAATCAAGACGTTTTAGAAATATATAAACTAACGCAAAAATATTATAAAATTTTTTTTTTAGTTAAATTTATGTAAAAAAGTATTTATACAATACTAAAGTTAAACTAATTTTAGATGAAGTAACAGATGTTGATAAAATGTATTCTATTTTGTTCAGAATTAATGAAACTTGTATCTAAAAAAGTTTAAAGGAAGGTTGCACAGGTCTCCACGAGTTTATATTTAAATAGAAGCAAATAATAAACTGTAACATTATATTTTTATCTAAAATTTCCAAAAACATGACAGAATCACCAGTTTTAACGTTATTACTATTATTATTATACTCGTAATATACAAGTTATTTACATAATAACTAGCTATTATTTAGTTAATTTTTTTTATCGTTAGGTTAAAATCTGTTATAAAAAAGACTTTTGTTTTTTTACATGCGCCCAATCTATTTACCATTTTTTTACTAAGTAAGTATATTTATCTTTTTGCACTTTTAATAACTTTTTAAAACTTTTAAAATCAAATTTTTCCTTAATACGGGCTTTTTCGTGAACGAGCTATCATTAACACTTTAGCGCACTCACCCTCATTAAAATTATTTAAAAATGTCGATATCTATACACGCGTTAACCAGAAAACCGCTGCCGAAGCGAAACATTTTAAAAGAACAGTCGGACAACTAAAAGTGGGAGTGTCGGATGGAGTTTTCTGATCCAAATTACGTACGTCGCGACGAGAGGATCTAAGCGCCGGAGAAGCGATTCAGCTAGACTGAAAACGAAGAGATCCCTATGCGGAACACACAGCATCCCCCGCCCTAAAAGGGCTTGCGCGCAGACAATGTTTTTGTTTTTGGTTTTTGAATTTTTTTATGTCTTTTTACGTTGTTATTTTGGAATTATGACGCGTGTGTCAAGTTCAGCTGTGCACATACTGTCAACGCGAATAACATTTTTTGGTTCAAGGTTTTTTCAATGTACTATTTTTCTATAGTTCACATGCTATAAAAATAGTTTAATACTGGCGTAAACGATTGCATTTTAAACACAAAACCGTAATAGACACTTTTGTCTTATTGTTTGGGATTTTTAAATACTCGAATAACACATTTCCCATACAAAACTTTTAGTTTTAGATATCTGTGAAAGCTGTGTTAAGAAAGTTTAGTATATTAAAGTTTTTCTAAAGTCATTTCTAAAGATCTAGCCAAAAAGGAAGGTAAGAAGTAAAACTGGACAATTTTTTTTACCCAATTAAATAAAATGACAAAGATCTGACACCTAATTGAATCAAAAAAAGGTTGCGGACAAGGTTAAAGAGGGAGAAAATGTTGGAAAAAAATCGTCATCGATAATATATATCAGCCATTTTGACCCCTTGGTATTGAAACCTAAGGTGACTAAATCTCTAAATCTAAGAGAGTTTACAGCTAGGATGGTACCAACGGCAGTAAAACGAGCTTAAATTGCACCGAACGCATATTTATCATTTATTTATAACTGGATGGATTCTTAGTTATATTTTTTTCTTCATAAAGCATTTATGTCAAATGTAGCAAAACTGTATTCGGTTCCCATTATTAAACTCTTATTGTTAATTAATATATTCTTTATGACATTCTAAAGACAAGATGACCAGGCCGATAATACTTGAGTTTATCGTCTGGCTTTTAAAACAAAGTGTGTGTGTTTATGTTTAGTTTAGTAATCAATCAGTCAAAATTTGCATCGGTCCACGATACATACAAAAATACCTTCCCTTCGAAAATTAATTACGTTTTACGAAAATAAATATTAACAGTTTTTTTCTACGTTTTATTCGATTTTATTAATATTTTTATTTTGTTTCCGTGGAAAGTTTATTACACACGCATCCACACAACCACAGAACATTGGTGACCCCGAGAACATTAAACATTGAACAATTGGACATTGAACAGTGAACATCGGTGACCCCGTGAACGTTTAAAAAGAATAGGGTTGATAATATACTTTTGCCCTTTAAAACAGTGAATCAGAATTAGTGAAAATGCCAGATAGTGCCAATAATAGTGCTACAGGGGTGAATCGCATAACAGTGAAAATCCTACCGATCTAGGCTAGAGATCCCGAAATATGGTTCCTGCAAGTAGAAAACCTAACAAAATTCAATTATATAGTTGCTAATCTAGAAATTGCATACATAAAGTGAGAGACATCATTGTATCACCACCAGCTACAGATAGGTATGTAAAGTTAAAAACAGAATTGATTCAGAGACTCAGTGCATCACAACAACAAAAAATTAAAAGACTACTCGAGCATGAAGAATTGGGCGATCTAAGACTTCCTTAATTATTACGACATTTACAGCCTTTCGTAGGCAGAACGGTACCAGATAATATTATAAGATCTCTGTGGTTAGGTAGACTGCCATCCTCTACACAGGCTATTTTAGCTACCCAATCAACGCTGATTTAGACACAGCTGCCGAGATAGCAGATACAGTTTTGGAAGCCGTAGCTACTAGACCACAAACTTCGGAAACGGCCACTGCTCTTGAAAGCATTATCAAAAAATTAACAGCTAAATTAGCTGAAAGGAAAATTAGCATGAAAAGTAGTTGCGATGTTAGCTAGCTAACATCGCAACTGCTCTACCACAAACTAAAACATACCGTTTTAGTTTGTGGTAGAGCAGTTGCAACCGCAGCACCTCAAGAGGAAGACCATACCATAGAAACAAAAACCAAAGCATTATCGAAAAATTAACAGCTGAATTAGCTGAAAGGAAAATTAGCATGAAAAGTAGTTGCGATGTTAGCTAGCTAACATCGCAACTGCTCTACCACAAACTAAAACATACCGTCATAACCGCAGCACCTCAAGAGGAAGACCATACCATAGAAACAAAAACCACAGCAGGGAACATAATAGTGACGTATGTTGGTATCACTACCGTTTTGGTGATAGTGCTCAAAAGTGCACAACTCCGTGCAAGCACCACAAAAACCACACGGCTAATCGGTAAATCCGGTATCCGATCCAAGCCCAAACTGTCGCCGCCTTTTTGTAACAGACTTTGAAACTAAAAAACAATTTTTAATCGACACATACATCGATGACATTCTCATTGCATTAGAATCCGAAGAGCAGCATAAATCGCAGCAGTGAAAGACCTGCGTAGATTTCTAGGTATGTTGAACTTCTACCGAAGGTTCATACATAATGCAGCTGAGCCTTGAGCACCACTACATGATGCCCTAAAAGGAAATGTCAAAGGAAAAGTACCAACTAAATGGACACCACAGCGGCTCCAAGCCTTTGAGGACTGTAAAAGTAGTTTAGCTAACGCTACTTTACTGAGCCACCCTGTGAACGATGTTGATATCTCTATCACTTGTGATGCTTCGGATTTTTGTGTTGGAGCTGTATTACAACAAAAAACGGATACAGGTATGAAACTTTTAGCTTTCTTTTCCAAAAACTTTTCACCTAGTGAAAAGAAATATAGTGCGTACGACAGAGAATTATTGGCTATATATTTAGCTATAAAACATTTTAGACATATGATCGAAGGCAAAGGCCATATACACTGATTACAAACCAATCACCTTCGCCTTTACACAGAAGCTAGACAACTAGACAATTTCAAAATTTAGATTTTATAGTACAGTTTTGCACCAATATTCAGCACATCTCTGGATTAACAAATATTGTAGCAGACGCACTATCTCGAGTCGATAGCATCAAGAAAGATATCGACATCATAGACTTAGCTCTCGCATAAGAAACAGATCCCGAACTAAAAACGTACTTAAGAGAGCAAACATCGTTGCAATTTAAGAAAATATGGTGTCCGGAACAAAAAGTTAGTTTGTACTGTGATGTAGCTACATCTACAGCCAGACCATTTATACCGAAACCACTCCGAATGGCAATATCTATCAATATTGCATAATCTAGTACATCCTGAAATCAACAGTTCCATGAAGATAATCACACAGCGATATGTTTGGCCTTCAATCATAATCAGTGTCAAAAATCAAAAATATCGTGCCACATTCTTTCACCGACTGGAAGTTTCCTACCACCTTCTAGCCGATTCGCACATAGGCATTATATTGATTCCGATTTCTGAAAGAAACAGATACTGTTTAACATGTGTCGACCGTTTCACGCGTTGGCCGCAATCTTTCCCGATACCAAATCAAGAAGCAGATACAGTAGCCAGAACATTTTTTGCTGGTTGGATAACTCGTTTTGGCACTCCCAAGCGTATCACAACGGATCAAGGTCGACAATTATTCAAATCACATCTCCTTAAATTAATCTGCAAATTAACTGGAACTATCCATTTAAGAACAACCGCCTATCACCCTTAAGCAAATGGCATGGTGGAAAGATTTCATCGACAATTAAAAGCAGGAATTCGATGCCATGAAAATATTCGACGGGCCAAAAGGCTACCTTCAGTGTTACTGGGTATACGAGCAGCGTGGAGAGAAGATTTACGTACTTCAGCCGCCGAACTCGTTTATGGAGAATCATTGTGTTTTTCCGGTGAATTATTGTTTTCGTCGCAAAAAAACACCGACAACAGTGCTAACATTTATTTAAAGACACTTCGAAACTATTTCGAAAATTTTTGTCCTAAGCAGCCGTCGCAACATGGGTCCAAAAGCACTTTTAATTTCAAAGAGATGGAAACTACCACTCACGTGTTTGTCCACCATTCCATTAGTTAAACGAGGAGACACAACATTTGTTGTCTGTGTAAATGGAAAAGAAGTAACAATTTATATCGATAAATTGAAACCTGTGTATGAGGTCAACGTAAATCAAGAACCTGAGAAAATAACAGTGTCCAGAGAAACAAACACTTACAACAACTTTGAGAACAACAAACCCAACAGACAAACGAGGTTTACGAAAAGTTATCAAGCAAGTGTCAGTTAAATAATTTTTTCCAGTTGAAATATTTTTTTCAGTGTAAAATTTTTTTTTCCGCGAAATTTTTTTTTCTCGTGTAAACATTGTAAGGGGGGTGTTGTAGCGACAAGCTTATTACGAAAAATTATAACATTTCTATTCAAAAATTAAATAACAGATCTCATATTAAAATTTACATTTTCGCAATTGGTTATACACATTTGTGAAATAGAAATTACATAAAAATTGAAATGTGTTTCTCAATATGTTTATTTACTACAGATATGCTGGACACTTTAACTATACGTTTGGATACGTTTTAGTTTTCATGTATGGGAAACGAAATATGATATTGTAAGCAATGACATCACAAGATACCAGGCCGATAATACTTAAGTTTTTCGTCTGGCTTTTAAAACACAAAGTGTGTGTGTGTGTTTATGTTTATTTTAGTAATTAATCATTCACGATTTGCATCGGGCCGCAATACATACAAAAATACCTTCCCTTCGAGAATTAAGTACGTTTTACTAAAATAAATATTACTAACAATTTTTTCTACGCTTTATTCGATTTTATTAT
Source organism: Diabrotica undecimpunctata (assembly GCF_040954645.1). Classification (NCBI taxonomy): domain Eukaryota; kingdom Metazoa; phylum Arthropoda; class Insecta; order Coleoptera; family Chrysomelidae; genus Diabrotica; species Diabrotica undecimpunctata. The sequence goes on along the minus strand of NC_092808.1, from coordinate 85,874,310 downwards.
TATTTTTATTTTGTTTCCGTGGAAAATAAGTTTATCACACACGCATCCACACAATCATGGAACATATTTATAAACAGATATTTTTGACAGTTTAGAACAGTTTTGAAGTATTTTAAGTTTTAAAGTTTATAGTTGTTATTGTACTAAGTTGGTGTTCAATAAAGTTATTTTTGTTATTTGTTATTTTTAACTAAGTGGAACATTGGTGAGAGCGTGGCAGGTGGGATTAAAGAAATATTTAGTAATTGTTGGTAATGTGTTTAGTAATGGCAAATACTAAAATGGTAAAGGATCTACTGATTTTAATCAGAGTAATAGACATGTCCGGAATCCATACATGGTTTCTAAAAATGGAAGAAGAGAAAAAGCTTAGACCAGAAGAGAAGGAGAAGCGAAAATTAAATAAACAACAGAATGATTTAGAAAATAAAATAGTTGATCAAAAAACCAATTTAAAAATCAATTTAAAAAATAAATTAACACAATATCAAACAGATTTAAAACAACAACAAACTATTTAGAAAATAAAATAAAACAAGAGCAAAACTATTTAACGTCTAATTTAGAACGCCAAATAGCTGAGAATGAAAGAAAGTCAAAGTTAAAAGAAAAAATAATACCCAAGCTTTTTTATGTACTATTGTTTCAGTAACTCATGTCAAATTACAACAAACAGCTTTATCGTTTTCATTTCGAAGCTGCATCTAGGGCAAATCGATGCACTAACAAAGAAATGGCAGCTTCCCTTTTAGTGTCGCTTTGAGGACAGACAGATACCATTTTGTAATTTCTTCCTTAAGATGCACCCAGTTATACCTCTCTCGTTTAAGCTTTAGAAACAAGATATGTTAAGCGACATCTAAAGCAGGATTTCCAAAGTCAGCTGAAACTTCGATATCAAAAGCATAGCAAAAGAATATGAAACCGATATTAGAAGCTTATTGCATTTGGCGTATCCTCAAGCACCTAAAAATTGTCGAACAAATTATTATACAGATAATTATAGATTTACTACAGTATGCTGCAATGCAACAGGCTCTTTGATTAGAACACCATAAAACGCTAGATAAAGCAATAATCTTAGCCCAGGTGTATAAAGCTGCGAAAAGCATTTCTAAATCTATCTCAAAATTAAAAATAATAAGGTTTCGAGAAAATTTAAAAGCATACTGGAGAATCTTTAACAAAAATCTTAAAAATAAAAACAAAAAAACTAATAATTGCAGAAGAATACGACATGTGCAAAATAATTGCAGAGGCCGATCTCAGGTAAAGAGAAAAGAACCAAATAATGAGGTCAGAAGGTCGCCCAGATCGACATTTAGAAGCCCGTCACATAGTCCTACTAGAAATACTAGTAGACATGTCTCCAAGAAATCGATTTCCCACGTGATCACAGAAGTGAAACAGATACTCCGCAATCTAAAGTTGTACATTTGTAGGAGCAACTAGCGATTGGTAATAATTAGACTTCGGCAAATATGCATATTGCATATTTTGCATATTGTGCATATTTTATGCAAATATTTCATATTTTGGCATATTTGTATAAAAGTTTGCATAAAGTGCATAAAAGTTCAGATTTTTATACTGTATTTGAAAATTTTTAAACATACCAATTTATTTCAATTCTTGTATAAAATTTTGTAGTCATTTTAATCAAGAAATGATCTAAGTACGTAATCTCTACAGGTACAAAACATTTACAATTTCAAAGAAGATCAATTTAAGTAGCCCTCAACATTCTTAGAAAGTCTCGGTCACTGAGGCATTCAGTTATTGGATAATCGCTAAGGGTTCGCTCATTTGCACTTTATGATCTAATCCCCAAATCTATCTACAATCTATTGTATCTTAACAGCAGGTAAACGGTTAATAGTTTTGTTCCTAATTTAGGGATTTTCCAAAATCTCCCAGTTTATTGAATTAGGTACCTAAACATTTCTAATTTGATGCTCAGATTTGTAAATCATTTTTGTTTTGATATTCAAAGCGTAAACACTCGTTGTGCGTAACAAAAAGGAAGATTGTGATTTTATAATGCCTAAAACAACCAGTGCTTCAACTTGGATTAAACCTTATAAAGAGCTGTCTATGGATATGGGAAAAATCTACTGTTCAGTCTGTGGCAAAATTGTAAGTATCTAATATTTTCTATTAAATATCTAATATTTCATATATACAGGGTGTTTCCAAATGACACTTACAAAGTTTGACTGTAGATACTTCTCGAAAAATTGAACAAAACGATATAGTTAATGAGGGGTCAAACTTATTTACTTTTCGAGATAAAGGGTGTTAAAATTAAAAAAAATTAAATTCTTTTAGTTAATAACAACAATAACTTTAAAACCAATAAACGTATTTACTTGAAATTTAGTACTCGTAGGTTGTTTTTAAATGAAAAATAGCTTCCTTTAGTGAGAAAAAATTGTCCATGGTACAATACAATGGTGTGTATTTAGAAAAATTTTTCACCTTTACTTTTTTTTATGAAGTCAGCTATTCTAAAACACAATTATTTTTATTGCAATTGAATTAACAAAAAAAAAACTTTTGTTGAATTTTAAAATAAGTTATATGATGTACTAATGGTTAGTAACAAAAACTAATTTGTGGATTAATACTGCATTTAAAACACTTAGCGAGTGTTTTTTTTTTCAAACCAGTTATTTGATTAACCAAAAACACCTTGTATATTTTTATATTTTAAAGGTTGGGTTAAAATAAAGGTTTTTATTTTTATTTATAGATAGCATGTGAGAAGAAATTTCAGATAGACCAACATGTGAGAACTGCTTTACACATTGCAAAAAAAGGAAAAATAGGAGGAAAACATCAAACTTCAATGGCTAAATGTTTCCAATCTACTTCAACAAAATTAGATGAGCAAGAAACTTTTAATGAAGACTTGTGTCGCGCATTAGTGTCTGCAAACATACCGCTTTCAAAATTAGCAAATGTAAATTTTAGTTCGTTTCTAAAAAAATATTGCAAACTTAATGTTCCAAGTGATCGGTCTCTAAGAAGAAATAATGTGAACGGGCTATACTCGTCGGTGTTAATTAATATTAAGGAAGAAATTGCAGATAATTATTTTTACATATCTGTAGACGAAACCACTGATTCCTCAGGAAAGTATATTGCTCATTTACTATTGGTGTTCTTAAAGAAGATACCTTACCTAAATCTCATCTTATTTCATGCCAGCAACTTGAGAAAACAAATGCTTTAACAATTTCGCGTTTTATACAAGAAACATTAGCAACTTTTTTTCTTCCGACAACTATTCCTTCTAATAAATTACTGCTTATTTTATCGGATGCTGCTCCTTATATGGTGAAAGCAGGACAAAAATTTAAAAATATTTTTCCCAGATTTAATACATGTTACTTGTGTAGCGCATGGATTAAACAGAGTTGCAGAGGAAATACGAAAAAAGTTTCCTCTTGTAAATACCATGATATCCAGTGTCAAAAAAGTATTTATTAAATCTCCTATAAGAATTCAACTTTATAAAGAAATGCTACCTAACATTCCTCTTCCACCACAACCTATTTTAACGCGATGGGAAACATGGTTAGAAACAGCTAATTTTTATGCAGATCATTTTGTTAAAATAAAGAACATAATTAATACGTAAACAGATGAAAGTTCCCAATCTCTTTTGGATCCTCAACAAACTTTTCAGAGTAACTTGCTTCAACAAGAACTTTCATTTATAAAATCAAATTTTAGTTTTGTTCAAAAAACAATTACTCAGAATCACCAAAACTGTCATTGTTCGAAAGTACAGCATTAATAAAAGAATTTGCGTCATGTTGTCGGAACGTTAGAGGTAATATTGGAAAAGATATTTTAAAAAAATTTGAAGCTACTATGGAAAAAAATAAAGGTTACCATATTCTTTCTGAAGTAGTCAGTGTTCTAGCTGGAAATATTTCGGAAACAATTAATTTAGAACCAAATGTTTTGGTTAGTTTGAAAAATGCTCCCGTTACATCAGTTGATGTTGAACGAAGTTTTTCCATATATAAATATATGTACTCAGACAGAAGCCACAAGTTTTTGTTAGAAAATTTTAAACACCACTTGGTCATTTATTGTTACCATAATTCTAAATAAGTTTATTCATACTTAAAAATGATGTAGTTACTTAAAATAAATGTAAATCTTAATGAATAGTAGGAAATATTTAGTTATGTACACTTTTTTTTTTAAATAAAATTGTTACTATTTTACGATTTTTTTATTTATTTGTATGCATATTTTGTAAAATATTTGCATATTTTCGGGTAAACACGTGCATATTTATGCGCATATTTTCTACATTTTTATTTGCATATTTGCCGAAGTCTAGTAATAATTAAGTAGAAAAAATAAGAGAACAGGTGTCAATTTTGCAGATTCAATGTCACCTTGAAGTAAAATAGACTGTAACCGAAAAAGTAAGACTCCGGAGGACCATAGTTAAACAGGAAGAAGATAATGATCAGGATTTCCTGGAAAACCTTAAAAAGAGTCTAAAGAAAGATAATGACCTTAAAGTCATACGAGAATGGCTTAAAAATGGAGTAAGACCTATTTGGCAGGAAATAACTAAATACGGTGAAACTATAAAGATATATTGGTCTCAATGGAAATCTCTTCATATCAGTCTTTCTGGAGGATACTTCGGTTCGAGATTGAGACAGATTTCACTGGATCAATTGCCGCCCAGATGTAAAAGATTAGTGTAAGATATGCAATTTATGTAGTGGTAGAAAAAGCCCTAGAACAAGAAGTCATGGTAAAATGGCACAATATTTTTTCGAAGAGCCTTTTGAATAACTTGCAGTAGATATTCTTGGTCCACTTTGGACGACAGAGAGAGGGAACACGTATTTAATTTTAATTAAATTTAAAATTAAAATTATACCCTTCCTAATCAAGAAGCGACGACAGTTGTTGAGGCATTTATATCACATATCTAGACATTGAGTTACTTTACAGTTATATTTTGATCAAGGAAAAAATTTTAAATTAGAATTATGTCAAAAATTAATGAAAATCTTGGGTATTAATAAAACTTGTACTACTCCTCTCCATTCACAATTAGACGGAATGGTCAAAAAACATAATAGAACTGTGTGTTTCAATGTGTGTCGCCAAAAATATTGGGATACTTTCTTTATTAGTGTTACCCTATAGAAGTTCCGAACATAAAACAACTGGTTATTCTCCATCGATGATGATCACCGGAAGAAAATATTAAAGCTTTCTTAAGATCTTATTTTCGAAAGATTGCCTCCTTTCGAAGAAGAACGTTCATCCCTGACGTACATTGAAAATTAGAAAGAAAAATTGGAAAACGTCTACGAATTTGCTCGTTAAATTTTAAAACTTTAAAGTGATAAAGCCAAGTCCAGGCTCGACATCCTTGCTACTGGTACAACTTTCTAAAGAGGTAAGCCAGTATGGTTATTTAATCCCACACGTAAAAAGGGCCTTTGTCCAAAACTTAAATGAAACTGGAAAGGCGCTGGTACACCATCCCTCAGAAAATAAACGACCTAATTTACCGCATCCAGTTTTTAGCTAGAAGTAAACCAAAGGTAGTTTATATCGAGAGACTAGCTCCATATCATAAAGCTGATATCTGTTGGATTCAGTCGATCCCTGATAGTCTAGTTATTCAAAGTTAATAACTACAAAGTGAGGAGCAGTGTTACGAAAGTCCCGTTAAATTTATCCTAAATAGGAAAACGGTATTGACGAAAAAGAAGAAGTAGTTCGAGAACATTTACTGTGATATCGAAAATTCATGAAATGTCTAGTATTATTTGGAACGTCATAAAATATATATTAACAAATATTTTTGAGAGTTTAGAACAGTTGTAATTGAGATTTTGAAATTTATGGTTGATATTGTATTTGGCTGGTACTTAATAAAGTTATTTTTAAGAAGTGTAACAATATTTTAAAAATCTTTTGAGTTAAAAATTTTTAACATTATTATAAAGTCACACCATATAAGTTTTTTCAAAATTAAAAAAAAATGATTATTATTTTTATTACCACCACTAAAACTGCTACAGATCTTCCCACAAAGAATTATTTAGAAAATGGCAATTCACTAAAAGAAAAGTTTATTGACGAGTGTGCCCAATCAGAAAATAAATTCGAAGAGCCTATTAAGCAAAACAAAATTCTTAACTTTGTGACAGCAAATTCTTAAAAAAAACATGTAGATAAACAATAAAGTTCAAGAAGTGCGACTTCGAGATCTTTTTGGTCGTCTACTTGTCATCTCAGTTATCGAAAATTCTTCTATACAAAGTTCTCACTTATTGAATTATGAATACCCATACTATGTGACTATGTCAAATGGATGGAACTGTCTTCAAATCAGTAATTTTAAAATGTTTAAAAATCAAAGATAGTACAATTACTGCACATTGTGATATAGAAATAATTTGCGGATTTTAGTTTTAACATTTTGTCTAAGACAAACGTAAAACTTTTGAAACCCGCAAACACACACTGAAGCACAACTGAGCAGGTCTAAAACACACAAGTAAAAAACTATGAGTTTTGACAAGTTATTTTAGAAAATAGTTGGGACCTTGCTAAAGGTATCACTTTTGTATATCACTGCTGACCTAGACTTCAACAACTGTGGTTTATGTGGCTTGTGCGTTGCTTCTGTTTGCAGAAATAGGTGCGGCTGGAGCAGTAATGTTTTTACTCCCTGTTGGTGTTAGAGTTGTGGTTGCTTTCCTTCTTGGTAGGGGAGAGGCTTATACCTTGGGCAGGATTTTTTTAAACAGGTATTTTAAAATACAATATTGAAGTTATATTTTTAAAATTTACACTGGGGCAGGTATAAACTATTGTAGTATGTAAAATAAAAATAACAACTGACTACATGAATTGGTTTTCTTAAAAAAAAAAAAATCCTGAACGCCTGCAATTTACCCAAGGTGCAATACGTATTATACCTTGGGCCACGAAAGGTTGTTCCTTGGGCTACTGGTAAACATAATTACCAAAACTTTTATTTTAATAATTAACAGACACATTTAAAGTTACATAGAAACAAAATCCTTTTAATATTTTTTGTTTTATTAGGTCTAATTTAGAATAAGGACCATTTTAAGCAAAGTGAGTTACCAATAATATAAATCAATGATTTATTATTATTAACCATAGGAACAAACAATTTAAATAATATAAACTTTGGTCAACCAAATACTTTTAAAAATCCAAGTTAAAAGTATAAATATCCTGTAGACGTTTTGAGGATCCTTCTTTCTTGGGAACTTCCACGACGCTTTCAATGATGTCTTCCTTTTCGATTTTATATGCTTTTATATCAATCAGGCAGAAGTTTTCAGATAAGCTGATTCTCTTCAGGTAATTAACCATTTTAGTTGAAGTTCTTCTTCCTCTTCTTTCTATGCGGTCCCCATTAACGGAGGTTGGCGACCACATTTTTAAAAGCTTCTCTGTCTTTTGCAACGTGGAATAATTCGTCTATATTCATGGTTGTCCAGTCTCGAATATTTCGCAGCCATGACTTCCTCTTTCTACCTATTCCCTTTTTGCCATCGACTCTACCCTGCATGATGACCTGCAGAAGACTATATTTATTATTTCTTAGTATGTGTCCAAGGTATGCAGTCTTGCGTACTTTTTTTGTTGAAGTTAAAGATACTATTTTAGAAACATAAAATCGTACGATCCTCTTTAAAATAAGCTTTGTTAGGTAGAATCTACCAGTTTCCAGTGTAAACTGTTCGTGTGTATGGCTTGTTATTTTTAGATATATGTTCTTCCCAATCTATGTCTGACCCATGCTCAGAAGACGGATCCGAACTATCATCGTAAGGGATGCTTTCGACGTCGTCGTTGTCAGAAGAGGATGGATTGTTGAGATCCTTCGATTGGGAAAATACTGGTTTAGTCTTTTTAATTTTATTGCCTGTTAAATGATGCTTTCTCGATTGGGTGTGCTTCTCTTTTCACAGATGTTTTCTTTATATTTTTATTCATTCTTTCCTCGTGCTCGTTTTTTATTTCATTTTTCTCAGGTGTATCAGTTAAGACTCGATACTTGCCCCTTTTACGACCTTTTTGTATGTTTGTTCTTAGAGATGCCTTAGGTAAAGGGCGGACTACTTCTGGTGACTTGTATGGTAGCTCAGATTCATCAGTCTCAGCAGTTATTTTATGATTATTAATAGGGGGTCTGAAATAAATGGCTTCAATAATATTAGCAGGATTATCTCTATCAGTGACCGAAGAACTATAGAACTCTTGTTCTTAAAATAAATTAACATTCACTGGCCAGATGCCTGAAACTCTGAATCCAGATTAAATATGTGTGCAATAAAATGCTAGTTTATATACCTGACCAGAAATTTCAGCGACATCGTAAATAGATATTGATTTTCCTGGGTTTCTTATCATCCAGTCGGTGCACGCGTTGTTATAATAAGTTTTATATGGACCAAAAACACTGCGATCGAGGGGTTGGAGCTTAGGGCTCGTATAAGGTGAAATAGTCAATATTACGATTCCATGTTCTTTAGCTAAGTTGATGATTTCGGGGGTAATATGACTTTCATGATTGTCTAATATTACTAATATTTTATCATCGACGGAAGGCTTTGTGATATGTATAAAATGCTTTAAATATTCTAAGAATATGACTCCATTGGACCAACCACTTGGATGAGCCGTTCCTACCGAATCAGCTGGTGCACCTTTCAGCATATAGGGCTTAAAATTCACTCTTGGAAATATGTACATAGGGGGGACAGCATTCTCTGAATACACTTATAGCAGCGATAAATGTTACATTAGTACCCCTTTTTTCCACTTGTAGCGAAACCAACCTGTTTAGTATCTTTGTAAGCTACTCAGAAACGTGAACATTAGTATTACCACTCTCATCAATATTGTATATTTTACTGGGTGTTAAAGTATGCTTATTTATGACTTCTTTTCATTTTGAGAAAAATAATGAGACATTGTGTTTGTTCAAGCTGGTTCCGCGAGATAGGCTAGTGGCTTGTGGCTTTCTTAAACTAAGTTGCTTATGTCGACTCATAAAGTCAAGGAACCACTGTTTTCCAGCACGATAATTATTATTCCAGGACGGTGGGACTGGCTTATTGTTGGCTTTAACTTATTCAAATGCTAAAGTTCGCAAAGATCGACGTTAAAGTCCATAATGCATATGACTCGCTTGAGTTAAATACTGACATAAGTCGTTCTCCTCATCAGTGGAAAATACTTTTCGGACTGCTCAAGCACCATAAGAAAAAAAATTGTTGGGATCAGGGACCAAAAATCTTTGAAGTGTCGTCCGTAACACATGGAATTTCTTTGCAGCTAATCAGACCAATATTTGCTTTTCTTGAATTGCATTGTATGCTTTTAATAGGTTTTCATGATCTGTCGGAGCTCTTTTTATGCCGGTTCTGCTTCTAGGCATCTGTAAAGAAAAAAGAACTGTTTTTACCTCTTTTTATTTATCCACCTACAAGAGATTCTACCTTGGGCCGTAACCCAACGTAAAAAAAGTGATAGTGGTCCAAGGTACAAGACTCGGCCGAAAAGAAAACGAATATAAATTTAACCTAAAAAAACTGTTTTGTTATATATTTCTCACTTTGTTGTTTAAGTACCTGTTAGAATAAGCATACATATCCTATGATTTAATTTACCATATCTGTTAACACAAGAATTAAAAAAGAAAATTATCTATCCTATAAATACTTACTTTTCACAAAATAATTCACTATATTTTTAAGACAGCTGCAAATGATGTCTGGTGACGTTTAACAACTAACCACAGAATGACGATGATTGTAGAAGAGCTTGACATAAGAAACAGAGAGGGTTCGCGTGCCAAATTAAAAAAAAAAAAATCGGGTGGCTCATGATATAAGCTGGCCCAAGTTACAAGCCTCTCCCCTAACTTTTAGCAGCGTCTGTAGTTAGCTGTATGTGCCTTTCCACAGTTAACGCACTTAAGGTCTGTATTTATATCCTGGGTATATTCTTCACTCAAATATTGGTCACCGCACTTTACGCATTTCCAGTCATAGTGGCAGGACTTCGAGCCATGAAAGAAGCCCTTAAAGTTGTAGTTCTGCATTATTTCGTTCATCATTTTTATTTCTTCTTCGATGAAGATTCTCATAAAGCACAAGTTTGTTATTTTCTCCAGGGCTGCTTCACTTTCTTTGACTGTCACCAAAAACAGGGGCAGGATTTTCTTGCCTGGTTTTTTTAATATTATGTTTGATACATTTACTTCTATATTATTGTTTTTTAGCGCCTTTTTGATTTTTTCTGTCCTCCTTGTTATAATGCAAGCCTCTGATCACCAGTCTTTTTTTTTTCTCCTGATCAATTGTATAAGCTATTCAAATAATCTTTTTATTTTTGTCAAAGTCTACTAGGGTTTTATCACAGCAAGATACCCCTCTCTATCGTTGGTCTGGATAACTATTGATCTTTAAGACTTAACGAACTTTCATTGATCTCTTTTCTGAGCAACATACTTTTAATTTGTTCCAGCTATTCGTTTTATGTTCTGTCCATGTCTGTTCATCTCATCTGTGTTCTTCCTCTTGGACGTCTACTTTTGTAAGATCTCCAATGTTGTATTGTGTTTCCTCAATTTTTTTGTTTGATCTTACCCAGTCGTTCCTCTTTTTATCTAATATGTCGTTTACCTAACATTGATCTTTCTATTGTTCTTTTTCTCGTGACTAGTTTATTTATATTTTCCTTGGTTAAGGTTCGGGTTTTACATCCATATGTCATGATAGGAAAGATGCATTGGTTGAACATTTTGCTCCTTAAGTATTGAGCAATTTTGCGGTTCTTTAGTATCCAACTAAGTTTTTCAAATCTTGCCAATACCAGTCTTGTTTTTCTATTGATTTCCGCACTTTGGTTCTCTTTGTCAATGTGATCGCTATAATCACGATGTCGTGAATGTGAAGTGGTTTAACTTATTACCATTAACGTTGATGCCAAAGGTTGACCAATTTGTAGTTTTGAGGGCGTTTTCTAGGTCAAGATTAGAAAGATTTAGAGATATTACGTCGCATTGTCTAACTCCTCTCTTAATGAGGATAACATTTGTATTTTAATCTAGTTGTGCTATAATCATTGCGTTTTAATATATTATTATGTCTTTTGCCTATGACCTAGACCTATGAATTTTTCCTACCAATTTCAATATAATTTCTGGTGGTTTAGATATTGTTTTTGTAGGTTTTTCTGCTTCTGTGGTGATTTTGGTTTGTTTTCTTAATTTTTACATTGTTTTTACAGTTTTTTAGTTTTCATTTTTCTTACTTGTTGCATTATTTGGATGGTTCTTGTGTTTCTTAGGTTTCGTTAGATATCGTAGTTCTTTTAGATTGAGCTGTCTATCCAGCTTCGTTTTCTTTGATTTTCATTACCTTTTTAATAATACTGGAGCTAGTACTATTATAGGTTGTTCGTATCTCAAAACCGTTATGCACCGATTTTTTGACTTTTATTTGTCTTTGCTTCGCTAGGTTTTTCTTCTTTATTGTTTCGGTAGGTTTGGGTATAGATTGTTTAGACAAGAGTTTATGCTACATCCTGCAGGTGGTTTTAGTCCAGGAGGTAACTTGATTCAGAAAAACGCTTATTGTCAACTTTTGGTTTTTTTTCGTCTTTTGCCTTGATGTTTTATTGCAGCTCGGTCATCTGAGTATACATACTTTTGATGCGTTTTGCTTGTTCTTAATCTTAACAATGACATCATCATTTGTAACGACTTCGCCGTTTTACTGTCTTCTGTCATGATAGCTTTCTTCATTGTTTTTTTCTTTTATATTTTATGTATCCCTGCAATGAAAAGTATCGGTCGAGTGCACGTTATCACTTCCCGTCGTAATGTCATCTAATCTGTCACTTACTGATTCACTGTTTTCAATTTATTCTGTAACATGCTCCTACAAATTTATATTAACAAAACGAATAAGCGTTTATGAGTGTCATACCACTCTGGACATCTGTAGTTTCTCTTTATTCTCACTAATTCACTTAATGCCTTTCGGCCCACGTTATGTCTGCGTTGTCCACTGAATTCACTATATCCGCTATAAATCCGTTACACATACACTATATCCGTCAAACTAAAATTGCTATACAAGTGAATTACCCTTACTTACAGGCTACACTTTACGATCTCGGTACAAGGATTGTATTGCAATACACGTCACGTTGATATTACCTTCGTAAACATTCGATATCACTTGAAATTAATATCATGAACCATAAACGCTGGCTGCTGCAAAAGCGTTCACACTGCTCGACTTCGGTCACCAACTGGAACCATCTTGGTTTTTTAGTACTCGTTTAATCAAGCCGTCTCCCACGATAAAAGGGTCGTACTAGGGACATCTTAACATCCAATGCATCTTAACTAATAAGCATAGGCTACTAGTTTGACCTCATCAAACTTGGTCAAACTGGTAGAATTTTTAACAAACGGCTAGCAGATCACAAAAGGACTATAAATATTAGAAAAACAGATTTTACGTACACACTTCACCTTCAAAACCATAAGCATTCTTTTAATGACCAATTTAAAATTCTTCACATTTAAAATAAAGGCCTTAAACTATCATAAGAATCCAAGAAAATTAATAAATTAAAAAATACCGATATAATTCTGACCGACTAATTTGAGACAAACAGTTCTCCCCTCCTTAATATATTCAGTTAAAGGCTATAAAGTATAAACTTACGCCAAAAATACATCACTTGAGAAAGGCACTCTACCGAAACAGCACTAGTGATAAAAAATAAATTTTGTGAAAGTTTTGAAAACAAAAGTTTTTAGTGTTTTATTATTAAATCTTTTAATATTTAAAATCTCCTTAAATTTTAATATATTGAATTTTTAACCACCATTACTAATAATATATGTTTGACATATTTAGTTCCAGGAAAAGATTAATTTTTAAAATGGTGAAATAACACAATAATATTAATTTTCTAATTCGGTAATACAGTTTCTTGTAACAGCTTAAAGATGCCCTCTAAGGAACATATACTTCTATGTATCCCAAAAATCCGTTATTACAACACAATTTTTGACATGTTACCGATGATTAAGGAGCTCAAACTTTTTCGGGAACTTTTTAGAAAGACTAGGGTAAAAGAAAAAGGAAATTTTGCTTGAGGCGAAACGATAGAAAGCTTGGAAAAGCTAAAACTGAAAGAACATTAATCATTTCTTATGCAAACCTTTATCAAATCAGTATAAGAATAATTTTTACAGTAAAATGCCCATAAATTTCACCTGGTATTTTTACTTGCAACTTTTAAAAAATAAATGCTAGATTAATGTTAAATTTCAGAATATTTATTCTTATTAAATTTTATCATTATCACTATTTACGAGTATATTTATCATAAAAATAATACTTTTTAGTAAGCTTTTTATTTTAAAATATAAAAATATTAGTAACAACTATATTGTTTTATTATTTCTGGTAGTTTAACATTAGTAATGTATATTGTCTTGTTTGTTTATAATTAAAAATTCTAAGGCTGTCTTAAAACGTCTATAAATTGAAGGACTTAGAAGGTGAAGGTGCTGTGTTACAAATAACTAAGTGTAAGGTAATCTAGCTTAAAATTGTTTTATTGCATTTTTACAAAAACTTGTTTAAAAGACTCAAATTTTGAATATACACCTTTTCAATAAAAAAAGTTCTTGCAAGAAATTTTTTCTTTAAAAATTTCACTCTTAAAAAAAATTAAAATATGTACATAGTACCTTTATTCATCAACTTATTAGGTTGTAGGGTACATGAAAAGAGGTACATGGTGCTATGTGTAGATCACAACGCAAGCAAAAGTCACAGGTCAAAGATATATTTTATTTAAAATAAATCGAAAGAACATTATGTTTGTCAACGCAAATATGAAACACAAACATGTAGGACGCTACCCTTTTTATTTGCGCTTTAAAGAAACTACAAAGTTTGTGGGTAAAACACACAAAGCTTTATTTGTCTTATTGGTATACCTATAACGTTGAATATCCACTTTCTTGAACGGCATGTTGGGGTCGTTGCTATATTTGAAGAGATTACTACCAAATTCATCTATCCTTATTCATTCCCTAAAGTGAATAGTCAATCCAAGGAGGTCTTTTTTCCGGTTAACTAGTTTTAGAGAGGTAGCTAATTGCCCAATGTTCCTTAAGTGAGGTTCCATATTTATAACCTGATTTCCTGTGGTTGTTTGCAGTATTATCTGTCGATACTCATCGACTGAGAAGAGATTAAGCTTTCTCCGTTAGTTCTTTTCGACACGACCAATGTCACAGTCTGAATCTAGGTAAGAGTGACCTACCTCAGGAAATTTGTGTTCTATAGTTTTGAAGTACTCTATTTGATACAATGACATTAGGGATGATTTAAAAATTGACACGTGATTTCCTTTTACTGCAATAATGTACTTAGAAGGTGCAGTTTTATGCCTGATTGTACCCTTATGTTTTCGCTTAGGTTCACTTTTAGAAATTGATTTAAAAAGAATTAAATTTTTCCCGTTAACATCATGTTTGTAGAAGTCATTAAATATTTAAATTCTCATTAAAGATAATGTTATCTTCATTAATGCGCATGACAGGAATCAATACACCTATACGAAATAAGTAAATTTCTTCACATTCTCTTTTTCTTCATGGTTGTTAGTTTTTCTGTCCTTTCCTCGATATTTTTTTGTACTTGTGGTTCCACATCTATACTAGCCTGATCACTATTAACAGAACTACTCACTACTCTATCCTCAACACATCCACTGTTTGTAAAATTGAATTGAGAATTTGTCGGTTTACCAACTAAGTTTGAGTTAAAAATTTGTTTTATTTTGATAACAACGAAACCTTATAGAAGAGCATTCACGTCTTGTAGATCACCATCAACCTCACTATCACTATCGATGTCTGAGTTCGGTGTAAATTCATCACTTAATGGATCGTCTAAAATGCAACTGACATTTTAAACTTCACCTGAAATCATACAAATACAAGAGCGTATAACTTTATATTATAATATTATAACATTGTGCTTAACTTGTTAATTTGGTAAACTATTATCTACCTTAACTTTTAGCATAACCTCAAATTCGTTGATGTGAGGAAAGCAATATAACGTTTGTAATGGTAATTCATTTTATTACTTTCCTTCATAACTGTTTTCTTTTGCTATCTTATGGGTTGATTCTAGTATTTGTATACTTCTCATCTCAACAAGCAGCTGCACCTTAGTTTAAAAAGTAAACTACGAAAGTAACTTAACTTAAGAAAGTAAAGTAAAGTGACTAAGTGCATGAAGGTGTTATGTGCATGATGAAGATACATAATTCCTTCACCATCTGACTTAATAATAAATTATGGCTAGACGTAAATGGAAGATAATATATATATATATATATATATATATATATATATATATATATATATATATATATATATATATATATATATATATGATATATATGATGTTAAATTAATGATTTAAGTGTATATTCTGATCTGAAAAGCCTAAATGTCAACAAAATTATTAATAGAAAAGTATGGAATTCTCTAGATCACCGGAGATGGCCTTGTTTGCGAAATGGTTTGTTTCAGAAAATTCAGACATGTATTTAATAGAACAAATGGAACATGATTTCTTACCAGATGGTTCTGGAACATCCAAAAAGATATAAATACCTGATGATTTGGATTCAAGAAGTCAGTCAGAAAGTTTAGTAAGAAAGTCCATTCAGTTATGAGTTTTTAAGTATGAAAATTAATTAAAGGCAGTCCATCAGTTACAATTGTTCAATATAGTGAGTTAAATTAATATTAAGAAACAGTATAAAGAAAATAATATTGAAGATTAAAAATTATGTTACGTATAAATGATAATTGGATAATGGAAGAAGTATTAATTGAATATTAAAATTAAATAATATATTTGGTGATTGGATATTGGTATATAGAAAAGAAGAATAAATATAAATGCTGTTTGTTGGTTTGCTTGGTGGTTTATAAATGCTGGTGAAGAAAAATATCTTAAATTGGTGGAAGCTAATAATTGGAAAAAGTAATTTCACAAAAACAAGGATAACCGAAGCTGAGAAGAAGACATTTCAGTGGTGATTATAATCTATAGTGGAAATACAAATAGTGGAAAACAGTTCATTTAGGCATTCAGTGATAGAAAGGTACAAAATTTTGTTAATATAATTTAGTTAGTGTCATAACAATTTCAATTTTGTAGATAGTTTGTTTAAATTTTACATTGTCTATAGAATTTAATTAGTTTCATAAGAATTTCCATTTAGATAGTTTAGATTCAAGATAGTTTATTTTAAATTTACATTAGCTAGTTTAGATATATATGTGTGTTTCATAGTAGATCTAATAAAGATAATTTAAAAAAGTACTTACAAACTAATTCTTTGAGAACCGCGATAAAAACCCTATATATTATGTTATTAAAAATACCCATTGCTCATCATTCAAACTAACAATACATCATAACAAATTTGGCGCCCACCGCGGGGCTCTCTATTTAAAAGAATTAGTTTGGGAAGATAACTGCTCTCATATAATTAAATTAATTATCAGTAAAAAAAAATTTATAGAATTTATTTTTAATTATATTTGAACAAGTAAACTCTCAAAATGTCTCAAGGAAAGAAAGGTACAAGAAGCAAAAAGAATGAAGAAGATGTTGAAGTAGAAACACAACCTGTACAAGAGGAGATTTTAGTTCAAGCTCCACAAGATACTGCAGAAATGAATCCAGAAAAAGAGGAAAATGTCAATATGGCAGCTTTGATGTCATTAATGATGCAGATGAACAAGAGAATAGAAGAGAATACGAAAAAAATGAAAGAGAATTCAAAAGAAGTCAAAGAAGACATGAAAAAAATGGAACAGAAATTGGAAGAGAATTATAGAAAATTAGAAAAGAAAATAGAAGATAATAATAATAAAATCGTAAAGCAAATAGAAAAACAAATGGATAAAAAACTTGAAACTGCAGAGAAAAAAGTAGCAAATGAAATAAAAAATATACGGAATGACTACAAGAAAAGGATAGAAAATGAGAGGACAGAAGTAAAGAGGATTATTCAAGATAATAAGATAGATATAGAACAGAAAATAGAGTTGCAGAAATGTAACTTAGAAGTAAAAATTAACGAAGACAGGAGAAACACAGAAGAAAAATTAGACGATATACAACAAAATATCCAAATAAATATTAATCAAATAAGAAATGTGGAACAGAGAATAGATGATATTTCACAAATGAGAGGCATAGGGAGACCTTACTTAAATTTAATAAATGAGACTGGGATTAAATTCTCTGGTAATATAAAAAATTTGCATCCTAGAGTATACATAAATAGTTTAAAACATAAATTAAGATTTGTGAATAATATTAATAATATTAAAGATTATATTAGAATGACATTAAATGACAATGCAGCAACTTGGTTTGCTAGTATTGAAAATGATTTAGATAATTTTCAAACATTTGAAAATAAATTTTTAAATTATTATTGGGGTGACCTAGAGCAAGCCAAGTTTAGAGAAATTCTATATTTTGGAAAGTATAATCACAATTTAAAATCAAATATGGTAGATTATGCATTAAAACTGATAACAGTTGCAAAATATTTAGAACCACCACTTAGAGAGGATGAAACAGTTTTAAATGTATCTAGACATTTTGATGCTGATGTTGTGCAAACAGTAACTGTACAAAATATTCAAACAATAGATAGTTTTATTAATTTTATTCAAAGAATACAAAGAGGCAATATGACAAGTAATAATAACAACAGAAAAAACAATAATAACTTTCAATATAATAAAAATGATAATCAACAATATAGACAATCATATAATAATTATAGATATGGTAATAATTTACAAAATTTTAATAATAATAACAGTAATCAAAATAGACAGAATTTTAATAACAATACTAGTTATAATAGACAACATTTTAATAACAGTAGGTACTAATAATAATAGACAAGATTTTAACAATAGAAGAAATATAGAGCGACCTAACTATAACAGACAGGTAAATTGTGTTCGAAGGGATAGAAGCTGCGAAGACAGGGAACGAAATCGTACAAGGCAAGAAAATGTGAGTAGAAGTCATAGTAGGGAAAGACATAGGACATCAGATCCAAGTGGTCAGATACAATCTGACAATTCTAATAATCAAAATTTTGTTCAGTAAACTTTCTGAATTACAAGTTAGGCCATTGTTATTATGAAAAACCTTCTGAATTTATTTCTTTAGATGAAGATAAAATTATTGAATCTATTAATTTAATTTATATAAATGCTTTGGCCAGAAATAAAATGATTAAAATTATGATAGATACTGGTTCAGAAAGTACTTTAGTCTCGGAGAATTTTATTTTTAATTCATTAAAACTATCAGATATAATAAATATTCCAAAAATTAAAATTGTTGGTGCAAATAATAAGAAGTTGGGTGAAATTGATAAAATAGCCAATTTTAAAATTAATATTCTTAATAAAGAAATTAATATGCAAGGATTTATTGTCAAGGATTTATGTGTTGATATATTAATGGGAAATGATGAATTGGAAAAGAAGAAAGTAAAGATAGATTTTGAAGAAAAAATGGTAACTTTGGAAGGGCAAATAATTAAATTTATGCAGAAAGATGAGGTGGAAGAAGGAATAAGAGTTGATAGGATATTATTAAAAGAAAATAATGATGTTTATGAAGAAGAAATGTATTTTGATGATAGGGATATGTCCCAAAAGAATGTGAAGAATAATTATTGTAGTGAATATTTAAGGAATGGAAATTTTAAGCAGATGGATGCCTACGAGGTAGAGTGCGTAAAATTGGAAGCAAGGAATAATGAGTACATAATGAAGAATAATTTTATTTCTAAAGAAGAAGATATGATAAAAGTTTTAAATTGCCCTGAAGAATATAAATCAATAGTCGTTTCCATATTGCAGCAACACAAGGGACTTGTCAATAAAGAAAATAGAATTGCACAAAATTATATCCATAGTATAAAAGTTAAAGAAGAAAAAGATTTTAAAACAAAATCATACCCAATACCATATAAATACAGAGAAGAAGTAAACAGAACGATTAATAATATGTTAGAAGATGGAATCATTGAGAAGGCAGATACACGTTTCATAAACCCAATAGTAGTAGTACGTAAAAGATCAGGTGAAATCAGGTTATGTTTGGATGCAAGGAATATTAACAAGATCACTGAAAAGCAATTTGAAGCACCAATGAGTATAGATGGAATACTAGGAAGAATTACAGGAATGTCATTTTTTACTAAAATCGATTTACAGCATAGCTTTTGGTTAATACCTCTAGAAAGAAAAAGTAGACAGTATACAGGATTTCAGATAGATGCAGTAGTATATAAATTCAAAGTAGTACCATTTGGACTTCAATCATCCTGCAGTGCTCTATGTAGATGTCTTCATGATATTTTGGATCAATATGAACATTTTGTAATTCACTACATTGATGATATATTAATTTTTTCTAAAACGGCTGAAGATCATGAGAAACACCTAAAAATTATAATAAATAGATTAGACAAAGTTGGACTAAAAATAAATCAAGAAAAATGTACATTTTTTCAAAAAGAAGTAATATATCTAGGTTATAAACTTAACACTAAGGGAATAGAAATGGATCCAGAACGGACACAGGTCATTCAGGAATATAAAGCACCACACAATTTAAGAACTTTAAGAGGATTTATTGGAATAATTAATTATTATAAAAGGATGATACCAGATCTAAGTATAAAAGAAATTCCATTACTTGAACTACTAAAAAAAGGTGTAAAATGGAAATGGGATCAGAGAAGAGAACTAGCATTCCAAGAAATCAAAAACATTTTTCTGTCAAATTTAAAAATATACTATCCTGACTACACACAGCCATTCATATTAAGAACAGATGCATTCATAGAGAGATTATCAGGGGTATTATTACAAATACATGATGGGGTCGAATACCCAATACAATTAATTTCAAGAATTACAAAGCCACATGAAAAGGGTTACTCAGTTTCAGAATTAGAACTAGCAAGTATTATACATTGTGTCACAAAATTAAGATTTTATTTGTTGGGTAATGAATTTACAATAGAAATAGATCACCAAGCTTTAACATCTATATTAAATAACAAATATGGAAACAGTAGAATACATCGGTGGAGTCTAATATTGAGTGAATACTCCTTTGAAATCAAATAAATTTCTGGAAAATCCAATATAGTGGCAGATGCTTTATCAAGGTTAGAAAATACATCACAAAAAGGGCAGCGAACAATAAAAATTGGATTAAATCAATTAGTAGAAAGTACAGGATTATATTCTAAAGAAGAAATTATAAGGGATCAGATCAATTTGAGTGAAAAACAAAAAGTCCTTAAGAAAGATGGAGTTTATTATAAAATAATAAATGGCATAGAAGTATATGTAATAACTAAAACTTTAGCAAGGAAAATATTGAAAAATTTACATAATAATTACATGCATATTGGTTCAAGAAAGCTATGGATGCTATTTAGGGACAATTATTTTGCAAAGAATGACATAAGTATAGCAAAAGAAATTACTACCCAATGCCAAATATGTCAAATAAACAAAGAAAAGAATTTCAAAAACCAGAACACATATAGATCTAATGTTGTACATGAAAAACTAAATACAGTGTCCATGGATTTTATTTCAAATTTAGTTCCAAGTCCAACAGGAAAAAAGCATATACTAGTGATAGTTGATTTATATACAAAATTTATTAAACTATATCCCTGCTCAAGAACAAATGTTAAAACATTGAAATTATATATTAATCAATTTTTCGAAGAAATAGGACCATTTAGAAATTGCATAGTAGATAATGCTACATATTTTAACAACCAAAAATTTCGGGCATTTTGTGCGAAAAATGGAATCAACATTCATTTTACAAGTATCAGACATCCTCAGGCAAATCCTGCAGAAAGATATATTAAAGAAGTTATAAAATATTTAAGAATAATGTGCCAGAATCAACATGAAAGGTGGCAGCAACATATACCACAAGTAGAATATTTTTAAATAATACACATAATTTAAATACAGAGGAAGTACCAGAATATTTAATGTTTGGCCATATAGGAAACAGAAAATGGATTAGTGAATATAATGAGGATATGTTAGAACAAGTAATGCAGAAAGTGAATAACCGAATTAGGAGGAAAGCTGAAAAATATATCAGAAGACAAAATCAAAAAATAAAAAAACCAATCACATTTCAAAAGGGAGATAAAGTGTTAATTCGTTCACTTAGAAAAAGTAATGTTAAAGAAAACTGTTGTAAGAAATTACAACCAATGTTTGAAGGTCCATACAGAATTGAAAATCAGAATGGACTAAATAGTTATGTGTTAATAGATGCAGAGAACAGACTAAGAGGCACGTTCCATATCAACGACATCTTTAAGTATTATGAAGAGAATGAATAATGTTTTCTATACTTTTAACACTAATATAAAAACAACACTAACAGCTTACTGATATATCCATTTTATTCAATAGACTTGATTTGTTAAATAAATGGTAGATTTCATTATTGTGAATCAATTTGACATCATACTTGTTGTCTTGTACATATGGAAATTATTTTGTACCCTAAAAATCATAATTTGGTGTTAGACACAAAATTGATACTATAATTGCTATAAATGTCTTTCTAATATAATAAAGTGTAAAACTTACCAATTCATATGGATGAAAGCCTGTTGAATAGAAATAATTCCTAGGTTTTGTCTATAAATAAACATAACACAATAATAAATGATTAGATTATATATGTTTATTTTCTCATATTAAAGCCTCCATTGTTATATTTGACATGACAGTTTGACATAGACAGCGAACAGAGGTGTACTTAATAGAACAAATTTTAAATAAGAAATTAAATTTGTGGACAAGAAAATTAATATTTAAAAAAATAATAAGTAAATTATTTATTTTAAATATTATTTTGGGGTATTGATTTGATTGGTGTTTATAGAAAATAATTTACAAGTTATATACTAGAGAATTTTATAAAAATATATTTATGTGAGGGTATTTTTAAGAAATTAGCATATAATAATTGTAAAAAGTTGTATTTTAATGTTGTAAATATATTTAAGTGAGCCATGTGCATAGGCAACCAACTATACAGTAAGTGACAGACAGAAATTAAGAATTATTACGAATATAAAGTGGGGTTATAATAATAAAATGTGTAGTTTATTAAATTAGAATGTTAAATTAATGATTTAAGTGTATATTCTGATCTGAAAAGCCTAAATGTCAACAAAATTATTAATAGAAAAGTCTGGAATTCTCTAGATCACCGGAGATGGCCTTGTTTGCGAAATGGTTTGTTCCAGAAAATTCAGACATGTATTTAATAGAACAAATGGAACATGATTTCTTACCAGATGGTTCTGGAACATCCAAAAAGATATAAAGACCCGGTGATTTGGATTCAAGAAGTCAGTCAGAAAGTTTAGTAAGAAAGTCCATTCAGTTACGAGTTTTTAAGTATGAAAATAATTAGAGGCAGTCAATCAGTTACAATTGTTCAATATAGTGAGTTAAATCAATATTAAGAAACAGTATAAAGAAAATAATATTGAAGATTAAAAATTATGTTATGTATAAATGATAATTGGATAATGGAAGAAGTATTAATTGAATATTAAAATTAAATAATATATTTGGTGATTGGATATTGGTATATAGAAAAGAAGAATAAATATAAATGCTGTTTGCTGGTTTGCTTGGTGGTTTATAAATGCTGGTGAAGAAAAATATCTTAAATTGGTGGAAGCTAATAATTGGAAAAAGTAATTTCACAAAAACAAGGATAACCGAAGCTGAGAAGAAGACATTTCAGTGGTGATTATAATCTATATAGTGGAAAACAGTTCATTTAGGCATTCAGTGATAGAAAGGTACAAAATTTTGTTAATATAATTTAGTTAGTGTCATAACAATTTCAATTTTGTAGATAGTTTGTTTAAATTTTACATTGTCTATAGAATTTAATTAGTTTCATAAGAATTTCAATTTAGATAGTTTAGATTCAAGATAGTTTATTTTAAATTTACATTAGCTAGTTTAGATATATATGTGTGTTTCATAGTAGATCTAATAAAGATAATTTAAAAAAGTACTTACAAACTAATTCTTTGAGAACCGCGATAAAAACCCTATATATTCTGTTATTAAAAATACTCATTGCTCATCATTCAAACTAACAATACATCATAACAATATATATTGTTATGATATGTAAAATCGAGAAAAATATTGGTTTGTTTAAAATATTTCAAAGTTCAAAAAACATTAAAATAATTCAGAAAGAATAACCAACAAACATTTCGAAGAAGGCAAGTTTTTAAATTCTTGGATTACCTGTATTAAACAAAATGTAGGCTATGCATAAATTATTTCTTTGTTATACTTGAGTGACCCGCATAATTTTAAGTGAAATCCAAAGACAATTAAACCGGGTTTTCCAAATACATTGATGCAGTGATTAAAGACAATAGAAGAGATTTTAGAAAGAGGTTTTTGTTAGTTTTTAAGAATTATAGAAAATTATTATTTGTAAATAAGTTTTAGGAAATTTTATAATTATAGGTAAAAATTTGTTTGTTATCGAAATGAAAAAATGGGGGAATTGTGACGAGTTTTGATTGGCGTAGATTGAAAAAGGTGGGATAGGTATGTAGGAATAAAAGTTTAGCTAGATTGAGGAGAGAGAAAAGATAATCAGTTGGTTTTCCAAGTCTGTAAGACGAACAGTGATTGTTCTCTGGCAGTTCCCGAGAAGTAGCAAGCAGTAGTGTTGAATGTTAGTGAGTTTTTGTGGAGTTAGTGTATCTGACAGAAGCTGAAGCAGCAAAATATTGTAAGTCATATTTCTCTACTTATATTCCAAGAGTCACTGTTCAGGCCAACGAGAGATTCAGTTTATCGTAAAGAGAAGATATTCCAAGAGTCATTTTTCACTCGGGCCAACGAGAGATTCAGTTTATCGAGAGGAGAAAGGCTATCATAATTTGAATGATTTGTGCTTTTGAAGGAGATCATTAAGGACAATATACTTGCAACAATCTATTGTAAGATTGCTGATTACATAGGGAGCGGTTGAGAGGAGATAATATAGTCTACAAGGAACAAGGATTTGGACCACTCATCATCAGAGAGAGATATTTTTGTTTTCGGCAGTTTTTTTCTTTTATTGATAACACAATTTTTACACTTAATTTAGAAAGGATATAAATATTTTGATTAGGAGAGTTAGAATAGTTTGGGATTTTGAGATTTCAATTAATATTGTTTGTACCATTAATTTTGATTGTTCACGTACGTAGAACAAAATTTTGAGAATTATTATATGAGATTTGTTTATTGAAAACTTTTGAGTGTGAATTATTTCATTATTTTTATTTCAATATATAGTGTTAGAGCATATGTGTTTTTTATTATTCCGGTATTCTTTGGACCTTACCTTTCACATGTAATAGCATAGATATTGAAGCACGAATTTAACCCTGAGATAAAAGAATTAAAAATTGTGATAGAGTCATAATCATATCATTTAAATAATTTTAATTAATCAAAAAATTAATTAGCTAATTATTGCTTGGCGCACCAAGACTTTAAATATCACAATAATATATATATATATATATATATATATATATATATATATATATATATATATATATATATATATATATATTTCTAAAGTATTCAACTAGTGAATTCAGAGGTTTAATCGGTCAATCGGTTTGAGACAATT
This sequence comes from Diabrotica undecimpunctata, assembly GCF_040954645.1. NCBI lineage: Eukaryota > Metazoa > Arthropoda > Insecta > Coleoptera > Chrysomelidae > Diabrotica > Diabrotica undecimpunctata. The sequence goes on along the minus strand of NC_092808.1, from coordinate 85,849,360 downwards.
ATGAACTTCTACAGGGGACATTGCATAATTAGTTGGACCGGTGGAATTTATATGGCGGAAATATTTGATATATTATTTATAATTAATGTTTTATTGAAACTTGGAAATAGGGGATAATTTTGTTATTATTTTGAACAAAAAATACGCCAACTTTTAACTGAAGAATAATTGGTATCATTTATTTCGTAAGATGAGAGAGTGGTAAACCTGGCTCAAATTATCGATGTCGGTTCTTTTGTTTATTGCCGATGAGTTCTTGAGGATCTCACACATTTCAATAAAGGAGCGTTTCTGATGGTTGTTTTGTTTCGCCAGTATTTTGGTATTTGTGAAATCAATGTGATGTTTAGTGGAAATGGCGTGTTGTGCAAGGGCACAAGAGGGTTTGGAAAGTCTGATGTCGCTTTTGTGTGAAGTTATACGCCCTAGAAGAGATCGACTAGTCTGGCCAATGTAGCAGGAGTTGCATTCTGAACAAGGTATCTGATAGACAACATTAATGTGCTCTAACGAGCTTAGTGGAGTTTTAGACTTGGAGAATAACTTTCCAATGGTTTTAGTATTTTTTAGGGATATTTTGACGGGTAAGTTTTTGAATAGTTTAGTAAGCTTGTTCGTAATTTGTGGGAAATAGGGAAGAGAAGCATATTTTGTGGCTGGTTTTGGGGTTAACGGGGAAATGTTTGTCTGTATGCTATTGGATATGGAAGCTAGTATTGCACCGTTGTGTGCTTCCGAAATAGAATGACCATAGCTTTTAGAGAAAAGATATCTGTTGATGATGGATATGGGGTAAGAGTTATCAATGAGAATGGATTTGAGTAAATCCAAGGATTCCCTCTTGTACCGCGTATGGGTCAACGCATGTACTCTAAAGCTAAGAGCTTGTACAAGGTTATGTTTGTATCGTATTGGGTGTGTAGAGTGGTAATTTAAGAACCGGTTGCTCGCCATGTCTTTCCTGTACCACGTAGTGCCCAATGTGTTACTATGGGTGCGTATGATTCGCATATCCAAAAACGGTATGCTGTTATCAACCTCCAATTCACAAGTAAATTGCAGGTGAGGATCAACGCTATTGAAGACTGATAAGGTGCTTAAAATCTTATCAGGTGGTGTTGCTAGGATCAAGTCGTCGACATAACGCTTTACAAAGGGAACCTGGAAATCTAACTTACTGATACTCTCATTGATAAGGTCATCGAGTACGAAATTAACTAGAATGGGGGAAATGGAAAGTTATTCTCCAAGTCTAAAACTCCACTAAGCTCGTTAGAGCACACTAATGTTGTCTATCAGATACCTTGTTCAGAATGCAACTCCTGCTACATTGGCCAGACTAGTCGATCTCTTCTAGGGCGTATAACTTCACACAAAAGCGACATCAGACTTTCCAAACCCTCTTGTGCCCTTGCACAACACGCCATTTCCACTAAACATCACATTGATTTCACAAATACCAAAATACTGGCGAAACAAAACAACCATCAGAAACGCTCCTTTATTGAAATGTGTGAGATCCTCAAGAACTCATCGGCAATAAACAAAAGAACCGACATCGATAATTTGAGCCAGGTTTACCACTCTCTCATCTTACGAAATAAATGATACCAATTATTCTTCAGTTAAAAGTTGGCGTATTTTTTGTTCAAAATAATAACAAAATTATCCTCTATTTCCAAGTTTCAATAAAACATTAATTAAAAATAATATATCAAATATTTCTGCCATATAAATTCCACCGGTCCAACTAATTATGCAATGTCCCCTGTAGAAGTTCATAATTGTCTCAAACCTTGGAATTTGGTGACACATGGCCCTTAAAAAAATTTTCGGTATCGCGTCAAGTTGTTTGCTTATATTGCAATAAATCAGAACTTTGTTGGTCTTCAGTGGAGAACCATCTAAATGAAGCCAAATGTTCGTTTAAAATTTTTTTAAATATTCATATCTACGAATATGAACATTATTTTCTGCAAAGTTTGTGTGTTTTTTGTTTTTGTTTTTTGTTTTTTCTTTTTTGGTTAAGTTAGTTTTAAATAAGGAGTAAAGTGTACAGTAGATATGATAACATCGATAACATACTACATATTGAGTTGTAAGTTATGAACTATATCTGTATTTCTTATAAACTCAATGTCATTTGTTATGTTTTAGAGAACTGATGAAGCTTTAGAAATATAAAGCGAAACGTCTTCAATAAACTTATGAAGTAGTTGACTTCTTTTTTTATTTGCCAACCTGAATGACCGATTAAACCTCTGAATTCACTAGTTGAATACTTTAGAAATATAAATTGACGGTCGTAGTCTTTACAATATATATATATATATATATATATATATATATATATATATATATATATATATATATATATATATATATTTTAGAGTTTTTATGGTTATTGCTACTAGTTTAAGATTGGCTTGAAAAGTTATGTGTCTAGATGCCAATGGGTTATTAAAATAAATATAGAAACTCCTTCACTAGCTTTTAAAAATCACGTCTGTTTTATGATAACTTGTAATCTGCGTTTAATTTTGACCGTTTATGTCCCACTAAAGCAGTGGTCGCCAACCTGTCGATCGCGAGCTACCGGTAGCTCGCGGGGGCAATTCTGGTAGCTCTCACAACGATTTTAATTTAAAAAATACAAACTGCAAAAATCAGAGAAGCTTCCGAAAATTCCACAAAAAAATCTAATTGTCATAATATTAAACATAAACAGCGGCAACGTTGCGGTGAGCGATCTGCCCCTGACGCCGTCAAGCTAGAATCGGCTATTTATAGAACCGAACAGCCGGACCAGCGCGTTAGTGTTCGAGAACGATCTGGATTGCTTTGAACGGGATAAATACGCACGGCGCGGCGACATTGCGCTTAGTTTAAAACTGAACGCGTAACCAACGTCCAGCGGTTGGGTTAATAGAGAACAACAAAAATAATATTATGGCAAGTAGTTGTAAGAAGGTAAAGACATACCACTTTCATTCGGAATGGGAAGAACAATACTTTTTTACAGAAGTTAAAGATAAAAATGTGTGTTTGTTATGTAATACTTCGGTCTCCGTTGCTAAAAAAGGAAATATTGAGAGACATCATAAAACTGTACATTCTAATTTTGAAAAATCATTCCCACTACATTCTGCCGCCAGAAAGGAGAAACTGAAACAGTTAAAAAAACAGTTAATTGGACAACAATCAATATTTTTAAGAACAGTCGACAAAAATAAGGCTGCAACTGAAGCATCGTATCGTGTGTCCCAGATAATTGCACAAAAAAAGAAACCTTATGAAGACGGGGAAATGATAAAACAGGCGTTTTTAGAAGCTGCTGATTCGTTATTTGCCAACTTTAGAAATAAAGACGAGATAGTTTCAGCTATAAAATCTATGCAATTTTCTGCTAATACAGTGATGAGACGTGTAGAAGTAATGAGCAATGATATTTTTTTACAGTTAAGAACTGACTTAGATAACTGTGTTTATTTTTCACTTCAACTGGATAAATCAACAGATGTCGTTGACACTGCCCAGATGGCCGTGTTCGTCAAGATGGTTTTTAGTGATTTTACGATTAAAGAAGATCGTTTGAAGTTCATTCCACTGAAAGGACACACTACTGGACAGCTATGGTGGGTTGTGATAAGGGTCTGGTGGCGTTATGTCGTAAAGATGAAACTTTTCCGCAATTTCTCTGTTACCACTGCATTATCCATCAGCAAGCATTATGTGGAAATTTCCTGAAACTAAACAACGTTATAAAACTGGTGGTAAAGGTAAAAATTGTGAACAAGATTAGAGCTCAAGCGTTACAAAAAAGATTATCCAGAACCTTGGCCGATGAAGTTGACTGTCAATACGGGGACCTACTCCTTCACTCTGAAGTCCGATGGTTAAGTAGAGGACGGGTGCTGAAACGTTTTAATGATGTCCTATCTGGCATAGTTCAATTTTTCAAACAACGCGATGAACCGACTCCGGATTAGAAAATTCAATCTGGCTTAGAGATTTTGGTTTTCTCGTGGACATTACAGAGAAATTAAACGAACTTAATTTGCAGCTTCAGGAGAGAGACAAAGAACTAGCAAATGATTTCTGATAAAAAAGCATTTATCAAAAAGCTGGAGTTTTGGGAACAAAACCTAATTAACAGCGATTCCAAGCATTTTCCTATTCTTTCAGAAAAAATATCTCAAAATTCATTAGAACCCTATGACAACAAATATCATGTAGAAATAATTTCTACCCTGAAGAGTAACTTCAAAAATCTTTTTAAGGATTTTAATGAAATGGCTTTAGTAGCGCAGTTTGTTGTTTCACCCTTTATGGAAATTGATATCCAGCAGTTTGCAGCTTGTGTTATGCAGAACTTTGGCGAAGACATCGCTGCAACAAAAATGGAAGTCATTGAGTTTCAAAATGATTTAGCCTTAAAATCGTTAGTCTCAAGTAATGAATGTATCTGGCCTATTGTAAGTAAAGACAAATATTCAGTTCTATGCCGTGTTACCTTGAAAGTGAAAGCATTATTCAGTTCAACCTATTTGTGTGAATCTTCTTTTTCCAATATGAAGTTTATTAAGAACAAATATCGCAATCGACTTACAGATGAACATTTGGATAATTATTGTATTCGAATGGCTGCATCAAATTATACTGCAAACATTAAAAAAATTATCGATGAGTCTGAGTGTCAGCCTTCTCATTGAACGTGCTTTTTTATTTTTCAATGTTTATGTTTATGATAGTGCGTTACTTTTTTGTTGTTATTATTAACTATTTTTAAATCATACGTGACATGCCGTTGTGGCTGGATAAAAGTTTGTGTTTATTTTTCAAATACCTTCGTTTGATAGGTAGGAATGTAGCTATGAGCAAGTACGTACTAGTAATATTAGTTAATTTGTTATTAGTTTATTATTAGTACCTATGTATTATGTATTACCAGTTAAACAGTGAAATAAATACATATAATGATAGATTAACTGTGGATTATTTCATTTACGTTGCGTTACGTGGCTTCCGTGTGGGTAGCTCGCTGTTTATTCCAAAATTAACAAAGTAGCTCAACACATTGAAGAGGTTGGCGACCACTGCACTAAAGTATTGATATTTTTGTTCTATACGTTAATTTTTATTCTTGTCCTTCTTCTTCTTCTTCTTTGAATGCCTTTCCTATCTGAGATTGAATATCATTAGGGCGTTTCTAATTTTATTTACTGCTGTTTTGAATAATTCGTTAGCGGTACAGCCAAACCACCCTCTTAAATTTATTATCCAGGACATTCTTCTACGGCCTGTATTTCTGCGTCCTTGGATTTTTCCTTGCATTATATTTTGTAGGAATGTGTAGTTTTGTCCTCTCATCAGGTGGCCTAGATCTTCTTGTCCTTAATCACTGTCTAATTCAAAGGAGGTATTTGTATCTAGCCATTTGGATATTTTGCGCTTAATTTTTATATGACGTGTTTTCATTATTTTTTCATTGAACAGAGGGTAGATGTTGTCTAATTATTTTACTAATTCAGTGGGTTTGGTTGAACCATATCTATAACAAAAAGTGTATCATTTCTTGGTAATTAGGAACAATTTTGTTAGCGTCGCCTTCAAAAAATGCAAAAAAAAAATTTTATCTTTATCTTTATAAGACAGCACCTTAATATGGGCTTTTTATAATTTCAGCATTTAACTTAACTTGTACCGTTTGACCTGAAGATGCTTTTCAAAGTGTAGAAAGTGAAACCGGTCGTTTTGGTAGTAAAATTAAATTGGTTGTATGTATTATTTTATTTCTTTTACCTATTTGAAATAGACTCACACATGTAACACATTCATGATTTAAATAAAGTTAATTAATTAATACAGCATTTAACCATTAAAGAGCTTGAAAGGTGAAGGTGCTATGTTACATTTGTTTGAACATTTAGTTATCTTTGTGGATAAAGGAGTTATGTGCTATTATTTCTCATAGCATTATCTTCCATTTACGTCTAGCCATAATTTATTATTAAGTCAGATGGTGAAGGAATTATGTATCTTCATCATGCACATAACACCTTCATGCACTTAGTCACTTTACTTTACTTTCTTAAGTTAAGTTACTTTCTTAGTTTACTTTTTAAACTAAGGTGCAGCTGCTTGTTGAGATGAGAAGTATACAAATACTAGAATCAACCCATAAGATAGCAAAAGAAGACAGTTATGAAGGAAAGTAATAAAATAAATTACCATTACAAACGTTATATTGCTTTCCTCACATCAACGAATTTGAGGTTATGCTAAAAGTTAAGGTAGATAATAGTTTACCAAATTAACAAGTTAAGCACAATGTTATAATATTATAATATAAAGTTATACGCTCTTGTATTTGTTTGGTTTCAGGTGAAGTTTAAAATGTCAGTTGCATTTTAGACGATCCATTAAGTGATGAATTTACACCGAACTCAGACATCGATAGTGATAGTGAGGTTGATGGTGATCTACAAGACGTGAATGCTCTTCTATAAGGTTTCGTTGTTATCAAAATAAAACAAATTTTTAACTCAAACTTAGTTGGTAAACCGACAAATTCTCAATTCAATTTTACAAACAGTGGATGTGTTGAGGATAGAGTAGTGAGTAGCTCTGTTAATAGTGATCAGGCTAGTAGACTTTACTAAAGTATCCAAGGACTCGTTCCTGTTTTCCTTGAATGTCAGATAGCACTAATTCCCATAATAAATTCCCATAGCACTCCCCAATTCCCATAATAAATGCATCGGTATCTACGACAAACTCTAAATTAAATGCTTCTGATTAAATGCTTCTTCAAGGTTTTAAAGGCAATTTGAAAGTCTCTATCTCAGCAATAATCTCTTGTGTCACTCACTGTAAGTAACGTTAATGGCTTGAAGATACCTGCAAACTTCTTAATGAACCTCCGATAGTAAGTACATAGCTCAAAAAAACCTTTTACTTTATGTTTGTCAGTCGGTTCTGGCCATTTCTTAATGGAATCGACTTTATCCTTATACATGGCCTTTTCATCTTTGCTGACTATTTGACCCAGATAGTTAACTTTACTTGGAAATAGGGCAGCTTTAAGTCGATTAAAAACGTTTTCTAAATTCTGTAGGTGGTTTTCAAATGTCTCCACCAAGCGGTTGCTTCGTGTAAATCCTGTGATAAAGGCTGTCTTCTTCTTATTTATTAGGTCTATTTCTACTTGCCAGCATCCAGAATTTAAATTCAAAGAAAAAAACAATTAAATTTTAATGTATCTAACGGGTCGTCGATCCGAGTCAGAGGATAACTATCTTTTTTGGTAACATTATTCAACAAACGGTATTTCACACAAAACCTCGTAATTCCGTCTGTTTTCTTAACCAGGACCACCAGAGAGACTCATGGGCTAGTAGAAGGTTTTATCACCCTGTATTTCTTCATTTCCTGAACAATAATTTAAGCTTTCTCCATTTTTGCCTGTGATTAGCGTCGAACTGTTTGACGAATAATTGACTTAACATAAGCAGTGTTAATCTTATATTTGAAAACGGTAGTTCTTTCCGTCTTTTTTCCTTTCGGTAATTAATTTTTTTTCTCCAACTAATTTAGAGACTAACGAGCAACTGCAACCATTTGGTCGATTTTCTCGTTGGAATTATCGGATGTTGTCGCCTGAGAAGTTGCGGATGTCACGAGTGCACAGGTTTCCACTTTTGTATCTGTCTTGATAGTCATTGGGTACAATTGATATTGATGAGTCTTACAAGAATTTCTTTAGCAGAAGTAACCAATTTCTTTACAATTATGTTTTCTTGACCAACTTACTCGTTGTAGTTTCAAGGCTCTATCATAAGAGGTGTTCCTTGCTTCACAATTCCCTGGAGCTGCGCTAATATGATTGTTTTACTTCTCACAGTTACAGCAGTATCTTTTTTAATGGCTGTTTGCACAGCGCTATCATCATTTGGATGAAGAAATACATTCTCATTACCAACTTTACCTTATTCTTAAAATCCAGGCATATTTATTACGTCCATTTCTAATATATAATATTGTTTTCGATGTCAGAAACTATGACAGTATGGACGAAATTTTGTGCTCCAATTCCAAACTGTATCTAAATTTCTCCACGGACGTTGGCATTTTTACCTGTAGCGGTCTGCAGTCGCAACCTCGTTGGTAAAAGTTTCTTACGGTAGTTTACTGTAGGGTATATAACAGAGCCTTCACTCGCTTCAAATGTTTGCTACGATTCCAACTTACATCTCGCCTCGTCGTCTTTAGTCTGTGTTGTAATTGGTTTGTTTTCTATTTCGGCTGTCCCTATTTCCTCCATCTTGCTTTCCATCTCTTTCAACTTTTCTTCTTAGCTCAAAATATCGACAGCAACTTGGTTTAAGACATTTTGTCGTCAAAGTCAGAAGTGAGCTTAGAGATTTCCAAAGATATGTTTGAAACTTTTGTTTTTCAAAGAAGAAATCCCATTAGAAACTTTGTTTTCTAACAAAGCAATGTCCGTAGAGACTTTTGAAACATCACCAGAAACTTTGGCTTGTCCTTAAATACATATATTTCTTGGTACAAAATCCTTCTTCTTTTAAGGTGTTCTGTAGTCGTTGGACTAACTCAACCTTTTTCCCAAGAGAACTTGGTTTTTTCTCTTCTAGTTCCAATCGTAATTCTGAGTTTTTTAAATCGCTCACTTTCTTAGCCATTTTCACACAACGTTATTTAAATATTGCACTTCTTAACACCAATTTGTAACAATTTCAATATCTTTTCATTTATTATTAAAAAATTGTTTAAGACGTAGTTTATTTAATCTTAATTTATACTTATTTATTTTATACTAAGACTAAAATATAATTTATTTATAACATTTATTTTTAACTACACGCGCCTTAAAATTCAAACTCGACTTGATATAATTTTAAGACTATCATTGTAAGCAAGCAATTTAATTAAACCCAGCCTGTGAGACATGTTCTCCCCTAAGAATTACGTTCGTGTGTAACAATTTACGAGGTGTATTAAGTCGAGTGAAAACAGAAGTCACTCCACCGCGCTCCAATGCTCCAGACCATCCCTTTCATCCCTGTAGCACTTTGATGCGTGATAGGAGCACAACTATCAACCAAATGTTCTTCATATGGGAGTCCTGAGAAATAGAACTCCAACATGGTTCCCTAACCGAATAAAAATCAAGTATCCGCTCTGAGCTAAACTCAGTTCGGACACTTGATGCTTAAGGGGTTGGGCCCTACGTGCCCGGGTTTTTGTGAATTTTGTTAATTTTTTTGGTGGCTTGCGATGGTTTTTGGTTAGTATTTTTTAATTTTTTTGGTGGACGAGGCCGTTTTTGTGTATTTTTTTGGTTTTTTTGGTAGGTTGCCTGAAACAAAAAACCATAATTAGTAAATGCTTATACTATATTATGTATAATATAATAATATAAGGTTATTCCACTTAAAAGCAACTATGCCCACGCTGTATGTTGCCGTTGTCCACGAGTTTTTAGAGCTACGAAATGTCTTCTTTCAGTGCTGTTATGTTACTTTTTGTATGATTTCTCTCTGGTGTTTTATTTTTTCTCTCGTGTTTTATTATTTTCTCTCTAGTCTGCGTTTGATTTTATTCTACTATTTGTATTTTCGGTCTTTTGTGCTTCCATCTATGGAAAGCATCGTACCTTATTATCGCTCGTATTATGTCAATTACTGTCGTTGTACCACTAAATTTCAAGTATTTATATGGTTCGGCTTTGCATGAAAACGTCACAGAAATTGTCTACAGAGATCTTGACGTCGCGGTATTGTTCTCGTTGGCCGGTGTTGTCTACCTGTAATTGACCGCTAACACCTGCATAGTTGATTCAAGAAACGTAGCGGCTGTTATATCATCAGGGTTCTCAGTAGTAGGTTTTTCAATAATGGCCCTGTTTCGTTTACGTTCGGCAACCCTCTATGTTAAAAGCAGAACACTGCTAACTAAATGTATCAAATATGATGTCAGTAAATTTATGTTATTTTATCCCTTTGATACTTTGGTATCAGTATTAAAGGGATGATATAACAATCTTAATTTATATCAGGTTTTTGGATAATGCTATATATTCACGTTATCGCATTAGAAAAGTAACGTCAGTTGTATTTACAGGTTTACTTTTTGCTCTAATAATTGAGAAATATTCAACTTTTTTACTCAAAGGCTTTTAAAAAACAATTTATTATACTAATGTTTGTTAGGACTTACTAAAATAATATTATTTTATATTTATATTTACTACCCATTTCTTTTACAATCTTAAATCCCAATTTCGACACCTACACAGTTTATACTTTACGCTATAAAATAAATTATACCCCTGAAGAGTTTCCTTTTTCTCATAAATTCTATCATCGTTGTCAAAGTAGGATAACAAAAGTCTATAAATATTAACAAGAAACACCACACCGATACGACTATAGAGAAAATGTATCAAAGTAAAAAACGATATAAATCAAGCTCCTTTTTCAGAATTCCGAATATATAGAGGAAGGTTCACGAAAAAGTAGTATTTAAACAATTTATATTTATGAATCTTTACTATTATTATTTTTGTAATTATGAGAACAACTATTTTGATGTGGTTTTGTGTTTAAATAAAAAAAAGAACATGAAATTACAGATGCCAGATCGCTTTATCAGAAATCATTTTTGAGCTGAAAGTATAAACGTCAAAAATAAAATATGTTTTATTATACAATGATTAATTCTCAGAAATTGGAAAAACTAATATGTAAAATATAAAGTAAATGTAAAGTAAGTACAATTTAATCAAAAGAACATTTAAACACCAACAGTTTATATTAAAAATAAAATATCCTATTTTTGGAATATGCAACAAGCAATTATATAACAGTAAATACAATTAAATTACATCACACAGGTCATCAGGTGCATCGTTGCCAAACTATTTTTCCATTTCTTATATTCTCCTTAAACACATATAGGTAACCTAACTTTTCATTTTCTTCTTTTAAAAACAAGTTGGTCACTTTTGATTTACAAATTGTAAATGTTTAACACACATAACCTAACTTTTCGTTGTTTTCTTTTAACAATTTTGTGTTAGATTGTTAAGTTAAGTTGTAAATTTTTAACTATAAATAATATATACCCATCTTTTATAACTAGTGTTTTATATCTTCGTAAAAATGAAGTTTTATAGGGTACAAGTTTATAGTTCCAATTATTTTTAACACAAAAATGATTAGATAGTTATCATAAGAAAACAAAGTTTTTTGGAATTGATAAATAGGCCATCAATAAGTATGGATACCAATTGTCATTGATCAAAGAAGATTCAAGCATAGAAACAGATTATTCTTTGTAACTGTTGTTATCATTTCAAGTTACAACAAACTAACACCATTAAGATTGATAAAACAATGACCAGTTATATTTTTCTGCAGTGATTGTGATCTCTTTAAACAAATTTTATTTATAAAGTAGAAAGTGATTTACAGCTCCTTAAATGTCAAGAATTTAAACCTAAAAAAAGAACTTTGTTCATGGAAAACAATGTATAACAAACAGAAGTTTATAATCAAATTTGTCACTGCCTTGAGTCTTAAGTGCATGTTAAACATTCATGTTAATACAGTACTACTGCAGCATTCAATAATTAATGGGAAATTATTTGTAGATGAAAAAACATATTTTGTTTGGATATTTGGATATCATTAGAAGCTATTCATATTAATTTACTTCTTAGAAAACTACAGTATTATGCACACAACACCAAAGTATGATGTATACTTGTTTAATTAATATAGAAGTTTCATTATTCAAAAATCCTTAACAATGTAAGAATTCTGTTAGTTGTAGCGGGTCTATACCGGTATACAAAATTATTTAGATTTTCTAGTTCACCTGATTATCTGAATCAAATACCAAAATTACTTTTAAATAAATACATATTACAGAAATTTACTTTTATTAAAACAAAACTGCAATGCCTATATAATTCTTTTTTTAATAAAATTAAAAGACTTCATTACCACTATCAATATAAAGATCATTATCATCATTATGATCATCATCTTCTGCTAAATCAATAACTACAGGGCTAATGTCTTCACGATCAAAAACAATTTCTCTATCCCAGATTCTGTACTCTTTATTGTTTTTGATCATACTTCTGGTGTAATTTGGGCCAGGGACTCCTTCCATACTGCTAAAGACTTTGCAGTAGAACTGCCATTTGTGCCAACATGATCAGAGGAGTAATACCGTTTACTTATTCCTCATAATATCCTTAATTGCAATAAAAATACAATGATATGGGGGAAGTTGAAGAACTTTATGCCCATATTGTTCAGCCATTCTATCTACTTCATAAATTGGTTCTGGTTTATTCCTATAAGCAATGATATTGTTTTGAAGCTATTTTCTTGTGGCATTTTAAATTAATTTATATTTAAATGGGAATAAGCCACAATTAAAGGTTAAAATACGTTTATTGACGTTTCAATTTCCACTTCGGAAATCGTTCTCAAAATACAAACATTAGTAAATTAAACAAATTTTGTTTTTTGTTACTTAGTGAAATAATAATAATATCTTCTTCTAATAATTTAATTTTAACTGACTCATCTATATTGACAATTCAGACATACCTTATACATTTTAAAGTAGACGACTTTAAAATGATATTGCCAATATTGTTGAGTTGCGTTCCTGGGACGACTTTACTTATAAGATAGTTCATTCGATTAGATGAAATCAACTTTAACTTGAGAATATCCGTCAGAAAAGATCATAACATGTAATTCGTCTTTAAAAAGACAAATACATGCCATGATGACAGTAAAATTCTCCTGTTAGTGATTCCATAGTAAATTATGAGGGAAAAACCAGGAAAAAAAACCTCATAATACTATCCCGACATGGTAAGTATTTGATCGTGCATTTAGTTTACCTTCAATAAACTAAAATTCCAATTTTATATGTTTGTTATTTAAAAAACATAAATGATGTATTCTCTATATGTTACTGACTTACCAATACTGGTATTTTCCTTTTAATAACTTCCTCTTTCAATATGGGTAACCAGATCCTACTACATTCTGCCGAGGAATTTTTGAATTAAATTTTTTAATGAAACATCAATAAACGTATTTTAACCTTTAATTGTGGCTTATTCCCATTTAAATATAAATTAATATAAGCAATGATATATTAAAAGCATAATATCAAGTTGCACAAATTTAATTAAAAACATACCTCTGGACCAGTTCAAGCAATTGAGCCTTTAATATTATTTGTTCGTGTGCAATATTGTTATTTTCCAACCACTCTTTTATTTCAGCCTTTTTGAAACAGATGTAGGAGCTTTATTAATTATTGTGCTATGATATGGAGCATTATCCATTATAATACTTAATGGTTCCTCTAAATTAAGTAACAGCTGATGTTCAAACTATTGCAAAAAGTTATGACGATTCATTTCCGCATGGTAGTCGCAGTTATTTGTTTTGGATGAAAAAACCAATTCAGCTCCCTGAATAAATCCATTACAATTTCCTGCATGCAGAATAATGTATCTAAAAAATAGTTTAATTTACTAAATAACATATATATCTAAAATATAATTTAAATTACCAAATATATAAATATTATTCAATTGGTTGTCTTGGCTATTATTGAAGGTAATAGTAAATGCTAAAAACAATGTTCGTGTGTAGTGCAGCAGTATAATATTGATGATTTTAATTTTTTGTACATTCATTATAATTTTAAAACGATGATAAAACAAAGCGTAAGTTCCCATAACCATTTCAGTTTTATTTTAAAGCACGTTGTTAAATGTTTTTATTTCTTTTAAATTTGAGCATGGCAACAAAAGATAGTTGAGTTAAAATGTATTTTTTAAACATATATTTAAATTGGTATGGTCAATTAATTAATAACTAAATTAGCTCAATTATTATTGTACTTTTTTAGGTATTCACCACAGAGTGAATACTGATTGTGTCACTTTCTTAACACTCACATGTTATTGTTTATTGTTATGTGTAAAATAGATCACAATACAATGGATGTTAAAAAATACAATATATATTTACCTTGCACCACCGACTTTAGTTTTCTTAACACTATTGTCACTTGAATCTTGCCAAGAACGACTTATAGTACCACCTTGAAAAATCCATGTCTCGTCCAAGAAAACAAATGTGTATAGACCTTCATTTTTAGTTTTACGTACTGCTGCAGAAACATATGTCTTTTAAGAACAATATTGAGTAACTCCATTAAACCACGTCGTGGATCATCTTTTTTATAACGAAAACCAATATTGCGTACAATTTTCCATAGAGAAGTAAGACTACCAGTAAAAATATCCCTTTCTGCTAATTTTGCTTGTAGTGTTTGTAATTTAACTTGTTTCTCTAAAATAATTATTTGTTTTAAAGATTATGAATAGTCATTTGATTGAATTCATCTATATCAACAACTGGTTTTGTACGTTGTCTTTTTTGCTTTGGGCTTCTTAATAGTTCACCCCCATTGGCTTTTTCTGCAATTTTATTATATTTAACGCCGCTGCTACTCTCTAAAAATAAAAACTTTCATATAATCTCACTTTCTAATCAAAATGAAGTAGGATTGTTTAAAAATGTAAAATTAAATATTGCTCACAACATTTTATATCATTATTTAAAAAGAAATAGAACAAATAATTACTTACATCCCTAACTGCTTCAAACGGAAGTAATATAGATTGGTGATCACGTTCTGTCTCAAAGTATAAAATGCATTTTTGAAAATTTATAAAGGTTTATTAGTTCTGAAAAGAACTTTTTTAGTTTAATTTACAGCAAAAATTGAAATGAAGAAAATAACTAATCAACACGACCTAACCACAGAATATTGTTTTCTATACTGTGACCTAACCTCCACTACAAAACAAATCACAATGATTTTCTGTTCGGTGCCTCCAGTTCAAAAACACAATAACAAAAAGCCATGAGAAATGCACTGGCAGTATTGCAGTATTTTGTTAAACGATAATTTACTAAAAGTCACTAGATTTATTATAATCTATAGGGAGAGGGGCATAGGGAGTTTCCTGTATGGTTAGACATTTATAAGTTACTAGAATGTCATAATTTCATTCTTATCGTAAAAAAACTGTATTAACGCACGTTACGAACATAATTTAGAGTTGTCTAGTCTTGCTGCATTTCATGACCGTCCATCATGTTCTTTCATTTAACTGAATTAGGTATAACTGCTTAATAACATGACCACTTAAAATAAGTATGACCTCACTATAAAAAATATACATTCCGGAAATATTTTATTTTCATCAGTTATTAAATCAATGCAATAGTAATTTACAAAAGTAAACTCTGTGATCTTGATCGCCTATAAGTAACTATTGGACTGCTTGAATATCATTCACCTGCCATTTTTATTATTTTTAGCGTCCTATCGAGTGTAACATCTTTGTATATGATATGTTTATTATACCTACATTGCAGCAATTTGTTAACAGATGTCTGTCTATATACACTATATAGACACTATAAGTATAGTATAGTAACTGCACTCTCATGATGTGCGAAATTTGCTTATAAGTCTTAGTTTCCCTCAATATGTCTTTCTTTCTGGCTCTACCTGATGAGTACTAAACAAAGAAATTATTTGATACTAGGCCCTACTGTCAATATTTTATGGTAATTTATGTAATTATGTCTTGTTCTGAATGATTAAAAACTTAAAGTCTTGATACTATATCATATTTTTAGTCAAAGGTAAAGGCAAACGAAATTTTTAAAATAATCGCTATTTACCATACAGAAAAATAATTTTGTCGCTTTAGAAATATTGATAATTTTATTTCGTATAGGTATCCAAAAACCAAAACGTCTTTGGGTTTGTGTTTTGGAATACACGTACGTATGCCAAAATTTTTTTTGTAGTCATCAGCTATCGAGATAAATGCCAAAGCATTGAAAAAAGTTTTTATTACTTTTTTACCTCTTAAAAGTGATCATAGGTCATATCCAGCAATAAAACCGCTTTTATAAATTATTTTTATTTATATATTCTTATTACTCAGATATTGGCCTATATACAATATGTCTTCCTATTGATTCCACTGTGCCTTTTGCTGTTGGATTGACAACTATACGAATTTAACTCTCGTATAATATGTTGGTTTTGTGCTTACATATAAAACACATTTTCCAACTAAAATTGTGTAACCAAAAATAAAATGTGTGTGTTCCTTAAAATTCTTTTGTTTAAACATCACTATATATAATATATATATATATATATATATATATATATATATATATATATATATATATATATATATGTATATATATATATATATATATATATATATATATATATATATATATATATATATATATATATATATATCACATTAAGCACAATATCGTGTACAGATGCAATATTCGTCATAAAGCAAATTAGTTAGAAATCACTACTAGAGTATAATATAGACTAACATTTCTGTGTCCGATTGACTTAAAAAAAGCATTTGACAGAGTAAGACTCAAAGATGTGAACCATCTTCTGTGTAATACAGAAGTTTTCATAAATATTATAAAAACTATTGATAACATCTATTATTAAAATAATAAAATGGAAGTCGGACTAGGCAGATAAATTATAGAACATATATAAATAGGCAGAGGAATGAGACTGATAGAACCCTATGCTCTTCAATTTAATAATGAATGAAATAATCAAAGGCGTTAACAAAGGAAGAGAATACAGAATGGAAAACGAAGAAATAAAAATACTCTTCTACGCAGACGATGCAATATTAATAGCCCAAGATGAAGATAGTCTGCAAATACTGGTCCACAGATTTAACAAAAAAACAAAAGAAATTAATATGACAATCTTATCACAGAAAACTAAAGCAATAGTGATAAGCAAAGAATCAACCAGATGTAAAATAAAAATTATTGGCATGAGTATTGAACAAGTAATGGAAATAAAATACCTTGTAATTACAATGTCCAACTACCAGAGATCAAGTACAAAAAGCAAGTAAACTGCCAGAATGAATCGTCCCGTGCCGTCAAAATAGCAAGAGATAAGTCACCAATCGGCAGAAGTATCGGACGACCACTAAAAAGATGGAGGTATATATAATATATACCTTCTGTAGAGGTAATAATCCACCAATGAGCAAGCAGAATTGCTGATAAAGAGAAACACAAAGATATAACATAAAAACCAGTTACATCGTAGCTGAAGATTAGCAAACTATAGTTACTAGAGTATTATATCTTTAGTATAGTGGATAATTGCAAAATATTCTTCTTCTTTAAGTTCCATCTTCTATCGAAGGTTGGAAATCATCATGGGTATGCGGACTCTGTTGACTACCGCTCTAAAAAGTTCTGTACTACTGCATTCAAATTATTCCCTTCAGTTCTTCAGCCAGGATATTCTTCATCTTCCCACATTTCACTGTCCTCGGATTCTGCCTTGCATAATAAGTTGTAATAATGCGTATTTTTGCCCTCTCATCACATGTCTCAAGTACTCAAGTTTTCGTCTTTTGATAGTTAATATTATTTTCGCCTCATTTCCTATCCTTCTAGTTACTTCCACGTTTGACATTCTTTGAATCCATGATATTCGTAGGATTCTTCTGTAATACCAAAATTCAAAGGCGGCCAACTTATTCAGATGGACTTGTTTTAGTGTCCACGCTTCTAAGTCATAAAGAAGAGTAGAGAACACGTAACATTGAAGCATTCTCAGGCGTAGTTCTAACCTTATATCCCGACAACAAAGAAACTTTTTAAATTCTATGCATGATGCACGTGCTATTTCAATGCGTGTCCTAATTTCTTTGGTTTGGTCTACATCTGATGTTATCCATGTTCTTAAGTATTAATAGTTATTAACACTCTCAATTACAGCATCTTCAATATTCAATTGGATATTTGCATGTGCAGATTTAGTCATGATCATGCATTTAGTTTTCTTTAAATTTATCTTCAGTCCGTACTCATGACAGCATTCATTAAGGCGTTGCATTACGTTCTGTAAATCATTGTTGTTATCCGTCATTATTACTGTATCGTCTGCAAAACGTAAGTTATTTAAAACTTCTCCATTGATAGATATACCTTCTATTGAATCTGAGAGGCCTTTTTGAAATACCGGTTCACTGTAGACATTGAAAAGTAGTGGGGACAGCACGCAACCCTTTCGAACCGCTTACTTTGCAATTTTTTTTAACAACAGTATTTCGGAATGTCACATTTTTACTGCATTTGTGGTTTCTTGTTATATTCTTCTAAAATTAAAAAATATATATAGCCTTATTGCATATTTACGTTTTTCAATGTAAAGAAAATGAAAAAAATTAGGTCATAATTTCATGGTTGTTTTAAGAAGAAACACAGCCGATTGAAAATATTATTCATTACTATTTTATGACAAACATAATCTAAAATATTGACACATTGTATATACATACATAATTGGAATTTTAGATAAATATTTTTGTGGAATTAACAATTGAATCAAGGACGAATATTTTATAAAGGTATAAAAAATAAGTATTTTTAAACCGGGAAATGTTTATCGGAAAATTTTACTATTCTTTTTCTTAGAATTTTCTTAACACCCTTCTCGAGATACTTAGATAAATATTCCTACACAGTTGTGACTTTGCATTTAGGGAAGCAGGATATTGTAAAGTGTGGTGTCAACAAATTTCAGATAGTAACTATGGTTTTTAAAAGATTCCTAAACTAGCAACAGTTGAAAGATGCTTTATAAGAAGCTGTCGACAAAATTCAAAACAATTTGAACGGTAAATATTTTTTTTTTCTTCTATATATCATCATTTGGAGGTTGGCAATAATAATGGCTGTTTTTATTTTTGACTTATTGCTGTAAACAAATCAGTCAATCTGTATTGATACCAATCACGTAGATTCTTCAACCTAGAATCTTTCAAAAGATCTTTTTCCTTAAATTTATTTCTGTATTATAAGTATCTAAATTTTAAATATCGGCCCCTTTATCACGTCTCCCAGTTTTATTGTTGTTATAGTGATGATTAGTTCTCTTCTTTAAAAAATTTCTCCAGTACTTCGTATACTTGTATACTTCGTAATACCAACCGGTATTTCGTTGTTCGCAATTTTATTGGTCCATGACATTTGTAATAATCTGCACTATGACCAGACTTTAAGAGCCTCGGTTCTTTTTAAAGTACATATTTTTAATGTCCAACTTTCAGCTTTATACAATAATATTGAAAATATATAACATAGAACGGTACGTAGTCTGATTTCCAAATTAAGATTTCTACACGTTAGAAGTGGCTTCATTCTTGTAAATGCTGATCTAGTAATCTCTTTTCGTCAGTTTAGTTCTGCAGTTTTATCACTTGTTTTATCGATCAAAGTTTCCCAGTACTGATATTTTCTACGTGTTCTTTCATTGTGTTGATATTAATTGTCAATATGTGGTGTGTGTTTTGTAGTCTTTTGTAATCATCATATTTTTCGTTTTTTTAGCATTTATAGTAAGTAATTACAGTACTTTTAAAGTATGACTCACGATATTCAGTGTTCTATAGTCAGAGCACTCTTTTGCTCCTTGTTTTTTAAGAATGGTTATAAACACTAACTTTAGCCACTCTTGCGGTATATTCCTGTAAGGTATGCCGTGTTTAACAAATCTGCCAATATTTCCAATTTATCCTCTTCCACTCGTTTTCAGAGTTCTACAGATATTTTCAGCTGCCTTATTATCTTAAGAGCTTTTGACAGCATATTTGAGTTCATCTATCGTCATCTTCTGCCTCTTTAAAGTATTTAATTTTTGAACACTTGTAGAAGTAGATATAATACAACGTCTTATGCAGTCGCTACTTGCCAGATACGGTTAAGTTTTCTATTTTTAACGATTTTGCTATTCACGGCAAAATGCAAAAATTGCGCACGAAAGCTATACTCTTCATCTTTAAAACCATTTTGATTTTTGTCAAATGGATATTTTGATCAGAAGCTACCGAAATTTTACCGTCGGGTTGATACAAATTTTATTTAACAAATATAGTTAACCTATTTAAATCGCCGATTGCTTCTAGCTCTATTCCTATGAGAATGGTTCATTCTACAAAAAAAACTTAGCTCAACTTTTTCTCAGCCACATTTTTTATTTAAAACATTTTTTTCTATGGCGTACATATTCTTGATAAACCGATGTTTATCGTTCCCCTGACCTCTAAAAAGAAAGGTTTTAGGAAGAAGCCCAGGGGTAGAAGTGGCAAATTTTTTTGCATCTTTTTTGGGGTCCCAAAATTGACATTCTTAACAAAATTTAGCTTGTTCGTATGATGTTTAGAGGTTTGGTGGCATTTACGTCTTTGATGACTGCGACTGGAGTATTCTTTCCTAATACATTTAGGTATATACAAATCGTTGCAAGTATGACAATTTGACGAACCATATCTTGTTTAAAATTAGTCCTAGAATATTTTACAAAAGACTTTTTTGAAGTACAAAAAATAAGCTTTATTTTTTATTTTGTAATGCGTATACCTAAATTTTAAAATTAAAAAAAAATATTAATTCTAGAATTTTCCACTTTGGACCATTTTAAATGTATTTAATTTTTCTTTTAATGAGATCCATACTGCTACTGCATATACCTAAAACTGCGTAGAAAAAAGTTATAGAACAATGTTTGCGAAAAAATAGGTGAAACGGTCAAAAAATGGTGTGAGTGACAAACTTTGAAACATGGTATCTGAAATAATGTAAATCCGAAATCCTTTTACCGAAAGTAATTTAAAAAGGAAGTTATTTTTCTGTACAGCAATGCCCATACCGATACCCCGTAAAAAAATTGTAAGTCAAACAGAAAAAATCGCATATGGTCCTGGTTTTTGCTTCTTTTTTTTTAATGTCTTTGTCGAAAAATGTCGATACCCCTTTGAAAAAAAATTATAGAGTTTTTTGAATATATTGTAGATAAAAAAAAAATTTGACTTTAACAGGTATCATTTTGATAGGAAATTTACTTCTGAACAACTCTTCTGTAGATACAGGAACAAATTGATCCCTTTCCCAAAAACGCACTCCTTTAAATGGTAACACTCTGCGGATTTTATATATTTGGGGATCCGTTTATTATATCAAACAATAAAACCCCTTTAACTTTGTAAGTATTTTACGCCCTATTGTTTTAAACATAATAGTCTAGAAAGGCAAACGGACTAAGTGTAGTTTATGGTGTTTTTGCTCTACAGTAAAAAACGAATGACAACTGCCCTCTGTTACAAGTTCGGGAGTGTCTTATGTGGCGAGCATAAAATAAAAATATGTATAAAATGTAATCAAAGGTTATAGCTATTACAATAATTATTGTTATTGGTCCTATTTTCGTAATTGGTATTATATGTAGTAGTTAATCCTGTTCTTATTACAAGATTATGTTCTGTTCTAAAAGTATATATTGTATGTAGTTTACGTTTTTATTATTATTTTAATATTATTTTTTTTTGTTTAATCAATTCTAAATTAAAGTTTCTGAAACTAAACTATTTTGTTTTTTGTCAAATAACTGTCAAAGTGTGGATACGCATTTTTAAATACTCCGTATTTTAAAGTTTATTTCATTGGATTTAAAGCAATACCGCGTAATTTAAAACTAATTTTATTCGGCTAGATTTTTTAATTGTAGTGTTTAATAAAAACATACGCGCATAGTGCTTAAAAATTTGTTACGCTCCCCTATGGGGACTGGCATTGACAAGAGGACACTTTTAAGTGCCTCTGACAATATTATTATGTCATTTGAAGTAATAGAGCCTGAAGAAAACGTGGTACCTTTGAAAAATAGAGAATTAAACATAAATTTAGATCTTGAAAATATTTTTTTGTATATTGGTAGGATAGATAATACCGACCTTGGTCGCTTACAATTACAATAAATAATATTTTGTACAAACAACTAGGAATTTCTAATATCCTTCAAGTAAGGCGAATTGGTAGGAACAGAATTAAGGTAGTAGTAGCGTCTAATGATGCAAACAGTCTTATTAATAATAGTAAACTAAAGGAAGAAAATTGAAAAGCCTTTATTCCGGTCACTTATTAGAGAGTTAGGGTTTAATTCGTGATATTGAGACTCAATTTGATACTGTATATTTACAGCAAAATATTGAATCTCCTTCACGTATCTTAAATATTAAATAAATGCATAGAAAAGTTGTAAAAAATGGTACACTTGAGTATGTTGCAAAACGACCTGTTTTTGTAACTTTT